>NC_046303.1:2039861-2694111 GCF_004115265.2 Rhinolophus ferrumequinum | reverse complement strand
AGGGTGGGACCTTGCTTTGGGCTGGCATAGACGCCAAGCTCTCCCAGGCAGAGCGGTTTGTGCCCACAGCAGGACCACTGCACACGCTTTCGAACACATTGGGCGACCTGTGAGGTGAACATGAGGGTGTGTGTCCTTCATTAAGCTGCGGCTGTCCCCAAGGCCCTGTGCCCCAGCTTCCTGGCAGACATCACACCACAGGTGGAAAATGGAGCACGTTGGTGTGGAACGTACATGCAAAATGCATCAGCGTGTTAGATGTTTCCTCAAATCAGAAAAGATGTCC
The DNA here is from genome assembly GCF_004115265.2 of Rhinolophus ferrumequinum. NCBI lineage: Eukaryota > Metazoa > Chordata > Mammalia > Chiroptera > Rhinolophidae > Rhinolophus > Rhinolophus ferrumequinum. The sequence goes on along the minus strand of NC_046303.1, from coordinate 2,693,825 downwards.
TTTTCCAATTTTAATGTGTTTATCCAGAGTGGGTAAAGTCTGCTCGAGTGGGGAAAAGTACAGTAAGTAGAAAATCGGGACTTCTGAATGAAAAATAAATAGTACTGTCTACCCTGCAGAATGAACAGGGTCCCCTCTCAGGCAGTAAAAGCTTTTTACTGAAATCTGCTTTATTTGGCAAAGAATGAGTGGAGAAATTGGCTCACAGAAACCATCTTCTTTTTTGAAGCATATAAGTGGCATATGGGTTACATTTAAGCATTTGCTATGAACATGGTTTGTTTGTTTTTTTTGTTTTTGTTTTGTTTTGTTTTTTTTCTTTTTAAATGAAAGCTATTTTGTTGTTTACTAATTTCTGGGAAAGGAACCCAAAAATGTATTGTCGTCGTCATTGGGGAAGAACGTCAATTCCTTCTTCGTGAACTTCCTTCCATAGAAAGATAAGATGTTTGTTTGGAAAGCCTTATTTCTATGCAACTGTTACCAACACCAATATCCTGAATGAGGAGAGGTTTGTTTTCAAGGACATGACTAGTTTGTAAGAAAATGAGAATGCTTAGGTTTTCACATTTTAAAAGACTTTCTTTCTACCAGCTAGTATTAAAAATTCAGTATTGAGTTATTCAGGTCGTAGGGGTGGAATAATTTCAGTCATCTTCCAGTTTATCTAAAACTTCTTTAAACTGTCACCTTTGTGTCCATATTGGTCATCTGATTATATACTCATCATTTGATCATTAGTATCTGTTATTTCTAAAAGCACTTTTCGAAGAGATTTTTTGATAAAAGAAATGGGTGTTGTCCTCGTTCAAGGCTGCTAGCAGAGAAATGGGTAAGACAGGTCAAGTGACACATTATCTTCCAGGAGATAACACGAGTCTCTGGGTCACACCTGCATTTCTCATCCCAGGATCTTGAATGTGGTTTTAATTCTGTGGAGCATCCAGACAGGAGTAAGTCATTATTTAGCCTAATAATAGGCTAAGTCATTATTTCTCAAACTTGAGGCATCTGAAGCACTTGTGAAAGCACATTTTCCTTGGCTCCGTGATAAGAGTTTCAGATTCAGTAGGTGTGGGCGGGGCCTGAGGATTTGCATTTCGAGATGTGCCCGGGTGAACCCCACTTTGAGAACCACCACTCCATAGACTGCAACCGCCCTGATCTGCCCTATCTGAATTTGGACCAATCACCTGTGAGAGCGGGTCTCAGTATAAATATTTTTTGTAGATGTGGAGAGTTTCTTCAGTAGAAGAAAGTTACCTAAAAATGAAGTAATCTGTGCTGTGCAATGTACGGTTAGCTGAGGCCTACAGTTGTATGTTAAGATAAAGCAATGGCTCTCCCTTCTCTCTGGGACCCAGGGGACACTCCTGTGAGGGGAAAGAGGAATTGCCGGCTGTGGGAGGACCTTTCTTAGTTTTTCATCTCCCCGTTCCGCACTGCCCTCTCCCACTTTGCTCTAGGCCGAGATGGCCTCCCGCTTGTCCTTGGCCCCGATTAATGGCTAGAATTCTTGCTGCACCTGTGTTTGGGTCAAAGCCCCCCTTTGTATAACAAGTCTTAGCGACCTGTCTCCAAGGAGACTGATGGAAGTGAAAAAACACTGATTTCAGAAGTTTTGCTCACGGAGCCAACTTACAAATGGCAGCAACTCAGGACAATACCTGCAAAATGTGCTCACCTTGAAGGGAAAAGAAGTGAAAGGAACCCCAAGAAGTGGGGGCCTCTGCCCAATGCCAGAACTGGAAACGGCCCTGGAAACGGAGTCAGCGTGCCCTGCAGAGCCTGGCTGCCACTACAGGACACGGCCCCCGGGGCCTGGTCCACCTCTGAGCAGGGCGCTGCACGTCACAGCTTCCCTGTCCTGATGAGAAAGAGCCGGGTGGCAGGAAGGTGCAGGTGGCACAGACACCGAGCGGCCGCCGGGCCCTGAAGGCCGAGGGAAGGGTCAGGAGCAATGGTGCGGCCGCAGGCTGGACCTGCCACGAGTGCATTTGTTGTCTGTGACAGGGGCACAGACCCTCACGCAGGCAGGAGATGAAACGGGAGGATGCGAACGGATGCGCACACGACCCCTGCGTCCCCTCCCGACCTTCCTACCCTCTCTGTGTTCAGTACCTTTCTGTGGGGGCAGGTTTCCCTCCCTTGCTCTCGGTGTATCCTGTTAAATTCCCTTTAGTCAGTTTAGTGTCCCAATATCTCTTAACCATGCTTCTTCAAAATACACACACACGTGTGTATGTGTGTGTGTGTGTGTGTGTGTGTATCACACTTTATTCACCATTTGTCTGATTTAACCCCCACAACCATCCTGGCATGTTGGCTGGTTATGATATCCCTTCTTCAGCTGAGTTGGGAAAACTGAGTCTCAAACCAGGCTTCAGGGCCCGTCAGGGACCATGCAGCCGATTCCAGCCCAGCTCTGCGTCCTCCAGGTCCACTGGTACCGTCCCGCTCGCTGCCCTCCTAACCGGAGAGGCCAGGACCATCCCTTCTCCACCTGCAGAAGCAGAACAGAGACACAAAGCTGGGTTTAGAGATGGGACACCTTCCCTCGGTGAGTTTGCAAGAGACGAAAACAAACCGTGGTGAGGAAGAGGGTATCGCATCCAGGTGGGGTTCCTATGTATTTATTCCTCTGGCACTGAGCTCAGAGTTTGAATATACTTCAACTCACACTCCCTGGCTCGCGGCCAGGACTCTTCCGGGTGTGGCAGAAGCCTTCCCACGTCCGCCTCTGCTACCTGGAACAGCACATGCTGGTGACCGAGGGCCCCACTCCTTTCCACTTGGCAGTGTCGTCCCTCCTGGGAAGGTCCAGAGCAGAGCAGGGTGGCACTTTGTGTCGGGCGTCTTTCCCGCCCAGGAGCTGAATGACCCGGGTCACCCTTCCGCCCTCCAGGTTCCCTGCAGTGAAGCCCCTAATCCTCCTGTCGCCCAGCAGCCCTTCCTCCTGCGCTGACAGGAAGGGCGGTCCCGTCCCACGCTGTCCCCTGCCAGACCTTTTGGTCTCTTCTATGTTTGTTTCTGGGCCTGTTATGGATGTTTCTTTCTTTGGGAAATTCAGAAGTCTTACTAGAACGAAAGACATTTCAAGCACCCTCTCCCCCAACAGCACTCCCACCCCCACTTTTTTTGTTCCAAGCAGGATGCAACAAGTGACTTCCTGTGAAAAGAAAATGTGTTTTCCTCACTGCACCCTCCCCTTTAGCAGAGTACAAACTCTCTTTGCTGTTTTCCCTGCTATTTTGGTTTCCTTCAAGATACAAACAGAACTGCTTCCTCAGACAGAGGCCACCTTGCGCTTTCTGGTTGTAGACGGCGGTCCAACTCACTCAGGGGCCACACGTCACCCTTTCATAGCTTCTGTCTCTTTCTCTTAGGGTGACGGGCCATTCCGAGACACCGTGACTCAGAATGCATTGTACTACATTTGTGATTTTCCAGTTTGGTGTCTTTGTAGTGACAACTCACGTTTTCAGTTCTTCTCAGAGCAGAGGGTAGTAACATGACACTACGTAAAGGGACCACCGGTGACAAAGTTCAGTAAGAACCATAGCCCCCATCTCCTGTCCCCACAGCATCGAGCACACGCAGCTTGTAATTGTCATTCACTTGGCTAAGTCCCTACCTTGGGACAGTGACTTGTTCCCCACTATGCCCCTGGTCCCCAGCACAATACCTGGCATGCAGTGGACCCTGAAGGGTATTTCATGAACAGATATAAATAAAGGCTCAATGACAAAACAGCTAAGGAGAGCCATGGAGACCACGAACCTTATTAACTTCAGTCTTCATAAATGACTCGTCGTCCATCAGAGGGAGGTCTCTGGTGACACACACAGGGAGCGTGGCCTGGTGTTGATCAGTGGCTCATGGAGTGCGGGAGGCTTAGGTGGATGGAGGGAAAATAGGTGGGGGGACGGGTGCTGTCAGGATCCTGAGTGACTTGATAAGCTGGGCAGATGTCAGTCAGATAACTTCCCGGGTAGGGGGTGTTCAGGCTGAGTCAGGGTCTCTAGTGGCCCCTGCGCTCCACATGCCGGAGGCCCCGTATAAGAGGAACCCCGTCCCCAGGTCCCATCCAGTCTCCTGCATATGCCCCAATCCACAGCTGACCCTGGGGCACCTAGATTTCCAAGGCAAGAATGGGGGTGCCTTGGTAAAGACTGCAGGCGTTTTGGCAGTGCCGGCGGTCAGTTGAGGCGGTGGAGTGTTCATGACGGGCTTAGCCTACAGCAGCAGAAGTGTGACGATCGATCAGGGTGACGTGGCACTGGTCCCACTCAGTGCTAGTCTGGTCCTGGACTGACTGTGTGTCAACACCATATTAGAAGAGAAAAAACAAAACAAAACACTAAGGATTCTCAGAAGAGAGCATTCTGGGAATTGAAGAGACAGGAAGTTGCTGTCCCTTATTTTAAAAATAGCAGAAATGAGAATATTTTAGCTGAGAAAAATAAGCTGTCACTGAGGCTCAACATCTCTGGGCAGATGTTTCGGTTCCTACCCTGACACGGGGCTACGCTGTATTTCTCCAAAGGGCAGGGCAGGGACCAGTGTGTGGACATCCTAGAAACGTTTACTTTAGTTGAATATAGGAAAGAATTTTCTGTCAGGCAGAGTTGGGTGAGAGAGTAATGATTGTGGGCACAGAGTCAGAGTCAGTGTTTGCTTATATCATCTTCTAGCAAGATCATCTTACACATCTTACATCATCTTACACTGTCATCTGCATCATCTTACACTGTCGTACCCACTCTTGGGGGAACTGTGGTCCCATTTTATAGATGGCAGGGCACACACGGTTAAGTGATTTGCTCAGGGTCACCACAGTGAGTAGAACTAAACAGCAAAGTAGGATCATGGTGTTGGGGAAAGTCCGTGTACGATCCACAGTCTGAATTTTCGCCCAGCACACTCACTGCCTGCTAGCATATGGTAAGGGCGTGCTGGTCTGCTAGGGCTGCCATCACAAAGTACCAGTCTGGGAGGCTTAAGCAACAGCAAGTGCTTTTCTCACAACTCTGGAGGCTACAAGCCCACCATCGAAGTGTTGGCAGTTGTAATATTGTGATTTATAAAACTTTTCCTAAAGGATGGGAGCAACAAAGGTGGCTTTTCTTATGTTAATGAGGTGAGTTTTGAAAAGCCCCTAAATACTGGGCTGGTTGCAGGGGAGCCAACCCTGTGATTGGAAGGTGGGAACTTTCAGGCCCATCCCTGACCCCCAGGGAGGGGAGAAGAGCTGGAGCTTGAATCAGCCACCAGTGACCAATGATTTAACCAGTCCTGCCTATGTAAGGAAGCCTCCATACAAATCCAAAAGGAGAGCTTCCAGGTTGGTGGACACATGGAGACTTGGGGGAGTGGCTTGCTGGGCGAGGGTATGGAAGCTCCGTGCCTATTCCCCGTGCCTTGCCCTAAGTGTCTCTTCCATCTTGCTGTTCCTGAGTTATGTTCTTTGATAATAACCCAATAATCTGGTAAGTAAAATGTTCCTCTGAGTTCTGTGAGCCATTCTAGCAAACTAATCAAACACAAGGAGAGGTCATGGGAATCCCAATTTATAGCCCGTCTAGCCAGCTGGTCAGAAGCACAGGGGATACCCTGAACTGGTAATACATGCCTGATGTGTTTGTGTGAGGAGGGCAGTCTTGCAGGACTGAGCCCTTCACCTGTGGAGCCTGATGCCATCTCTCTGTGAGGAGATAGTGTCAGGATGGAGTTGAATGGTAGGACCCCCAGCTGGTGTCCGAGGCAGATGCTCAGCAAGGCTGCTTTCTCCTGAGGCCTCTTCTCTGCGCTTGTAGACGGCCGCCTTTTCGCTGTCTCGCATGGCCGCACCTGTGTGTGTATCCTTCGGTCTCGTCCTCTTCTATGAGGAAGGCAGTGCTGGCGGATGGAGTAGGGCCACCCTAATGGCCTTGTTTCACCTTAATCACCTCCTAAAGGCCCTAAATCCACACACGGTCACATTCCGAGGTCCTGGGGGTGAAGGCTTCAGCGTGTGCACTTAGGGGACAGAATTCAGTCTGTAACAAAGTCTCTGTTTATGTGCGAAGCAATGTTCTTGGCCATGAGGAATTCAAGGACGAATCCTTTCAGTCCCTTCAAAGCCCTCAATATTTGACTGGAGCAGACAATTTCTGCCCCCCCCAGTACCAGACAATGGCCTTTGCATGGGTAGACAATGCAGAATGGGTCTAAGCCACCAGCAGTGATCCACCCATGGAAGTTCCTTCTTGCAGCCTTGCTTTTTATGATCCCCCTAACCCCCATTTCAGATCGGATCAGGGGCCAGAGACTGGACTGGTGAAGGTGTCACTTGTAAATTCTTTCCAGGTCGGTAGCATGCAGGTCATGGATTGAGTCCTGGGGGAGAAAGATTACATTCTGGCCAGTAGTGTTTTCATCGTTAAGTCACTTAGAGATGGAAGCCCCTGTGCCAGACCAGCAAAATCACTCCCCATGGCTGTTGGGCAGAGAAGAGCTTCATCCAATCCTCAGCCAACTGGGCCCAAGGTCAGAATAAGGACAGCTATAATGACCCCACAGTGGTTCAGTTCTTGTTGTGTTTCAGGTGCTATGCAAAGACCTGTGTACATCATGTCCTTTAAGTTAATCTCTACAGTACGCTCATGAAGTAGGTACCATTCTTACTTCCATCACACCAGTGCGAACACCAAGGTTTGCTGAAGGCAGGGAGGTCACAGGGCTGCCGACCTTTCCTGCAGGCAGCTGTCATGCATGGGTGCTGACTGGAATCAGAGGGAACCCTGGGGCCATCGGGTGGCAGCATGCAGGACTAGGAGATATTCAAGCCTGAATCTCTGCTCTGCAACTTGTGCAGGAGATGACGTGGGTCAGGTGGGAGCTGTGGCGGTGGGTAACGCCCTGTCTGCTCCCTCATCTCCTTCAAGGCAGAGGTTCTCAAACGGAGAGAACGTTGGACATGGAAGAGCTTACTTGTTTACTCGTCACTGACCGGGAAGTCATGTGTTTACTATTGGAGAATCAAAACTCCAAGCTAAAAAAATAATTCTGAGAATCTCCTTGAAGGAAGAAAAGACTCATGCATGGCCCGTGACACCTAGGAGAGCAGTTTCCTAATGCGCCAGGTTCATGGAGCTCTTCTCAACAGCCCGTCTTGCTTGTCATGGAAGGAATTCTGCAGCTGAAACATCTGACAGAATCAGGATGGAATCAGTTCACCTCCATATTGGACCTTTGTCAAGGAAATCCAGCCAAACTGGCGAGCTAGTGCTGAGGACGCTAGGCTATGGTCCTGTATAAAACTGCTGTCTAGACACAACAACTAAACAAACTGTCTAGACACGACAACTAAACAAACTGTCTAGACACGACAACTAAACAAAGAGTTCTTTTCGCCTGGCTTGCCAGTACCAAAGATATGTAAACTTGACGCGTCCGACACCCAGGCTGAACGATAAACTACATTAAAAGAAATAAAGTGCCCAGCCACTAGGGCAGGCGTGGCTGCACACCCTGTAAATATATGTACTGATGCAGCTTGGGTGTGGATATCTGCTGATTTTGAGATGCCTCCTGTATTTTTTGGCTCTAGCTAATCTCCAAAAATCTGCTTATCTGCTCATATAATATATTACAGGGTCTCCAAAGTCTTGACAGGAATGAGGGGTAAACAAGAGGCTCTGTGTCAAGTTCTTTTGGACTGAGCCATCTGCCTTTGAGACTACATTTCTCAAAAACAGTCATGTCATTTCATCTTCGAATGTTCCAGATATAAAGTATACCTGCCTGCTTAGTAAACAAACAAAACGAGAGCAGAATGAAATGATGGATGTGCATGAACTCTTTTGCAATACACAGCCAAGGATCGGTTTTGTTTATGTCCTGAAATATGGAAAAGCAAATATGAAATTTATTACGGTACAGAATGCTCTCTGAAAAGGTTGGAGGAAACGGAGATGCTGAGGAGGTCATCCCTGGGATTTGGGATGTTTCCTTTTTCCCTGGTTGTGGCCAAAGCGAGGACTGCATTGTGTTCAGGACAAGTCCTGTTCATTCGCCAACACAAACAGCCATGGGAACCTGTGGGGTCCCTTGCGGAGCCTGTGCAAACAGTCGGCTGCAAAGGAACTTCCTCGGGTGCAGATAACAGGGTGCTCAGTAATCAGAGTTTGCAGGGAAAGGAAATGGGAGCTATTTAAGTAAGTTGTTTCCCATCTACGATCTGTATGGATCCTTTCCTCCCTGACACTTCCAGCCAAAGAAGCAAGTGTTTGTTTGAAGATTAGATTCTTACATATTTTTAGCTCTCATTAGAGCATGACATTTTATGGAGGCCGCTGATAAAATCAAAATGAAAAGTGAGCTTGCCACTTTTCTACACATTGACTCTTGGTGACACAGAGGAAATGAAAATCTCGGCTTCATATTATAGAGTCCCACTGTTTAAATATCCACTGTTTAAGTATGTTGTTCATACCCTTGGACTCTGTTATTTTTGTCACTTTGATTTGGTCTGCCGCTCATGTCGACAGGCAGTGTGTTTCACTGGAAAGCGCAACTGGTGAAAGTGTGGTTTCACTTTTCACCTTACACGTTGCTTCTTTGCATCCAAGTGGTTTTAGGGTTCTTTCCAATCACCGTGATAATCAACAGTCAGAAGAGTAGGTTTTCTCATTGTCACCTTCATCTTTCGAAACGTGTGATCCATTCCTCAACCAAACGCAACTTTAGTCTCTGTGAAGCTTTTACTGCTTCACCGGGACACACTCAACAGAGTGAGAAAGCAACCTACAAAATGGGAGAAAATATTTGCAAATCATATAGCCAATGAGGGATTAATAGCCTGAACACATAGAGAACTCCTGAAACTCAACAGCAACAGAAAGTAAACAACCTGATTGAAAATGGGCAAAGGACTTGAATAGACATTTCTCTAAAGAAAATGTACAAAGGGCCAATAAGCCCCTGAGAAGATGCTCAACATCACTAATCACTAAGGAAATGCAAAGCAAACCACAACGCGATGCCGTCTCACTCACATCTGTTAGGCTTCAGATGGCTGCTATAAAAATAAATAAAAAGGACAGTGTGGTCAAGGGTGTAGACAAATGAGAACCCTTGTGCACTGTTGGTGGGATGTAAATTGGTGCAGCCACTATGGAAAACAGTGTGGAGGCTACTCAAGAAATTAAAACTAGAGCCACCTTATGACCCAGCAATTCCACTTCTGGGTACTTATCCAAAGGAAGTGAAATCAGGACATTGAAGAGATTCTGCACCCCCGTGTTCACTGCAGCATTAGTCACAAGAGCCAAGCCACAGAAACAGCCTAAGTGTCCACCGATGGATGAACAATTAAGAAAGGTAGTGTATATACACAGTGGAATATTATTCAGCCAAAAAAAAGAAGGAAATTCCACCATTTACAACAACATTGATGAACCTGGAGGGCATTATACTAAGTAAAATTACTCAGATAGAGAAGGGCAAATACTGTATGATCTCACTTATATGTGGAATCCGAAAACAAAAACAAAACAAAAAAAACTGATAGAAACAGAAGATTGGTGGTTGCCCAGGGTGGGATGGGGAAATGAGTGAAGTGGGTCAAAAGGTATAAACCTCCAGCTGTAAAATGAAGAATTTCTGGGGATGTGAAGTGCAGAATGACGATTATAGTTAACAATACTGCATTACATACTTGAAAGTTGCTAAAAGAGCAGAATTTAAATGTTCTCACGAAAAGAAGTAGCTGTGAATTTATGGATGTGTTATCGTGGTGATCATTTCACAATATGTATGGGTATCAAACCATCATGTTGTGCACCTTAAGTTTACACAGTGCTGTATGTAAATTATATTCTCAATAAAGTTCGAAAAAGTGACCTAAGTCAAAGAAGTAACGACGGAAATTAGAAACTACTTTTAATAAAAAATTTGAATAAAAATATAACATTAAAGTTTGTGGGATGCAGCTGCAGAAATGCTTATAGAAAACTTTATAACTTTAATGTTTGTATTAGGAAAGAAAAAAATGTTAAAAAACAAATATTTAAGGTGATATCTTAAGATACTAGAAAAAAATGGAATGAAATAAACCTAAAGGGGGAAAAAAAGACATATACAGCATAAAGAACATAAATCAATCAAACCCAAAGCAAAGAGATAATAGAGATAATTGAAATGAACATTTCAACCAGATTATCAATTCACATCTAGATTGATCTAAGGAAATGTGACAGAGCACAAATGACCAGTATAAGGAATGAAAGACAACTTATTAATGTGACTCTATAAACATTTTAAAAAATAAGGAAATGGTATAATCTTTATACCAACAGTTTTGAAAACTTAGATGAAATGGACAAATTCATTACAAAATACAACTTACCAAAATTGGCATAAGCTGAAATAAAAAATCCGACGAGTCCACTGAGTACTGTGGTGCTGGCAGTCGCAGTGATTCTTTACCCTTAGTACATACATGCAGTCATTATGTATGCGTAGTATATACATCCGTTCGTTATGTATATACACTGTGAACATTCGCTCATTGTGTATATACAGCATGCACATTCACTCATTGTGGATATACGATATATGCATTCATTTATTATATATACATAGTATATATATTCATTCGTGATGTATACACAGTACATACATTCATTCATTGTATATATTTACAGTATGTGCATTCATGATATGTATACAGTGTGTACATTCACTCATTGTGGATACACAGTATGTACATCCATTCATTATGTATATACAGTATGTACATTCGTTCATTGTGTATATAGAGTATATACGTCTATTCATTGTGTATATACAGTACATACATTCATTCGTTCCACCAGGTGTTTTGAGTGCCTACTGTATGCTACAGGGAGGTAGCTAAAATGCTCCAGGGAGCCAGTGTTGGCAGATAGAAAAGAAACAAGTTAACAAATACAAGGAATTTTTTCAGCTATAAGTGAGTACGGAGGTCCCGCCGTATTCATGGGGGATGCATTCTAAGACCCTCAGTGGAATCCTAAAACCAGACTGTGCCAAATTCCACATATACTACGCTTTTTCCTACATGTATGTGTACATACCTATGATAAAGTTTCATTGACAAATTAGGCACAGTAGGAGAACGAGAGTCATTGTTAATAATCAAATAGAACAGTTACAACCATGCACTGTAATAAATCCGTGTGAACCTGGTCTCTGTCGCTCCAAGTGTCTCATTGTGCTGCACTCACCTTTCCGCTTCAAGGGACTCCTTACGGCTTCTCAGTAGCACATCTGAACTGCCAGAACTGCTACTCTTGTGCTTTGGGGCCCTTATTCAGTAAAATAAGTGTGCCTTGAACACAAGCTCCACGGCCGTTGATCTGACAACTGAGATGGCCACTAAGTGGCTAACGGACGGGAAGTGAGTGTAGTGTGGCTGTGCTGGACAAAGGGGTGATTGGCGGTGTGGATGCGACAGAGGGGGAGGCTGTGAGATTTCATCACACTCCTTAGCATGGCGAGCAATTCAAAACTTATGAATTGTTTTCTGGAATTTTCCATTTACTATTTCTGGACCACAGTCGACCGTGGGCGCCTGAAACCACAGCAAGCCAAACGGGGTGAGGACTGCTGCACGGGTTCCAGCTGTAAGTGACATGACTGAGAGTGAGGTGATAGGGTGGCTGCTTAGATTCTGAAGTGGGAGAACAGCTCTCGGAGCCAAGAGCTCTATGCTGAGGAGGAACTGGCCGTGTGACATCCTGGAGCAGCAAATGCCAGGCAGAAAGACGCCTATTGTACAGGCTCTCAGTCGGGCACCCTTGCACTCAGGCTCTGAGAATGGTTGTAAGAAAAGTTCCAGGTTCATCTTAGCAGTCTGATTTTTTGGTCGTGTATTAGATGAAAGACAAGCAAGGGGACCCTGTGTGTCTTTATCGATAGTCTTTTCTTGCACGTCTGTAATAAAAATGAACTTCAAAAAGTTATTTCTGCAGCAAGAGAACTTAGTCTATACATCGAAGTCTCACTGTACCTGGTGGTGTTTAATGGTTGTGTATGTGTTGGTGCAGACTCAGTTCTGGGAACATTGTTTACATGGGACAGTCTGTGTCATGGTAGATGGCGCTCTTGGCTGCATTTATTTCCTTCAAGCTGGAAAATTCATTATAACTAAACAGTCCTGAGATGTATGCCCTCAGGGTCCCTGCAGAAGGACTTCTGGCACATTGTGGTGCCATGTTAGTGCAGGTAACATATGGATGCTCTTGGAATTTCAATAAAAACCTTATGCAACACTGTCCAGATTTTTCCAGCCTTATAGAAACAGCTGGCTAACTGTGGTTTCTTTGATTATTTAAACTTTTCTCCTAAGTGGGAGGTTTTTGTTTGGGAAAAAAAAATTATGTTAATTGCCCAATTCCAACACTTATTGTTTCTGCATTTGGAATAGATGGGAACCAGCACTTAAGTGTGGGTACCGGTGACAAGGGACAGAACATCGGGGTGGGGTCTGCTCGCACTGGTGCACTGGCCTTGTGGGACTGGCCCTTGGGCGAGGGGCGCCCTGTGTGGCCCGTCACAGTGCTGTTGTGCAAAGCCCACATCCGTGCCTCACTTTCCAATCCGCTCCCTGTGGACGGCAGGACGGGGGTCTCCTCTGGAGACCCGGAGTCGAGGTCTTAGATCTTTTGCAACAATTGAGAGTGTGGGCCACACCCTCTAATTGGCAGTGAGGAGAGGATCAGACAGAATAGCCTGGAAGACACACACAGTGGCCGGGGCTGCTCTTGGCATCTTGTGTGGCCTTCGACAAAGCAGGGCAGGAGTGATCCGAGCGAGTGGGTTTAGGTCACATGGAAACGGTTCAGCTCAGTCGTAGACTCCTGATTAGCTTTAGACGATTCACATAAAACAGGCAATCTTAGGTTTTATGAAGAGAATCACACTTCACTCCCCCAAGTTCAAGTTTGTTTCATATTTCTAGTAAACCAAAACATTAAGTACTAAGAACAGGGAATCACGTATTTTCTGATATGGAGGAGAAATTACTCCAAATGATATTGAAAAGGACTGATTTCTTTGTAAAGGACTCATTCAACCATAGAAAATGTCTTTTTTTTCAAAATCTATTGTTTTGGTGAATATAATCACAACAAAAGAAGCAGAGTATTCTTTTGTGTGGTTCTTTGTGTGTTTCTGTTTAGCCTTTTGTGTTTACCAAGGAACAGAGTGTTAAGGCACCACGTCCGTCATTTTAATGCATGGAATTGGGTGACACTAAAATCTTCTAGTCACTGAAATACTAACAAAGAATGTTTTGTCAGAGAAGATAGAAGATTTTTGGAGAGAGATTAGACAAAAGTAAGACTATGGTTTCTTAATGGAAACTTTATAAATAATACCAATGGTAGTTCATAAAAGTGTTTACTTTTCAGTACATAGTTCTAATAGCCCACAGACTAATAAAGCCTGATTAAGTCTTTAGTATTTATGGGGTTCACATTTTATTTCTTTCAGATATTCTGCATACAATAAGTCCTCATTTAATGTCAATGTCAAATGTCTGTGACTTTAAGCAAAGTGACGTATAACAAATCCAATTTTAGTGTAGGCTAATTGATCTAAATAAGAGTTAAGTTTTTAGGGCATCTCATCAGCGTTACAACAAAACACACTGAAAGAAACTGCATTAATTGAGGACCTGCTGCATTGGTTTGCACTGGACATTTCCGGTCAAGCTTAAGAATACTGCTGAAATCTTGGTCCTAAAATCAACAAAACTTATGATAAAGCTTAGAGGCTCCACATGAGCTGTCACCGCAGGGAAAGTCTGTCCCAGGAGCAGGAACCGATGTGTCCCCGAGAAATGAGCACAGAGCACATGCATTCCACACCCCAGATCTATGCCAAAGGGTCTCCATCATTCCTGGAAGAAAGTTGGGATGCCTGGGTTTCCCGCATCTAACAGCTGGACTGCGACATTAAGAGTCATTGCACTTGTTGGAGTTTTGGGGTTTGATTGTGGGACATGCTGTGAGACACAGAATGCTTGGGGCGTGGTGTCTGGGGACTGTAGGCAGCTGTTGGCAGAGAGATGCACACGCTTATTATGTTCAGGACATCTGGACGAGGGTGACTGAAGCTGATGAGGAACTTGTTTGGGACGTGCCTAACGGTGCCTCAGTGCACGTGATGTTTACCTGGGCCCTGGACACGCGTGTTTTCCTGCAAGGGCTCCTCACATGGGCTGTGAGACAGTACAGAAAGGCACAAAGGAAGTGCTCCCTGGGCACGACCTCGATGAGGGAGGGTCACGGCGCCGGGTCAGCTCTAGCAAGCAACACGGAGAAACTTCCTGAAAGGCCTGGCCAGCAGCAGTGGATACTGGAACTTACACGGCCCCGGGAACCATAGGAAGTTTGTGGGCATGCAGAGCGGCTTGTGTAGGTCTGGGTCGCCTGGGGAGGCCATTTCATATTTGTAAGTAATTCATATTTACATGTTAATAACAAACTGTATATTTTTAAAGGACCCATTTCTTAAGAATTCTCTGCAGTTCTTGCTTCCAACTTTAGGGGTAAAAGAACTAAGCCACAGAAAAGCAGACCAAACTTCCTCGATGACAACTGGAATAACAGTGCTTCTGTGTAACAAGGATAATTACTCGGTGTGCAGGGTACACTTTTTAACATACATAGACTTTAATTTTTAGAACAGTTTGAGGTTACAGCCAAAGTGAGAAGAAGGGATTGAGAGTTCCCGTGCCCCCCACGGACCCCACACTCTCAGCCTCCTGTTATCACCACCCCCCACGAGAGTAGTAGGTCCATTTGTTACAACTGGTGAACCTACGTTAATACGTCCCTGTCACCCAAAGTGCATGGCTGACCTTAGGGTTTTTGGTGTTGGACATTCTGTGGGTGTGGACGGCTGTGCAATGACACGGATCCCCATTCTGGTATCGTACGGGGTGTTTTCCCTGCCCTAAAAGTCCTCGGAGCTCTGCCTCTTCATCCCTCCCCTGCAACGCCCGATCTCCATGGTTCTGCCTTTTCCAGAAGTCACATAGTTGGGATCATACAATAGGTAGCCTTTGTAAGTTGGCTCTGTCACTTAGGAATATGCATTTATCTTTCCTCCGGGTCTTTTCATGGCTTGGTAGCTCATTTCTTTTAGCTCTGAGTATGATTCTGTTGTCTGGCTGGGCCACAGGTGATTGATACACGCATTTCCTGAAGGACATCGCGGTTGCCTCTGAGTTCAGCTGCTGTTAATATCTCTGTGCAGGGTGTCCAACTGCTTTGATTAAACACCATGGAGCCTAATTGTAGGTTGTATGATAAGAGGACATGTTTAGTTTTTAAGAAACAACCACTTTGTCTCCTTGCTCTATGATTTTACATCCACACCAGCAATGAGTGACAGTTCCAGCTCGTCCACGTCCTCACCCGTGTCTCTTCAGAGGGACCTTTCTCTACCTGCCTGTTTATATTACCCAGGTTAACTCTCCGTCCCCAGCCCCACAAAACCATGTCACTGCCATGTCTCTATCTTAAGTAAAGTGGTCACTCCCTAAAATTATCCAATTGTTTTTCTGAGTAGAGGGAACAATTTATCTTTTTTTGTGTCCCCTTTGTATAGAACAGCACTTGGCACAAAGCAGGTAGTTAGTTAGATTTTGAATGAATGAATGAATGACAGCACTATGGAAATTGGCTTGGAAAAGGGAGAGATTGGAGTTAAGACAGTGAGATGGGAGACGTTTGAAATAATTCAGGCAGGAAATGCTGAGAGCCTGAATGAAGGCTAGTAGCAAAGGGGGACAGGTAGGAGGCGTGGTGTCCAGGGACCTTCAGAAAAAGATCTGAGGAGCTTCAGCAGGAGCGTGATCCAGGAAGTGAGGGATGGGCCGTCAGTGGCGTCCGTGATGTCCCAACACCCAGCAACACCGGGACAGGAACAGGCAGGGCAGGTCTGTAGGTGTGGATTATGACTTGGGACTTGTGTCTGCAGTATCTTCAGGACACATTCACGGGAGAGCCAGTTGGCAGCTGTACCCGGAGCTCCCGGGTGGGTGTAGTCACAGGGACAATTAGAAAAATATCTGCTCATAGGTGAGTCGGGAATGTGGGAGTGGATAGGAAACAAAAGGAGGGAAGAGAGGAACCCAGGAGGAGGGTCATTCAGAGGACGGAGAGCAGTTGGCCAGGAGAGGAGAAAGAACCTGCAGAAAACTGCACAGCTCAGGAGGGACAGAGGCGTGCAGCGCAGGAGGAGTCTTACTTTTACCCTGAAGACGGAATCTAGGTTTTGGCTGAGGGAGAGGTTGGCCAGACTGGAACGTGGACCACAGTGAGGATGACGCTGGCAGAGGAAGAAGGAACAGGGGTGTGTTTGTTGACTTCTGGCAGGGAGCTCCTCCTCCTGGATGGAGGGCTTGTTTGCTCAGGGGGAGGATGCTGTCACAGCGCGGCGAACGCTGCCTGTCGTCACTTCTGTTTGTTAAGAGGAGCCTCTGCTAGTGTTGCGTCCCGTCTTCCCCAGACTTCTTTCTAAATCTGAAGCCCCTTGTCTTCTGTCACATCTGTGTGTGGAATGTGGGGTGGAACCCTGTCCTGTTCCTCTGCCAGCACCCTGGGCTTCGCCACCTGGAAGGCCTGAGGCCACAGTCAGCATTCGGAGGCATGAGGGCTTTGCCCGTGGAGCCCATGCCAGCGCTGGGCAGCTTTCTTACATGCGTGGGTACAAAACTGTAAAAATAGGAATGTTTCCACCATTACTTAAAACATAAAAAGATTATAAACCTACAGATAACTATCTATGTACATGTTTCTAGCTAATACTAATTTAGCAGAAAAACTAACCCTTAACAAATATTTCTTGAAATGGTACAAGATTCTTTGGTACACGTTGGGGAATATGAAGGGAAATCAGACTTAAGAATTCCGTGTTAAAACCTCTATTGAAAAACCCAAAACTGTGCTAAGTGAGGTAGAAAGAAAGTGCTCACACAGCACCTTGTGTTTGTTCTCATAACTTTCCACAAAGCACGCCCAGTGTTTGCCTTTCTGGAATTACCAAAGATAGTGGTGATAGAATTTGTTTTCCCCTGGCAGCATGCCTTCTCCCACCTGGTAAGAGGGGTTCAGTGTTAGTGGAGGGAACATAAACCCCCAAAGAGAGTCCTTTGGTTGGCCGGAGGCAGCAGGGTTTGGTTGAGTTGCCTGAGCCTTTCTTAGGACTAAGAATAAAGCAGAATCCCCAAACATTCGATGGATCCTGGAATTCCCATGGCTAAAAATATTATCTAATAGCAGCAAATAACTGATAAAAATTTCCCCCACCTTGGGGAGAGGTCTGTGGATACGATTTGTACAGTTTCAGGAAGAACTTTCTTTCTTCCTCCCTCCCTTCCTTCCTTCCTTCCTTCCTTCCTTCCTTCCTTCCTTCCTTCCTTCCTTCCTTCCTTCCTTCCTTCCTTTCTTAAATGGCTACATGTCAGATCAGTTAGAATTTGGCCCAGGCTGTGCCAGGATGATACCCAGCACGGACATTGCTGCCATCAAGACTGCCATTTGCTGTCACAGGGTTAGCGCTACTCCATCTGTAGTGACCAAAGAAAAATGGCGGCATATCCTCCGACAGCAAGAGTCACTTTTGAAATTAAGATTCTCCAGGGACATGTAAGGTTCAGAGTCCTGTGTTTTGTATTTCCCTGGTGACCAGGGAGGATGTATTCTTCATGGGGATATTAGGGAACCTTGCAAGGTGCGGGGTGTCCCCAAAGGCTTCCTGTAAGACCAGGATATGATGTCATTGTCTCCTTGAGGACCTCCCCACATTTTCAGGAGGAAAGTCATGCTTTTGGATTGTACCTGAGCACTGTCTCCGCGAGGCTTCTCTCACCTGGGGGGGACCTCAGAATAGGTGTTCTAGACCCCTCCTTTCCTCACTCCCTTCCTCACTCCCTTTTTTTTTTTTTTTTTTGAGCAAGAGACAATCAACAAACATAGAAATGTAAGTGTGTAAAGCAAAAGAAAGCTGGAGCATGGGAAAGGGGTAACAGAGGGTGGGTGGTTTTCAGGGGCAGTCAGGGGGCAGGGTACACGTAAAGGGGAGGTCAGGCTGGGGACATGTAGGGACAGCCTGGAGGCAGAGAATGGCAGGCTGGGTGGGGGCAGTGAGGTGGTGGGGTCAGGGGAGGGTGGTCAGGGCTGTTGTAACGGGAATGTATTTGACATGTAACATTGTGTAAATTGAAGGTGTGCAACACGGATTTGGCACATTCACATATTGTGCCGTTTCCGTATGATCGCATTGTAGCCATGTTAGCACCTCTCAGGTGACACGATTGTCCTCTTTGTGTATGTGTGGTGGGAATAATTACGTCCTCGTCTCTGAGCAGTTTGGTGATTCTAATCCAGTGTTGTCTGTGTTCACTATCCTGTGCACTGGCTCAAGGACTTATTTCTCTACTTGTTGTAAGTTTCTGCCCTTATATATCTCTTGTGTCCCCCACACCCAGCTCCTCGTAACCCCCATTTTACTCTCTGTTTTTCTGAGTTGGGCTTTTTAAAATTCACGCGTAAGTGTGATCGTACAGTGTTTGTCTTTCTCTATCTGGCTTGTCTCACTTAATATAATGCCCTGGAGTTCCATGCATTTTATCTCAGATGGCATCCAAATGGCCACGAGATGCATGAAAGGTTCTCAGCATCACCAGGCTTCTGGGAAGTGCCAATCTAAACCACAATGAGAGGTCACCTCACTCCTGTCAGGATGGCCGTCATCAATAAATCAACACACAACAGTGTTGGTGAGGCTGTGGAAAAAAGGAAACCCTCGTGCACTGTTGGTAGGATTACAGACTGGTGCAGCCACTATGGAAAACAGTACAGAGGTTCCTTAAAAAAGTAAAAATAGAACTACCTTACGATCCAATGATTGTGCTTTCTTATCCGAAGAAATCCCCAAACCCTAATTTGAAAGGTATCTGCACCCCTATGCTCACGGCAGTGCTATTTACAATAGCCAAGATGTGGAAGGCACCTACGTGTCCTTCTCTTCCGTCTTCAATGCTCTGACCTCCAGTCACATTACACATAACTGGCACAATGAGATGCAGAGATCAAGGAAGCCACAGTGGAATGACTGCTTTCTGCAAAGACCCGGAAACCCAAGGCTCTGTTCCTGCCACAGGGGAGGGTGTCCTGGCTGCCAGACACAGGTGGGAGGCATGTGAAAATCAGCCCTGACCAACCAAAGTGGCCACTGGTTCTAAGGAGGAAGAACATGGTAGGGGCAAGCTTGATGAAGCGAGCAGAACTGGATTTCAAGTGTTCCTCCAAGAATGTGCCAAAGACATGCATCAGGTTTCAAAAATGTTTTCTAAAGCAACATCTTCGAGCACGGATTGGTTTCTAACCTGGCCGGTGGGTGGAAGTTCTACCACAAGGGACAGTGAAAATTCCATGGGCTGTCACTGCCCATGGAGTCACAGGACTAGACGTGGCCGTTCAGAGCTGCAGGGTGTTTCCTTGCAGACCTACTGCATGGGGAAGGCGATGAAAGAAACGTGGTCAAGAGTGTGGGCTTGCAGTCCAGCCGTGGTCATATCCCAGCTCTGCCCACTCGTCAGCGGTGTGACCTTGGGCAAGTCATGTCCTACGAGCTTCAGTTTCTTCCTTTAAAACAGACAGTAAAACACCTTTCTCCGGGGGCGTCTGAGGTAGTCCTCTGAGATACACTTGGCACCCCTGGTAAATGTTTAATAAATCTTTGTTGCTGCCAATGTTAATACTATTTTCTGAAAGTCCGTAAGTATGTCTACTAGCAGACTTTTGTCTAAACGCCTTAAACTAACAAAAGCTCCAGAAACAAAATGTTGCCCTTACGTCTTGTGTTGAGTGGCATCCCAGACCTTGCCAAACACTTTTCAAACACGTTATCTTCATTAATTTATCAGGAGTTGCTCTGTGCCTGGAAATATATAGTCTTCACCGATGTTTGCTGGGTGGCTACGATCGGCTTTGGGAGGACTGCCGGGGGCTGAGCTGGGCTGTCTTGGCAGAAGTTCAGGAGTTTGATGCTTCTCCAAGTCTTGTAACAAGGAGTGAGCCAGAACTTTCTTTCAACAGGTGAAATTGCTTTTCCAAACTGGCTAAGCCAGAACTGGCTCCCTGCTCCGCTCTTCTAATTATCTCTGACTTGATGGTGATGCTTAGCAGAACCCCAGAACAGGTTATTGTTATATATGTGGGATCTCACAGGATTCCCAGGAACCAGCATGAATTCACAGAAGAAACCCTGTCCCCAATGAAGCCCCACTCTACAGCCCTGGCCGGGTTTCGAGCCTAGAAGGTCATGTAAATGTAGACTCCTCTCTCCTTCATTAGACTGTGAGCAACGTGAATTCCGTAATTCCTGGCACAGAATAAGGACTCATCTGCTTGTTGATTAATTGAAAGAGCAAGTGAACAAATGACATTTGACATACACTGTCTTTTAAGAAGAGGTTGAGAAACGTGAACTAGAAAGAAATGCAGGTGGGCAAATCCATAGCCTGTGAACAGTCCTGATTAATTAGGGACTGACCTGACACTGCGGAAGAAATCCAGGTATCAGAGCCAAGGCTGTATGCCTTTCAGTGTTGCCGTCAACAACTGGATGGGGCGGAGAGGCAGGAGTATGGTGTGCAGGTGGGTAAGGCCACGCGCCCCACTCGGGAGCCCAGCTCACCCACAACCCAGGTTCGAGTGAGAACAGGGGCCAAAATCATAAATAGAAGCTAACAGAAAGATGGAACGGTTTGACGTCCACTTGTTTGAAAGAGTCTCAGTGACTTGATGACAAGCTCAGTGTGAGCTAACCGCATGGCAAGGATTCTTAACACGGAGACAGCAAGTTTAGAGCCTGGTGGTCCTGTGATCTTGCCTGTTCCTTACCTCAGAAGTTACGGGAAAGGCATTTATTGAAAACTCAAAAAAAAAAGAGGAAGAAAAATGAGTGTTGGAAAGATGGAAAGGTATAATTACAAAGGTGTTCGAAGAGTTTTATTTGTAATAGCCCAAACCAAATCATTTTAATATTCTGGCAGTGATAAAGGAGGCTAATGGAATTAATTGTGGCTCATGGATCCCATGGAATACTAGGCAGCCTTTTAAAACACACGGGAAAATGTGGCTGATAAAATGAGCTAGTCTGTCTCTCCCCTTTTGAAACCCCACTGACGATGAATAAAAAATACTGGTACAGTGTGACAGAAAGAAGGGAAGAAGGACAAATAAGAGACGTTAGTAAACACTTGGGAACGAAAATGTGTTTGTGCTAAAACCCTAGCAAATCAGATGGACTGAGAGCTGACTGCTGGGTGAGGGCCTGTCAGAAAGGACCAGCGCCTGCAGCACAGGTTCTTGTCACCAGCCGGAGCTGCTGTGACAGAGGGCTGGCAAGGTGGGTTTGCGAGTCAGTAAGTAAGACCTCCAGACCCCACCCTGTCATGCACAGCTGGAGGGTGGCCCTTGCACTCAGGACAGGGAAGAACCTACAGACGCTGACTGCAGGACCCCAGCCAGGCTGAGTCCACCAAGAATGGGGAGAAGTGAAATCCATGGGCTGACAGCCAGGCCGTCCCACGGGACTCCCACTCTGAAAGCCCAGCTTCCATCTCAGACAGGAGGCTGGAAGGGTTCCCTGCCTGGAAGAGACAATCCTTGGACATTTGAGGATCCCCCACTGAGGGGGATTCCTGCCCAGGCACCTACGGGAATCCCACTAGTGTGTCAACAGACCTCATCCACAGAAACACGCTTAATTATAGGCAATCAGCCAAAAGATCACCAGAAATTGAGGAAAGGTTGAAATGACAGGTGCCTAGGCAAAGAGGGAGAAAAAGCAAGTTGAAAGAAAAGACAATGCGTAAAATAGAAGAAAACAAAATAAAAACAGTTTAAAAGATGTAAATAATAGCCTCAGAGAGAAAAAAGAAGGTATTGTATCCAGGGAAACATGACATAATGCACTTTAAAAAATATAGAAAAAGCTCTTGGAAATTAAAAATATAGATGCAGAATTTTAAAAATTTGCCAGAGTTGGAAAATGACATAAAGGATATTTTGAAGAAAGAAAAAGATTTTTTAAATTAGGCAAGAGTATTTCAGAATAATTAGAAAATTGATTTAGAACCCTCAGTGTTCAACTAATCAGAATCCAGAGAGAGACAGAGAAGAGAAAACAGAGGGAAGAAAAAAATCTGAAAGAAATAATGCTGGAATATTCTGCAGAATTAAAGGATACATGGATTGTAGGGAACAACAAATGCCCAGACAGTGGGTAACAGGATTCCACCCAGGGAACGCCATTGTGAAATTGTGGGGCTCCAGGAGTGCAAGGAGCCTCAACGTTTGTAGAAGGAAAGCAGAGAACTCCCAGAAGGCCGAGAGCCAGCTTGATGGGGGCCTGCCTGGTGTCTCCCAGCATGGTTGTAGGCTGGGAGACACTGCAGTAATGGGTCAGCATTTTCAGAGACACTTATTTCCAGCCTCGATTTCCATAGGCACCGCTACTGACTGATCAGGGTAATAGAATAAAAACATTTTTAGATTTTCAAGGTCTCATAACTATATCTCACACACATCTTGTCCTAGGAGGCTGATAGAGACTGCTCCGCTGGAATGAAGAAGTGACTTTAAAAAACAAAAAGTACAGCATCCAAGAAACAAGGCGGGGCGGGGGAAAGTAGAGGAAAAGGAATTTCTAGGAAAGTCAATCACAAAAAAGTTAGAAAACAAATCAGTTATCAAGTTCAGAGAAAACAAAAAAGTAACCTAGAAAGAAAATGTAGTCAACATACATCTCAGCTGGAGAAACTTCCTCTGGAAGAAAATTTCTGTTTTATATAATTATAATATCTATTATAACTATACATGTATAACTAAATATGAATGGAAGTCCTGTGCTATAATTTTTGGAAAGACTGGGGAGGAAAAGTGAGAGAAAGTGTGTGTGTGTGTGTGTGTGTGTTTGCGCACGTGCATGTATCTCAGACTAAATCCTCATCTAGAGTAGGAAGCCGAAAACTAACATGTAAAAATCAGGAAATCGTAGCATAAGCTCATTTAGGAGAAGGGAGTCTGTAGTGTTGCTCCTGGAGTAGAAGCAGTGGAGAAGGAACTCTAAGCTTTATGGAAATATTTGGCTTTTTTTAGTCCATGTTTTGCATAAAACACATTAGAGAATTTTGAAGGTATAAGAAGTGGTTATAACATATTGTAGTAGAAGGATAGAAAAAATACAACTTTTAAAAGAAAAACTAAAGACCAGAAAAACGTATGCCAACTGTTGGTAGTTAATCTGAGTGCTAATGGAGTGGATGTTTTTCCTTCCTTTTGCTTATATAACTTGATAAATGTTACAACAAATGTGTATTGCTGGTAAAATTGTAAAAGAAGACTTTTAACACACATGCACATGCACACACGTGCACACACTGTGAGCCTGAGTTAATCAACCAGGGGCCACCAGAGCAGGACTGGACGCGACCGTGGGGGGCGCTGATGGGCACCCGTCCCAGGAGGAGCTCAGAACCTTCTGGACTGACTGCACTGGGGTCCAGGGCGTGGCTGCAGCTCCCTGACAGGGGGACCCGAGCACAGTCATGGTTCCATTACTGGCACATCTCTGCACACGCTAGTGCTCGTTCACCACGTTTCCATCCGTGAGAGCGAGTGGTGACAACTCTGTGGTGAGGCGGCCAGGAGGACAGTGACGCACTTTTGGAAGCAAGGGGCTCAGTGGATGCAGCCTCTCCCCAGTGAGTTCGGTCCTCCATTGACCTGCGGCCTTGAGCCGCTGTGAGTTTGTCATTGTCTTGGACGGGAGCTGGGATGCTGCCATGGATGGGACCGCCCCACAGGCTGACTGCAGGCCCCCCAGGCTGGCCGGAGGCCTGGCTGTGATCACAGGTCCGGGTCAGCCTATGCAGTTCTGAGTCCTGGCAGCTCAGCACGCGCGGAGGCAGGAGAGTGACCGGAAGACAGGACGAGGGTGACGCTGGAGCCACCCCTTCTGTTCTTCCCTTGGAAGGCACAGTCATGGCAGCTCTTGATAACGCTTCCAGAAGGAATAGTTCTCTTTGGCGTTTGATTAACAGCTAGGGATCCCCATTCTCATATTTAGGCTGAAGAGAAGTTTCCAACTTACCTGCTTTGCCTGGAGTCCCCACAAAATATCGGGCACAGCCCTAGCCCTGTGCTCAGAGGGGTATTGAGGGGTGTCTGTGAGCATCCTGGGTCACCTCAGGGCCCCTCTTGGGCGACACAGCAAGGCCCCACCCCTGCACTGCCTGCCCAGGGACCCCAGAAAGGAGACTGGCCGTCTGGCAGCCCCCTTTAGAGTACCTTGTTCCACGGAGCTTGTCCAAGCTGTGAGTCCCACACGCACCCCACTCCTGGCAGAACCACCCCGGCCGGCACTGACTGTCTTTCTGTGTGCTTCACAGGTGTCTCTGGGGTCACAGATGGACTTACAGAAAAAGAAGAGGCGGGCGCCAGCCCCCCCGCCACCACAGCCCCCACCGCCCAGCCCCCTGGTGCCCACGCGCGTCGAGGACCGGGAGGAGAACAGGAAGAGCGCGACTGGTGAGTGAGCTCGCCTACTGACTGCACGCTCTGGGGCTTACTCGTGTGTGGAAGCTGAGCACTGCTTCTAACTCTTGCAGTAGCATTAACGGGCAAGATATTTATGCTCAAGAAAGAAAGTCTGGAATAAACTGTCTGGAATTGCGAGTCCCCGTAATATCTTACGGGCACATTTTCTGGGCGTGATGTGGACATTTACACGGTGGGGATGGTGGGGAAGGTGGAGAACAGCTGAAGGAGCTGCGGGAGTGTGGATGCTGACGTGTGCCTGGTGGTTCTCAGGATGACGGGTGTGGATGCTGCTTTGAAAGACATCTAGGCCTCAGGAGATCTATAGGTCCATTGACAACAGTTTAGTAATTTTTTACTGCCCTGTTTGACAGTAATCTCCACTTTTTACCTTTTACATATGCCGCAAAGGCCCTGACATTTAAGAGAAAAGAGAACCCAAAGGAAAGAGGGTGGAATCATAATACCCCTCATTACAGGTGAAGTGGAGAGAAGTGACAAAGGTGTCTAGATCCATGAGCCGAGGATGGTTTGTTTTTAGTCTAAAATCACTTGGTAGTGTTATCTCATTTGTATGGAATACAGTGGGGGCTTGGAGAGTAGGGGTTGCCTGAGATAATCCCCCAGGATCACAGGTGCATCACAGCTCATAGAAGCCATCGGGTGCCCTCTCCAATGCCATTTTCTCCACTTGGCACCCACACATTTGCCCTTTGTCCTAATCCCTGTACCCACCCCCTCCGTCCCAAGGATAAGTGGTCATTGTCAGTGTCTAAAACTTTAGTAAGAGCTACTTAGCTGTTTGTTCTCCAACTCAGGACCCTCTCCAAAACAGAGTTGAAAATGGTCACTGTAAACAGTGGAACAGGTTGACAGAATGAATGGCCTTAAAGGTTAGCTAAAGTAATGGGTACTTGATCCGTGGTTGGTAACAGATAGAGAAAACTAAAACACAAATCTGTGACCTGGAGTAGACTGACATTAATAAAAGAAGTGCCTTTTAACTTGACAGAGACGTTTAGGGGGCTTTTAAGAATAGTTTTAAGCCTAGCATTTAAAAATAGTTGCACCCACTAGAAACAAATTACCGCTGGGCAGATATTTCCAAATAGGCCTGAGGTTAGAGCACTATGTATGTAAAACCTTCAAGTATGAGTGTGGCTGGATTTGGTGCTGAGTGAGAGAGAGATTTCGTACCTGGTGTGACTAGAGTTGGTGCTAGATATGGTTGATTTTGGTGCTGGGTGAAGTTGGATTTGGGGATTTGGAGCTGTGTGGTTGGCTTAGATTCAGGATGTTGTTGAACTTGGTGCTATGTTGTTGGATTTGGTACTGGGCGTGTAGGATTTGGTGCCTAGTAAGGTTGGATTTGGTGCTGAATGAGGTTGGATTTGGTGGCTGGTATGGTTGGATTTGGGCCAGATGTGGTTGGATTTGGTGGTGCCGAGTGAGGTTGGATTTGGTGCTATGAAGTTGGATTTGTTGCCGGGTGTGGTTGGAGTTGGTGCCCACGTGTCTGACTTTGGAGCTGTGAGATGGTTCCTGGCACAGGGGAGTGGTGATGATGTGCCCTCTTGGAGGGCAGAGAGCCTGTGGGCTTCACCTTCTGAAGTAACCCCCATTGATTCCATGTAGGTGTTGGACGGCAGGTGCCACAAAAGCCTCCCAGAGGCATGGCTCGGGGGCCCCCACAATTAGTCCTCCCCCCGCCCCCGCCTTATCCTCCTCCAGACACAGACGTTGCAGAGCCTCTCAGCTTTCCCGGGGAAGGCGCTGCTTCCGAGGCCTCCAACTTGAGACCCACACGTACGTGCCTGTCATGCCCTTGTCCGTATGTGTTGGCCACTCATCTCTCTGTCCTTGGTGTCGGGGCTGGCTTTCCAGACTTTCCATTCTTGCTTGGGATATTTGTACCTTCCATTGCAGCTTTTCCTTCCAAATGCTCAATGCAGTGTGTCTTGTTACCAGTGAGTGCCACGCAGGTACCTGTAAAAAGGGATTTAACCCATTCATCACTCAGACGGTGGTTAGACTTCAGCCAAAATAATACGGCATGGGTGGAGACAGTCAGGTAGAGGCTCACGATCCTCAGAGTAGAACTAACCTCAGAATGTCTGCAGATGGCGGCGGCCAGCACAGTCCCCCACAGCTGTGATGAGACATGCGTGTCAGCTCACAGGGCAAGCTGCAAGTGCACAGGCGGGCCGTGGTCAAGAGCCGGGAGCGCTAATGAGTTAGACCCTTGGCCCATGTGGCCAGTGGCCAAGCAGTAGTACTGTCACTCTGAAGGCACCAGAGGGGAAACTGCTGGATTTGAATGTAGTAATAGCCAGAAGGAAAGACTTCTTCTGTTGCTGTCTTGTCACACCCCGTCTGAGATCCGGCTCTCCTCATTGTTTCCTGGGATTTCTTCTGGACAGTGATAAACACTACAGACAGTATTCCCAGCTGTGTAACAGTTTGATGTGTTTAACTGTATATATGCATATATAGTTGGCATCCTCCATAGGTCAAGCCTGTGCGTGTCTCCCTCAGGACCCCCCCAACCCCCACCCTGGGCAGTGATGTCTGGTTATAAAGCAAGCACGTCCCAGGCTATATTTCCTAGCAGTATCCAGTCACTCTGCACTCAGCCCTGTGAGAGGCTGGTGCCCACATGAGTGCTAGAAAGTTCATACTTGTTTACCATTGGACTGTTTGATCCTTTGGACCATTTGGTCCTTTTCCATCTTCTCTGGAAATGACAACTCGCTTCCTGCCAGCTTCTGGGGAAAGAAGATAACTGTTGGATTACTTTCTCTAGGCAAAATAATCCCAATTCATTTTATCTTTCTTTACAAATACTTCTCTTCCATCCTTAAAATGTTTGATCGTCTTGACGTTGCCTGTGCTTCCGAATGCAGATGAATTGTTGTAGGGCGCTCAGAAATCTGGGATTAGCCGTATTGGTCCGAAAGATGGCAGCTGAGGCTCAGACAGCTGCAAGTGTTTCATCCCTGAAGAAAGCGGGTTTCAGCCCCACACACCAGGCCATGAGCATTCAGTGGACTCCTCTGGCTGGTCCCCTCACCCCCAGATGCGCTTCCCTGGGGAACCAGTGAGGGAGGAACAGCAGAGCGAAAACTGTCAAGCTGAGTACAACCCACTCGCAGGTAGGGAATGGCCACAGACCAGTAGCTCTGCGGGGCCTCCACAGAGCGGAAGGGCCAGGCTTCATGCGCCGTCCCCCACTGACCTGGTGCAAAGGCGCAGGCCCCAGCTCCCCCCAGCCTCCCTGTGTGTGGGGGCCACAGGCCGTGTGTGCCGTCTGCTGGGGAGGGCAGCTCACAAAGGCCCACGTCAGATTTGAGAAGTAAAGCTTCCTCCCATGTCTCTGGTGCTGTGACAGCATTTCCCTCCCCTGTGCCTCACAGACTTTCCAAAAGAGGAGGGAATAGAGAGTGGAGCCAAGCAACAGACTGGGCCAGCAAAGACGAGACTCACGTTTTCCTCGTCACATGGCTGTGTCCCCTTGTGTGCCCCATGTCAGTTCTTCCCAGGAGTTCATTTTCCCAGGTCCATGTGATGCGGAGGATCCCATCCGGCCCTCCTTCTCTTCCATTCTCCCCCTCTTGCATGCCCACAGAAGTGCTGGTTCTGGAGGGAAGAACGGGTGGCACAGGAGGTGGAGGCCCTGCACAAGGGGTCCGTCCCCGCGGGACCTGGCCCGGGCCCTGCAGGGACGGGCTCCACGAGCGTCTGGCCTGCTCCTGAGCCCTGGGTGCTTGTGCACCAGAACTCTGTGCGTCCAACGTGGAGCTTCTGTCTTTCCTAAGAAGCAGAGGTGCCTGATCACTGACCACAGTTACAGCATTCAGCACGGGCTCTGCTGCCCGGCCAGGCAGAAGGCAACCTGCCTTCTTCAATTCAGGTCTTGAAAAACATTAAGGAAAATGAACCGTTTGTTATTATTTTATTTTTCTCACATTGAAATCTGGGTGTACTTTCCCGTCTAAAAGGAGCTATGGATTGTGAGCTCATAAAATGTGACATGTGACTCTCTGCCCCTTGTTGGTGTCTACACCTCACTTACGCTCCCACTCAAACTTCTGGTTCTTTCTAGACGGGGAAGCTCAGTTGTGAGAGTTTTATGTCGGCTACTAGCCCGTGGATATCTCCTCCTGGGTTCCATTTTAGGCCTGTGAACCTTGTAAAAGAAACGGTGTGTCCGTGTGGAAACTTCCTGAGTACCTACGAGGACCAGGTGGTCCATGTGGCATCATACATGTGAGTTCTCTGTCAGTGCACACCACCGCTCTGTCCTTAGGAGAAACTGAGCCAGAGAAGTTACGTCACTGGCCCCGGGCCTTACCCCAGAATCCGTGCCTTGATGTCTCGGACGCTGAATCTTTCTGTTTCAGTCGTTTTCTGGTCTGGCCTGTTAGAGTGCCTTCAGCTGTGTGGTAGGTACCTTTGAAGGGGTTCCCAATGACCCCCACCCCGTGTTCACCCCCTTCTGTAACCTCCCCTTGAATATGGAATGGATTTAGTGACTCCCATCTAATGAACAGAAGATGGTAGCAGTAGCGGCATGTCACTTATCACTTGTGAGATTAGGTAGCAAAAGACTGGCTTCTATTCTGGGTACAGCCACTCATGCTGGGGGAAGCCAGCTGCCATACTGGGAGTTACTGTCTGGAGACATCCCCACGGCAAGGGGCTGAGACTCTCGGTCCACTGACCGTGGGAACTGCGTCCTGCTAACGGCCACTGGAGTGGCCTGGAAGCAGATCCACTCTTGGTAGGGCCCCTAGTGGAGACCACAGCCTCACATGGCACCTTGGTGACAGCCTGGGCGACCTCGAGGGGCAGGCACCCTGCTAAGCTGTGCCCGGATTCCAGACCCACAGAAGCTGAGGGGTAAAAAGTGCTCACTGTTTAAAGCCTGGAAGATTTGAGGTAATTTGTTCCGTAGCAGTTGATAGCTAATACAAACTGCAAGTAAGAGAAGCCCATCTCAGACCTGCTTACACGTAGGGGAAGTCTTATCTCCTGCAGCAGGAATCCCAGAGTGGAAGAGACTCGTGGTGGTTAAATCTGAAGCCTAACGTTGTCACGGGTCGAGGTTCTCTCCGTCTCGTCTCTGTATCGTCTTTGGGGCTGCCACCTCCTCAGGCTGGTACTGAGGGGGCCGAGGTTGTCCCATGCATCACCTCCAGACGCCAGAATCTTCAGAGGAGCAAGAGAGGCTATCTCTTCTAACAGTTTCGTAGGAAAAGGCAACTTCTCCCAGAAACCCCCTCCTGCGCTTTCTGTCACGTCTCACTGACTGCAATTGGGTAATGCACAAACCCAATCCCTGGTAAGAATGGATTCACCTTGGAAGAGTCAGACCCGTGCCGGCAGCCAGGGATCAGGTCAGCTGCCCCTGAGGTGTATGGAGGTTGCCAGTCAACACTGCAGCCCTGTTCATTGGCCATGTGGGGAACGCACACCTCCTGAACAGCCTAGCCAGGTTGCAGCCGCCAGCTTGGTTGCTGCATGTGGGTGGTAAGGCATGTCGTATAGAAGTAGGTATAGCAAGGGGACTGTGTGCCCCTAGGGAAGTCAGATGAGTGACTCAAAGGCCGTGTGGCTACCCAGGAACTGTCCTCCTCAAAGGACAATTTAAATGCAGGACTGGCCACGTCAGGCCTGGCCTTCGACCTCATCTGTCATTTCCTGTTTTGCAGACCAGGGGAACTCCCAGAAATGCTCCTGACATTAGAACAGGTGCCCATTTAGTACCTCTAGACTGAAGGTCTGGTTTCTCGATGATCTTAGTAGCTAAGAGGATAACAGAATAGGGCTGGTGCAGTTGTATGTCTGACCTATAAAGTTTTGGAATCCTGTATCTCATTTAAAAGTGCTTCCTGCTATAAGAAGCATACTTTTATCTCTTCCAAAACACAACGCAGCATTTCCAAAGTCAGCCTGGGGCGAGTGGGAAGCGGTGTGTGTCCAAAGGACTTGCTCTCTGCCATCACTTGTGCCGGACTGCAGCTCCCCTTGCCCAATCCGTGTTCTCAGCTCCTGTCTTGCAGCCATGGCTAGGTCAAGGGCAACTGATAGAGTCCAAGTTGGTAAATACTTACTGCACGAGTGGGAGAAGAATGGTTAAGCGGTGTCACCTCTCACAGCCTTATGGCACAAAGGTCATCATGAATGGGTCTTTGGAGGTGTGTTTGAGCTTCTTTAGCGTAATTATAGTAACAGTGGAATAGTGGTTCCCTGCTCTGTGTCCTATTATCTTTTTGTTTCTTTTTCATATGATTTCATACTAACCTTTAGATAATTAATAATGGCCAGTTGCTTTGTGTGCATGTCTAAACCAATGTAATTGTGCATATGGATTTTTTTTTGCTCATAACTCTCTAACCAGGTTGCTGTCTGCTGACATTTGGTTTCAGTTGACTCACAGTGATGGAGCCTGGTCCACTAATTGCATTGAATTGTGTGTTTACAAGATTTGCAGTTCTGGTTATGATTAGGCTATTAACAAGTCATCAGTTTCTTATTCCAATGAGAAGACCCTGGGGATTTAAACCTCAATGCATATAGAGCTCAAAGTACAGAACCTCAATTTGCTTTATATTTTTAAAATCAAACTGTCCAATGACTGTCATTTTTTAATACATTTTCCTACACCAGCCTTGAGCAAATCAGTCTTTCCTTAGGTATACCTTTCCAGGGTAATTGGCAAAGAATTTTAAAGGCATAGAGTGAAAACGGGTCATTGTTCCTTGTTCTGAATAATGTATAGAGTTAAAGCACCAGTGACAACCATTGTGATGTTTCCAGCCGATGGCCTTTCAATTTGTGAACAAGTACCTCATTCTAAGGAACTTTAGGGAAGTTCTAAAATAAGGAAAATAAAATGAGAGAAATAAACTACCCATTTTCAATTAGAAGATAATAATTGGAGCTTGCTGAATGTAAAATTAACAATAATAATAACCACAACAATAATTCCCATTATAGGCAGTCTGACGCAGCAGAACTGAGAATCTGAACATATTTTGGGCACCGCTCTGTGACTTGCTGGCATATGGCTGCAGTCAAACCCGTCACTCCCAGACCAGATGCTGACGGAAGGCTCAGCTCAGTGGAAAGCCATGAGCTGGCCTGAGCAGAGAGCCTAACGCTTACACGATAGGACGCACCCCTTGAATTGGGACCATCCTCCTCAGAGTCACCTAACATTGTACCCTAAAATTTGAACCAAAATTAAACACATTTCCTGCTTCAAAACAAAGTAGCTCATTCTAAAGCTGCGACACAAGTCCAGTTCTGGGATCTTATTTGTCACAGAAACACCCCTGCAACCCCACAGGCGTGTGGGCTGCAGCGCAAGCCGGGAGAAGGCTCTTGCCCCTGTTCTGTGTCTATTTGCCACTTTCTGCCCCATGACAACAGAGCCAGGCACACAGCTGCTCCTGCTGCCACAAGAAAGGGCTCAGCATCCAGGCCAGGGGGAAGTGGCTGGTGAGCAAGTGGCCCTTCTCATAAAATGGAAGGAAATCAGTGACTGTGGGAGCAGAATCTGTTCCTCCTCTGAAATACATTCAGAAAAACGGAACTATTTTTGTAGCCTGCTATTATTGTACCTTGAAAACCTCCAGATTCACCCAATACGAACTAAAGAATGAATGCTCCTTAGACGCAGAGCGGTGAGAATCACACTAGAGCATCGTGACAACACTATGTATAACATTAAAAAGTCAACTACGATGAACTTATTTCCTTTTGTTTGCTAATTATTTTTTAGCCCTTTATTCACAAGCTACTATGTCCCTGACTTGAGAGAGAGCTCAAGAGCTTAGTGACAACTCAGGGGAGTAGGTGTGCCCTGGACCTGCTCACACCAGCGGGTGAGAACAGGTTGTTGAAATTTCAAGAATTTTTAAGCCAGTGGCTAAACAGAACCATTACTAAAAGTAAATTATGTAAGCTTACAATTAAATACATATTAAAACCAAAAGTAACAAATACTGAAAACTCATCACTTCCTAATTATTTTACTACCTTTCACTATTTCTATGTTCTTGAGGTTATTTACATATATGAATCAATATGATTCAATAATATATAAAATCCTATATAGCATCTTTTCCCAATATCACATTCAGCTACTGATGTCAGCAACTGGTAATCAACCATGGAGGGAGTATTTACACCATGGAAATTGGCAGAGGTTTCAAATCAGGGCTTGACTTATTGCCATGTTGATTGTCTAGATGTAAGAGAATGATTGGAAAATGTTATGAAGGCAGATTAAATTTAAAAAGCATGTCATATCAGAAGCCAATGCATTGTGCAGAGCACAGAAAAAGTTGAAGAATTATTCTTTCATCTTTCAAAAACCATTATTTGATTCAGCAGTTATTCTATGTGATTGACAAACAAGCTAAATTCCAACATATGTCTTCATGGTTTCATGTTCATCTTACGCCTTAACCTAAAATTACCTAAAATTAACCTAAAATAACCTAAAATAAGGTAAATAGTACATTCAAGTTGAAACTATGCATATTTATCAGTAGTAATAGGTTGGCTACAGATTTTTAAAATGGGCAGAAATTAATGAAAGTATTCTGTGAGAATCAGCTGGTTATAGAGAATTTATAACAGAGAGTACTGTATATTTTATTTTTACTCATAACTTTTGTGCTATGCATCCTTTATATCAGTAAAACTTTATCTATCTACCTATCTATCCATCCATCTCTTTTATTTTTTCCAGAGAGCTGGTTACTAACCATTTACCAGCCTACTACTACAAAGGAATAACAAATATAAATAGAAATGCTGAAAGGAAGTAAAATTATTTAGTTAAAAACGCTAACAGCAAATTTATTTTTGATATTCGTTAAGTCACTGCTCACACCCTGGGCTGACATAGATAATCACGAGTGTCTATGTCTCGTGAAACTTTAATTTGCAGCATAACATCAAGTTAGGCATAAAATAAAAACCAATTTTAGTTCTTCCGTTCAGAGTTTTGAGAACTACTGGGTTCACGTAAATTTAAGGTCTTCCCAGAAGTAAGGAATGGACAGCTTGATTTTTCAAGAATGGTTCAAGATTTTTATTAATTATTTTGTTGTTTTATAAGTTAAAAAGTGAATAGGACTCAGGAGCCAAGCATTCCCTTACTGACAATAGTCTTCTGAAGTGTCTTAAGGATTATTATGAGGTGCTAAGAATTCAGGCCCAGCCCTTCTTTATTTTAATTCCTGTCCCTGGAGGCCCTCAGGGCCTTAAGCTCCTCCCATGCAATGATGGCCCTAAGTCAGATGGTCAGTTTCTCACTGGAGGAAAAAGCAAGACCCGGGAGGAGTTTGCTCCTTGACAACAGTGGCTCTCCACATGCCTCTGCAGTGATGTCTTTCTCCAGCTCCTCAGTCAGTCAGTCAGTCCGTGTTTTCGGAGCGTGTGTCAGCCGTGTGCAGTCTCTCATTATCAAGGTTACACTGATCTGCAATGGAGAGCATCCTGAAGCTGTGCCTGTTTTTCCTTGGAGCTCTGCAAGTCACTCAGACTTTTCCAGGAGATTAGAAAAGGCTTTTACCTCCCAGCTGGTCGGCATCTGCCAGGAAAGACCTTAGGGTTTCACACCAAATCCACGTCAGGTCATTTGACCGCCTAGGGGACAACAGTGAGGGCAGGGATGCTCCCGGTACAGCTCTTCCCGAGCTCAGAGCTATGCAGGTTGGATCGCTAGACCCTTGTGACAGCTGCCACAGACAAAGACTAAAAGGAAATCAATGCAAGGAACAATAATAGCAGTGTGACTTGGCTGACACCTCACGCTCTGTGCACTGTTAAATCCCCAGGGCCTGCAAGGTGAGTGGTGAGGACCACTTGTGTTGTGACAGTTGGCGTTCATACTTTGCCATTTATTTCCCCCGCAGTTTATTGCTGTGCGTCATTCCCTAGTCACGTCAAGCGCTTCTGAGGACGTCCCTTCCCGGAGCTGCACCCTCCGACTTCTGGTCCTCCTGTCCTGACTCTGACTCCCCTGTTCTCCATGTAACAGACTCACGTGTATACCGCAGTTTACTCTCTTTAGAATTTACATACAAGTATGTCAACAACAGAGATTTGTTTGACCAAGGTTCCTATTTCCTTGTAGGAGGCAAAGCCTTTTATATGTAAACTCTAGGTTGATCATACTGACCTGTCTGAAATTCCCCCTTTCATTAGGATACATGGATACATTTTTATTGAGAACCTTGCTTTATTTTAATTATTATTAATGCATATTTTTCTCATTCAATATTCAGTTGAAAATGTCTTTCCCGTTTTCCTTTAAACTTAATTGTGTCCATACATTGGCCAGTGTAGTCAGTTTGCACAGGACTGAAATATTCTGTCTGCCTCGTCAAACCAAGCGCCTGAACACATGAGCTGCACATATAACCTGCAGGAACTGGGGCTCAATCCATATCGATGGGCTCAGGGACTCCTAGGTCCCAACTTCTCTGTAAGAGTCTTTCAGGTTTTCCTATTACTGTGTTCCCACCGCTTAGATAGTTTACGAAAAGAAAACTGAGGAAGAAGGATGTACCTCACGTCACCTACTCATTATGCATTCATCCGTTCACCTACTGGTTCACCAAACATTGAACTTACTCTATACGAGGCCTTGTGACAACTTCGGGGCTCTTACCGTGAGAGGCACAGGCTCTACCCTTGGATTGTACTCACCTGTGGCTCCCAGGTGAAAGGAAGTAAGGCCGCTCCATTTGACAAATGCTAGTCTGGAGGTCAGTACACGTGACCAATGCTCCAGGGCATGGCGTCCAGGTCCTGGAGAAGTGGAGCCTGCTTTGCCGAGAATGTGGGATTCTTCTCCCAGTGTGAGAACACCCACCCAACTACTGAGAACTAGTCGTCACCTGAGCTGTCCTAAGACAGACAGAGCAGGTGAAAATAGTCATGTTAAGATTCAGGATTTAGGGGGGGGATAACTTGCTTGCTTTGATAAACTTTTTTTGTGCAAAGAGACTTTTGAACTGAAGGATCTTGTCATGTTTCTCTCCGAAAGATTTTTTGTTTTAATGATACTGCTCAAAGTAAGAAAAAGAATCAGTGAGTATTTTTTACTTGTCTAACTGTTGTCTGGCTGATCACATTGAAAACATTAGCAATGACTAATGTAGCAACTATCACAGCTGATACTGGTATTAAAAATAAATATCAAGTAAACTTCATAGAAATACATAACTAGTGCTAGATAGAACCAACCTAGTGCCATGCGTTGGTAAAAGAAAAAACAACAACATACAGCAAGATACAGAAATTACAAGGAAACAGAACAAGTTAGAAAGTGTCTCTTTTTGTGTGTGTTGAAATAAAGAACTTTTGTCTGATAAGTAGCCGTCATTTGACCTCAAATCATTAAGTGGGGAAAGTCTAAACAAGAAAAGGTAATGTTTACCTAAATGTTGGGGAAAGCAGCAGGATTTATGACCCGGACTTTAAAGATTGTAGAAGATTGTATATAATTACAGCAATTAGCATTTGTGCAAGAAGTAGCTATTAGGCTGAAGAAAGATGGCAGTAGGACGTCTGAAGGCAGAAAGGAGAAGAACAGGGGAAAGGGATACTGCTCTTAGAATTATTGGTTAGGGAGACAGAAAATACAACGCAAAGGATACATCTAACTCTGTTGAGAAACAGAGGACATAGACATGGGGGTGAGTAAGCAACTCAGTGGAGCTCAACCGACTGACGTGAGGAAGGTCTGGACGCGGCACCTCCGATTTACTGGACCATGAAGTCAGCCGGAGACGGGGACTCTGGACAGTACCTCAGGGGTCTCTGTCACCAAGACGGCCTGATACACAGCTGGGGAAACCTCGGGGCAATTTGATGAACAAGTTTTAGCAATCTCTGTATGTCACAACACTGCTAACCAGCATTAGAATCTTCTAGCAATCAGACAAATTAATTCAGTGAAGATTCCCCCCGCCCCCATGCAAAGCCCTTGCATTTCAGAGCTGTTTTCATACCTGACTCACCTCAGAACCCATCCCTCCTTGGGGGTCATCCATGCTCCTTGTAAGCCAACACGAGAACAACCTATTTCTTTTCTCCATCATGTTACGCATACAATCAAGAATTACACTAAAAGCACGCACATCTGAGGTAGCCCCCATTTTCCGACCAACAAGACACAAATGGGGCGCCCTGATGACTGGCCTGTACCCCTGAAGTTCACCGGAGTCCCTCAAGAAGACCAGCTGTGCAGCAAGTGTGAACGTAAAACACACACTGACTCTGTGTTACTGTTCAACTACCACTGGCTGAAATTCTTAAATTCTCCCCCGAGAGTCACCGTCAGCAGTGACAGTGGGAAATGCTGCAGTTTGTAATTTGCAGCCCAGTTTATATGACAAGATTTGCCCTCTCACTTCACAGGTGCTTTTGACCTTTTTGTAAGAAGATTCTGAAATTATTTAATGGTAAATAAACGCTCCTAGTTCTACAGATGCAACAGTTTGGACAAATTTTAGTGCAGTTTACTCACTGGTGTTATTTTAGCATCCGTTCTGAGCAGTCACAGGCCACATCTGTGCTTGTGATGCTTATCAACTGCTAATGTTCACAGTTTTCATGCTAATTTGGGTCTCTAATATGATACTGTTTGTTCCCAACTTTTATAACTCATGTAATCTGATTTAAAACATGTCCGTATGCAGACTAAGCTTCTCCATGGCAAAACAAGCCTTATACAATAGGGTAGGATTACATGTTCTGAACATTACGAGAGGAGGTGACAGCCCTACCCACAGTGTTGGAGGTGTCTGGGGCAGCACGACCGATTATAAATTGTCTAGGAATTAATCCACTCCCACAGCACTCCCTTCCCTCCCCTCTGAGCAGTGTGTGCGTTTGTGTGTGTGCACATGTGTGTCAAATGTTCCATCATTCATATCTAACAAATGTGGAGGAGAAAAAAGTCAGAATAGTCTGCTCCCTCTTAGTCGCCATAGTGAAATGGCAACGAGCAAACTTCAAAGTCTCCGGTGAGGGCGACGGTCCCAGTCTTGAATAAATGGCTGAGGCTCAGCGCTATCTGCGGTCTTAGTCCCAGGCCTGATTTGACACCAGGCACTACACAGAGTCAGCAGCCCTTCTACCACACACTCTCTTCCCTGGAAACTGCGGGGTTACACTTATCCTCACTTTCTGTGTTTGTTCTGCCTTTAAATGCTGTATGTAACTCTCCTTTTTCCTCCTTCTTAAGACAATAATAAACTTTTATGACTATGGATGAAGCTGTGTAAAAGTCAGAAGGTGGTATCTGCCTATATCCTTCAGTGAGGAAAAAGAAAAAACCCAAGACGAGATGAGAGCTTTTCAGGTCATTCAGACTGGCTACGTTGTTTCCAGGGTGACAAATCTGCTGTGTGGTTTTAGAGAGGAAGGTGTGGGGTGGGGGGGAACCAAACGTGCAATCTGAGTCAGAATCTTTGGCCTGTAAGGAACTTGGGATATAGGGGAAATAGTAATATATCCGGGTGTGTTTCGTATGGATAAGAAGTGGCCGTGAGGAACATAAAGGCTTCCTAAATAGCACGAATGCTAAGCCAAAAGCGGAAAATGGCGGGCAGATGCCATGTCTGGCCCATGCACTTCTTCTCTTTGATGGACGACGGTTCCAGGGTTAAGCCGGGGTTGCCTCGAACCTCTGCGTCCTCTGGACCGTGACGTGCCTCCCTGTTGGCTGTGGCTCCTCGGAGGGGGCAGCTGACCACGTGCGGGCCCCGCTCCACCCTGGGACTCCCTGTGAGGTGTCATGATTCTTGGGCTGTTGTTTCCACGGTCAGAGAATGAGGGGCCTGTGGTGGTGTCTCACAGCCAGGCTCCCGACTGTCGTGGGTAGAAGGGGAAGGACGAAAACCAACAGAAATGGAGGTGCAAGGAAAACGAGGGAAACCGGAGTTCGTGGTGGAAGAAAGAGATGTGTTGCCCCTGGCCTGTTTCTCCCTGGACGTCTCCTGCCTAACTCCTGCAGTTGGACTTGCACTCTCTCTGAGCCATTTCTTTCTCCCACGCCATCTTCTCCTCTGCAGGCAAAGCCAAGTCTGCAGCCGCCCTGTGGTGTTGGCACAGCTGGGAAGGGAGTCCCACGGTATCCTCACGTGCTCCTTCCTCTGTGAGCGCCCACTCTGTGTCTCTTCCTCTTCCAGGGACACCAGTCCTTTGGGTTAAAGCCCACCCTAACACCTTCACTCTAGCTTCATCACATCTTTAAAGTCATGCCAGTGCAGTCATATTCTGAGATACTGGGAGTTGGGACTTTAACATAGGAATTTGTGGGGAACACCAGTCACCCTGTAACAGCTGGTGTTTATTGTCCCCTGTTTGGGGACACAGGCTGCAGAGCCCATGTGGTGCCCGTGCACAGGGCCAGTCCGGCCGCTGCCTCTGTCCAGCGGCACTGACCTTGCCCAAAGCTGACGGTGGCCAAGCCACCTGGGGGCTGCCTTGGCAGGTGTGGCCTGGCTGTGCCCAGACTTTGGATTCCAGCCTCGACCCTGAAGTTCATGCAGTATCTGCAGCTTGTATCAGCAGGAAGGCAGGCCCAGGCGCCCCCGAGCCATCTCCACCAGGCATGAGCTCACGCTCTTCTCGCCACGTCCCGAGTCAGATGTACCTGTTCCCTCTGCTTCTCCCCTTCCCACACTCCTCTCAGCCTTCACTGAGATCTTTCACAGGCTGTGACTGTGTGCACACACACACACCTGCCACCTGTCTTGTCCTTGGTCACCTCAGAACCGTCAGGCTTTGGAGGTAATTCCTAACAAGGTCCATGTACCCATCTTGTTTTCCCTGTGTCCCCTGTGTGGGGGTCACACTGCTGTGAAGACATTTTATATGAGCCAGCTGCTAAATGGCACTCCTGAAATCTGTGTCGGTCACGTGGCCCTAATGCAATGGATTCCATCATAAAAGTCACCACACTGTCACGGGTTGTCCCCACTATGAGGCGTGAGAGGAAGGGACCCACGTGTGAACCGGGAGCTCGTTGCAGACTTCCAGGCAGAAGGAGGGGTGGGGGCGGGGGCTGGGCTCCACAGCCTGGCGGTCTCTGTGCTGTTAGATGAGGTTTCTCAGCCTGTGCAGGGCTTCTTCAGTTGTTTCCAGCTGCTGAATCAGTTAGGCTATTTCTTCTTTTGTGATTAAAAACAGAAGTGCAAGAACATTTAACATCGTAACCATTTTCAAGCATACATCTCAGCGACACTAACACCTTCACACTGCTGTGAAACAGAACTCCAGAGCTTCACCATTGCTCCGGTCCAAACCTCAAACCTTTATGCCATTGGGCATGAACTCCCCCGCCCCTTGCCCAGCCGCTGGCACCCATCTTTCTGCTTTCTGTTTCTATGAATTTGACTGCTCTAGGAACATCGTACAAGCAGAATCACAGAGTATTTGTCTTTTTGTGACTGCCTCATTTCACTTACATATGTCCTCGAGGTGCATTCATTTTGCAATGTGAGGCAGGATGCACTTCCTTTTTAAGGGTGAATAATACCCCATTATATGTGCACACTGTGTTTTGGTTATCCATCCATCTGTCCACATGCGTTTGGGTGGCTTCCCTCTCTTGGTTACTGTGAATGCTGCTGCAGTGAACAGGAGCTCAGGCGTCTCTTTGAGATGTGACTCTCAGTTCTTTTGGACGTAACCCATAAGGATGTTGTTGGTGAATCAGTTAGTATGCTTTTGCCTGCAACACACGCTGGCTTAGTGCACAAGGAAATTTGTAGAAGTTCCTGCAGGCCTAGCAACTGGGGAGGCTCTTCACCCGAACTCAGTCACGTG
Source organism: Rhinolophus ferrumequinum (assembly GCF_004115265.2). Classification (NCBI taxonomy): domain Eukaryota; kingdom Metazoa; phylum Chordata; class Mammalia; order Chiroptera; family Rhinolophidae; genus Rhinolophus; species Rhinolophus ferrumequinum. The sequence continues at coordinate 2,653,317 of NC_046303.1, read as the reverse complement.
GACATTCGGAGCCCATCAGTGTGGCCCAGGGAGGGCCATGCAGCCATTGGCTGCAGCTAGACTGCACAGACCAATCACCAGCAAGGACGACAGTATTGCCACGTGTTGATTGGACGGCCGAGGTGCATCTCCCAGGGAACCTGCTGGATGCTGACGGAAGCATGTCGGCTAAAGTGAGCCCATGTATTAGGAGCGCAGACGACAGCCATTGGCCTGGGGCAACTTACTCACCTCTCTGTGCTGGAGCGTCTTCATTCTGACAGCAAAGGTCATTTGGAGAATTACACATGCGAGAACCAGTCAAGCATTTAAAACGATGGCCACCTCTCAACAAATCCTAGCTATACGAAAGAGGCCAACATTTCAAATAAGGGAGATTGTGCGTTAATGTCTTGGTTTGTGCTTTTCAACAAAATTAGATGTGGCAGCACCAGTTTTGCTCATGAAAGAAACAGTGTGGGATGCAGCAATAAGTGTTTGATTTACACAGATACAGATTGTTGTGTGCCTGGTCCCCACATCTGAACTCACATCTGTCGGTCACACATGTCCCTTGCGATGGCCAATGGCCCCTGTGTGCCAGTCTGCTTGGGTCCCCTGCTCTAGTCAAACTGGAGAGATGAAGTAACTCAAGCCCTCATTTTAAAAAATCAAATAAGCCTTAAAACATTTCATTTTCTCCTTGTATGCTCACACCATGGTTCAGGGCTGTTTCTGACTTCCTCCTTTTTCTTAGGCTATTAAATGACTATACACATCACCTTTGAAGAGACTTCTCAGAATGAGTCTGTTTACAGCTCATGAAAAGGAAGTGCCCTGCTCTGGGCCGTGCCAATCCTTTCTGGGCACTGAGGGTGGTACATCCTCTCACCCTGTCTTTACGTGACCGCTGGGTCACATGCAGCCTGGGTGCACATGGGGTCCAGAGAGGACGCCACCGCTTACTTCTGTATGTGCCTCAGCTCTCCACCAGGGTCGTGCTGCCCAGGCGGTACGCCTGGTCCCGGGCTGTCCCCAGGACAACTGAGCTGGAGCTCCAAAGGTTTGCACATGCAGCCACCATCCCAAGGCTGAGTCCTTGGTGGCGGCCAGGCTGAGCTGCCTCAGAGGACACACTGAGCCATGCCCCTGGCTGAGAAGGAAAAGGTCATGTTGCCTCCCGGCCCTTGTGCCTTGGCAGGTGCTCGTGTGTCCATGTGATGATGAGACACAGAAGTAAATAGGCCGTGGTATCTCCCGGGGTCACAGGGGCTGGCGTGGCTGCACTTCAACTGGCTGAGCTTCACTGGGACCCTTGGACCGGTGGCTCATGGGCTGTGTCTGTGTCCACTGGTGCTAACGGGCAGCCTCTGTCCAGGTCTCAGCCGATAGCCCGAGTGCCAGGCCACCAAGGCCCTGTGGTGACACTGCGACTCAGAAATCCAGCCCAGAGCTGGGAATTATGGACGGAGGCGTCAGACAGGTGGCTGCGCTGTCAAGCAAGTGTGCTTGTCATTTTCTGGCTGCCACCCCTCACAGCCACGCAGACAAGCAGGACGGTCCAGGTCGTGTTGCTCCCACACCCTCACTGGGTCTGTTCTTCCAGTCATACTACTCCACCAGGTGCACCCCAGGAGAGCTAGTGTCATAGGCTGACGGTCACCAGTTAGACCCCTGCTACGTGGATGCTTCACTTTTCAGAACAGTTTCAAAGTATAAGAAGGTAATGAGGCTTTAAAAAAAAATAGGACTATTTTAATTTTCTTTTTTCTTCAGCACTGATGGAGTAGAGAGCTGTCCGATGTGTCTATCTTAGCGTAGTTCAGGATGAAAGAGTTCAGGATGAAACACACCTGCGTGGATCACCTACTACATGCTGTGTACTGGCACGACAGAGTCACCAGCCATGGAGGGATATAACAGCCAGGTCAACCTGCGTGACAGGAAGCACGTAGCTCGCCACTCTTTACCAGCCCCTGGAGAGGGTCGGCCAGAGCCTGCCCTGAAGGTGATCTGCTTGGTCCCTTGGGTCATTCTGGCCCCAGAAAACCAGCGAACAGATGAGGAAGGGAATGGGCCCAGTGGCGTGTCACATTGCAGGGCCACGAGAGCAGATCCCGCTAGAATGCCAGCCCCGGGGACACTGGGGGACTCGAGAAACCAGAGCAGCTCGGGAGCATCCCTGCTACATCTCCTGCCTTCTGAGAACCCAGACCCCGAGAAGCTCTCCCTGACCAGTGCTTTGCATTCTGAAGTGGAGACATTTGGGCAGACAGATGTTCCAGTTGTGTAAAGGCATGTTCCACCCGGACACACACGTGTTTTCCTTGAAACCCACCCCATCTGGGATGTTTGGGGAAGGGAAGAGGCACGTTTTCCTCACCAAACATTCTTACTCAGGGCGTGACCAACATCCCCACCTAATCAGGCGGATGACAAGGAAAAGTGTGTGGAAAAAATCATATTTCACCAACTTTAATGGTTGGTATGTCAGATTTCTGCAGGAGTTGTCTTTGCAGAGTTTTACCTAATGGAGGAGGAATTCTTTGTACCCAAATATATGATCAGGTCAACTTCAAGGGAACCAAGTCGCAGCAGAGAGCAGAGCAGAGCAGAGGCCCTGAAGCACCGGCCCAGCCTGGGCCCCAGGTGGTGCTCCCAGCTCCGTGCTCCCGGCTCCATGCTCCTGGCTCCATGCTCGTGGCTCCGTGCTTCTGGGTCTGTTCTGTGCTCCCGGCTCCATGCTCCCAGCTCCATGCTCCTGGGTCTATTCTGTGCTCCCAGCTCCATGCTCCTGGCTTCGTGCTCCCGGCTCCGTGCTCCTGGATCTGTTCTGTGCTCCTGGCTCCTTGCTCCTGGGTCTGTTCTGTGCTCCTGACTCCTTGCTCCTGGCTTCGTGGTCCTGGGTCTGTTCTGTGCTCCTGGCTTGGCTCTGTGCTCCCAGCTCCGTGCCCCTGGGTCTGTTCCGTGCTCCCAGCTCCATGCTCCTGGCTCTGTGCTCCCGGCTCCCTGCTCTTGGCGCTGTGCTCCTGGCTCTGTGTGCCCAGGTCCATGTGCCCAGCTCTGTTCTGTGCTCCTGGCTACCTGCTCCCGGCTCTGTGCTCCCAGCTCTGTGCTCCTGGCTTTGTGCTCCTGGCTCTGTGTGCCCAGCTCTGTGTGCCTGGGAGAGCAGGATGGCCGGATGCAAAGGTGCAGCTGTCCTGCTCAAGGGCCTCACAGAAAACAAGCCTTTCCACAGAATGGATGAAACACTTCTGAAGCGTCTCTCTCTTGTTTTTTAGGATTAACCTCAAACAAGCCTTATGAGAAAATAACTGCTCACTTTAACTAAAATAATCTACATCTCTAGCATACTCTGGATGCACCAGAACTAAATGACTGGAGACAGTTGTAAAAAACGCCCTTGTCTTAAGCACTGGCCATTTCTAAGGCTGCTTGGTCATAAGAAGGTCACACGTGGAAGGAGACAGCACGGGCTGTTCAGACACTTCCCCCCACGTGACCAACACGCAGATCACGTTTCCCCAGACACCGCATCTCCTTGGCCTCGGCTTTAGACAAGAGTCAGGACAAGCTGATCGCGATCTCCGCCGTGCCTCTCCACACCTGTGCTTCAGTCTGTGCTGTCAGGTCCACACGTGCTTGGCCTCGCAAGGGAGCATCTTGGGTGGCTACTCTTTAGTGCAAATTTGTGGTGTTGGAGCTGAACTCGGGACTAAGAGCCCAGTGTCTCCTGCACGAGAGAGAGCGCAGGAAAACAAAATACAAAAATCACCGCTTCATTCAGATCGCACATCCTAAGACCCCATGTCATTGAGCGTGTGCTTAGATTTGCCAGTTTGGAGGAGTCCAGGCCCGGTAATGATGACATCTGCTCATAGACCGCTCACGAGTCACAATAACAAGTCTCACACAGTGGCTGCACGAAGGTGGCACCCTCGGCATGTCCCAGGCCTGTCCTCCGACTGCCCGGGGGGTGGCCTGCAGCCTCCCCGGGACTCCTCACTCGGGGGGGTGGCCTGCAGCCTCCCCGGGGCTCCTCACTCGGGGGGTGGCCTGCAGCCCCCCCGGGGCTCCTCACTCTCATTCTTTCCTCGTCTACAGATGAGAATGTGAAAGGCTGGAGGCCAGATTGGCTCTGGCCACCGGTGGGTCAGCACCACATTTGTTCACACTGATATAAAAGATGTAAGAGAGAAGCAGTGTCCAGTCAGTTGAGCATAACGCAAGTACATAAACGGTGGTGTATCTGATTTTTTTCCACATATTTAAGGAATTTTTACATTTATGCCGAAAACTTCTAAAATAATAGAGACTAGAAGGAAAGCAACCAAATGTAAATGCATCTTGGGCACGAGTTAGTCTTTCCTTCTCAGTTGTCTGTGTTTTCCTGATTTTCTATACTAGAGGGAAAAAAGGAAAAAAAACAACAACAAAAAAAAACCACTTCATGTTAAAACGCAAAGGAATCCTCATAGAAAGACCCTGGGAACGTGCAGTTATAGTGGGGGGGTGTCTCTGAACCCAAGTGGTTGGGAGAGGGGGAGGGGCTGGCCATCTTCCTTGGGGTGCAGGGTAAGGTGGGTGTTGGCCTCCCAAGGGGGCGACATGCCACTCAGAGTCCCTGCAGCAGATGCCGGAAACTGAGGCTGGAGCCCCTCATGGCCCACGAGGTCATTTTGGGTACTGGCGGGTTTTGCTGAGGTGAGCGCTTTTTGGCCAAGAAAGCCAACTTATTTTGGGCCACCATAATTGTGAGTTAGACAGGTGGTTTGCGTGTGACAGGGTGGATTTCCTGGCTGTGTAGCCTGTTGATTTTGGACAAGGCTGGGAACAATTCTGTGCAAGTTTCCTAGAATGAGGGGTCTGACGTGGCGCTGTCTTCCCACCGCTACCAGAAAATGCACGTTGCCAAGGCAGGCTGGACTCTGGGGGAGAGGTCAGCACGTCACTCGTCATGTTTTTATGCTAACAACTCTGTACTGTATCTGAATGGCTTTCAGGTAGTGCTTTTGCCGTGTGTGTGTGTGTGTGTGTGTGTGTGTGTGTGTGTGTGTGAGAAGAGCACACCATACAAGCATAATTATGTCACTTAGCTGCCCTGTACTCACTTTTGATGACATGTTAGCATTTTGTGACTTCTAAATTTTTTTGGAACAAAGATCTATTAGAATGTCTTTTAAAAATATTAAAAATATGTTTATACCTTAGTCCAGACCCAGGTAATGGTTTGAATAAGCATCTTCACAGTCTGTGCTAGTCAGTCGGTCCCTGACATCAGGCAATTTATACAAATAATAAGGCAGAAAGTATCAAGTTGGTCAGCAGAGCTGATTGTAGGGAGAGGGAATGACGTGGAAATTGGAGACAATAATCCAGAGACTCATCCCCTCACTCTGTATTGATGGTTGCTTCTTACCCCCAGGTAAATTTCGAGGCATCTCTCCCTGGCTCTGTGACAGCCTTTGGGACACATGTGACTTTGAGTCTGATTGTGGTCTTGTGTCCAGTTCTCCAGTGTCCCCAGATCCGTTTTCCTTCTGCTCTGCTTCTGCCTCTACTGAGGGGTCCAGGTACACCTGCCCCGCTCACATCTCCTTCCCCAGGTTCTTTGTCACCCCTTCCTCCAGTATCATTTCTTTTCTTTTTGTTTGGGGCATATTTTAGAGCCATTCGGGATGTGTTTTGTGTTTGTAAGTCATTTCCCCATTCTGTGTTTCTGAAACTGTTCTAATATAGTTTCCTACATTATTTCTGCAAGTAATTATTTCCACTGTCTCGTCCTGAGAAAAATGTCACTTGTAACTTATTACGGACAGTGTGGTGGCTTCCCATGTACCAGGAGACCTGTGAAGGGCATCGTGGAGTCCCTTTTGAGAGCGGGCGCTGACTGTGAGTTTTACAGTGGGTCTGTTAGCTCCAGTCCCTTTTGCTGGAGAAGTTGCTGTCTTTGAACAAAGCAGTGAAGACCTGAGGAGGAGGCGAATGAAAACCACGTGGCCGTGCGCATGGTCTCCGCGGTGGCTTAGCCAGCGGAGAGCGAGCTGGCCAGCTGGCCGGGCGGTGCTTGAGGCAGTGCTTCCGCAGGGGCGGCGTCAGCATCATCTGGGAATGTGTGAGACATGCAGCTCTCGGTCCCCTAGCCGAGACCCACGGGGTCAGAAACTGGATGGGGCGAGGGGTCGCTGAGCAGTCTGTATAGCACGCCACCATCCAGGGGATTCAGACACCAGCCAAACGGGAGAACCGTCGGTCCCCGAGAGCTCCGGTGCCTGTGGCCCGACAATGACCGGAGCTGCCGTCACTGAGACCCTGTGCCCTGCTCACCCCTCCACAGCTGTCATCCCATCGAGTCTGCACTGCCACGTGGGACAGCACAATCGCGGTGATTTCTGGGGCTCAACTCTGAGTAGGGACACAGGATGTCAGCCCCGTAGTAACAGTGGTGTGGGCACTGCCAGGCCAGGGAGGGCATGGAGCCGGGGCCGCTGGATAGTGGGCTTCCTGGAGGAGGGAGAGCTTGAGGTACCCTGGAAGGAAGAGGAAGATTTGCAAGTGGAAGGAGAAGGGCACTTCTTAGAACTGGAGGGAGAAAATGTCTCGAGTTAGAAGGAGACATCACAGCCACCCCTGAGGTCAGACATGGGGTCGCTTTGCTCCGCGAAACCTCCCCGGCTCCATGGGTGCTCTCTCTGGCTTCTCCTTTTGCCTGCACCCCTCTCCCAGCTGCTCCCCGGAGATGTCAGTCCATGCAGGAGGAAAGGTTGTGAGCCTGGATAACCGGGCCACCATCTCCCACAGCTGAAACAAGAACGGCCATGGAAGGAAACATACTCTAAGTCAAGACTTCCTACTTTCCCAGCAACGTTGTGGGTTAAATGCCCTGATGTACCTTCTGCTACTAAGCTTCTCGAAATGCTGGATTTTACACACTGAGCATCATTTTTAATGTATAGCTGAGCTGGCAAGAGAGTAAATGTAGTTGTATTGGCCTGAAAATGAGGAGGGGTCACAGACGAGAAGGGAGAGGGAAGCTGAGGGGCTGTGCCTTGTCGGGAGAGGGGCTGCTCTGGTACCCAGGCCGCCCCTGGCGTCGAGGTGAGCGGGACCCCAGAGGCTGCACTCGGGGGACAGAACAGAACGCAGGGAGAGCCCGAGGAGAAGACCCCAGAAGGGCACCCTCTACAGGCCAGTCTGTCAGGAGAATGGAGGGAAATGTTGTCGTAGCATCAGTTGCAGTGAAACCTAGTTTTTGGCTGAACACAGCCAGCCATGCACAAAGGCCCGTGGCAGTGGCCCAGGTGTCAAGCTGGGAAAGAAAGGCCGAAAGACCCGTTTTACACAAATCAACTGGGAAGGTTAACGTAGTTCATAGATGTGATAGTGGTGAACGTTTATAAACCACCCATGAGGAAGTGACAGAACTTTGTCATCTGACAGAAAGAAAAAAACAGTTTTCCTTTTCTTTGTAGTTTCTCTTAGAAACACCTAATAAAATATTTTACCGCAGAAGAGTGGTACAATTGTCTGTACCCACTACCTCCACTTTTTGGTACAATCGAAGGATGGCGTGGGGTGGGAAGAAGAGGGAGCACACTCCGTCAAATAGCACATAGTCATTTAATCAAAAGAGCAAAGAGAGACGGTCTAAAGTGAAAGACAAATTCAAATGGATGCTTTTATAAAAGGCATTGAGGACTATGATAGATAATATCTCCAACATCAGTTCTCCGTAAGATGCAAAAAGGTTCTTCATTTGGTCAGTTTTATGCTAACTTTGGGTGAGTAGTGATGCCAAGCGCGTATTATAGAAAGCGAGGCCAATGCAAACCACGTATCTGTTCTCTAGAGTTCTAATTATAAAGAGACAGAACCTAGGAGAAGCAGACAACGTTTTTCTTAGCTTGCCTGTCTCAGTCGGCAGATGACTCAGCTTTGCTTCATGCCAGAGCTGAATCCTCCTCAATTCGAGTTTGAGTCCCCTGGCAACTTGGCAAGTCCCCGGGCTTCGGGTTACCTGAGGTGTTGATTGAACCCCATTCATGTTCTTTAACCTGCTAGACAACCTGGAGACGGCGTTTTCGTTTTAAGGATGAGCATCTTCAGTTGTCACCCCACTCCCCACACTTCCTGCTGTCTTCTGAGGGGAGGCCCAGACATGCGTGGGTCAGAAAGGACTGAATTTGTTGTCACAAAACTAGTTTAGGATATATTGAAATCCATGGACAAATGGGACCACAATTTGCCCCGTAGAACATGGGAGAAAGTCTTTTGGCTTAGAAAAGTGTCCATGTAGGTATGCTCAGTAAGACTCATTTAACATTTTCCTGGTGCAAGAACCGTAGTGGGACTTTCCCTTGACATGTGATTTTGTGTGACTTTGAATGGACTTACCCCATTTATCAGCCTGGCTGAGTATGTTTCTGCAACACACACCCTCAGGGATGGATTAAATAATTTGTTGGCTGGGGCTTCTTTCATAAATTGCAAAATAGGAATAGTGGCACCCACACTGCAGGGGCACTGGCGCTAATAAGGAGGTAGGTAAGTATTACCCATTTCAACACTGCAGAGTGTCAGGACCCAACGACCACAGTGCGGTTTCCACGTATCACTGTGCACCTGTACTGCCACATAGTAATTAGCCAACAGTCTAATACTGTAGGCTACTCCTAAAGCCATGAGCTCAGCATAGACGAGGAGTCCTGCTTGGAGATTTGCTAAAACAGGCACCTGAAATCACAAGGAAGTTTCAATTTCAAGGCAGCTGAACTGAGTCGAAGGACTCTCAGCCACCGTCAGAGAAACTGGCCATCGTGTCCACGTGGAGGCCTCCCCAGAAGGTGATGTCCCTCTGCCCTGTGGACCTCTCCGTAGCTCGATCTGCCAGAAGGCTCTGTATTGTATCCTAAGGAAACACCAATGTTCACGTGCGGGAAAGGAACTGACGCCCTGTCATTACTGACACCCTCCTTTAAAAACATGAAAAAGAGTCACAAATCAATCAACAACTTTTTTAATGCCTGAAAGAGGGACAACAAACTGCTCAAAGGAACTAACTCCAAAGGGGGTGAGTTAATTTAGGAAAAAGAACAGAACTTTAAATATTTCGGATCATTGCTTCAGAAAATGTTAATAGATGATCGCATACAGAACACAAGAACAGGCTATTATTTTTTTTTAAAAAATTAATAAAGAAAGAACATCCAAAAGTTCTTGGACATTAAATACACATCCTCAGAAACAGACACACTGAGGCACATTTTGATGAAAATGTTGATATCCACAGATAAAGAGGAAAAGCTTACCAAGTTCTAGAGGACGATCCCCTATAACCGGGCAGAATCACTGGCCTCTGGGGTCTCATCTGTGAGGCGGGATGCCAGAAACAGTGGAGCTGGACACAGGCTGGAAGGGGAGGGTTGATCTGAATCTTACTTTGACTTCACTATATTGATAGTTTAGGATGAGGATTAAGTGAAGATGACCTTCAGGCAGGGAGCGTAAGCGACATCCTAAACTACATTATTCTCAACATGTCATCACTCAAATGTGCAACCCAAATAACGGAAAATAGACCCTGGAAAGAGAAACATGATATTCAGCTGTCACATTTAACACAAGGTTTTTTAAAATATGCATTTCTGTAATGGGAACACCAAAACGTAAAAAATATGTCATTTACATTTTATGTTTATATATTATGTTTATAATTATACGTTATATTTATAATTTTGTTGTAATTAATTTTATATGTGTATTTATATTTATACTAATATATTAATACATTGAATATTTTAAAGTATATGTACATAGTAATTTACATATTTATATGTATATTAAATATAGTTTACATTATGATATACATTTAACATGTATTTAATATATATATTTATGGAAAAATTAAGGCAATTCAGACATTTATAGACAGGACTCTTCAGTTTCAAGAGGCAGAAATATGTCTTGAACTTGGTAACAAAAATGGTTTTTTGTGGGTTTTTTTGGCCCACGTCCCTGGTCATGGCTGGGTCCACGAGCCCCTGGGCTGTTTTGGGCTTGTGTTCCTCTCAGCTGAATGACTGCCATTTATCCCCGACCCCCAGCCCGTTGGTCCCAGCATGATGAGACCACCTTCCCAGGGCCCAGGCACAAGGTCCTCAGACAGCCTTGACGGTCTGGCTTAGGACACCGCCCATCTTTGGAGCGTCACTGAGTCGACGGCTCAGATTGGCCAGCCTCTGGGGCATGTCCCGCCCATCCTCTGTGACGGGCAGGTGGACTGAGGCTGAGTATGAGGTTACTCCAGGAAGGAGGGTTTCATTGAGCAAAACAGGGAGATGGCCGGTCGGACAGAGCCGAGGCTGCTTCCTATGTGTGTCTTTAAAAGCACAGCAGTCGGAACACACTTGTGTTGTGATGACAAAATGGCAGTTTTCTCCGTCCAGGTCCCCAGTCAGCGCACCAGGCCCACAGGATTAGCGTTGCGGGTCCGGCTTTAGGGACCCGTGTGGGTCAGGCCCGCTGGCCGACCCCGGGAAGCCTTCATTGCCCCGGCTTCTGGAAGAGACCTGTGTGCACACGTGTATGTGCGTGCAGGACGCTGGCCAGTGCGCTGGCCGCCGGCCGTCTCCGTCACCTCCGAGAGCCCGGTGTGCGGGCCTTCTGGACAGACGCTGATGGAGAACGTGAAGGAGGCTGCGACCACGGGGGCTGTCCTTTCCAAGGGAACGAAGACGTAAACTTCACGTGGAAGAAACTAAGGAACCGATGACAGGAAGAGGGCGCCACACGGGGGCCACCAGTCAGGGCAGAGTCTCCGTGACACTGGTCACAGAGGGTCCCTTGAAGGCTCTCATCTGAAACCCACCCTCCACCCGCCGGCTCCTGAGCATTTGCACGCGTGTGTGCACACAGTGCCACAGTCGCGTGTGCCACGTGACGACCACGGTGCCTGACACTTCTGTGCTTTTGCTCATTCGTGGACCCGCCGCCCTCCTCCACCTGCCCCGACCTGACTTGTCTCCAGGCGCCTCCCGTGGTCGCTTTCCCGCTCCTGCGCGTCGTCCATGCGCTCCCCGCCCCCACTCCTGAGTCGGCTCACCTGCGCTGTGTGTTGGGGGCTTTGACGTGGGCGCGCATCCTCCTGGGAGGGCGCCAGGCCTTTCCGAGGGGATCCCTTTCCAGATGTTGGGCCTCCATACGGATTCGTTGCTAAGACTGAGGTGTCTGAGAGCTCACCTGGGGCCGCGTCAGAGCCAGGGTCCCCCCGACTCCACGTTCAGGACGCCCTCTCCTCCCTCACAAGACAGGCGTTGCTCTCAGCCATCAGGGGTCGCAGGGGCTGCAGTTTCCTCAGGAGGACAGACCTTACTCCTGATGCCTGACGAAGGGAATGTGGAATTCCTGGGACAGGGCGGAGCAAGTGAATCAGTCCAACGATTTGTCAGCAAACGCTCTGGATCATTAGCTGGTTTCCAAGTCCTCTTGTCAACCAATTTGACAAAGAATCTAATTGAGTCGTCAAGTTACAGATCATGAAGCATACGTTTTGTGACAGATTAATTAAGTGAGATACAGAAGAAAGGTTTTAAAGACCAAGTGGAGTGATGTCACCACAGAACCCCTCATTTACCTCCACTTACTTACGTGAACAGGGTTTCCTGCTTAGTGTTGAGAGAATGAATAAAAGGGGCTGCATCTGTGCCCAAGCCTGCCTCCCTCTAGCAGTAAGTCATGCAGTGACTTCTCAGGAAACAGTTCAGAAGGCCTCATTTAGCACAGTTTGAGAGGCGTTTCTAAGGACATGTGACCTTTTTGTTTAGCAAATATCAAAATTCCTAAAAGACGTATGCATGTTTGTTGGCTGTGTCCTATTAATTATCACAGTGATAACTACTCAGGAGAGAAAAAAAAAAGAATTTCCCATGATGTGCTGAGAGGAAACAAGAATTAAGGTCTAATTTATGTGTACATTTTATACTGAGAGGTTTGAGCAACAGGAAAAAATTTTCAAGCAGAAAGTACATTCAATGAGCTGAGATTACATGGGGTACTGGGATGGAAATAAGTTCAAGAAAGACGAGACAAGTTCTAAAACTCTGCCTGTGAAAAGCAGATCTTGCATTTCTTTTTATGTGGAGGGTTCTGGGCATCAAAATACTATCATATTTAGATTCCTTTTATTAGATTTTTTAAAAAGATGAAACATTTGAAAATTTCATATTTACAATGCAGTAGAAATTATCACATCTGTTGCAACCAATGGAACTCATGATGGAAATTTTCTGGTGTCGATTAAACATTTTAAACATGGTTGTTCTAAATTATTTGGGGGATGTGTGTGAAAAATACTAGTGACGTGTACGGTGTCGGTTTATACCAGGAGTTCCAGGCGCTTTACCTGTACCTACCTTATTCTCCCTTGTTTTTCCCAGGCAGGGAACTAAACCCAGGCAGGTTGAGATGCAGAATGGGTATTCCTTGTTGGCCGTGACGGGCACATGGAGGCCATGCAGCCAGCGGTAGTGTTACGAGGATGCATTTGGTCTTTGACACGTTGTCTCTGGGCCGTGGTGAAACGTGGTGAAACTGTCTCTTGACAATTCTCCTTTCATGATGACCAGCAAATAAGCAGCATTGTAGGATATCAGGTCTTTCATTTGCATTCAATAAAATAAAACAAGATAAATGAATCCGTTGCAAAAAAGTACTGGGAACATATTTACATTTAGTATTTGAAATTTTCTTTGGTGATTTTGGAAAAGAAAAACTCAATGGATCTAATACTGAGCTGAAAACGAGTGTGTGTTCATCTTGAAGACTTACTAGCCTGAAGTGAGCATTTCCTTCTTTACACTTGAGGTGGAGAGTTTTCCAAAGGTCTCCTTTAGATGTAAGGGCATTTGACCCACGGGCTTGTGTCATGTCGGTGGAGGACGACGGAAGGGTTACTGGTCCTGACGTAGGCTCGGTGGCTGTTCATTTAGAAGAGAATTTAACCATGAATTCATATGAGGCTCCTGTTAAAGACAAATGAACCGTTTTTCACATTTGCAATAATCACTTTTTTAGCTCAAAAAGGTTGCTCACACCTTAAGACGAGCCAACATGCCAATGTACTAATTAACTCAAACTAGTGAGTTACACTTTCAGGGCCGACAAAAATAGCAGAAGGGATGAACGCAGTGCTGTATTCCTTTTAAGATTCCCACTAAGTCACCGAGAATTGTCAAGAGAATGTTTGCATCCTGTATTTTGATTTGGAATTCCAGAGAAAGATAGAATTCTAGATCTAGAAGGGACTTGAGAGCTGCTCAGAACCAACTTGCTTCTTTTACTAAAAGGGGGGGTTGTTCAAAGTCCCGAGGACTGGGAACGACATGGGGTCTGAGCCCCTCCGGTGTCCCCTGGTGCCTCCAGCTGTCGGGCTGGAGTCGCTGCAGCACCCTGGCTGCATGGAAACCCTCAGCTGAGGGTGGGAACTGGGGCACACGGAGCAGCTAGACGGCCCTGCACCATTAGCTCATTCAGAAATTGTCAAAACATGTCATAGCTCGTGGGGTTAATAACACGAATGAGCCAGAAGGAGAAAAGATAATGAGGGGGCAGGGCGAGCACCGTGGGGGCGTCTGGTTCCAAGGCACAGACTCAGACTGACAGAGCTGCGGGCAGAAAGATGGAAACACACCAGCCAGGCTGCATGCCTCACAGGAGTGTCCGTTCCTACCTTCGGTCATGCTGGAAGCCCCAGACGTGGTCCGTGCAGGTCCCCAGCCTTTGCGCATGCTGCCCTGTCTCCCGGGCTTGCAGCGCCCGGCCTGGGCTCTGAGCTGGGTGCAGCGGCACTTCTGTCCTCTCCCCTCTGACCCCCTCACCTGCCTGTGGCAGGTGGCATTGCACCTGGCTCCCGCTCCCTCCAGCATGCTCCGTGACCACCCTCACTATGCTCAGGTGAGCTCCCTTACCTGCTCCTGCCCAGCGCCAGGGCCCGGCCCTGGCGCAGGTGCACAGGTGGGCCCTCACTGAACACCTGTCGTATGGGTTCAAGGATGGCGTCCTTCGGGCCCTCTGGAAGGCTACCCATGAGAAATGGGGGACTCACCCAGGCAAGAGGGCAGGTCTGGTAATCGCTCTGTTGACTGGGCACTTTTGAATGGTTTAACACGTGCACACTGAGTATAGACTTCTCACGTCTTGCTGGCTTAGGTTTCGCAGTTGGCTGAATTTAGAGCAGTGACTCTCAACTTTTCTCTTTTTATTGCTGCAAAACTTCTGAGGAATATAAAGCAATTCAGACAAGCATTCTCAGTGCTAGAACTGGATTGAAAGGGGGTGGGGCAGGCTTGGAGCCCCGTCCATCACGGATGCATTCTGAGGCGGCCAGGATGCCAGGAAAAGCCAGCCGCAGGAGGTCCTAATGTCTCCAGGAGGGACAATTGGGAGTCCTGCTTCACACCTGAGGGAGAGCTGTTGGCGGGGTGAGTGGGCGGGGCAGGCCCACGCTACCTGAGCAAACTCACCCAGAGTGGACATTACCACATGGCATGGCATTGTAGCCCTTGTGTACGTGTCTGTCCCCTCAGAAACGGTGAGTCACCAGAGTCGAGACTCTTGCATGGGAATCTGTGTTCCCAGGTCCAGTCACGGGGCCCTTCCCAGCAGTGGAGGCACGGCGGGGACCTGTCCTGTGCATTGGCATCCTGTTTGGTCTCTGCTGCAGCCCTGAGGGCCAAGTAGCTCCCCACCTCCTGACAGAACTGAGCCAGAGAGGTCAAGACAGCTGACCCCAGCTGACCCAGGCCGCCATCCGCTGCTCTGCTGGGATTCGAACCCGGGACCTCTGTGCTCTCCCACTACATAGAAAAAAATGCGTTCCTTTACTTGACCTTGTTCAGTGAGGGTGACAAAAGTGAAGGCAGGACACTGGTCTGCTCGGCCGTCTGCGCTGCAGTGGATGGCAGTGCAGAGAGCAGCTCTGAGTAGGGTTGGTGCCGTGAAAGGACATCTCAGGGCTGAGTCACAACACAGGCTGTGTGGACAGAGTAGCCGGCCACCGGCCCAGGTGTGACAGCGGAGCCGCAAACCATTGTCAGAAAAGACTTGCTTGTGTTAATTCACGGGCAGTGTTTCTTCTCCATATTTGCCCCCAATTAAGAGTCTTGCAACAAAAACCAGGAAGGAAGCTGGAAGAAAGGGTCCATTGTGGGGGCGCAGTCACCGGCCAGGAGACACTGCCTGTGCATTTGTGCTTCTGAACAGTCGCTCCTTTGTCTTCTGTCCTTCACTTGTTAGCTCTCCTGTGAAATGTCTGCTTTTGAAAGTTTCTGTTCGTTTGTTTATTTCATTGTTTGGGATCTCCAGTTAACCAACTCCAGGAGGAATTTTCTCCTTGGTGTTCTTTTGGTTTTGTTCATGCTTTGTCATTAGTCTGCTGTCCTGTTAAAATGACGGTGGTGTGGGTGCCATGGCGACGTCACCAGACTAGCAGGGCACGGTCACGTGGAGGGTGCACTTGGCGTGGCCGTCACTTGGTTTAGGCATTCATTCATTCATTTGTCGGAGGAATGAATTTTCAGTGCAGCACACTGAAACTACAGCCAGCACAGACCGTATTTCCCCAACTACCATAACAGTGCTTCCTTAGATTGTATGTCTTGAGGTGCCATGAAGTTTAAAATCAATTTCTACATTAAATTTTAAAAAATAAGAACCCTGGTACACAGCTGTCTCAGAGTTGTGCACACCTGTCTTTCCAACTCCAGAGTTAGTAAGAGTCCTCTTCTCCATGCAGAGATCTTAAAACACCGGGGCATTCAGTAAGAAAGAAAGTAACAGCCTCACTCAACTTACACTTAATGTGTTTCTAAATAGCCTGTTAGATGTGCGGAGGGCTACAGGTCCCCATTGGCAGCAGTAACTGGGGAGGAACGGCGTCACCACTCAGTGTCATTGCAGGAAACCATGTAGTGCTCAGGGGCCACGTAACCTCAGCCAAGGACACTGTTGTTCTGAGTCTTTTCAATTTTACTAGAAGGTTCTCTCCCAAGATTGCCTTGTATTTAAACCAGAACTTACTGTGTCACGTGTGAAGATGAAGGGAGACCCAGATGCCGACAGTGCCATTGATATTTCAGGCCTAATTCCAGGTGTTCCTGTGGAATGTTTGTCACAAGTTCCCCAGTAGTATTGTTTATGTCTCAGTTCGTTTATACTTTTAAAACCCCTACTCTTTAAAAGAACTCATTTTAAAGCAACTTCAGTTACAACCCAGGGTCAGCCTGGAAACCATTGCACCCACCGCGTCATTGCTGAATCTTTGAATGTGTTTGTCCGTCGTCACACGGGACCGACATTCAAAAGGCTGATTCGTAATATGCTGAATGTTGAGGGGAAATCTTGCTCTCCATCCCTCGCATGCCTGTGGCTCCCCAGGCTGAAACGTTTCTGGAGGAAGCCGTGTTTGAATGCCTCGATTCCTGGCACCCCAAATTCCAAACTTCTGGTGTGTTGAGCAGATTGGGGTGCCCCGGTTGGGTGGTGTAGACACTGTGGTGTTGGCTGACCTGTCCTTGCCGTGTTTTGTCCAGTGAGCCTGCCCCTGCGGCCCGGCAGCCCCTGTGGCATGGACGGGGCCCCCCTGCTGCCCTCAGAGGCCGAGGAGACTGTGTCTGTCGGCAGCTGTTTGGCATCTGAGGACACAACTGAGGACTCGGGGGTGATGAGCTCCCCCTCAGACATCGTCTCCCTGGATTCCCAGCACGACAGCACCAAGTCCAAAGACAAGTGGGCCACAGACCAGGAGGATTGCAGTGACCAGGACCTAGCTGGAACCCCGGATCTGGGTTCCCAGAAGAGCCCCTCGTGGGAGAGGAGCTGCCCTGGGAACTGGCATTTGAGGTGAGTCGTGGGACAGCTGGGCAGGGAGGGCCCGTCCTGGTCTGGAGGAGCAGTCGTTTGTCACGGTGACCAAACGCTCAGTAAGAGCCTGCTGCTGGCCAGGCGCCTTCCACACGGTCACCACTCCTGATCCGGGCGTTTGCTCTGTGTGATCACGTCTCCCTGCTCTTTCCTGATGCACAGGTATCTATAAATAATTGCTAGTCATATCATTTGTTCAGACACTTTTATAAATGGCACCATACTCGTCGTATATGTTTTCACTCAGCATCCTGTTTTTAAGATTTATCCATGATGAGGCATGTGTCATTAGTGCATTGTTTTGGGGTTTCTTTTTTTCCATTTTTTAATTAATGGACACTTAGGTCATTCAGGTTTTCCAGCACTGGACACAATGAGGAAGCGATACACATGTCTGTTTACACACAGAGAGTTTTCTAGAAGAGAAATTATTAAACATTCAGGAAAACTCTTCAGCTGCATGGAATGCTGACAGATACTGTCTGATTCCACAGTCCGTGGGGTCAGTGCTGACCTGCCTGACCACGTCTGCACCAGCGTGTGGGCCCGTCGGCAGCTTGAGCCTGGCGGTCACATAGGTGTCAGGAGGTATTTCGTGTGGTTTTAATGTACAATGCTCTGATTAGTAAGGATGAGAATCTTTGCATATGTGTACTAACAATGTGATTTTCCTTTTCTGTGAATTGGCTTTTAGTAGACTTTGACCTTAAAAAAAAAATTGCAGTTACTTTTTTTCTTTAAAAAGTCATCCGTGTGTCCTTTGTCAGTTGTTTCCACAGACAGAGCCTTTAAGACTGTGGCTTGAATTTAACTTTGGGTTTTTATTGTTGTCGTATGAAAATTGCTTTTTGATGTTGAATTCATCCTCTTTCTGCTGAATATATACGATCTTTGCACATGTAAGAGCCGTTTCCCATGCCTTAAAAGACTGACGTTTGTCTGAATCTCTTGTTGCGTTTAGTGTGGCTTTCTCACATTTCGGTTTCTCATCTACCTGGGGTTTATTTGGGGATGTGGTGTGAAAAAGATGTCTGTTTTTTCCCACTGAATCCTAGTTCCACTTTGGTCACATATCAAGTTTCTAGCTCTCTTGTCCGTAGTACTGGCTTGTTCATCCGTCATTGGACCAGTACCACACTCTCCTAATTCCTTTCTTTATTCTCATATAGAAAAGCAGGTTAGTTCTTAGTAGCCCATCACTGTTTTTTTTTCACCTTTTAGATAATTTTAAAAATTATTCACACAATGTTATAAAACAGGAATAGAAATAAAGTAGAATGATAATAAAAAAAATAATTCGTAAGTTGGTCACCAAAATGAATGAATGCTGTTGTATTTTTCACGTTTTGTTCCACCTGTGTCCATATGAACATGCAAATCTTCATCTGGTTAATGGAATTATAGCCTCAATAATATTTTATTTTGATTTATTTTTACCGAACAGTTTATCAAGAGCATTTCCCCATTTGTTAACTATACTCTAGTAATTTTAATGTCTAGCTTTTCAATCTTAAGGACAATTTCAAGGACAAGTTTATGTTTCATCAGACAGGAACCTAGAAGGTGGCAATCGGCCCATTCCTTCTGCACCCCAGACAAGATGCATTTAGCTGAGGTTGGCCTGTGCTGTTTGCACCTATGAGAGCTGAGAAAAACTGGTGTTTCCTTCTCAGTCCATGTAACATTGTGACAAATTCCCTTTCTGCAGCAACCTCCGGGTCTGTTCTGTTCGCTTGCATGAGGATTGCACACACAAGGCTCCACATCTGACACTAAGCAGACGTTTGTAACTCTGCCCTGGGGAAGCCGTGTCAGTCACAGTTTGCTTTGCTGGTCTTGGCCCTGATGTAAAATCCTGCTGATTTGTGTCCAAATGCAATAGTCCGTGTTGTCTGTGGCCACAGCCAGGATGATGACGGAGCCTTTGGAAGCTGGCGCTTTGTCAGCCTGGGGAGCAGGGCATGTCTGTCTGGCCTCATCTCTGGGGTGCCTCTGAATTTGAGTAGCATGGGGAGGGGGGCTCTGGAACCAGACAGGCCCATAGTGGAGTCCCACCGCCACTAGCTAACTGGTTGACTGGCCATCGAGAGCCCACCTCACTGCCAAGCCTTTCATTTGCTTATAAAGGTACAGGTCATGCCTCTCACCTGTCAGAGATTTGGTGAGCCTGGGAATGCCCAGTGCACAGGGCACAGTGTGTGCCCCATGGCTGTGGAGTAGGATCCATTGCCAGTTATAGCTGTTAGTTTAGGAAACGGGGTGCCAGAGTATGGGCAGCAGGTCACTTTCCTTCTCTGGGTCAGCGTGGCTGTCAGATGGGGTTGAAAATGATCCCTGAGCCCCAGCCCTGTCTGTGCTGTTCCACTGTTTGTCCCAGAGTTGAGATCGACTCTCTGCCATGATTTTTCATGGAATGACCGTAGTTTTTTTTACAGGAGTTTTCTCCACTGACGAATTGGACGTACTCAGAGATGTCAGGAAGGCACTCCACACACGTGTGTCCAAATGCATGCTTTTCAGTAAGAGCCTGTAGTGTGCTGCAGGGGTCGCAAACTCAGGCCGCAGAGAGTGGTGGACAGTGCACGTTTTCTCTAAAGAACCAGCCCCACTCCAGCCTCCAGCTTTTGCTGTAAGGGATTACAGACCCAGTAGGGCCGGTTCTGAAGAGAAGCCAGAAATCTAGATTTTTGTGGGTGGCTTCCCTAATTTTCAGTGTTGCCATTCAATTTGAACATTCAGCGCCACCTAAGTACCTGTGCGTGCTGGGTGCAGCCTGCTCCCGACGTGCACTCTGAGTGTGGAAGGCCTGGCCCTTCCTTCTCCTGATTTCCCAGTTTCCCACTGATTTCCCAGCTGTGGAGAATCCTCGGCTGCAGTTACTCACGTATTCCCTCCATAGAGCTCTTGAAAATGCCTTTCACAAGTAAATTTGGGAGGTCATGCTGTCTTCCTGTCGGTGAAAACCTCTCACAAACTGCAGCAAAGAAGCCGTTACATGTTCCCCTCTGGAGTCCCTCTCAGCGTTTGTCAGAATGATAGTCCGTGAAGCACTTGGGAAGCGCTGTTCTCTGGATGTCACACCCTCCACACTGTCGCACTTAAAGCATTTGGCAGAGCACACCTCAGGTACACGGAGAGAACGCCCCTCTCTCGAGCACAGTGCCTCCCAGACACGAGCTGTGTGGTCCTGTGCACAGCGCACAGCCGGCTGAGAGCCCTGCAGCAGGAAGGCGGGGAAGCCTGGAGGGGGCGGGCTGGGGCTGGGGCTGGGGCTGGGGCTGGGCTGGGCCAGACCGCGGGAGCTGT
This sequence comes from Rhinolophus ferrumequinum, assembly GCF_004115265.2. Classification (NCBI taxonomy): domain Eukaryota; kingdom Metazoa; phylum Chordata; class Mammalia; order Chiroptera; family Rhinolophidae; genus Rhinolophus; species Rhinolophus ferrumequinum. The sequence continues at coordinate 2,633,115 of NC_046303.1, read as the reverse complement.
CCAGCACTGGCTCGGAGACGAAGTCTGCAGAGCTCAGGCGAGCCTCGAAGACAGCCAATTGCAGGTGGCCAGACGGGCGAGTGGTCAAGTGCAGAGACCCGTGCTAAGGGGCTGGCAGCCCAGAATCCAGCTGGAATTGTGTGGGAGCAGAACTAACCACCACTTACGGAGGTGTGGTCTGGCCCTGGCCCCTGGACCAGAAGACCTGTATCAGAACACTACACAGGAGTGCTGGTGCAACAGCTATGGAGAGGACCAGTGATGAAGAACCCTTTCCTGCATCCCACACTCCCAGGGGAGGATGGGCCAGCGAACAAGGCCTGTCACAATGTGCTCGCCCAGCCTGCACTGCATCTCCTGTGCCCTTGAAATCCGTGCACCAAGACCATGTTTCCAAGGGCACTCGAGGGGACACAGCACTGTTCTCGGTGCTTGGCTCTGCCTTCATGATTCTCATACCGAGTTTCTGCAGCTAATCCTAAGACAGCCATTATGTCCTCAGAAGACACGTTCTTCCTGCGTGGCAAACAGTGACAATCCAGGGCCTGGCAGTGACAGTGAGACACCCTCCGCTCCCCACCCCCCAATTGTCTGAATGCCAGGCCTCAGAGGCTTGGGCAAAGCCAAAGTGACCCTTTGCTGTGACTGGCAAAGCTGGGCCTCTTCAGGTGAAGAGTGGATTCTGAGAGTTTGTGGACCGGTCCCCAGTCGTCTCTGCCTGCAGGAACTCCACGACACAGCCAGCCCCAGTCAGATGAGGAGAGTTCTGATTTTCAGCTTTGCCTGAGCACCTTGTACTGCCCTCACTCCGCTGCCCCTCAGGTGTTCACTGAGTCCTGTGGAGAACAGAGTGAGACTCTTTGTGACCTGAAAAGACCCAGAGCTCTCCAGAGTTAATTTGCTTGAGTGTCTCTCCTTTCTCCGCACTCTGCAGATCGCAGTCACGTAGACTTCTTTGGCTAGGATGGCCTGGGCCCCACGTTGACAAATCGAAGACAAGTACCATTGCCTCCAGAGCTCCCACTCAGCTGAAAGCACCGTCTTCACTGGTCAGCCTAATGGCCACGTTCCCAGCTCCTGTGCCATGCAGCTGACCTACAGCCTCCTCTTTGCATCAGTGGCAGTGTTGGCTGGGCTCCGTCTAAGGCCCTCAGAGCCAAGATTTGGAACTGAAGTCTCAAGAATAAATACTGGTCTTCGAAAGAGAGCAAAGCTGAATGCTTGGTAATGACTGGAATATGTTTTGTGTGCTGTGATCTGAAATGATAGATTTTCCATCAAGTCTTTGACTGGATCCAATTATGATTTTCCATTGCCATATAAACCTACGTCCTTGACCCTGTAAATGGGATGTCAAATTCCCAGAGTCTTCCCCCACGAGTGCCTCCAGTAAACAAGTTCCTTAAGGAAGAATTCAGCCCAAAAGCACACAAGCAAGAGAAGTGCCATGTGGTTATGAGCCCCGCATTGTGGGGACGCCTGGGAGTGGCGTCCTGCGTAGCTCTGCCCTGGGCAGGGGGCTTGTCACCAATACCTCCATTTGCTTCCGGGTCTCTTCCCAGATGCATCTTTCCTTTGTATGTGGCCCAGAGCAACTCAATGGGAAGAGTAAAAGTCCGTGATCAGATTGCCTGGGGTCATATCTGCACTGGGTGATACGCTGGTGACTGCGTGCCCTTGGGCCGGTGACCTGACCTCTCACTTCAGTGTCTTGTCAGTGCAATGAAAACGTGCAGTAAGTAGCTCCTGCTTAGGAGAGAGCCTGGCATATTGCCAGCCTGCAGAAAATGATACCTGTTGTTATTGCTGGTGCTGTTTTTTATTTACAGCTGCCTGTGGAAGGGTACAGATTGTCGGGAAAGCCTTATAATCTGCAGCTAGCTCTGAGCATTTGCCTCTTTGAACTATTTATAACACCTTTGTTTGAAAAGAAACTATATATACACATACACACACACACAGACACACACATATAGAATCATGTCTGTCTGGAGATAGATGGCGGAGAGAAACTGAGAGCTCTGTTGCCTCCTGCCTCCTCCGGGGGAAGTGACAGTGGAATTTGCATGATTTGTATACCCTTGAATCCAAAAGCAGTCTTGCTCTAACCAGGCAGCTTACCCATCAGTGGATAAACATTGTGGCATTCAGTTCTGAGGTCCCTTAACAAGCATCAGTTCATTCTGCAGGAGCTGGATGGAGTGCGTGAGGGACACTGGGTATGTGGGTTTTGGGCTCTGTGTTTTGAACAGTAGGGCCACACTGAAATCATGTGCGGAGCCCCAGGAGACAGAAGGTGTAGCTTCTCCAGGTGAAGGGCACCTCCCTGAATTGCCCTCTGCCCTCCCCTCCTCTACCTGGCAACCCCTCAAGTCCCTTCTCAGCCCTACTTGTCAGTGGGCAGTGGGCATGATGGCTAGAGAAGTGAGAAACTGTCTTTTACCTGCAGGGTTTATGGCTTCAAGTCATTTTATGGAACTGAGAATGCACAGGTCACTAGTGGAGGGGCCGGAAAAGGATTTTCCACTAGATCATACCAACTTCTAGAGCCCTGGAATTTTATCACTGCAGGAACTGTGACCTGGGATGGGATGCACTTAGAAACAAATTATACCATCCAGAACCCTGGAACTTTGTAACGCTAGGACCTTTGGACCTGGGGAACATTTAGAAACATTTTATACTATCTGGAACTAGGGAACTTTGTAATTACAGGGACTTTGTGCCTACAGGAACATTTAAACACATTTAACACCTTCTAAAACCCTGCGACTTTGTAACTTCATTTACAAAGGAGCATTTACAACACGTTTAAGACCTTGAAGAACCTTAGTACAGTAACCACTGGCCACCTGGGCTATGAGCATTGCCTAGTGGCTGGTCCTGCGTGACGTGGGCTCTAAGGGTAAAACATCCTCCAAATTTGGTCTGAAAAAAGTCATTTTATATTAATTACATGTAGAAACAATGAAAATAATGTGGGTTGAATATTGGGTTAAGTATACTAATTAGTTAAGTATACTAATTAAAGTTAAAGGTAAAGAAGGTACCTAATTAACATGAATCTGACCTACGCATTTTTACCGTTTTTAATGTGACTACATGGAATTTAAAATTCCATGTGTGGCTCATACTTCATTTCTGTTGGATACCATTGTTCTAGAACCCTGAAGCTTTGTAAATACAGGAGCATTTGTTAAAGGAACGGGGGAGTTAAGCATATAGGACTGTCATCAGCTGTGTATTTTCCCAGGTTTCTTGCCTTTAGTTTATCAAGTAATTTTTTTGAAATCTTATGGGTTGCTTTGGTTGTCATCAGCAGATGCAATTGCTACCTGAAAGGGACATCTTTTTCCTCTCCCGCTCTTTTTATTTTTTCATAATTCTGCCATTGAATAAATTATTTAAAGAAACTCTTGTAGCCACATCAAATAGAAAAATGACTGAATGTGCAAGAATCAGTCGTAATCAGCCCATGCTCGTCTTTTCTTTCTCATATGAAACGAAAGCAACAACAACACGAAAAGCACCTCTTTTTCTTGACACTGATTGGACCCAACTGCCCCTAGTTCTGGTTCCCGAAGGAGTGGCAAATCATCAGGCCTGCATCCCCTGGGGATACGCACCCTGCTGCCCCGCCCCCACCAGGCAGTCCCACTTCCTGGTCAGACTCTGGTTTGATACTTGTCAGTACTGTCCTCTGTCCCTCGTAATTTGCTGCAGCAGTGGCCTAACCGTCACCGTGTTCTCTGCAGTCACCTCCGTGTGACAAAAGGCTGCTGGTAATGTTTATTCAACATGTGCAGCCCAGTATCAGAATGTCTGTGCTGTGTTTGTTCTTTATTTTCTTGGCCTTAAGCCACAACCAACTGTCAATAAGAAACATATCTGAAGACTGGGTATGGGTTGGGGGTGGGGAGTGGTGCATCTGTGCACCGTCACGTTAGGCTACACAGAGGCCGATGCTTCCTGCCAAGTCTGGACTCCTCAGGGACATAAGCAGGCACTGCTGCTAAGCCCACAGCAGGCTGCCCTCCAGGCCCAGGGAGAGGGGTAGTTATAGTCCATTAGTAACCCCTGGGGAGAAGTGATGGTGGGTGAGGAAGGAGAAACAAACATGGCTAATCTCTCCCTCCTGAGATTTTACATTGGAAAGCAAAACAAGATACCTTGCTACTGGCTTTGGATTTTGCCAGTTAATCCATCCACGCTGAAGCCTGGGGCCCAGAGTGGAAGCCCTGCTTGGCCTCAAGGAAAGAGCCAGTGGTCTGCAGGCCCCACCGTCCCCTCCCTGGCAGGACTGGGCTCACCAGCCTCCTGAGAAACAGCAGCCCAGGACCGGGGCTGGCTGGGCAGATCCTGGCTTCCTCTCCAGCGGTGGCTCATTTCACGTGACCACTCTCTCCCCCTGGGCAAGCGGCACCCTAAGAAACCAGGCTCATGCTGGAGCCTTAGGAGCAGGCTGAGCCAGGGGTGGAATGGGGGACGTGTCTGCAGAGCTGGGAGCTGAGCATCTGGCCAAACCTGTGAGGTGTGGGTGAGGCAGATGGAGGAGGCGCTGGGCAGGAAGGAGAACCAGGTGGAAGGAGAGCAGCAGGAGGTGGAGGGTCCCCAGATTTTAGTGACACGGCTTGGCTGGGCTCCTGAGGCTTTTTATCCCCCTGCCCCAGCAGCAGGAAGATAGTGACGGGTGGGCTGGCACTCAGGCCGCAGCCTGGGTGACGGTCGTCAGGCTCACAGCTACACCCTGGGACTGTGAGGCACTCAGTAACAAAATTGTACCCAAAAATGTAAAGTGCTTTCCAAGAAAGACTTATTGGTCATTAGAGGGCCAAAGGATTATTTAAAATTTGCCCATTTAAAAGATTATTTTATCACTCAAGCTGCTTTGTACCAAAATGAACATAATTCTAAAAAAAAAAAAAAAAAAAAAAGGAAGAAATATCCGTGGTACTTTATCAGTTTAAACAAATCGCACTGGTGGGTGGTGGTTGTCTACATTTCTACCTCAGCCCTGTCCATAGGCAGGTTATTTTTAGACCCTCACAGTCATATATATAATTATAGTGGACCCTTGAACAACGTGGGGGTTATGGAAGCCAACCCCCTCCCACTCAAAACGCCCCAGTGTAACTTTCAACTCCCCAGACGCTTGTCGTTCAGTTTCTTCAGGGGGGGTGGTTCCAGAATGCACCCCCCCCACAGGTACCAAGATACGAGGACACTGCAGTCCTTATGTAAGATGGTGTAGCAACAGTGCATGCAGTTGGCCTTTAGTACCCAAGGACTCCTAGCCTTGGAAGGAAAAAACTGCTTTTGAACCCTGGTTGGTTGAATCCAGGGATGCAAGACCCTGGGATCTGACCAGACGACTCTAAACCTCTTGACAAACACCCGCATAACTCTGGGCCCACACGCTTTGCACCAGGGTGTTCAATGGCCAACTGTAGATGTCTGGATGTCCCGCAAACATGCTTGCTTAAGCGCTGACCTCTTACTGACTGATTTCCACACACAGCGATTTCTCTAGCTCCCTCCCCCTGGGTGTTCTGGAGCTCTTCTCACCAACGCAATGAACGTTGTTGTGTGTCTGCCTTTCCTTCCCTGGGATTCTTTCTTTAAGGGAAGTTATCAGCAGAGAGGCTGATGACCCAAGTCCTCACGAAGGTGAAGCTCCGTCTTTGTCCCTTGGTGTCCATTTCAACATTACTTTCCAGAGAAAGCCAGTAGCACTAGTGTGAGTGTCTCAGAATCACTGCATGTTCGTCAGCCTGCGATGATGACTTTTTTTCTCTCGTTTAACATTCATAAAATGATAGCGTCTGTGGATTTGTATCTTAAATTTGTGTTTCGTTCTTATTACTGTTACTCTGTTCTCACAGAGTAGTGTGATTGTGCATACTTTGAAGTCAAGGCAAATCCTTTGAAGTGAAAGTATAAATATAACTTTGTGATATTAGCTGGGCTGTAAGCATCCTAACCTAGGAACAAACATTTTAAAAGTGCTCGTTTTCCCATTTCAAATACTGTTTTGTGTACAGCACTGTCCATTTTTCTCTGCCGTATACTTTAGTAAATATTCAAAGTAAATTTACTTAAGCAGTCACATTTTATGAAAGAGAAAAACACAACTTCAGTGAAATGCATTGAAATCCTTAGTCCAAGGCAGGAGCAGTGGGAAAGACGGTCTGCTTCCCGGGGTCCTTAGTTATCGGTCCACAGCCAACCTCTTCGCCTGGCTGCTCTGAGGGCACCAGCTGAGACTAATCTGGGAGCCACTTCCTGGCTCCGAAAAGGACACAGTCAGTCACCCATTAAGAAAGACTCATTTATTAGAGTACAGACTTTGCTATGTGAGGATGGTTCCAAGCGCATTGCATGCATTATTATCTGGGCCCAATTCACAGTGATGGAAACAGGTCCTCAGTTTTAACCATCAGCAGAGAAGACCGATGGTGTTCGTAAGGCAGACAGTTGCCACATGCGTGTGTCTGTTCTCTGATGATGAACACGTAGACACATGTCCCCTGGTAAAGGCCATTTTCAATTTGCTTTGGCAGCAGTCGTCCCGTGGATGCTGTTGTCTCATCCCAATGATGCAGATAAAGCAGGATTGACTCTCATGAGCAGGCGGGCTAACACCTTCCTGGACATGCAGGTGGCAGGATGGCCCTGGATACCGGACATGGTTGTTCCCCTACACTTAAGAGCCCATGTGGCCTTGGACAGGTCTGTCGGTCTCCTGACACATAGTTTTCTATCTGTAATAAGGCAGTCACAACACTGTCTGCCTTACAAATTGCTAATGAGAAGGAGAACAAGATCATCTGTGCAGAAGAGCTCAGGCCTGGAACACGCCGTGACAGAGGCGTGCCGGGCGCTAGGCTGTGAGGCGCGACCTCCTGTCAGGTCTCGGAAGACGCCCCTGAGGGCGGCCAGGAGAGGGAGCTGTATTTCTGTCACTGCCGTTACCACTTTTGCTACCATCGTCATCATTTTTCTATTTCATATTAAAGACCCAGGAAGCACAGCTCTGCAGGTGAGGTACTCAGGCCCTCCAAGCTCTGTCGCCTCCATCAGCTGCCCAGGGTGTGAATTTAGCTAAAGTAAAAGCAGGGAAAAGGGACATGCTGTAGTATGTTGCCCTGCTGGGGTGAGCACAGCCTGGTGACACCTCTGTGCCAGACTGTGCAGCTTCCATCACCAGAGCCTCCCGGGACCTGATGGAACCTCCCCCAGGGCTTAGGAACGACCTGGCTGTGCGGGACTGGGGGCTGAGAGCCCAGTCCCTGGCAACCATGTGTTTGCAAACTTGGCATCCAGATGGCCTCACTCCTTATTACCGTCTGAGGTAGGAGCCAGGTGCGGGCGAATACAGTACAGATAAGCAAGCAAGTCTCGTTGGCTTGTCCGCTCGTCCGTGCAAAGGCTGCTGCTGTGGGTACAGCTTAGCCCTCGGGCTGCGGGGTGCACAGGGCCGGTGTGGGTGCAGAGCTGCTAACCCTTTGGGTCCACACCTCACACACACACACACACACACACACACACACACACAAACACACACACCACATACACCATCTGCGTCTCAGTAGCTCCAAGGATGACATTGGTCCAGTGAGTGTAGAACAGTATGAATGTGAATATGATTTATAACGTCCTCAGATATTTCTAGAAAGGAATAAATTAAATAAGTAATAAGAGGAGTGAATGAATGCGTTTGCTTTCCCTTTGGTCTTCCCTAGAACTGAGAAAGCTGCAACAGCCTCCAATGATGACAGAGACCTGTTTGTCACTGGACAGTTCCAGCAAACCCTGGCAGAGCTGGACGGCGATTTGGAAGGTAAGAACTACCCTCCCATACTTGGACGTCCTACTATGTGGCAGCGACACGCTGTGTGTAACGACCTCACATGGGTGTGCAGAAGGGAGAGCAACTCTGTTTGCGGAAAGCCTGGGTGTGCAGGCAAGTGTGCAGGTGACCACAGCTCCGCACAGGGCTTTTCCTCAGGTGGCTGAGCAGCGCTGTGCAAAGTCTGCACAGCTGCCTAAAACCTGCTCTGAATACTGCTGATATCACACATCAGCAAGTCTTGCACAGGTATGAAGAAGAGGAAAACAAGTTCTGCATGACCCAGATGAATTAGGGAAACCCTGGTGACACACAGACACACAGGTTTCTTTATGAACATGTCTAGCCTTTCCATCTCTCAGGAAAATGCAGGGCATACACCTGGATAGGGGCCTTTTGTAATGCAGCACCTCACGCCTGCTGTTCTGCGGGTGCGTCCGGGGGTGTGACACCCTAAGGCCAGAGCTGATGCAGATCGACTTGTGGTGAAGAGCAAGATGAGGGCAAACTCCAGGTCCACCTTTGTGTTCTGTACAAGGACACAGTGTTTCCAGAGGGCTTGAGTTTAGGGATCTATTTTTAAGGGTGGACGTTGGCAAAATGTGTCTCCACCCTTCATCTTGAGACAGCAGGGACCCGCCAGCTGCTCCTGTGCTGAATAAGGAAACCGTGCCTCCGGCCCAGGTACACGTAGATTAGAAACAGAAATGCTACTTTAAAATGAACACACACAAGTTACACAAAAGTAACCTCAGGGAAATCACAGTCTGATGTGATTACCCTGAGCGGTGAGCCTCGGGGTTTAGGAATTGTGCACCATGCACGTCTGTGCACTTCTGTGACTCGTGTTTGCACTTCTTTGCAGAAATGGAAGAGAGTTACGAAAGTGACAGCAGCTCTCTCGCCGGCTCCATCAATGGGGTGTCTCGTCCCTACATGCGAGGTGCTGTCGTTGCCGAGAGTGACGCGGACGTGATCCCCGTCACATTCATAGGGGAGGTTTTCGATGACCCTGTGGAGTCGCCATTGTTTTCCAACAAAAACAACAACGCTGGCTCTTTTGACAGGGGCAGCGCAGCCAGCAGGCTGTCCTGCCTGCCTCCCGCCCAGGCTGGGCCCAGCCAGCAGCATGGCAGGAAGAGGGCGGAAGCGCTGGCCTCACCCGCCCCTGCCCGGGACGCTGGGAGAGAAGCCAGAGCGGCCTCGTGCGACACCCGTAAAGATGTGGATCCAGGGGGAATGGAGCCCAGGGTGACTGCTGCCTCAGAGCTGCACACACATGACCTGCATGCACAGGACAGAGACAAGGAACGTGGCTCTGCTCCTGGTGGGATGGCGCAGGCCGTCAGGAGAGCAACTTCTCCGCCGCTGGAGGAGAAGGGAGACGACACTAAGGACGTCACAGCACCACTCTCATGGTGTCAGCGAGGCCAAAACCCAGGGGGAAGTTTCGGACTTAAACATGGTCTCACAACATACAAAATTGTCCCCCCGAAATCAGAGATGAGGTGTTACGACAGGGGAGTATCGCTGTCAACGGGCGCCATTAAGATTGACGAGCTGGGGAATCTGGTGAGCCCCCACGTGAATGGGGGCAGGACCATCGCCCTGTCGTCCTCTGCTCTTGAAAAAGAGACGCAGCCCGTTGGAAAAGTCAGAGAATCCCGGAGGTCCCACTCTGTGGAAAAGCACTCTGGCTGGCACACAGAGGGCTCGGCCAAGAGACCGGTCACCCCCACCCTCGCCGCGCCAGCAAAACCGCTGCGTCCCGAAAGCAGGCTCGGAGCAGAGCCCACCTTCCTGGACCCCAAAGTGACGTCGCCCCAGCAGCCGTCCCCCCAGCAGGACGATGGGAGACATCTCGGGGCGGGCGAGAGCCGGCCACCCACGGCAGTCACTTCTCCCACGAAAGTGCCAGCAGCTAGTGCCGCACAAGTCCTGTTTCTGAAGCCCCAGAGAAGAACATCCAGTCAGTATGTGGCCTCTGCCATTGCCAGGCGGATAGGGCCCCCGAGAGCCCACGCCGACATGGCAAGGCAGCGTGACAATGCTGGGAGGACCCGTGCGGGTAGGGCGCCAGGGCTCACCGGGTGGTCTCCTGCTGCGAAAGCTGCTGCCACCTCCAGCCCCAGCCCAGAGTCCTGCTTAGGTAAAGATGAGGCAAAGTCGCCGTGTGGTCACCTTCCCAACACCAACGGGGAAGAACCAGCAGTAGGAGCCCATCCCAGAGGGCATGGAAAGCTGTCCACTCAGGACTGCCCTGCTGGCACCCACAGAAGTTCCTACGTCCCAGTAGTCACAGCTTCCCACAGGGATCATGTTTTCCTGGGGCAGAGCTGTGGTTTCGGCGGGAAGCAAAGCACCGGCCACCACGGGCCCAGCTCAGCGTCCGACCCCACGTGCCGGCCGGCCAGCACCAGCCCCCCACCTCCTCGCTCGGGAGAGGAGCCGGCTCCTGACAGGGCCCTGGTGAATGGCTCCAGGTGGGTCCCCGTCCACACCGAGCCCCCGCCCTCTCCGAGAGCGTCCAGCATGAGCAGCCACGCCGTCCCCGAGCAGGAGCAGAAGCCCAGTGTGTTATGCACGGACATACATGACGCCGACGGCCCATCCCCACCCAGCATCTTCGGGCCAAAGAAGAAGTTCAGACCTGTTGTCCAGAGGCCGGCACCCAAAGACACATCGCTGCACAGTGCCCTCATGGAGGCCATCCACTCGGCGGGCGGCAAGGACAGGCTGCGCAAGGTGAGCACCACGCAGGCACCTGTTTCAGGCGCCCGTCGCCGCCACGCTCAGGCCTGGTCCTCAGCTGGCTCTGGGGAGGGGACGGCAAGGACACGCACGGGGGCCGCACGGGGGCCGCACGGGTGCGTTTTCACCAGATTTCTGCCTCACTGCCCACGGAGTATCCGAGCAGAACCAGTAGGACAGAAAGCCACTGGGTGTGGCCTATCCTCTCTGCCTTCAGGCCCTGCCTACCCCGGGCAAAGATGTCCCAGTAAACAATCCGGGTGGTGGAGCGGTGGGTGCGTCATCCACGCTGGCCCTTGAACAGTGGAGGGAGCAGGAGGACGGTCCAGACAGGCCACTCCTGCCCGACGTCCTTTAGTCACAATAGGAACTGTTTAGGGCACCCCTTCCCCTTATCTAAGCATTTGACGCATTGCAAATATCTCATTGAATTGCTACACCACATAAAATTGTCCCTCCAAAATCAGACGAGGTGTTATGACAGGCGCCATTAAGACTGACGAGCCGGGGAGTCTGGTGAGTCCCCACGTGATGACTGGAACTGCTTCCTGCATCTTGCAGGTGAGGAAACACAGGCCCCAGGTCACACTGCCAGCCAGTGGGGACCCAGAATTCCCATCCAGGTCTGTAGGACTTAACAGCACATATCAGCTCTGGAAAGCCAGGACATAACAGGCATTGCCCGGGGCTACCCCAAATACATAACCTGTGGTTATTATGTCACGTGGGATCACTGCAGCCTCTCAGTTGGGTGTGTCCTGTGGGAAAGCATCCTGCCCTCTGACACATAGGGACTGTAGGATGGATCCCACAGGACTCAGCTGCTGGGCATGGGTTTTCCTTTGTGCTGCCTCCCACTTGGCATTTCTCCATCTCCTGAGTGACGTGTGCTGACCCTGTTCATGCCTAGACTGCAGAGCCCAGCTCAGAGGGAGGGCTGAAGAAGCCGTCCTACACAGACACGGAAAGCGAGCATTCGGCCCTGCTGGCAGCCATCCGAGGGCATCGCGGTGCCAGCAGCCTGCGGAAGGTAAGGCGAAAAGCCCCCATGGCTTCCCAGGCCCTGTGGGGGCTGCAGAACGCAGGCCGGTGTGAGTGATGGGGGCCATCATGGGAACGGCCCACCCCACCGCCACTCAGACCGGCCACTGCACGGGACAGGCCAGAGCGCCCAGAGGCTCCCCTCCCTTTTCCACCTTCCTACCCAGTACTGAGTAAGTTCTTGGCATGGCTTCAGGGCTTAGATCGCCCCAGAAGTAACACCTGGCACTGAACTGACCTGACCTTAGGAGCCAACGGGGACTCGATTTAGGGTGAGCGAGTGTCATCCCGCTCCCACACCCAGGATCCCAGGAACAGCGAGTATGACGGGCACACGCAGGGCATGGCCTGTGGGTCCTCCCAAGTCAGTCGTGCTGGTGTGTGCGGCCCTCAGGCCGGCCCTCACGTGCCAACACAAGCAGGCTGCAGGGAGCTCAGTAAGGCACGAGTGCCACCTTGCTCCCTGCCGCCAGTCACTGGCACTGGAGGAGCTCGGGGACACGAGCAGACACCCCTCCGGGCTGGCTGTGGGGTAAGCAGCTGTGCACTGCCCGCAGAGAGGCCCTTCGGGTGTTGTCATTTAACCGTGTCTTTGCTAGGTGACGTCCTCTGCCTCTGAGGAGCTCCGGAGCTTCCGGGATGCTGCGAGGTCTGCAAATGGCTCGGGAGCCACAGGGCGAGAAGAGCTCGGCGGTCGGCCCCCGCCCGCCCTGCCGCCCCCAGCCCCTCCGGCTGCCCCGGCTCTCCCCACATCCAGGGCAGTGTCCAGATCCAGCTCAGGCCCCCTCGACAACCCGGTGGACGCCAGGCAGGCTTTGATGGACGCCATCCGCTCAGGCACCGGGGCCGCCAGGTTGAGAAAGGTGACGGACTAGGGGCTGCGTGTGAGCCTCTGTGGGGTGACAGGGAGGTGGAGGAGGGCCATGCGCCTACAGGTGGGACCACCGGGCACGAGACGGCGGCTGGGGAGGAGGGCCGGCAGCAGTGCGTCCTGGACCACACTGACCGGAGGGGCCCATGTACGCCCTCAGCCGCGTGGGGAGGTCAGCCCAGACTAGCTCCTGGGGTCCTGGGGGCTCACCTCCCTGCCGGCCCCTGAGCACACGTCCACCACCTACCCTGACGGGTCCAGGGACAGGCTGGGCAGGAACCTGTGATGTGTCCTGCAGAGCATGTGTCACACTCGGAGTGAGAGTATAATTTTTTTCTTTCTTTCATTTTTTCCCCCTGGCATCATGTTTGAAAACAACTGGGTTTGAAGTCCGTGAGGCAGAACACACACTCTGCGTGGACTTCTGCTGGGCTGCTCACCTGCCTGGGTCCCTGACAGCCATAGAATTTGTGACCCCCACAATGGCATTCCCAAGTTAAAGGGGAACTTGGGCCGATGTCTTCTGAGAGCTGTTTCCACTCCAGACCGAGTCTGTACCTTGCAGTGGGTCTGGGGAGTTTTGCTAGTACAGGAGGCGAGCAATAGGCCTTCTCCTCTGAGAGATTGTTTCCAGATACTAAGCACGTAGCCACCTGCGCAGGAGGGCTCAGTGCTAAGGTCCTCGTTTTCCATACAAAGTGCACAAGTAACTGGGACTCAGACAGGGCAGTGTGGGCACAGACAGGACCTGGAAGCGGGTGACCCCTGCTGTGTGCTCTGAAGGGGGCAGGGGGCCCCCGGACGGTGGGCCAGGTTCACGTAGGGCTGGCAGCTTGCATTCCTGTTCCCCTCAGGAGCTGGTGGCAGCAGAGGACAGGGGAAGAGGTCCTCCCTCCTCAGGCAGCGTGGCCCCCAGGGGCAGTACCCACTGCAGCCACAGGTGCCCAGCGGGGCTTCCTGCGCGGGAACAGCCTGCAAGCCCACTGGCCAGAGCTCCCACAGGGCCCCTGCCATGGCTCTCGGGCCCCCACAGCTTGTCCCGTGTGACAGTGAGGTGGAGCGGCACGTGCACCTCGGTAGGACCCGAGACATCACGTAGCCAGGACGCTGGCCAATGTCACCGAGCACACAGCCCCACCCCCACCTCGGGACGCTGGAGAGAGGAAGTGTCCTTAACCACATGGCTCTGGGCAGGCGGCACAAGCTTCACACTCCCCCTTGGGGCGGGGGGGCAGTTAAAAATTATGGAGGGCTTGTGGGTTTTCTTTCTTTCGTTTTTATTTTTGTGTTATTTCTATGGAATGTATGTGTTGATGAACTTATATAGTTACATTACGTAAAATGAGGGAGAGTGAAGAAATTGGGTGAATGGCTAAGTAAGGGTCCTGGAAGTGAGCGCGCGTGACTTCTGCTGGACACACTTCTGTACGTTCAGCCTCGAGACACGCTGTCCTCCAGACGCGTCCCAATCTCGGGCTGGAAGTGCCCATCTTTCAGAAGTCGTCCTCGCAGAGTCTAAGCAACGCGGGCAGGGATCCGCCCTCATAGCCCCGCTGACCCCCACGGGTGTTTCTTAGTTTGTCAAACAGGGTTTTTCTCAAAGTGAAATGCACAGGACGTCTCGATCCGGACTCGGACTTCATGGGGCTTTGAGCCTATAAACCTCCGTTTTCAAGTATTTCCCAAATGGCTCTCTCTACACGCAGGTTTGCCAGGGGAGCTTTCGGTGTCTTCTGAGTAACACTGAATGCAGTATGGAAGGCCTGTGGCCACACACTGTACTCGTCTCTGACGTACACTCACCTCACTGACGGACTTGGGATCTTTTCAAAATAGATACCTCTCTCTCCACCTTGCAGGAGTCGTCCGAAGCAGGGGCCCAGAGAGGTCAGCAGCTTGCCTAAGGCCACACAGCGGGGAAGTGCCTGACCACTTCCAGTTTAAACCCCAGGAGTTCTCTCTCTCTGAGAGTGCTCTCCTGTGCCTTCCAGAAAGAATGGAAAAAAAGAAAAGGGAAAGAAAAAAAAAGGAACAGAGGAAGCTGTGCTTTGAGAAAGAAAGTGGGGAGAAAAGCTGGGAGAGTGGGGTGGGCAGAGAGAGAAGGGCCAGCTGGGCTTTTGGTGATGACGCAGAAGGGAGTATGTGCAGCTGCATTGCCAGGCGGGCAGCACGAGAGCTGGGCGTGTCTGGGAAAGGTCCTTGTGGCCTGAAGTTCTGGCTGGGGCCCAAGGCCAGGCGGCTGTTTGTCACAATCTCAGCTTTCCTTCAGCTGCCACAAGTGGCATTTGAAAGCCCACGTTTTGATTGTTTGTTGGATTAGGCTGAGTGTTGTGACCTGCCTTCTCCATCCTGGAAAGGCCTGGGCAGTAAATATTTACATGGCACATCTGAGCTTTTCATGCCTGAACAGTTTACAAGATGCCCTTGGAGTAAAGGCCGGGTCTGAGTGACCAGGAGGAGTGTGACAGAGGAGACCGTGTCCTTTACTCTTTATCGCTGCTCTACTCAGATGCATGGCAACAGGTTCCTCGGGGCTGACCACGGACAGTGTCTCTGCTGTGCCCAGTGGCCCGGAGCTTCTCCCCACTCACACTCTGCATCTCAGAATCACGGAAAACCTGCTGAAGGAAATGTGGCAGCATTTCCCAGCAGCCCCAGGTCAGCTGCTGTCGGGGACACACGGGTGTGGCCGGGCAAAGCTGGCCTCCCCTGGAACCAATGATTTCTTCTCCTGGAGGTGTGTCCCTGACTTCATTTTCTAGTGGCTTGCCGTTCTTGTTGGTGTGGAGCGGACGTGTGGCACAGGGCACCCATGCAATTCAGGCAGCAGGGCCGGCTGCTTTTTTCTAAGAAGCCTGCTCAGATGGCACTTGTCTGCAAGGCATGGGCCCTGGAGATTTCTGCTGGCTTCGCACAGATGTGCTCAGTGTATATTATGGCACTTGAACCTCTCAGGTGTCTGGAGTTTAAAGAAAAATGCATGGAGCCTATTTGAAAATATAACTTACATACTCTTTAAAAATAAGCTCATCTGTGTTTCCCACCTTTGGGGGCCCCTCTGGATCTCTTAGCCATGCTGGCTGCTGTTGTACCCACCTCGCAGATTGTCCCCTGCCTCTGGCTGCATGTTCAGAGCCCCCTTTGGACACCTCTTCCTCTGCCCAAGCCGGCACGCGGCCCCAGGACCTAGCCCTACGACCTTCTCGCTCCCAAATCTGCTCACTCTCTCTGGGGCAGCCCCATTGCCATCCAGACTCCGCTGCCCTCAATTCTGTCTCCATCCCAGGCGTCTCCTGTGCATCCAGTGCGTACTTAGTCATCATGTGTATGCCACGCGCTGAAACTCAGTAGGTTCAGAGTTGGGTCATGTCCCTCAACACCCCTTCTCGTCCTGCGTTTCGTTTCTCAGCTGGGTGTGGAGGAGGCTGATGGAGCTGGAAGGCTGGGGGGCTGGTGTGCTCGTCAAGACAAAAGGCCGTGAGGGTCAGCAGTCTGGGACCACGTTCTGCTCATGTGAGCCTGCTGGGGGTGCTACTTGCGAGTATTTGATCAGGTGCAAGTTACCCTCTCTGAACCTGCGTTTTCTCATCCTTACGTTGGAGGCAATACCCACAATGAGAATAACACACTAGCACATCGCTTATTTGGTTGAGCTGAGGTGTTAATGAGATGAGACTTGTCCAGTGCTGGAAATGGTGCCGTACGTGGAGTGAGCACACGAGATATCTGGGTGGTGCTTGTTAGTTTTTAAAGAAATCTCTTTGTGTCCATGGATATTCGCTGTGATGACACACTGAGAAGCAGGACGGGAGCCAGGGCATGACACTGTTCATTTTAGAACACATGGAGTGCCATGAGAAAGCCCACGTTCTTCCACACAGCTCCACACAAATCTGTCCCTTTGTTAAAAGATGCTGTCAACCTTCGCCCTTAGAGGCACAGAAATAGTCCCTCAAAATTCTGCAAATCAAATTGTCCGCAGTTGAGCTATTGCAGAAGGTGTGGGGCCGAAGTAAGGAGAAGTCTGAGCTTTCGCATCCCATTGGAATAGTCACATGGGAGGTCGTTCCTGCCATAGATACTCAGCAGCCCGTATGTTATACACCTGGGATGTAGTGGTGAGCCTGTCGTGGTCCCCCAGGAGCCCCACACCAGCAGTGGGGGGACGAGGCTGTTGGGACAGCGTGGCAGGCGGGCTGGGGTGACCGAGAGCATGGCCAAGTGGCTGTGATCTGATTGGTCGGCTGAGGACATGGCACAGGAGAGCCTTTCTGGGGTGTACGAATGAATGCTTGTTCTTGAAGAAGGACGAGTCGTGTCCCAGCCAACAGAGAAGCACCACAGCTAGAGGCCGGCTCGGGAGGGAAAGACCCGGGCAAGTAGGAGAGAGTCAGGGCTGGAGCCGGGGCACCTGGCGGGCGCCTGACGGCTCTGGGAGGATGGTGGGTTCTACAGCTGCATCGTGCACACCCCAAGGGTTCCAAGCTTTCTCTCCTGAGCAACAGTGAGGCCTTGATGGCTTTTAAGCATGTTTGTGTCTCTGAGTTTTCTCTTTGGAGCTATGAGTTGAATGGGGACCGGTGTCAAACGTCGGCGTGTCGGGAGAGTGAAGTGGCAAGCATGGGTCTGCCCGGAGGTTCTTAGCACGCGGACATCTGCGCCTTGGCTTCCTGACGGACCCTGAGTAACGGGGCTCTTTCTTCGCTGCAGGTGCCCCTGCTTGTGTGACCCCACAGTAAGACCAGAGCGCGGCCGAGACCCACCTGCCAGACGCCCACAGTCACCGCGGGAGCACGCCCCGAGCGAGGGCCTCAGGATTCGCTGTGCTTCCTTGTCTGCAGGCCAAACCTCGTCGTCGTTGATTTCCGTCCTGTGTAATGGCTCAAGGGAGGGGAGCGCCGCTCTGCTGCGTGGCTGTGTGCCAAGGAAATGTATCTTGCCTCTGAATATTTAAAGTTGCCAATAAATGACTCTGTTGGCAGGTTGATGGGGATATAAAGGCTGGAGCCCAGCACGACACTTAATTATACAGATGGGTGAAGTGCAAAGAATTATGCCTTAGACCAATGTTTGGACCTTTGAGAGTTTTTTTTTTTGTTGTTGTTGTTTTTAACCACATGTCGATGCTTAAAACCATCTAGTTGTTTAACATCTTTTGAGTTCTAGGGAAAAAGATGTAAACCAATAGAAACAAGCTGATTGTAACATCCTATGTGGGTAGTAAGAAAAAGAGTCAAGGCTTTTCAACGGTGACGTTGTAGAGTAATGAAACTGCTAGTTCTTATTCCTCAACAATTTGGGAGACAAACCTCGTGGAGGGGGCACACCATGATCGGAGCAGCTGAGGTGTAAAACTCCGCGGTGACACCCAGAATGACAATCACACGTGCTCTGTGGACGAGCAGCTCTGAGTTCTGCAGAGGCAGTGGGGCTGAGATCAGGACGGCAATGGCGTGCACAGTCAGTGCCCACCTGGACAGTTGTCCCCCGCGGGCTGTGAAGTAGACCGGACCTCCCTCAGGAGGGCTGTGTATGGAGCCTGGTGACCTCCCTGGGAGCCTTGGAAACCCTGCATGGGGCCAGGAGCCGGGATGCTGGTGTCTGCATGTCCCTGAGGTGGACCCAAGATTGTGCTAAAATTTCATGATTTGAGAAAAAATTCTGGACACTTGCCCAACAGATCAGTGGCTTTCCGTGTACCCTACGGCGGGTCTTCTTGTAGCACACGGCACGCGGTCACCGTATTTATAATAAAGAGTGGCTGCGGCCGTGCTTTTTCACATCTCTCCCTAACACATACTGTTATGTTGAAAAACAGCTCTTTAAGAGGTTAATAGACATCAAGAAGAGTTCATGAAATAAAATCTCTATCTTAAGGATACGACAGATAGGGTGGGGTCAGCTGAAAGTCCGGGACCACTTCCGATCCGGACGCCAGTGGTGTGGAAACCTGGCTCTGCAATGTCTGATTGACGTCACCCACCTCCCCTGGGGTGGTAAGAGCTCCCAGCCAATCACCCCAAAGCCACGCTGTCTCTACTAGTTGCCTTTTCGTGCCACAAATAAAAACACTGAAATTGTAGCCATGGTGTCAATTTTATGACTTCAGACCATAGTTTATTAGGAGACCCTGTCCCCAAAATAGAAAGGAGAAGTTTTTTTTTTTTTTTCAATCAACAAACATTTGTGGCTACTGTGGGAAAATCTGGGTGGACGCTCACGGTGGTGACCCCCAAATCTGGCTCGCCCCCGATTGCACTGCAACAGACAATATAAAACCAAGAGGAAATGATCCTGTCTCAGGAGACTGAGACACAAAGCATTTTTAGTGTCCTCGTAGACAGGAAATGCGCCCTCCTTCTCCCTGGGCTCCAGGGCTGAGAAAGGTCCCTAAGTAGTAAGGCATACCACGTGCAGTGTCTGTGGGCCTGAGGTGGACAGGTCTGGGTCTGGGGACACGGGGGCTCTGCTGTCAGAACTCTACTGCCAGGGATCTCGCTCGACACAGCTGCAACCCTGTCCTGTGACCTGGTGTCACTTCAGCATCCAGCA
Organism: Rhinolophus ferrumequinum; assembly: GCF_004115265.2. Classification (NCBI taxonomy): domain Eukaryota; kingdom Metazoa; phylum Chordata; class Mammalia; order Chiroptera; family Rhinolophidae; genus Rhinolophus; species Rhinolophus ferrumequinum. Next base: position 2,614,051 of record NC_046303.1, on the reverse strand, counting down.
AACAGTGTGGATCCTGTGGGTGATCTCATCCTTCCTACTGTTTTGGGTGACCTTGTAAGCAGTGAGGTCCCCACTGCTAATAAATAAGACTTAGAAACCAGCAAGGACCCATGCGATTTCCTGGTGATCAACTGTGTGACCTAATCTGAGCATTTCCTGGTCCCAAGGGCAAAACCCCAGGAGGGTTCATGCAGAAAGTCTCGTTAGGGGACAGAGCAGGAAGCTGACTCGGAGGCGTCTTCTAAGGGTTCCTGGGCTGCACCAGTCCCACCGGGGCTCAGCTTCCCTGATGAGGAATTCTGGCTCTGCTCTCCCAGACGTGGCGGCTCGGAGTCCCCTGCCACCTGAGCTCTGTCTGATAGGAGATGAGAGGGGCGCCCTCGGGAGGGGCGAGAGAAGCCCAGTACGCCCACCTGCTCCCCAGTAGAGATGCAGCTGCCGTGAGAGCCGTCGGGTGATGCTTATAAGCTCCTCTTACACAGGAGGAAAGTGAAGTTCAGAAGACATGACTTCCCAAGGTGACCCAGCTGGCGCGAGTCTGCGTGAGGCCCAGCAGGCTCCAGGGCCGGGGCTGTCCCACTGCTCTGAGGTCCCCAGGCAGCAGAACCAGGTGTGGGGCCACGAGGGGACGCGGCAGCGGGTTCCCGGGTGGGCTCCTTGTCAAACACCACATCTGGAACGTCTTTCCTGACATAGATTCCCCAGACCACCGGCTCTCAAGGGGAAAGTGGTCACATTCCCAAGCTGGGAGGGTTTGTTTATTTTCTCTTCTCCATGTCCTCGCTTTCACCAGATTTTCTTTATTAAGCAAGTGCTAATTTGATCATTTAAAACATAGGCAGGGACTCTCTGTGTGTGAGTCCAAGCTGCCTGCGTGAGGGGCACGGCTCTCGGTTAAATAGTGTCCAAGTGCTGCTGGCTCCCCTGTCCCTGGTCCCCGTGACTCTGAGAGTCAGTTCTGACTCGACTCCCGCTTGCCCCCGACGCCCTGGGCGTCTTCATCTTCCCCACAGCAGCTGTGGCTGTCAGCCCTGGCCCTGTTCCCCGCGGGCTCCTGCCTGAGAGGGGCGACCCTTCTGAGGACGTGTCCCATCGGGATGGCTGTTCTGGCTTCGGGACCGGTGGGAACTCTACACCCGCATCTCGGTCAGCGCTCTGGGTTCAGGTTCGGCCCACAGGACAGGTACTGGCAAGAGGCATGTTGCAGGGGGGTTTGAACATGACGCTGGAGTCAGAAAGACCAGCTGCAATCCTGGCCGTCACACTGTGCCCGGGCCACGTGACCAGGACAGCGATTTAGCCTCTGAGTTTCATCTACAACGTGAGCAGAAGTGCAGCGAGGACATCGTAAGGTCGTGAGAGCTAAAGAAGACATGCGTGCACTTGGCAGGAGCCCGCATGTGGGAGCCCCCAGGAGAAGCCCACTAACGGGTCCTGACGGTAACCGTTATTACAAGGAAGCTCAGGTACTTGATTGAGGCTGTTTGGCACAGAGCTGAGAACACTGGTCTGAAAACACAAGAGCCGTAAGTCCTAGTGTCAACTACGGGGGTGGGGGTGGGGGCCAGTCACCCTGCTCCATGAGCTTCGGTCTCTTCGTCTATAAAGGGAAGGATTTGGACTTAGTGATCTCTAGACACCGGGTATTCTGGAATTGCGTGTCTCAGGCAGAAAGATCTCTCTGTTGCTTGTGTCAGCCAGAGTCCAAGAAAAAGCCCCACAGAGATGGATGATTTGAGGAAAACTTAATACCAGGGCGGGCAGGAGTCAAGACAGTGGCAAGCCCAGGGCCACCGTGGGGAGGGTCTTACCCAGTCCTCAGTCGGGAAGGGCAAGGCCGGGAACAGATACCGCAAACTGGCAAGGGTGCTCGAGGTGGCGGAGGACAGAAGATGTGACCTCGGAGAGAGAAGTACAGCTACTGCCAAGCTGGCCCAGCACAGACGATAAATACCCCAAACTCTCTCTTCTGCCCTGCTGTCTCTTCCAGCGCTTCCCATGGTCCACACGCAGCCAGAACTCACAGGCAGGGAGCTCGACGCAATCCACAATGGCCAGCCTCCCAGGGTATAGATGGTGATGTGGGAAAGACAGAAAACGTTCTGGAAGGGCGAACGGAATATCCCAGTGCCTGATGAGGAAAAGACAAAGGAGACAAAAGCTCAGTCCATCATCACAACAGCGGTGTCTGAAAACACAGACTGTGAGTGGACACCACCACTGACCATCTGGATTCTGTGGGACTCTGTCGTTCTTCCAGGTGACACAGGGTGTAATCTTCTCTGCACCGATGGCAGGGTTGCAGTTCCCCGTTTCTGCTTACGTTATTATGACAGAGGAAATGTGCGTCCACTGCTCTCGTTTACCAAAAGTTAATCATTCGTTAATTTCCCTTCCCAAATCATGCACGTGGCCAAGAAGCCCAAAGCTGCTCCAAGCTTCCCTTGTAATGAATGAGCTTGTCTGATTGCAAGGATAAAAAGTCAGTCTCGTATTTTCATCATCAAGATTTAGCAAGCTACTTTATTCCTGTCTCTTACGGCCCTGAAATGAGCCAACTCCCAGGGGAAAAAATGTTTAAGAAATTGGACAATATTGATGAATTATAGAATAACCGCAAAAGGTGATTCGCTAGTAATGTGGAAATTCCAGGGACCCAAAAATGGCACAAGCTGGAAGATGCCAGCAGTAGGAGTTAGGTCCAGTTAGGAATTGCATGGCCACGTGGTCAATACATCAGCTTTGGAACTCCTAGGAGATTTCCAGAATGAAGAGAGAAGAGCACAGGCCTTGAGCAAACTTAGACATGAATGGGCCTCGGTAAGGCTGTATGTCCCCCTCCTTAAGTTCTGGAGGCCACTGGGCTATGTGCTGGAGAACCAGTGAGAGCAGGGCCCGGCTCCTCCCGTAAGGAGGTCTCTGTTTGTGGGGCAGGGAGGGGTGCAGACAAGTGAAGGGGCATGTCAAACAAGTGCAGGGTGCTGTGGACACGTAGAATATAGGGCCCAAACCCCAGCTAGGGGTGTCAAGAAGCTTCTTGGAAGTGACACCTGAGTTGATGACCAAAGAATGAGGAGTTAGCCTTGGGTTCTCGACCGAGAGAAAGGGTGCAGTGAAGCCAGAGCAAAACAGAGCAAAGTGGACATTCCTGAGGAAAACAGTGGAAGGTTCTGGAGCGTTCTAAGCTGCAGCGTGGATGTCATCCCGGAGTCCATCAGGAGTCACCTGAGAGTCTCTCAGGAGGAGTAACATAGAAATATCACTCTGTCTGCAGAATGGTTGATGGCTCGGAGAAGAGCAAGAGGGAGGAAGTAAAGTCAGTTAGGAAGTGAGCTCTAGCCACCGAAATGAAGCGAGGGGGAGACGGGCAAGGGCTGGCAGTTTGCCTGGGGGAAGCTAGGAGGGGTTTCTTGGCTACAGCAAGATCCAGCTCATACAGAGAGTTCCAGAAAGTATCAGAAACTGAAAACAGGCACAAGGCCACCAAGACATCCCGTGTATGACCAACGAAGGAACCAAGCATCAGTAACCAGATGTGGTGAGTAAAACATGTTAAACTGAGGACACTAGAATTCCCATCATTCATATGAAACTGATACAATTATAGGTTGCATTGTGCTTTCTCTAATTGCAAGGGTATTTTTGTTTGGTTCTTTTTTTTTTTAATTGTACCTATGATAAGAGAACCTTTTCTGCATTCCCAAAGCTAGCTAAGCCTGGGCCCTAGGTAGTGCAGCTACCTGTGTTACCTTTTGCCACACTGTCCATCACGTGAGCCAGAAATCCAGGAGGAGCGGTCAGGGCTATAAGGGAAGCATATGCTGCTTTGAGATATTACGCTGATTAGTTTTAAGAAGCAAAAGACTCAGGAAAGACCTTTGCCCGTCTGTCTACCTGCCTAAGAGAATTTAGACAGCGGACCTGCTCCAGAAGGGAGCGACCGTCACAGGTAAGCATGTTTAACACGAACGAGGTGAGAGAGTCGGGGAGGACCCACCGAGGCCCCTCGGGTCAGAGTCCTCTCTGTGTGCCATTGTTAAAGATGCCCCAGCAAACATTGATTCGCCAAACATCTCCTTTCCATCTCCATGTCAGTTGCCTCTCTGCCGTTTCAAGTCCCACCACCCCCTTAGATCCGGATGGCATATACGCCTGCACTGCCTGTATGTCATCAGGCCTCAGATGCTTATGCACCCCAGATGTGTACACATAGTTAAGAGGGTCATTTTCTCCCACTAATCTGTCTCTCGTTAGCTCATTTCTTAGCCCAGCCAGAAGAACATAGAAAGGTGGGACTAAATTCTTTGTGCCCCCACAACATGCATCTCTCCTACTGGCTGACTCCCAGAGGTCTCGAGGGCCGTGACAGGCAGATGTGCCTTCCAGAAATGAAGAGGTTTCACCAGTGACTTCAGGTCTGGGGTCTGAACTCCCAGACGGGACAGTAAATAACCAGGGGTCATGACGACCTGGGCACCCCAAATAAGCTCTGGGAGATGGAACATCAGTCACCCGTGAAGCTCTTGAAGTCTTGGGCTAAACTGTGGCCCCTTAAATTCATATGTTGAAGCGCTAACCTTACCGAGGACCTCAGAATGTGACTGTCTTGGGAGAGAAGGTCTTTAAAGAGGTGATTAAGGAAAAATGGGGTCATGCAGGTGAGTCCTCATTCAACATGACCTGTGTCCTTATTAGAGGAGGAGATCAGGACACAGACGCACGGACAGACGACGCTGTGAGAAAACAGCCGTGCACACGCCAAGGAGAGAGGCATCGGGAAGAACCCGCCCTGCCGACACCCGGATCTCAGACTTCCAGCCACAGGAGTGGGAGCAAAGAAACGTGTGTTGTTTAAGCCGCCCCTCAGGCGATTGTCGCTCAGGCGATTGTCATGGCAGCCTGAGCTGACCAGTCAGGTGGCTCTGACCAATCCAGAGCTTTGCTCCGACCCCCCGAGCTGCCCCCCGCTGGAGGGCCCCTGCAGGGCCGAGGCCTTACCTGAAACATCTTCCACGCGGGGTCCTTCTCGTGGAGGCCGGCGCTTGACGTCTCCTCCCTGACATGCGGGGCACGGCAGTCCTGCCCTGCCTCTCAGCCCACCCTCCACTCACGTGAGAGGCCTGTGTCGTCTGGGCCAGAACACGGATCAGGTTGATTGTCTCCTTCATTTGTGACACCTGTGTGTCATGAGCCTTCCGCACGCTAAGACATAGGATCCTTAAATAAGAACTCTTGTCTCCGGCTCAGCAATTGCTTTCAGGCACCTACAACCCTGCCTCCGAAATCCAGGAAGCACTCCCTACGTGGCGATGGGCCATTTCCCTGTCGGCATAGGGGAGACCACCAGGCTACAACACGGTGGGGAGCCCAGCTGAGGGCAGCGATTCAAAGGCTTCGATGAAAACGCGGGTGTGAGGAGGTGCCCATCACTCGTCAGGTGAAACGCTGGCGTGAGCTCGGTCGGTTTAAAAATCCTGAAAGGACAGGCCCACCAGTCACAGCGGTGCCCTGGGCGGCAGCCACGTAACTGGGGCTCGTACTCCTCTGCCTGTTGCGGGTTCACTGAACGCAGCGCTGCTGATGTTTCTTTCTGTCGCCCCTGACCCTGTGGTCGTCCTCTTCGGGGAAGTTTCCGTTGCGGGTACATTGGGCATGGCACACCCTCAAGCTTTGAAAGTCCAGGCACAGCCTCTCCTCCTGCTCCCAGGTCCAGCAGCGCCCCACGCTCGGCCCAGTGGACACCTCCCACCCCCACTGACTCCACTGGCCTTGAGGCCCACAGCGGCTGGAGGAGGGACGCCTGGCTGCGGTGGGAGCAGGTCCCCCTCTCGCACTGCAAACACGAGCCACGGGCCAGAGTGTCCGGGTCTGCGCTCACCCTGGATCCGAACCAGGGGGTTGGCCCGACAGAGCTCCACACATCCTGATTCAGCAGCGTGACCTCAGGCTGTCACACAGGCACGATGGCATCCAGTAGGAAAGCAGACTCGGAAATCCCTGCTTCCCCAGGGCTGGCATGGACACAGTTGCGGCCTGTGGTGTTTCCTCGTTACATCTTGTCCCCAGCCAGACCACCATCCTCCTGTTGTCACTGGACAGGCCCCACAGAAGGTTCCAGACTGCCATCTTCTCCACGTGGGCAGTTCAGTACAGTAGAATACCTCAGTGAGGCAGATGGGAATATTTGCAGGATGATTGACATGCCGTGAGCACCCTGCCACTGGCCGGGCACCAGGACCCACACCAGCCCTGGGTCAGGGCTCCCATTGCAATTCACATCTTATAAATGCAGAAAGGGGGACTGAGAGATGGGGCCACAGGCCCAGACGGCTCAGCCAGTGAGGGGCCTGCGCACAGACGCAGGGGGCTGGCCTAGGGCCGCGGGGTCACCGTGTCCGTCACCTGGCTCTCCCTCAGGCTGCCGGCCTGTGCCACACGCGCCTGCACGCCATCAGGACGCCACCAGGGCTTCTGAGCTGGTGAGATGTGCAAGTTCTTTCCTCGCTCACCTGTGTCTTTTCATGAAGAGAGCAAGAAATTGTTTTCTACCTAACATCAAACTAAAACTCATGCAGTGTTGGCTCTTCAAAGAGATGACTCAACTAGTGTCCTTTAACCCCAATATAAAATGTCCCCCAAATCCCAAGGAAGGGTGTCCTCTACTTCAGGAGTCGCTGTCTAGATGGCAGAGGCAGAAGAGGCCAGCTCCAGCCCTGTGGGTGGATGAGCAGGGCCTGGGCAAGCTCACCCGTTTCCACCCCAGCTCCATCCCCCCCTGACCACAGGGCATTGGACAAGCCACAAAAGCCCTTGAACATGGCTTCCTGACCTATAGGAGTCACCTCTCTTGCTTTCTGGCCATTTATCCTCACTTTGCTACACTTGGGGATGCAGGGATCCTCACAGCACGTTCTGCTGAGTGCCACCTCCCAGCACCTATGACACTGGTGAGGCCCCAACTCCCCCTGATGTGCACCGAGCCATCGAGCTCGACGCCCAGCCCTTAGAGACGCGGGCTTGTCCAGCTGTCTGTGTAGTAGTCGCCATGTTCCTCTAGGTGTCACGGAAACGTGAACAGTTGCCATCGTGCTGTCACCAAGGAGCACGGTGAGCAGGACAGCTGCGCGGGCCATTCCCCCCACGGTGGTCCCCAAGCTGGCTGACAGTGGCCCAAGGCCGTCCTCCTTTGGGCAAGGCCATTCTGCCGTCCGCTGATCTGCCAGCCTCACTCAGGCCACTGCCTCCGTGGCCACCCTGCTCGCACCCTGCGTTATCTGCCTCCACTGATGCACAGTTTACTGGAACATCGTGCACTGAATGTTCCAGATTTGCCCCAGTGTCTGTCTGCTTGGACAACATTTGATCATGTTATCTGGGCAAGGCAAGTGGCAAAGCTCTCACACTCTGTGAGACAGCCCTGGTCGGTGTGAGGAGGCAGGAGAGGGCATGTGTGTGCGTGTGTCTGTGTGTGTGTGTGTGCGTGCGTGTGTGTGTGTGTGTGTGTGTGTGTGTGTGTGTGTGTGTGGTGGGGGTGAAGAGACCCGCCTGCTGCCAGGAGCCAGCCTGCAGAGGGATCCAGAGGTAGGCGGGGTCTCCTCGGGGTTCCCTCAGCCAAGGATCTAACTTCACACTGCTCTCCCTCTGCAGGTTTCCTGCTCCTACTTGAAAACCCGCTTGTCTCCAGGCCTTGACTTCCCAGCCCTGCGGGCGGCAGGGAGAGATACCTATCTCCGCACCGCCGTGCTGCACAGTGGGAAGCCTACGGCACCGCTTCGCTCTGGCACCAGACACTTGCTTTTTACAAGAATTAACCCACCCGTCTGCCTTCCAGTTTGCAGAAAGTTTCCCACACACACATACACATGCTGCCAGGAAAGGATGTGTGGCCAAGCAAGCTTACTGGTAATTAACATGTCATGGCACCTATCACAAAGAATGCCTGGAACACTTGGCAAGGAGCTGCACAGAGTTTCACAAGCAGGAGCAGGTGCCAGCCCTGATTCTAGCACCAGGCAGGTACTGGGGCATCTGCATCAGCACCGCCATTGCCAGCACGCACGGACGATTCTCTCTGCATGCAGGTGACTTCTTATTGCTTACCAGAACACTTTAAATAGTGGAAGTCTGCACGGGCTTTGGGGATTATCAAAGTACAAACAGTAGGAAGCAGGGAAGGGGGTGGGGGTGGGGCTTTGTTCAGCTGGCATCTTCTCAGGCCGGCTTGGCTGTGTGGACACGGGGAGTCTTTGGTAGGACTGGATTAAGAATCAAGCAACAGACACAAACCACAGTGCTGGCTTTAATTCCTGTCACAGAAACGGTTCCATCCAGCAGGAGGAGTGAGGTTCACGGCATCCCAGTTTGAAGGAGAGGGTGGCCGCTCCTACTGGAAACCACTCTCTGGTGGAAGGGCCTCCATGCACTGCTTCTTAAATCTTCAGTGTCTACTGGAGATGAGTGGGCGGTGATATGGTCCCATTTTGTAGACGAGGAAACAGGGAGGCATAAATACTGCCCATAACCGTTCCCCGAGTAAGAGGCCAAGCCGGACGCAGCCCCAGTCTCCCCAACTCTACAGCCTGTGTGTTTAATTGTGAGGACACTGTTTAGAAGTCACATTCCTGCCCATAACTCCCATAGGGAGAGAGTTTTACCTTCAGAGAAGGGCCATTGGCCATCAGCACTGATTTCCTAACTGGGAAAAATTGTTTGCCACGGAAGAGATTCTAAACAGTCTCATCGAGGAGTAAGTTCGTAATGAGAATTAAGGTTTTCCAGACTCTCACATTTTGACACCTCACATATGTAGTGCTTCCTTGTTTCCAGATGGCCTGGGATGCCACTTTATTCCCTCTTAATTCCAAGAAATTTTCAGGACACTGCTCTTAAAATTCCAAGTGGATAGATCTTGTCTGTTTATTTGTTTTCCTTTTGTTTCCTAATTTCCAGTTTTGTTGCATTGTCATCAGAGAATGTGGCTGTTTCGATTTCTGCTTTTTGGAGTTTTCTGAGGTTTTCTTTACGGCCTAGGACACGGTAAGTTTTTATAAACAGCCCATGGTGTATTCTTCCTCTGTTGCACAATGTTCTGGAAATACGTGTGATGTAAACATATTATTTTATACTCTATATCTTCACTTTTTTTGTCTAACGGTTTGGAGTTATATAAGTTTCAGTGCCATTGTAGTAGGTGATTAAAGTTTTATATATTTGGTGGAGTGTCAATTTCACCAACAGAAAAGATGCCACTTTGTCCCACGTAATGTTTTTTTGCCTGAATCCTATTTTTCATAGTCATATAACACTTTAAGCTTTATTTTTTAACACTTGCTCTTATATCTTTGCTCATCCCCGTTTTCAACTTGTCTGTGTAATTTAATGTGGTGTCTTTGTTTTATTATGAACATGTCATTGGAGTATTTTCAAACAAAACGTGTGAGTCTTGTCTCCTGTTTTGTGCATACTTCTAACATTTTCTTAAAAACCTATTGAAATCTATAATTTTTGGTCAGTATCAAGAATTAATCATAGTTGATTATTTCCTCTCCCTTCAAGCAAAATAAGAATCTTAACACATTTTTGCCTTCCCTCCAGTGTCTTGTTGCAATTGCCTAAAATTTTCATGACTGAAAGTTTTCTACATTGTATCTTTGTTTCCTTAAGAATTACTTTTTAAATCATTTTTGTGTCAGTCACAGCTGTGTGTGGCCAAAAATTAAATAAATAACCCCCCCGCCCCCCCATACACACACAAAGAAACCCCACAACTCTGGCTCATCTGAGCTGAAGCTACCAGGTAGCCCCTTGCTGTCTAGAAGGATGGAGAAGGAGGTTTGGCCCCCGCCACTCCCAACATGGTTTCTTAACTGCTCCTAGGTCTTTGTGTCCCCACCTCAATGCCATTTTCTCATCAGGAGTACCTGATTGGCTGACTCCTGGTCACATAACCACACCCCAGGTGGCAGTCTAGCATTCTAGCATTTCCTCCCAGATTACAGCCTCAATACATTTCTTTCACAAAGGATTCATAGCAGGTAACTGTCCCAAATCCGGGCTGTCTAAAATTCTTCTTAAACTGCCCTTGTTCTCTAATTAAGTCTTAGCAGGTTCAGAATTCTCAATGGGGCTGGTCCAGGTGGAGGGATGTAAATATAGGATAACACACCAAGGGCACAGGAGGGAGGTCGGGTGGGGAATGAGCCGTCCCCAGGGCCCTGAGAAGGGGCTCAGCTCTGCTCAGCCTGCGGACACTGCAGAATTTCTGCCTCCTCCTCTAGTCCCACGCAGGCACCAAACCTAAGAGGATCCCTCCCAGCCTGGCGGGCACGCACCCCAGCCCAGCTGCCCTCCTCTGCTCGCCCTGCCCTGCACCCTCCAGGCTCGCTGCCGAACATGTCCCTGGCCTATTTGTTTATCGTCTGCCTTCCTCCGTGACAGCCAGGGGTTTGTCCTGTGTGTTGCAGTGTTCCTGAGGCCTGACCCAGAATGAGCACTCGATATTTGCTGAATAAGTAAAAGTATATGATAGACCAACCACCCGCCACCTTCACTTATGGTCGCTGGGCCCAGAGTGCACACACTACCTCACCGAGCCATCTCATGGTCTTGCCCTAAAACACACGGGGAAGCTGCGTCTCACAGACCTGGATGCTGGCTAAGTGACTGCAGAGCACAGGTTCCACCATCTCTCTTCCCTGCACTGACAGAAGTGCCAGTGCCCTGATGGGTGTCTCCATATCCGTGAAAGGAGGGAGGGCAGAGGGCCAGTGAGGCTCAGGCTCCCTGTGTGGCGCTCAGAGCTTGTCCTGTGGCCCGAGACCATCCTGCCCTTGGGTTTAGCTCAGGAAGAGGGACGGAGAGCCGTCAGAACCTGACACACAGCCCACCCAGAAGGCTCAGCCACGCCCCTGCCTCCCTGCGGACCCCACTGGGAGACAGGGAGCTGGGGTCTCGTGCAAACCTTCTCCCCCCATGCTGGGTGTGCCAAGTTCACAGCTGCTGAGCACGTGGCCACATTCTTGACTCCAAACATAAAATAACAGGCAAGCATTTTGTGCCTTCACTGTTTCGAAGGATGCACATGCCTTGAAGGCGCCTCTTTGTCAAGAGAGGGTTGCAGGGCTCCCTGAAACAGTTCGCAATCTGGAGGTGTGCTGTCCATAAAACCACGGGGGAGGAGGCCAAAAGAACCAGAAGTGAGGGGTATGGAGGGGCCATGGGAGTCAGCAGGTTTTCTGCATACACGAGTCCTCAGCGTACAGCCAGGCTGGAGCGGCGGAAGCAAGAAGGCTCCGACACCCCCGCCTTCCGCCTCCTTCACCCCGAGAAAGGACCCTTCATCACCCAGGTCGCAGCAAGGCCTCCCTCACCAGTGGCCAGCTCCTCACCGCCCCCCCCAGTTCGCCTTTGGCTTCCTCTGTGCCTCCCCCTGCAACACACCGCGTTTCCACTCCAGGCGGAAAGGGCAGAGGGATCTCAGAGTCTAGGAAGCTGGGTCTTTCCCAAACGGCACAGGCAGAAATTGGAAGCACACAGGGGCTACGGACTGGTCAGGAGATTCTGAATTTTAACTCCCACTCCGTCCTCCTTATGCTCATTCCCTGTGACCAAATCTACTGTGGGTCCACAATGATGGAGGGTGAAAAAAAGTGATGGAGGGTGAACTTTGGATGACTTTTTAAAAACTATTTTCTTTGAAAATGGCAAATTCATCAAGAATTATTAGACTTCTTACCTCTGTGACAGTGTGTTTTCCACACAACCATTTGGGCACATTTTGGATAAGATGGCATGTCTGTGATACGTTCAGTGACCCCGTGGACTCCCCGGGTGTCCACCCGTCTTCCACTGACTTCACTCTCCAAAGGTCCCCATCACAGAGACGTGGACGGCAGTGGTCCCGACGGACACTGGTCTCCAGGACAAACCGTCATGCAGCTCCCAGGCCAGCCTGCCTCCCTCCAGGGCCTCCCCTGGCCTTGACCTCATCCAGGGCGAGACGCACTCAGGATGTGCCACGGCTCCTCGCGGCTGCCTGACATGACCCCATGCAGAGTCCTATTTCATTTCTGTCTCGTGGAAACCAGCTGATCTGCAGGACTCGGGGGGCGGGCCGCCGGGGATGCTGCCTTCTGCTGTCGTGAGAACTAGCCTTCAAACCCCTGATTCTTACACAGGAACGGATGAGCATTCCGACTGACGGGGGGCCAACCTCCCCCCATCCCAGGAGAGGACCCAGGCCCGCTGCCAGGGCACTTTGGGAGCCGTGGACTGCGGGCTGACATGATACGTCAGGGCCAGCTTTGAGTCCTGGTGGCCGGTGCCACAAAGGGGCTTGTTTTTATAAACGGTGAAGCTCCAAGGAGTGTTTTGTTGTTGTTGTTGTTGTTAATCAAAAGCTTATCTTCTAAAAGAACGATTTTATGTTTTATTCTGAAATATGTAATACAGACTCTATGCTACACTGTCTTTCTAGTTCCTGGTGACAAGCAACATCTGTGTGAGGACAGCTCCTTTCTCTCAGCTGTCACGTATATAGGTGACAGATTTGTTATGGACCTTCTGAAATGGGGTTTGTAATCATGTCTTTTAAAATGGAAAACTAAACTGGGTTAATATCCAAAATACATAAAGAACTCATACAACTCAATAGCAAAAAGAACAAATAACCCAATTTAAAACTGGGCAAAAGGCCTGAACAGACATTTCTCCAAAGAACGCATATGCATGGCCAACAGGTGCATGAAAAGGTGTTTGACATCACTAATCAGGGAAATGCAATCAAAACCACAATGAGATACCACCTCTCACCTGCCGTTTGTGACAATATGGATGGACGCGTAGGCATTAGGCTAAGGTAAGTCAGACAGACACAGACCAAGACCATCTGGTCTCACTCATATATGGATTCAGATTCATATATGGAATCTGAAACCAACAACCACAAACTTACAGAAAAACAGATTAGACTTGCGGTCGCCAGAGGCAGGGGTGGGGGATGGGGAATTATACCTAATAAGGTGCAAACTTTCCATTTTAAGACACATGAGTACTGGGGATATACTTTACAAGATGATTTAAAAAAAAAAAAAATTCCAGGTGAGATCCTTGGAGGGGGAAGTTCAATTACATCCCCAAATGGAAACTGAGGCTTTGTTTCTGCGGACTCCTTCTTAGGTGCCTGTTTTGCTTTTTTGTTGTTTGTGAATCAGGTTATCTCCCCACCAAGCAAAGAAGAAAAAAGATGTTAGTAAAATCGTTGATCCTATCTGTAATCAAACAATTGCTTGCACTGTGTGGTCAGAAATAGACAAACCAGGAAAGATGTGAGTCACAGAGACATAGATGGGGGATGACAACTGTCTGCACCCAGGGCCCACTTCCTGGGCTGCTTTCCTGTGACTTCCCTGCAGCCCCTCCTCCAGGGGTTAAGCTTTTGTCAGCATGCTACACTGCGGGTTCTCCCTCCATTTCACACAGCCTCCGAATTGGGGCCATAACCTTCTCCCACCCCAACACACAGACATTGCTTGAGGCCAGTTGTTCTAAACGGGATTTCAGCAAATCAGCTTTTACGACCTGCAGACCTCTGGGGGTCCTCTGGTACCTGTGCAGGGGTTTCAGATCTCACTGTGGCTGTGCTCCTTGAGCCCCTTCCCCTTACCTGCAAAGGTCTCTCTAGACCTCAGATGCACCAATCACAGACAGAGAAGCTTGGGTCTGGCTTAAGGAGTCCATGCTCCTGTGAAAATACCCCCTGGGAGTCATTTACACCTGCGTAAGAATTAGTTGGCCTGAGCTATTCTTTTTTAAAAATTAATTAATTGACATTCAGTATTATTTTATATTAATTTCAGGTGTACAGCATAGTGGTTAGACATTTATATAATTTAAGAAATGATCCCCCTGACTAGTCTAGTACCCATCTGACACCATACGTAGTTATTACCATATTATTGACTGTATTCCCTATGCTGTACTTTACATCCCCATGTAAACTATCCCCATGACTATTTTGTAACAACCAATGTGTACTTCTTAATCCCTTCCCCTTTTTCACCCTGACCCCCAACCCCGTCCCATCTATCACCCTGATAAATCTAGCACTCATCTGACACCATGCATAGTTATTACAATATTATTGAGTGTATTCCTTATTCTACACCCTACATCCCATGACTGTTGTGTAACAACCAATTTGTACTTCAATCCCTTCCCCTTTTTCACTCACCCCCCCAACCCCCCTCCTACCTGGCAACCATCAAAATCTTTCCTGTATCTATGAGTTTGTTTCTGTTTTGTTTGTTTATTTTGTTCTTTAGATTCCACATATAAGTGAAATCACACCGCATCTGTCTTTCTCTGTCTGACATACTCCCCTCAGCTCAGTACCCTCCAGGTCCATCCATGCTGCCACAGATGGCAAGGCCCCATTCCCTTCCATGGCTGAGCAGTATTCCACTGTATATATGTACCACCTTCTCTTTATCCATTCATCCATAGATGGACACCCAGGCTGCCTCCACATCTTGGCCATTGTAAACAATGCTGCAATGAACATATGGATGCACACGTTCCCTCCAAGTAGGTAGGTTGCTTGCCTCCATTTCATTTAGTTCTTTCTGTGGAATTTTCTCCTGTTCTTTCATTTGGGATGCATTTCTTTGTGTCCTCATTTTGGCTGCCTCTGTTTTTTCCCTCTGTGTTAGGTAGAGCTGCCATATCTCCCCATCTTGGCCAGGTGGCCTTAGGGAGTAGGTACCCTGTGGGGCCCACGGGCACAGTCTCCCGGTCACCTGCTCCAGGTGCTCCAGGAGTGTCCCTTGTGTGGATTGTATGTCCCCTCCTGTTATAGCTGAAACTTGGTTGCTATTGGCACATTAGTGAGTGGGATTGACCCTCAGGCTGATTGGCTGTGGGGTTTGGCCGTGTCCACAGCTTATGGGCTGCTGTTGCGGGGACTTACCCCACTGACTGGGATTCTCCCCAGAGCACTCTGGTGCCTGTTGAGACCGCCCTTTGTGTGTGCCGCTTGTGGGGCTAATTGGGCGGTGCTCTGCTGTGATCTGAAGCCACCCTCCAAGTATGTTGATTCTGGGGCCTCTTGTGAGGGGCTCCGGTGCAGGCCCAGGTCATCCATTGCCTGTGACCGGCCAGGGACTACATGGTAAGAGCTACAAAGTGATCTGCAGTTGTTCGCCGCCTGTACTAAATGGGGAGGCACGTGGGAGAGGCCATGTTGTGAACCAAGGACATTGCCACCAGCATCGGGCCTGGGACAGCTCAGCAAAAAGCCAGGACACCCCGAGGGCTGCTGCCACCTGCCAGCTCTCTTAAGGTTCAGCTACTGATAAGCCTCATGCGGTACGCAAGTTGGGTGAGGCAGGGTCTCAGGGAGTTACTAGAGTAGGAAGAGATGTGGTCACCAGGTGAATGTAAATTCAGATTTGGTGCCAGTGCTGAGCCTGGAGCTACTCAGCAAAAGTCTCAGAGCACACGGAGGCCAGTCGCCACCTGCCTGGGACCCGCGGACTTGATAGTTTTCCCAGGAAGAGTGCAATGCCAGTGGGGCTGGTGCTCACTGAGAAAATGCCTCTGGCGTTGGGGTAGTTGGGTGGGGCGGGGCCCCGTGGAGCTCACCAGGCCAATCAGAGGCAGCCTTGGCCTGTGGGGGCGGGCTCAACGCAGGAAAGATGGAGCCCCAGCTGCCGGCTACACAGGAAGAGAACCCTTCACGGGGAGAATGGCGACTGTCCTCCAGCCCTTGGTTTGCAGCCACACGTATGCCTCTGACGCCACTCAAGTTTCTGTCCCGCCACTGGAGCCCAGGGTAGGTGCCTGCGAGCGAGTCTGTGCGCTGGCCGTTTAAGAGGATGCCTGGATTTCCTGCATCCTTCCGTCCCACCTGGATGGTCGGAATCCCCACTGTTTTTCACAGCCAGATGTTGTGGGGGCTCCAGGCTGGGGAGGCCGGGGTGGAGGTGGGTCTCTTGCTAGTCGGGGGGAGCCTCCACAGCCGAGATATCCCTCCCGGTTCTCAGGTGCCACAG
This sequence comes from Rhinolophus ferrumequinum, assembly GCF_004115265.2. Lineage (NCBI taxonomy): Eukaryota > Metazoa > Chordata > Mammalia > Chiroptera > Rhinolophidae > Rhinolophus > Rhinolophus ferrumequinum. Next base: position 2,598,002 of record NC_046303.1, on the reverse strand, counting down.
GTGGGTGTGGGGCCAGCTTGTTCCGCGTCTCCGCCCTTCCTACCAGTCTCACCGTGGCTGCTTCTTTGTATCCTTAGTTATAAAACTTCTGTTTCACCAGACTTCAGATGGTTCTCCAGGTTGGTTGTTTCGTAATTTAGTTGTAATTTTAATGTGTTCACGGAAAGCATCAAACAGTGTTTATCTGCTCTGCCATCTTGGTCCTCCTGGCCTGAGCTATTCTTAATGCCTGGATCTGATATGGGTACAGGGAAAGAGTAAATGCACATCTGGAGTGTGGAGAAGGAAAAGCAGAGTGAATATTAGGGGGGAACAGAATTGTAGGGACAGAGCCCCAAAAAGCAGTTTCCAGGCTCTCGGCCTCACATAGAAAGGTGCTGGCTCAGGTAGTAAATGGCCGTCGACTGTGATCAAATGGCCAGCAGCTGCGGCTAGTTGGCCGTCAGCTATAACCAGTGAGCCATTGGCCACTAATATAACTGCCGTGGCTACGCTAGCAAAAAAAAGTGGGGGAGCTAGCAAGAAGATGGTGGCTGAGCCTGCAAGCGGCACAGTGAGGGTTGAGAATTGTGTGGCTCCTGGTTCCTGTGTCTCCAACCCAGCCGCCAGCGAGAGTATAGTGGTGTGACTCCCCTACCTATGGCTCCGTGGGTGTTCCTTTTTGGCCTCACCATGTCCTGCATTCTTATGTGGCGAGTGGGAGCTGAGACTCTGCAGGCCTCCCCACACTACAAGAATCCTGAGGGACACTGCTGGAATCACAAGACAAACTGTTTACTGTTTTGCAAGTGAAAGACAGAGACACTACATGATTCTGTGTTTCGCTTTTGCTTGGTTTTATTTAAATCACATGAGCCCCAGGCTGACAGTTGCTAATTTGCAAATGTTCTGAGGTCCTGGGAAGGTGGTGTGGTGGGTAAAGTGCATTGCACCTGAACACGCAGGTCCAGGGAGGGCAGACTGGACCTTCCCGGGGGCTCGGGTGGACCCCAGGAAGCCTCCCTGAGCCTCCCTGCAGGGGTAGGACCCTCCTTCTTGCTGTTGCATCGTGAAATTTTCTCTGTCATTTCTCATATCTGGTTCTGTCCATTCTCATCTGTCCCTTCTCCCTTGACTAAGCTCCTTAAGAACGCAAGCTACCCCATGCCCAGCTCTGTGTTGCTTGCAGGAGGGTGGGCAGCTTGAAGGAGGATTAGAGGGAGGGCGTAAGTAGAAAAGAGAGGGAATACAGGAAAGCACAGCCTTTAAGTATTACAGGCACCTTGAAATCCCAACAGGCAAGAGGCAGATGCAGCTTTTGAAAACCACAACCTTTGGGGTTTTACTGCTGTCCCGTCGAATACGCTGAACCATCATCAGCATCCTTCAGTATTTATAATAGTAAAAAACACACAAAAAAGAACTTAAAAATCAACTGTGCCCTGACAGTCCGTAATTTGTCCTCATATCTGTCTCCCATGTGGAGACATGAATAATCACTGCCAGACTGCTGCCCGAGCTACACCGCGAGTCTTAAGGTGAATGTCACCGAATGGCTGTTTCATCAAAATCCATCTCTGGAGCCAGCAATTGAATGTGAAGCAGAAACTTTCAGTGGTTTTTGGAGACAGGATGCAGAAAATCAGATATTACTGTCAAGCCATGACAATCCTCCCTTGTAATTAGGAAAGGAGATGAGAAAGCTTGAACTTTTCAGGTTGCGGAGCATGTGTGAAAGGGTGAGTGTACCATCAATATTCAAGAGGCCCCAAATATCTGGGAAATATCTAATTATACCCCTACTATTTAGCACATTGGGAAAAGCTATCAACTCACATATTTTTAGTTTTTACAGAATGGTTGAGAGGGCTTTTTGCCCAAGCCAAAGTGAGCTGGCTGCCGGGGCAGGCCCAGGAAGCCCTGAGGACACAGCGGTTTACCTGCTCAGTGCAGGTGCAGGTGTGGGTGGAGAGGAAAGGGCGGCTCACCTACCTGCTCACCATCTCGCCCTGAAGGCTGACACCGTCCCATTCCAGTTTGTGGCCCCAGCTCAGTGTGAGACACAGGGTAAGCAAAGGATGAACCTGAGGGTAAGAGAAAAGCCAGAGGTTTGAGGCTCGAGGCCCACTCAGACCACCACTGAGGGGAGAGACCTACACATGTCGCATGTCATCTCTGACACACGGGGTCCTCAGTTGATGACACGTAAAGCGAGAGCCCTGGGATGCTAAAGGTCATCAGGGTTCTTTCCAGCTCTTGTTGTCCACATCGAATGGCCACCTACAGTGGCTAAATCAGCTGAGTATAGTCCACGGCAGGCAGGCACTGCTGTCAGCCCGTAGGTACTAATACCCACAGCAGCACTATGGGTAGGCTAAAACACAGGGGCGGGGGTGGCTGCTGAAAAGAAGTCAGATTGAAAATCGGTGATGTGGCATCTCTCTCAAGATGCTAGAAAAGGAAGAGCAAATTAAGCTCAGAGATTTTGCTTGTCCCTTCCTCCATGTGAGGACACAGTGAAAAGACAACCATCTGAACCAGGAACCAGCCACTGTATCTGCAGGTGCCTGGATCTTCCTCAAGAACTGGGAGAAAGACATTTCTGTTGTTCCTAAGCCATGTGCAGTCCATGCCATTTTGTTCGGGCAGCCTGGGTGTTCTGAGACAAAGATGGACGTGGTTGATAACATTTTCGCAAGACTGTTCAAGAAACAGTGAAAATAAAAGTTATTGCTACTGCTGTTTAAAAGGGACACTGACATGAAGATTCTACAGGTGCTAAAATAATAAAAAGTAATGTAAGTAACTATCTTCACTAACTCTTCCAGAGACTAGAGAAGGAGTGAATAATTAACAAGTTATTGTCTGAGGCTAGCACAGTACAAAAATGGAAGTCCTTCTCTTGAACAAAGAAGCAAAATGTCAAACTGTCAATATGTTTAAAAGATTAAGACATCATGAGTAAGTCTCCAGGAATGCAAACTTGGTTTCACATTTAAAAATCAATCATTGTAATTTACCACGTGATCGGGATAAAGGAAGGAAGTCATGGGCTTCACAATTGATAATAAGTAAAAGTATTTGCTAATATCAAAAACCTATTCATATATTTTTTTTAAATGATCAAACTAGGAATCAAATAAACTTCCTAAGATGTTGGAGCTTGGCAAGTCGACGATTTGCAGGGCAGGCCCGCAGGATGAAGCCCCAAGGAGGAGTCGGTGTTTCAGTTCGAGTCAGAAGGCGGTCTGCAGGCAGAATTCCCACTTCCTCAGGGACCTCAGTGTGTTTCCCTTAAGATTTTCAACTGATTGGGCGAGACCCACCCACATAATGAAGAGTAATCTGCTTTATTCAAAGTCCACTGATTTAAATGTTAGTCTCATCTAAAAAATAAATCCATAGTAACATCCTGATTGGTATTTGATCAAAAACGGGTACCATGGCCCAGGAAAGTTGACAATAAAATTAGCCATCACAGAAACTAGACTTTTGGTGGTCAGCATGCGCTAGTATATACAGATATCAAATTACAATGTTGTGCACTTGAAACTTATATCATGTTATTAACCAGTGTTACCTAAATATAAAAATATTAGCCATCATATCCACTACCCCCACTTACATTTGATATTTTATAGGGAGTCCTTCCAGTGTGATAAAGGCAAAGAAAGTAAAATAATCTATACGTTGGGGAAAAAAAGAAATAAAACTGTAGTTATTCACAAATAATAAATGGTATAAGAGGGAAATCCAAAATAATCTACCAACTATTAGACTTAATAAGTCAATTTATTAAGAACAATGGATACCGTACCAGGATACAAAATGAATTGTTTTCCTACACACTAGCAACAAACCAATAGATAGTGAAATTTCAAGTAGCATCAAAAAATCAACTGCCTAGGAATAAAGCTAAGAAAACATGTGAAAACCTCTACACAGAAAAAGAGTAAAGATCAGTAAGAAAAGCTAAAGACCCAGATTTACAGAGGAAATACTGTCTCGCTCTTCACAGCAGTTATGTCCTAGAAAGTTGCCGCGAACACTGATTAGCGAGTCTTCACCACTGCTCCTGGGGAAAGTTACAGTGTCGCGATCCCACAAACCTTGGGTCACATTTTTGTCAATTGATCAATACATAGCCTTGTTTTACGTGCATTTCTGTGTAAAGACACCTTGTTTAATATATGCTGTTGATTCATTATCATTGAGCTCACGGCCAGTAGCTGTAAATTATGTCTACACACAGCGTGTCGCACACGTGTTTTCTCCATAGGGCAGGTCACAGCTTTCTTCCACTTAGGAGCCCAAGACCTCACCTCAGTGCTACACTTTGGGGGCCATTTTAAACAACAACAAAAAATCAACCACAAAGGCACAAAAATGTGAAAAATGTTGCAGTAAAGTAACTGTGAAAGGAACACTTGTTTACTAGCAGGATGAGGGCTGAAACAAGAAGGCAGAGGGCTGCCTGGTTCTGTCCTAGCTGGGAACGTGCCCGTCAGGCAACTCAGATTTGTCATTACTCTGCTCACAGCCGCGATGACCGTGAGAGTGCCACAGATACTGATTTGGGGACTACAAATAAATCTTAGCAAGTAGGCTCCTTTGGAAATACAGAATTCATGGGCAACGGTGATTGACGGCCCCACCTTCCAGGAGTAGAAGATGAAAACAAAAACCCCTTATCCTCGCGTTGACCTATACGTTCCCTGAAGCCTTGGCTGTCATCCCAGGGGATTCTGTGGAAACTGATCCCAGAATGCATTTGGGAGTGTAAAGTGTTGAAAAGAAAAACCACCTTGAAGAAGAAAAATAAAGCTGGAGCACACATACCACCAGCTACCAAGACTTGTATAAAGCTCCACTACTTAAAATATTGCGTGGTTGATTCAAAGACAGAAAACTGTACCAGTGAAACAATCCAGAAACCGAACCACACATATATGGCCACATAATTTATAGCAAATATGGCATTTCAATGTGCCACCACAAATCAACAAAAAACATAAATAACCCAATTAGAAATAGGTAAAAGATTTCTCTAAATCCTTCACACATAAAAAGGATATCTAAATTGTCAATAGCATATGCTAAGAGAATTGACATTATTGATTAGCAGGAAAATTAAAACCAATGAGATACAAAATGCATTCATTAGAGTGAACAAAATTTTGAAAAGTAGGACAATACCTAGTATTGGAAGAGTGTAGATAAACTGGAGGGCTCATAAATTGCTGATGGAAATATAAATCGGAACAATCACTTTGGACAATAATTTAGCATTATCCACTCTACCCGTACAAATATAACCTTATCGCTCAGAAATTCTTCTGTTAGTTATATACCTAATAAAAATGCCTAAAAATTCACTGACAGACATGTATAAGAATGCTTATGATATTTTAGTGCCACATTTTTCACACTATTCCTTATAGCCCCAAACTGGAAACAACCTAAGTGCCCATCAAAATAGAATGAAAAATATGCTATGCTGCATAAAAAAAAAAAACAATCAGCACAACCCAACAACGTGGATGTGTATAAAAAACATTTTATTGAGAGAATGAAAGAATTATGTACTATGTGATTCCATTAACACAAATTTCTATAAAAGGCAAAACCACATTATAGTGATTTAGCCAGAATAAAAGTAAGGGGGATGGTAAAATAATAAAGAATAAAGGTAATGAGGGAAGGGGAATGGCTTGGAGGAGACAGCAGGATGGCTTCTGAGACATGGGTAATGTTCTAGATCTTGACTGGGGCAATGTGCTGACATGAGTACAGGTGTTTTGTAGGTAACCACCAAGATCTAGACTTCTCATTTGGTGTATTTGACTATATAGTTACTTCAATAAAATGTTTACTAAAAGTTCCTCAGAGAAATTATTTTCCAACCTGGAAATCTCTATCCAGCCAACCTAGTGATTATAATTGAAAGTAGAAAAAAAGATTTCAGGCTTGTAAAGTCAAAAATCTTTATATTCTTCCCTTTAGCCTTCTGGAAAGCAGTGGAAAGATATGCTCCATAAGATGATAGAGTAAACAGTTTGACAAACTGTTAAGGACCAGATGGTAAATATCTGAGGCTTTGTGGCCATATTGTGTCTCTCAACACTCATCACTACCCCTGGATAGCATTGCACAGACAATAGGCAAGTAAGCGTGGGCATGGCTGTGCCCCGGGCAAACTCTGTTTACAGAAACAGGCAAGGGGCCATATCTACCTCACCCTTGAATTAGCCATAAAAGAAGAGGGCATGAGAGACAGGAAAGAAGAGAAGGGAATCCTCAGGACAGTGGGAAAAGGAAATCCCAGGGGAGCCTGTATGATTGATCTCTGCAGCCATCTCCCAAATCACGTTGGAGCACCCCAGAAGAAATAAGACAAGCACGTTGGTAACTGCAGCACAAGAGGAAGGACAGGGTAAGTCAGTATTGTGCGCCACGCCGCTCAGCTGTCTATAATATTTATAAATTCATCACCGTGGGGGCACTAAATATTTATCCAGCCCAAATCATGATACAGCTCTTGGGTAGGTAGAAGCATCAGGATGCCTATGTTAGTGGGTCCAGGATGAGAAGTAGGTCACGTGTTCCTCTCCCACAGTGGGACGCTGATAGATAGCACCCAAAGCTAAAAAGTCAACCAGTAGCAATATGAGCTTGTTATTTAGTGTGTGTATTAAAAGAATTGGTAAAGAAGGTGGGGAAGAGGAAATAGTAGCAGCAGAGAGGAAACACACTCCTGGTTTTCATAGCCAGTCTTGCAGAACTGTTTTACTCTTTAAGCCACATGCATATTTAATCTTGATAAAAATAAAATAAAGAGAAAGTGAATGTGTACCCCTAGAGTCTGAAATAATCTGAAGTCAAACCCAAATGAGTTGACGTAGCTTGAAATTTCTTGGAAGTGTTATCGTAAAAATTCAATGCTATGTTGCATTCTCCTCCACGACCTTTGCTTTTTAATAGTCCTAACCATGATATCCCAAACCTCGTATGCCTCTGACTACAAAATATTACTCCTTTCAATTTTTATTTTTGTTATGTATTTTTTTCTATTTTTTTATTGTGCTAAAAAGCACAACATAAAATTTACCGTCTTTTTTTTATTATTATTTTATTATTAGTTTCAGGTGTACAAAACAACATAGTGATTAGATATTTACACACCTTATGAAGAGATAACCCCAACAAGTCCACTACCCACCTCACACTATACGTAGCTATTGCAATATTATTGTCTATATTCCCTATGCTGTACTTTACATCCCTGTGACTATTTTGAGCTACTGGTTTGTACTTCTTAATCCTTTCACCTTTCTCACCCATCCCCTCAACCCCACTCCTTCTAGCAGTGTGCTCTGTATCCATGAGTCTATTTCTGTTTTCTTTGTTCATTTATTTTGTTCTTTAGCTTAAAATTTGCCATCTAAACCATGTTTACATGTAGAGGTCAGTGGCATTAAGTACATTCACATTGTCATACAACCATCACTGCTGTCTATCTCAGAACTCTTTGTCCGTCCCAAATGGAAACTCTGTCCCCTTTCAGCAATGACACCCGCATGTCCCCTCCCCCAGCCCGGGTAACCACATTCGACTTTCTGACTCTATCAGATGGACGACTTGACGCTATGTAAGTGTAATCGTACAGTACCTGTCTGTCCGTGGTTGGTGCTCACTGAGCACCGTGTCCTCAGGCTCATCCATGTTGTAGGATGTGTCAGAATTTCCGTCCCTTATAAGGCTGAGTGTATTCCATTGTGTGTATACACCACCTTTTGGGTATCCACTCATCCGATGACAGGCACTTGAGTTCACCTTGTAGCTGGGTGGACTCCGCTGCTATGGAAGTGAGTGTGTCTCTTTGGGACGACACCTTCTGTTTTATGTTCAATTATGGCATGAGATAGCACACCTCTATTCCTGAGATTCTCTCACTTCATATTTGCATGGAAACCGGTCACTTCTCCCTCCCTTGCTTCTTTGCTACTCGTGTAGTCGACCAATATGTACTGTGCACACACACACTGTGGATTCAGCAGTGAGTCGGGAGGAAGAGCACCCTCCTCTCGTTGACGTATATTCCAGTGGGAACAGGGATGGCCAGTGGAAGGGACACGCCCAGACAGACGAGAAATGCCCATCAGGTTAAGGACTGAGAGAAACAAAACATGCACTCGTGTCCTCCTCCAGGCTCGTCCCCAGCAGCCACGTCTCTACCACTCCGTCCCAGAGACACTGTGAAGCAGCAGCACCTCCAGACACAGCTGTCCTCTGCTGGCACCTGCCGCCAAAGTGTCCCGCTCTAGACGAGAGGGGACACTGCTCTCTCACCGGGTGCTCCTTCTGAATTGGAGAAAGTCCTCTCCAGTCCTCCCAGCCTGACTAGACAAAGCCGGACCTCTGAAGGAGACTGCTGAGGCCAGGGGTGATGATCAGGCCTGTGTCCCTGTCCAGAAGGGCCACGTGCCATGCTGCTGGCCTCCGGCCACTCGCCACCACTGGGAATCACCAGGCACCACTGTGCTGTGGAGTCCGGCCAAATCTAAGTAGCACGTGGGGGACAGCAGCAGAGTCCAACTCAGGACGCGCTCCTGCAGCCCTGGCCGGCCCGGGCCTCCTCACAGACTGCTCCAGGCAACAAGCTCCTGTCCAGTCACTTCCTCGTAGTCTGAACACAAACACACAGACAGACAAACAGGCGAAGAGGGCGGCAGCACACCACCAGCTGTCTCTGTAAGAACCTAGAAGAGCCAAACCTAGGCACAGCGGAGGAGGAGCAATGTTTTAATGAAAATTTTCACAAATCTGACTCATGCGGGCCAGGACCTCATAACTTTCCAGCCTCGCCGTGGACACATCGGTTCCCCCAGCATCCATCTTCATTCCTCCGACCTCACACAATTCCGAAATCCCCAGGCATGTAGCAGCGCCGGTCGTCAGCCCGCCCTGAACCCCAGGGCTGGCTGCAGTGTCACAGGCCACCCAGGAGGGCCGCCAATCTTGAGAAACCAGGTTTCACATACAGATAATTCCACTGGCTTATAGTTCACACTGTGTTATGTGCATTTGGCCCAACAATGATTTCCTGACAGATTGGGAGCTCTTTATCCCTATTTTCTGCATAACAGCTTTTAAACTAAGCCCAAGTTGGTGAAGAAACTTGGCTAAAAGCAAACATGTAAAAGAAAGGTCTCCCAAATTCTTGGTGTTGGTCTGTGTTCACCTTCCAATGTGAGTGGCATGAGATGGGCCAGATTTATCTAAGCCAACATTTTGTGTCAGCACCCTGCATAGTGCCTGGAACGTACTTGGCACTCAGTGAACACTTCAGTGAAGGGAAGGAATAGGAAGAGAGGGAGGGAGGGAGGGAGGGAGGGAGGGAGGATGATGGAGGGAGAGAAGGAGGGAGAAAGGAGGAGGGAAGAAGGGGCGGAGGAAGGAAGGAAGGAAGGAAGGAAGAAGGAGGAAGGAAGAAGGAAAGAAGTGAGGGAGAAAGAAGGAGGAAGGAAGGAAGGAAGGAAGGAAAGAAGGAAAGAAGGAAAGAGGAAGGAGGGAGGAAAGAAGTTGACATCTGTTTTCAGGGTGAATAGTGAATCTGTGCTGACTTGTTCTTTAAAAATGTCTTTTCTCAATCTCCTGTCCCACTCCTGTCCTGGGACAGGTGACTTTTATCGGGTTCAATCTGGCATTAATTGTTTGGTTCCCCCCTTGCCTTTGCCCTCATCCCTGCCCCTATTAACACCCAGAGAAGCTGTCTGGTTTTGAAGCAGCTCGAAGCATTGTATTACCCAGAGAAAATATCTGGGAGCAACCAGAATGGGTGTCCTTTGAATGTCATTGGTTATAGAGTTTCTAAAAGGATGTGTCATCTTGGGCCTAACTCTGCATCGCACCGACCACCCTCTCCCACTGCAGCCACCGACCTGGGGCGCGGGCAGCTGCGTGTTTGGTCAGTCGGAGTTCCGATGTCACTTGCTGGTATGGTCTTTAGCTTCTTGTTTACTTGTGCTCTGAGGCTTTTGGGAACAATCCAGTTCTCCTGTTTTGATCCCTGAAAACTCAAACTTCTTTTTCGTAATGTGGATGGCACCTGGGTACACCCGGCGTCCAGTTATGTCAGGTGGATACCATGTCGAGAATGGCTGGAAACCGCCATTGGTGGTCCCGTGAAATTTCCAGGCAGGCCCCTGTCGGGTCGAGCTGTGGCGTTTCTCAGAGACCGTTTGCAGGCCTTTCCAACTGTTTACCGTAGACGTTCCCTCTTTTGTCTTCTCTCTGTGGTTCTGTCTCCCGTACTCTCTACTGTGAACATTTCATGATTTCTCCGCTCCCTTCTCCCTCCTGAAGGAGGGTGACCTGGGTTGACAGAAGCTGTGAGGACTGGTTTCCAGGAGCCGGTGCCAGCCCATACCTTCTACTTTGGAGTCAGTTATAGGTTGCAAAGATAGCATTTTGTGTAAAAACCTACACTCAGATCTGTGTATCTATGCCATGGGGAAACCCTGCAATGGAATTGTGGCGGATGTCATTTTCTTGTAATGCTACAACTCCAGCAATGTACCCTTTCTGTGTCACATTATTGATATCGTACCTGAACGGGAGTGGGACGTGATGATCAAAAGTGAGGCGATTCCCAACTCTTACGGTTCAGCTCTGTTATGCTGATATTAATATATAATGGGCAGTGAGACATGCTTTGTTTTATGAAACAGTGAAGCCAGTCCTGAATAGATGAACTCTGAAGGTAGAATGATGGATGAAGCACAGACAGAGTGGAGAAAAGATCCAGGACTGTTAAAAACAGGAAGAAGCAAGGACATTTCAGAAGAAAACAGAAAGGCATTTGCAATTGGCATGAAGAATGATTTAGGAAAACAGTGACTGTCCTCCTTCCTGCCTGCGATTCCCTCCAGCTGACTTTCTGTGGCTTCCATGCGACTCCCGTGTGTGAGAACAAAGGCAGCAAAGGTGGTGCCCCTCCCCTGTGGCTTTGGCATTGGCTCTGTGAGGGTCAAGGACACACGCTCTGGGTGGGAATGCCATGAGAAGCCACTGGAGCCACCAGACACTGACGAGGACCTGACCCCAGTCAGGCCAGTGCTCTTCCCGCTGTCACCACCACCAAGGTCCAGCGTCCCACAGTCTGAGGGGAATTCAGGCATGGCTGTTTGAAAACTCTCCTCAGGCGATTTGAATGGGCAGCCAGTGTTAACACCTACTGACAGACAGACTGGATTTGCTGGTTTGACCATCCCTGGGGCCTTGGACCACTTATTGAGCTCCTCAGCCTCAGTTTCCTCACCTGTGAAATGGGATGAGAGCAGCACCTCCCTCACTGTGGGCTCTACCAGGCAGTGGTGTGTGAAGGGCTTGGACACAGTGCCTGGCAAGTGTCAAAGCTCGGACATCATTGCCGGCACTGCTGTTACTGAGGACACCACCCCTGGCTTGAGCACTCTGTGGGATGGGCATGGGGAGAACACGCCTCAGGCGGTGACACTGCAGAGACGCAGTGATCCCAGGTCTCCTAAAGCCGAGTGCTGGGAGTTGTCATTGGCCTGTGCAGGTGTGGACCACCAGGGAGTGTCCCCAGCGGGACCCTTACAGCTGATGCAGGTTCTGTGCGTGTCCCTCAAGGTCCCAGGAGAGTCAGGCCAAATGCCGTGGGGACCCCAGGATAGGCCCTGCTCCACAGCCACACCTCCAGGGCTCTTTCCAGCCCCAATGGACTAAGACAAAACAGGCTGTTGGTAAAAGCCTGGCCCCACTTCACAAATGACACAGCGGCACCAGTGGTCAGCTGTCTGCACACATCCAGCTCTCAAGCAGGGCCGAGTGGCCTGCGGGCCTGGCTCTGGCTGAGCATGTTTCAGCCATGGGGTGGGGTCCGTCCGCCTCTGCCAGCACTGGGTCACAGTAAGTGGGCAGCGCCCGGGGCCTCCGGGCATCGCCTGTCACTCCAGCCGTCGGGCGGCACTAGATTTCTGCCCCGCCGAGGGAGCCGCTGTCACTACGTCCTGCCAGAATGCTCCATGAACACTCTTGCGTAGGAAAGGGTCCTGGAGCTCCCCTGGCCGCAGCCAGGAAGGCCCCAGTGGCTGTTCTGCTGGGACTGTCCCTCCTCCCTGGGCAGCATGACGTCCTGGCTGCCTCCTTTCTGCCACCATCACTCCCTCTCCCACAGCACAGACAAGGGTAGAAATGGATGTTGGCTGCTTCCTGAGGCTTCAGTGTTTTGTTTTCTCTTTCTCATGCCCGCCTCCTTCCGTGTGCATTACACAAACTGGTACCAGTTGGTGAATTTTGAGGTGCAAAGCAGGGGCTTGAGAGGAGGAGGTCTGGCTGTCAGGAAGGAGGGGGCTTGCTCGTTACCCGGGCTTGCTCATGCAGAGGACAGCCTGAATGACCTGCGTGTGGCCACCCAGGACAGAAGAGGAAACCGAGGCTCAGACAGTCATGCAACTTGCCCGTTTCATGCAAGGTGGGATTTCCCACCATAAGTGCCCGACTTCGGGCTCCTGCAGACTCCCACCTCACCCCTTCCTCCCGCAGAGGCAAGAGGGAAAACGTGAGAGAAAGGTCTCAGGACGTTTTGGGTTATACTCACAGAAAACTTACTTTATACAATGAGTGTTAGGGAAATCGGGCTCCTTCAAACACGTCACCCTTCGGGGGCAGCGTCCTGCCCTTGGTGGCTCGTGAACTGGACGCTCAAGGGTCGCCAGGCCCACAGCGCCTGCAAGGAGAAGCAGTTCCCTGAGCCCAGGGCCTGTGCTGAGGGGGCCACACAGGCAGCTGTGTGATGGACATGTTTCCCTTCTTCTACCTCACAACACCCAGCCTGGACTTGGGGACCGAACTGCAGAGCCAACCCACAGCCTGGGCTTGTGACCTAACCACCCTGGTCAGGGTTTAGAGAGTCTCGTAGTCCGCCCAGGCTGCTGTAGCAGATACCATGGTGTGGGCAGCTAGGTGGATTAACCCAGCAGGAGGCCTGTTGTAAGTGATAAGATCAGCAAACCACAGGAATTATCTGAAGCAGCTGAGAACTGAACTCCCCAAGAGAATTAAACAAAAGCAGAGAAACGCTGACGTCATTGCTTAGGTGTCAGTTCAGGTAAGGGGTTGGGGACCCGCTCTGCTCTTACCCGGGAACGGGAAATCCTGACAAAAAGGCTGCACAACGCCTTCCCTGGCCTCCATCTCTGAAGAGGAGAAAAACAGATGCTTTTGAATGTCATGAATATGGGACTCATGATGGTATAATGTTATTTCAAAATAAGTTGCATGGCCTGAAAATGAACTTCATATTCACTAATTTCTGACTCACTTTGTCAAAGGGGTGAAAACGGAGCAAGTAAAACTGGGAAACGTCCTTGCCTCTTTTTCCTAACATCACATTTTCCAGTGATTCAATTCAATTCCCATGATGTCGTGTCTTTGAGATTGTCCCCAGCGAAGCGCGGATCTCAGAGTTGTGCCAGGGACACCGAGGGAGAAACCTGCCTTCCAATCCAGGCAGCAGGATATCAGCGTTTAATGAGATTCAGGCTCCGTTCTGTATGTGACATGCGGCTATGCATGTCAATGTCTAAGTCATAAAACAAATCATGGTAAGGAGTTCACTAAAATAGCATGTAACGGTTGTGCAATACTTCATGGCTTTCAAAGGACATTTTGCCACTTGTGGCTCTGACCCTGGAGCTGGGGTAATTAATATGGCCCGTGTGTTACAGAGGAGGAATGCAGGACTCAGAAACATTGAGTAATTTTCAACTTCACACAACAAATACATGGCAGAGCCAAGAATAGAATCCACATCTCTATTCTGGCGTACTTTCTCCTCAGAAGAGCAAAGACATGGAAAATGTTATCAGGACTCTGAAGCCGAAGACGAACTGCTGCTCACAAATACACTCTGGACAGTTGAGTGGTGGAGGTTTTCAGTTATGCGTATGTTTAAGACACAGAAAATGAAAGGGGCAGGCGAGTGGAGGGGCTGAGCTTGAAGGTGTTAATAAATGAGAGAGAAAACTGTTCGCCCTCTTTGCATCTAACATCTCAGGCAAAGCCTGTGCTCTTCAAAGAGGGTAGAAATGAAGTGGATACGAGGAAATCCACATCAAGTAGGAGATAACAAAAGGGAAGTGAGCAAGTCGTCTGGGCCAGGGCCCTGATAGAGAGGAATAAGAGGTCCTGGAACCTGCTGGTTTGGTGTCAGGGACTGGGCACAGAGGGGGACGGGCTCCATGTGGGCCGTCTGGAGAGACCACGTTTCAACCACACACATACACACAAAGTGGAAGGTACTCCCAAACATTGGTTGGTGACTTAAAAGCATCCTACACGATTAATCGATTACACGATTAATCACATGAAGACAGTTTATGCACTCACTACGCTAGAAATCCTTTGACGGTAGGAATTATTTTGTCTTCCCAGCAACTACCACCAAGATTTACATAGCAGAGGCACTTGATAAATGCTTGCTGACCAAACCTGAACGTAGAAAACGAAGTGGCAATCTTTAGCAGCCCTTGTAGGTTCCATAAGAGAGAGCATAGAAACAAGACCACCCACTGTCTTATCCTACGTAACAGTTGTACAATGCTACAACTAATAACAAAAGGCACAGTTTTCAAGTGCACCTGGGGTGTTCAACAGAGTGAACCATTGCTGGACCATAAACGAAGTCTAAATAAATTTATAAAGATTAAAGTCTTACTGAGTATATTCCCTTACCACAACAATTAAAAACCAATAACTATCTGGGTGGTGAACACACAGTGTGATTTATGGATGATGTGATTCAGAATTGCATAACTGAAATCTATGTAATTCTACTAACAATTGTCACCCCAATAAATTAAAAAAAAAAAAAAAAAAAAAACCAATAACTATAAGATGTAGAAAATCCCAACTATTTGGAAGCTAAACAACATACTTCTACATAATCCATGAGTCAAAATAGAAACCATAAAGGGATTAGAAAATATTTTGAACTAAATCATAATGAACTACGTCACACAAAATTTGTGTAATATATCTGAAACAAAGCTTAGAAGAAAATTTTGCTTATATTGGAAGATGTAAAATCAGTTATCTAAATTTCCATCTTAAGAAGTTGGGAAAAGAGAAATTAAAGTCAGATTAAATAGACATAAGGAAATAAAAATATCATCATAAATTAATAATAAAAACAAGAAGAGATAGCTATGAAAGATAGCAGAAGAGAAAAACACTCTTCAGGGAAACTAAAGAAGTCCTACCTAAATGGAGAGATCTACCACATTCATGGCTTAGAAGACTCAATATGGTCACGACGTCAGTCTTCCCAAACTGACCCGTAGGTTTAGTGCACTTCCAAGCAACATCCAATCAAGTTTTTCTGAAGAAATTGACATGCTGATTTTAAAATTTATAGGGAAATTCACAGTACCTAGAAAAGCCCAAACAATATTTTATATTTTAATAGACATTGTTTTTTAGAGCAGTTTTAGCAAAACTGAGCAGAAAGTACAGAGGTTCCCATACAGCCCCTTACTGTCCCCATCCCCGCCAGATGGTACATTTGTTACAACTGATGAACCTACATTGACTTGACATTATCACCCAAAGCCCTTAGTTTACATCAGCATTCACTCTTGGTGTTATACTTTGTACAAGTTTGGACAAATGTATGATGACATGTATCCATCATTCTAGTATCATACAGAATAATTTCTCTGCCTTGAAAATTCTCTGTGCTCTGCCTATTAATCTCTCTCCCTCAACCCCTGATCTGTTTACTGTCTCCATAGTTTTGCCTTTTCCAGAATGTCATGTGGTTGGAATCATACAGTATGTATAGTTTTTCTGATTGTCTTCTTTTACTTAGTCACGTACTTTTAAGTTTCCTACTTATCTTTTCACGGGTTGAGAACTCATTTCTTTTTAGCACTAAATAATATTCCATTTATTATTCATCCATTGTCTGAGTGGACCACAGTTTTATTATTTACTGACTGAAGGGCGTTTTGGTTGCTTCCACATTTGACAATAATGAATAAAGTTGCTATAAATATCTGTGCAGATTTTTGCAAGAACATCTGTTTTCAACTCTTTTGGGTAAATACCAAGGAGTACAATTGCTGGATCGTATGGCACAGATATGTTTAGTGTTGTAAGAAACTGCCAAGCTTTTTCCCAAAATGGCTGTATGTTCCCACCAGCGATGTATGAGTGTTCCTGTCATTTCACTGTCTCACCACCATTTGGTGTTGTCAGTGTTCCAGCTTTTGACTGTTCCATTAAGTGTGTAGTGGTGTCCCATTGTCATTTTAATTTGTAATTCCCTAATGACATATGATTTTGAGCATCATTTCATATGCTTATTAATTTTTAAAAAGAAGAAAAAAGTGGAGAACTTGTACTATTTAATTTTCGGACTTAACTACAGAATTCAAGACAGTATATAACTGATATATTGACATACATCTAGACCAATGGAACAAAATAGTGTCTGGAAATAGAGCTGTATTATAAATAACTCCCACTTATGTGGCCAAGTGATTTGTGACCAAAAAGGACCATCTTTACCCCAAATGGTGCTGACACAATTGGATATCTATATGAAAATAAGTGAACCTTGACCTTTACTTCATGCTACATTAAAAATAAACAATATTTATCATAGACCTAAATGTAACAGCTAAATTATAAAATTTCTTAGGAGAAAAATCATTGTGACTGTGTGTTAGTTAGTCAATGGTGATTTAAAAAGCACCCCAAAGTCAAACCACAGAACAAAATATTAGTAAAGTGAACTTCATCAAAATTACATATTTTCCCCTTTAAAAGAGAGTTAAGAAAATGAAAAGACAAGCCACAGAGGGCGGAAAAACATTTGAAAAGCAGATATTTAACTAAGGATTTATATCCAGAATATATATTAAGGCATATACAACATCATTAGTTATCAAGAAAATATAAATTAAAGCTGCAATAAGATACACATGCATGGCTAAAATTTAAAAGACTGGCAATAGCAAATGTTGACAAGTACATGGAGCAAATGACAATATTACGCGTCCTGTTTAGAATACAAAATGTTGCAGCAACTTTGAAAACTATTCAGTAGCGTTTTATAAAGCTGAACATCCACTTACCACATAATCCAACAATTTCACTTCTAGGTATTTACTCAAGAGAAATGAAAACGTGTCCACACAAAATGTAAGTGAATGCTCATAGCAGTATTATTTATAACAGCCCCAAATTAGGGACATCCCAGGAGTCCATCAACGAATGAAGGAACAAACAAATTACCCCCATACTATGGAGTACCACTCGGCAGTTAAAAAGGAGCAAGCCTTCGAGGCATGCAACACCATGAACGAATCCTAAAAATGTTACGCTATGTGAAGGAAGCGAAGAGCAGGCTCATAATGTATGATTCCTTCTGCCTGAGGTTCTAGAAAAGTCAAAACTTTAGTAACCAAAAGACGAACTGTTGTTGCCCCAGGTGAAGATTCTAGGGACGGGATTAACTGCAAAGGGGTAGAAGGGAACTGTTTGGGGTAATAGAAATGCTTGATATGTTGCTGTGATGGTTGTTATAAGACTTTACAAGTGCCAGAAACTGAAATTTACAATGAATGATATAAATCATACCTCAGTAAACTGGGAAAAAACACAGTGGGAAAAAAAAATAATAGTGGATATAAAAAAATTAAAAATTTTTAGAAATGAAAAACATAGACATTAAAATTAAAATTTAATAAATCAAAACATAGAATAAATTCTAAAATGAGTGCCAAAAGTTAACTAGTGAGCGGGACATAGTAATGAAGAATTTACCCAAAATTCAAACTAGAGAAACAAAGATTTTTTTTTTTTTTTAATGAAAGAATAGTTAAGAGACATAGAGGATAAACTAGAGGCTACAATATATTTTTTTAGGAATTTCGTGAAATGAGCAGAAAGGGAATAACAGGAAATAAACCTTTCACGAGATAATCACTAAGAATTTTCTAGAATTGTGGAAAGATGTGATCTTTTGGACGATTCACTCTGAGTTCTAACCAGGGCAAATAAAAATAAAACCGCACCCACACACACGGCCGTGAAACGGCAGAACACCAAGAATAAAGAGAACGTCTTCAAGATAACACATAAAAAGGATAGATTGCCACAAAGCTGGAACACGCTGCCAGCAGTCTTCTAATCAACAGTAATGAAGCATTATCTTCAAAGTTCCAAGGAAAAACGGTTGTCAGCTTTGGACTCTGAACACAATTATTCCTCTAATGAGAGTGCAAAATAAAGACATTCTCTGATTTTCAAAGAGTTTACCAGACTAAAAGAGTTTACCAACCACAGATCACTAAAATAACAAATTAAGAATGTTTTCTTCCACAGGAAAAGGAAGCTCCGACGAAAGCCGGAGCACAGAAATAGGTCATTCAATTAAATTAGCCACTGACTGTGAAAAATGACTTTTCTATGTTTTAAAATAAAAGTTTCTGTAACAAATGGGGGTGGGGCTCTGCCCTGTGCTGATGGAGGTGAATGACACCATCACACCGAATAACATTAGACGCTGAAAATATTTATACGGATGCATGTCACATAATTTATCATTATATGACAAATCAAAGCCTTTGAATTGTATGAAATTTTGGTGGTTCTCTGGCTCTATCTCCACCTTGGTGAGGGGTCTCTGTGCAATCCACTTGTGGGGCTTATCCCCTCCCACCCCATAGAAATGTCATTATTCACGTGATATTTTTCAGTCTTATATTGCCCCCTACATCTTGTACATTAGATATAAAACTGGCTGATGGAATTCACTTTTAGTATACCTGCAGTTTGAATGTAGGTATTGATGCTGTGTGAGAAATATGAGTGTGACTGCCTCTTGTCTGAGTAATTTTCACTCTCCTATCTTTGTGGCAGAATCACTTTTTAAAAATTATTTTTGCTGTTTTGTTGTGTCTCATTCGTTTCCCTGTTTCTTAATTTTTCAACTGAATATCACACATACAGATGAGAGGGTAGAACATAAAAAATCCAGCTTAACAGGCAGTGAGCATAATCGTGTGACTGTCTCCCAGTTCTAGAAATAAAACATCCTCTCCACCCAAGAAACCACCATGTGACCCCTCCATCCTTCCAAAGGGATGCAGACCCTTATTTCCGTCACTGGTTTAACTTTGGCTGTTTCCGTTCTTTTACACATATGCAATCCTATACTATCATATTTCCCTGAAAATAAGACCTAACCGGAAAATAAGCCCTAGCATTATTTTTCAGGATGACATCCCCTGAACATAAGCCCTAATGCGTCTTTTGGAGTAAAAATTAATATATTTTTTATTTTCAGTCTTATTTTCGGGGAAACACGGTATATGTTTTCTAAGTCTGGCTTTTTTTCACTTAACAATATGTTTGATGCATTTATATTGCTGTGTGTGTTTATTTGTATTGCTATGCAGTAGTATATTGTATGACTATCTCAGAAAATATCCAGTCTCCTGTTGGTTAACTGCCCACATTTTGGTGCATATGTTAATCCATTACTATAGGACGTGTAATAAGTAGAATTTCCGGATCCTCAGGTACGCATACGCTCACCTTAGGTCGACAATGTCAGTTTTCTAAATGTGGTTTTGCCAGTAACCACACCCACCAACAGTATCTGAGAGGTCCATTGCTCTCCATTTTCACTGAGTGGTTACACCACCTGTTTTTCTGGGTATGCAGTGGCGTCTCTTTGTGGTGGTTTCTCTTTGCATTTCTGTCGTTACTAATAAGGTTGAGTTCTTTTTCATGCATTTCTTGGTCATTTGAGTAACATCTTCTTTGCAGTGCCTCAGTGTTTCTTGCCCACTTTTCTATCACGTTGTTTTTCCTTTTCTTATTGATTTGAAAAAGTTCTATATACATTCTGAAAGCAAGCCCTTTGTCAGTAATATGCATTGTAAATATCTTCTCCAACTGTGCTGTTTTAAAATCTTGTAGTCACTGTTGGTCATTTTTCAAAATTTTAAGATTCAAAATAATTTCAGGTTTACAGAAAAGACACAGTAGTCCAAAGACTTCTCATGTACCCTTTACCTACATTACACAAATGTTCATGTATTACCATATTTTTTTCTATTGTTTGCTCTTTTTTCTGAACCATTTGAAAATAAACATTTAGTTTGCCCCTGAATACTTCAGGATATATATTCTGAAAAGCAAAGACATTCTCTTATATAACTACAGTACAATTCTAAAAATCAGGAAATGTACATGGATTCTACATCACTATCTGCAGATCTCATTCGTTTCCCCAATTGTTGTAATGATGTTCTTTATAGCAAGATGAAAAAAAAATTGTTTGTGGTCCAAGTTCTAATCCACAATCACCATGCTTTATATTTAATTACCCTGTCTTTGGTCTCGCTAAACCTTAGCTCCTTGTGCTTTATGTTATTTCACAACATTAACATTTCTAAAGAACGTAAAACTGATTTGGTAGACTGTCCTTGAATTTACCTGGTTTCTTTCTGTTTTGATCCCAATCACCCACCTGGGGCAGCAGACACAGAGGCGACATCTTACTGCCTGGCATCAGGAGGGCCACGAGAACAGGTTGTCCCTGGCTGGTGACCTTACCTTTGATTGCACGGATTCAGGAGTGTTCTGACCGTTCTCTGCACTGTAAAGTTGCATTTTCTTCCCTTCGTAATTAATAACTGTTCTGCGGGGAGGTACTTTGAGACCAAACATTTCGTTTCTCAAAAATATTTTACCCACTAGTTTTAGCTGCGGATGATTGTTGCCTAAATCAATTATTATTACAATTGTCGCCCAATGGTGGTTTTTAAAGGAATAGCAGAATGATTCCTTTATGAGGGCAGGATTCCTTCTACATGTATTGATTAGTGTTCTGTTATAAGTATCTAGTTTTCCATTCTCTGCTTCATCCATGCATGTATATGGGTGTGCATTTCTGGATCCTAATCTCAACAGGGGATAATCCAAATTGTTCTAGACTTTGCCAGTGGGGCCCCTTTAAGCTGGCTGTGTATCTTTTTGAAATGTTTTCATCATCCTTTGAGCATTCCTTATTATCTTGAGCAGTAAGATACTCTGAATTTGCCTTTATTTTCCCAGTCCCAGTTCTGGGATGAACTTACTTAACCAGGAGTCTTTTTTCTTTTTAGTGGAAAATATATTTAGAAATCAAGAACTTGGTATTAAGTGTGCTCATTGCTGCAGAGTATCGTTGCTTTTGGCTCTAGTGGACAGAGCTAGGAAAAATAGATATAGATGATAGATAGATAGATAGATAGATAGATAGATAGATAGATAGATAGATGATAGATAGATAAATAGATAGATGATATAAAAGATGATAGGTGATAGGTAGATAGGCGATAGATAAATAGATAGATGATTGATTGATAGATAGATAGATGATAGATAGAAGACAGATGATGATAGATGGATAGAGGATAGAAAAGATAGATAGATAGATGATAGATGATTGAAAAGATAGATGATAGATAGATGATAGACAGATGATAGAAAAGACAGATAGATGATAGATAATAGCTAGCTAGCTAGATAGATAGATAGATGATAGATGATAGATAGATAGATAATAGATATGAGAGATAATATATATCATGAGTTCTTACTGATTCCTCCAATTAAACTTTTTACACTCTATTTTTGCCTAACATCACAGACTAAATCCATTATTTCTTTAGAAAAAAAGTATTGAAATTGGATGATTTTATGCACATATTTTGATAATTGGGCAAAATATTCACCCAGATTCCTTCAACTCTATGCATTCTTTCTGCAGTTTGCGGGGTCAATACTCAGTGTTTGTAACATTGGGTCAACAGATAGAATATTCTTTTTGAAAGTTAGAATTCACATAACCAGCTCCCTGGAGGGGAAAAATCACTCTGAGTCAATTGTGCTCAATGGTCTCTGTTGTACTTTAGCTTTCAGATCTGGGCCATTATAGACCCATTTGATGTACGTTAAAAGCCAAAGGATAGAATTCATGAGATACTGAATATTCCTCCTGGCAAACCAGACCAGGAGTCTAGGCAGCAGGAATACGACTGTGCAGCAGCACCTGTCATGTGCACCAGCAGCCTGCTTTGACTTTCTGCGTCTAAGGAAATCTCTGTTCCTCGGGAGGTCTCTTTCTCCTTCTCTGCCTGTCTCTGTCTCTCTCATTTTCTCACCCTCTGTGCATTTTAATATATATGATTTTAACACCAACTCAATGATATGTGAAAATTGTGTAAAGCAGGCGAGTTTCTCAGACAGTAGCTGGTGAATTCTAACGTCCTGATAAGCTTTCTACACAATGAAAACAAACATGTGAAGAGAGGGGAAAAGTACCTAGAACCTGACAAGTCACCTCGTGCCGACATTGAACATGAGTTCAATCTTGGGGTACCTACGGCAGCAATCTTAGTTTCCAAACCTGGGCAGAGCTAGAGCTCAAAAAAGTATACAAATGAAATTGTATTTTTTATCAAATAAGCTGTCTTCGTTGTAAAAAATAGAATTACAAAGGAAGTACAGACGTCCAAAATAAATGTACATCAACATTAGTGATTAAGAAATCATTTAAAAAGTAACCAACTATAATTTGCTTGTCACGTTGACAAAATGCCAATACTGCTGCCAGCAGGTGGAGAGACAGGCCCTTCTCAGACGCAGCTGCCGGGAACCAAACGTCCCAGGCCATTCGACTGGGTGAGTGGCAGTGCTGTCTCACAGCCGTGCCGTGTTTCCTATGGTCGGACCAAGTAATTCCACTTCTAGTCTTTCATCTTAAAGAAATAATCATAAATATAAACAGATTCAGCTAATAGGTTATTCATTACATATTGTTATCGGTAGCAATATATGACTAAGTAAGCAGTTACACACAATAATCTAAACCCCCCCCCCAATAAGGGACCATATTTAAATATCCAGGCACACTGTGCTTTTTCCCCACCCTGCCAGCTCGGGTCCCCTCTGTCCCATCACCACGCCCAGCCTAGACCCGTCTGACAGGTAACTGTGCAGTGAGCCCTGGTAACTGTCCATGGTGGCCAGGCCTGCTCTGTGCCCCTCTGCTCCTCTCCTTCCTCTCTCTAGACTGTTCCACACGCTTCTCGCATTTCCAGAAGTCACCACCTCCTTGCCCTGGGAAGAGAGAATGGGTATTTCAGTAGCTTCCTTCTGCCTCTCGTTGGAAGCTAACCCTCCAGACCAGGGACTTTCAGCCTTTGAACACATTCAAATCACCGATGAATATTTTTAAAAATGCTGATGACAGACATGCACCTCTCCAGACCAACCCAATCGGAATTTCTGGGGACGGGACCCAGGCAATGTGTTCTTTCAAAGCTTCTGTAGTGACTTTCATGCACAGTTAAGACTAAGGACCACTTTCCTAAATCAGATATGCAAAGCTGGGATGAACTAATCTCTTTCGTCTGCCCACATCCTTCCCACATGACATGTTTCCATCTGATGTCTGGCTGCTCGGCCGAGCGGCCTTAGGTTCTCAGCTGACACATTCCCTTGGCTGCGCACCTATCTGTGGAAGCACAGATGGTGTTAGAGCATGAGCTTTGGGGTCAGAATGCAAATCTCAGCTCTGCCAAAAATAGACGTTTCTCTTTGTGGGATCCCTGCCCTAAAATTTCAGGGGGAAGGGTGGCCCCTGTGTCTCCATCGCAGAAAGATCTGGAGTTTTATGGCTGCCCACCCGGTGATCACGGGAGCCTTGGGAGAACTCAGCCAGGACTTTCCAAATACAGTGAAACCTGCCATGGGCCAGCCAGCCAAAGGGTGGGAGTAAGATGTGTATGAAAGGTAGAATCATTTTAAGAGAAGCTTAGGATAGCCAGGGTTCGGTCAGACATTTAGTCTTACGCTATTTTTAAAAATTCTGCTCAAACATCACCTCCCACTTATGTCTTGTCCACTCCCCAGTAGAACAGATCCTGCATTCTCGGGGCTTCTGGGGTCCTTGTGTGTTGTGATATAGGCCCCCAGGACACATGGTCATCGGGGGCCTTTTCATTCAGTTATTGGTGCTTGTTCAATCTTTGTCGTGGCCGGTTCACGCTGGGGCTCAGGCAGAATGCATCACCCCTCTCCCATCTTTTCCCGTTGCCGTTGGTTATAAATTCAGTTTCCTCTTCTCGTGCTCGGAAACCCATCCCAGGAGGTACTGAGGTCCCTCATTTACACAGGTCCTGCCGGGTCCTCCTGCCTCCCAGCTGTTTAACTCCAAAGGTAAACTCCAACTCAGGCAGACACTTCCACTTCCCCGGACCTGAAAGCACTGACCGGTTAGCCCAGCGCTGTTCCCAGCTCTGCTGCCAAAACATCCCTGAATGCATCACACAGGGAAACCCAGAGTCTTACACCACAGACTCTGTCATGTCCCATATACTGTCGTGTCTCATGACTAGAAGTCATATGAATTTGGCTTTCTAGGTCCATTTGTTTTCATAGAAGATGGACCTTGTAAATGTTTACCATCATTGAAGTTGTAGGAAGATGCACTTTGATTACGCTAGACTGTATGCACAGTTCAGGCTGCAAGTCACAGACGGAGCATCCAGGTGGTACGTAAAAATGCCGACTGGTTAAACAGCTAATCTAGACAGGGGTCCAAGAGTGTTCCATCATGGTGGTCCCTGGGCCCTCACGCCCGTGGTCCGCAGCAGGTTCTGCTCACAGCAGTCTCCCCGGTGGACCTTCTCTCTGTCCACTGATCTGGGGCCACAGAGGACTCCTGTTCACTCTCTCTGTTCGAGACCCCTCCCCCATCACTCCTCTTGGTGTGATCTCAGGCAGGTCTCCTTGTTCCCATCTCTGCCCATCTGCAGAAAAGGGAGGATGGATTAATTTGTTCTTCTGGCCCCAAAACACCATCCTGTGTATAGGATAACTTCATACAATCCTTGCAAGTTTTCTCCCTAGAGGACCTGCTTTAAAAATACACAGGACGTCTTTGTAATCAATTAACAATCATCTCTGTGAAATGACTATTTCAAACATCCTGAACTCTCTTAGGTCACTGTTTCTTCTGAAATGTCAATGTCAATATGCACCAATTTGCTTAGCAAAGCTTTTCCAGCCGCCTCCCCCCCGACCCCCGTTCCCAGGGACACCCCCTCCAGTCCCTGTTGGAATTACCTCCAGTTCCAGATCCATGAAAATCATGCCGATGACATGTTTCTCTACCTGCATCTGTCACACACGTTATCAGGCCAGTCAGGGCTCTGATTTCAGGAAACTCGCAACCCACGCCACACGGTGTGTTAGGCATAGCCCAAATCACAATGAGTTTTGTCTCCATTCCCCAACCAGGGAGGACTTGGAAGAATAACGTTTTAATGGCTTGGAAGCTGTTCCCAACAGAATGGTCTGAGAATGGATTTTTCAAGGGTTACGTCACTCAGTGCCAAACAAAGACACAGTGTGTCACTACCGCCGACATGACCCCACTGCGGGCTGTGTTTTCATAATGATGGAGCAAGATCTAGACACCTCTCTTGTAAGTGGCAGGAGAAATACTAGCCCAGAAATGAAAACTGGAACCCCAGAACGGGAAGCGACCATAGAACCTTAAAAAGAGAGTAAGTCTTGCTTTGTGGTTTGTTCTGAAGAATAATAACAGCTAAGATGCGTTGGCTCCTTAGGCATATAACACACATCCCCACCCACGCCACTCACAAGAGCCCTCCAGGACGAGTCCCCAATCATCCTCATCCTACAGAAGGGGACACTGGAGGCTCAAAGAGGCTGGCTCCTTTGACCAGCTGCCACCGAAGCAAGGCCAGGGGACAAACCCCAGGTACCTGTTACAGAGTCCCTGCTCGCTGCTGATGACTGATGAAGCAAGTTTGGATGACAGTTAAAGTACTTTTCTCCACAGAGAGTGTGTTTATCTAGGATTTTTCAATATAATCTCCATGTTTTAAAGAAAAGCCCTTTGAATAGAGAATTTATTTGAATTAAACTTAACTTTGTTGGCTTTAGGGTTTTTACAAGGCTTTTGTTTCCTTAGTGGGTTACATATTCGCCCCAGGGCTGTCTCCAGCTGACTCGGCTTCTGAATGAATTCCCTTTCTCATGTAAAGGACAGGAGTTGGCTTTATGGTCCTTTATGGAAAGCTTGTCTTCTCCATAAAGGAAGACGGTGCTCTTCTCCTTCACACCACAGGGTCCTTTCCTGGCCACCCTGGAGGTGTGAGGCCATTCTCCACGGGCTGGCTGGGCTGGATGTTGAGCCGCAGGACACACACCTGGCACATGTGTCTGACACCCTGCGGACCCTGCAGTGGACTCGGTATTTCAGAGACATACAAACGCACTGTCCCTTCCTGGGACCATCTGTGGTGTGGCCCTGTGTCTTCCCTCATGCCTTTAGTGACACAATTTTGCATATCATTTTAGCTCCATTTGATGTACCAGTTTTTCTCATCTACTCTAGACTCCAGTAACCCCTAGCGAGCGAGCGTCTGGCTGCTCCCTGAAGTCTCAGGACTGCTTCACACCCACGTGCCTTTACTGTGACCTGGGCCATGACTGGCTGTCCTCTTCACATCTTGTTCCTCCCTAACTCACCACAGCCCGCAGGGAGAGGGATGACTGGTATCCTCAGAGCTGGACCGCGTCCACTCACAGACCTGCACCTCCACCTGACTTAATGACCCACAGCCTATCAACAGCTCCCGGACCTCATCCTGACGTCAGCTCCTCCACCTCTGAAACCTGAAAGCATCCTGTGTCTGCCAGCGCTCCAACCCCAGTCCTCCCGGTCCCCTAATGCCTTCCTCTTCCTGGGTTCCCTCCCAGCTCAGGCACCTCTGGTCCTCTCACCTCAGCCCTTCCCCCACATATCCATCCATTTCCCATGGGCTGGCATCTTGACCTGCTCCCCCCAGGACCCTGAATTCCCCCAAGCCCCACACCTCCCCGTGTGTCCAGTCTGAACAAGGGTGCCATCTGCACCCACAGCCACATCCACTCCTGTCCCCAAGCAGCCCCACGTGTCTGGAGCACATCCGTAGACTGGACTCCCTCCCATCAGACATCGTCCCATCCACCTGTGGGGCCAGTTCCCTCTCACACTTTCCACAGCAGCACCTTTGCCGCAGTTCTCCAACCTGCCCTCTCTCCACCTCCCTCGTTCCCAGCTGAGGACTTGCCCTCTTACTAATAAGACCATAGAGGCCACTGTGTGCCAGTCCCTGCCTCCTGCACCTGCAGACTAACCCATGGACCTCTCTGTCCATCCTGCTCCCCTTTCTACAGAGAAACAATGCACCTCTGCTTCAGTCAGGACCCATAGACCCTGCCTCCCGAGGGACCTTTCTCCTTTCTCTTTTCGTTTCTTCCTCTCCTCTCCTCTCCTCTCTTCCTTTCCTGTATATTTAATCACTGCTTGCCTACTGTCTTTTCTTTTGCTAACTAGAAAACTCTGAAGTCTCTTCCATTATTTACAAAAACAAACAAAGCCATCCTTTGGCTCCACTTCCCTCTTCCTCACTGGGCCTGTGTTTCTCCTTACCTCCCACCACACATCCAGAAAGAACTGGATTTTGGACCCACTTCACCTGCCACCCATTCCAAGGCTGCACTCTGGCGAATGGCCCTACGGCTGCCCCAGACGCCCTGTCAGAGGTCATCGGGGGCCTTCCCGGCCCACCGCAGCTCAGAGCATGTCCTGCTCAGATTCCCGCACTGGATTTTCAGCCCGGTTTGCACAGCTCTGTTCACTGCAATGGAGGCTGTCTGTCCATCTCAGCCACCACTCAGTGGTGAAAGCGTCGGCCCGAAACAAGTAAACACAGGAATAGATGCGTACGTGCCATGGCCTCTTCTTGGACCTTTTCCCATCTGGGTCTCGCTGATATTCTTCCTTCCAGATTTTCTCTGGTCACTCCTTCTCAGTCAGGCACAGCGGTCCTGAGCAGGTCTCTCGCCTCCCTCACGTCCTAGCGGTGATAACGTTCTAAGTCACTGAACTACCCAGAGATGGAGAAACCAAGACAATAACACGCAGCACAAGGTTTCAGTAAGAAAAGGAAGTAACGCAGACAGTGCTTCATGCAGTGCCAGGCAGACGGGGCGGGGGTGACGGGGCTGGTCTCAATAAATGGCGATGGTGACGGTGGTGGCGGGGTGAGGGCAGCGCTGGCCCTGGATGCTCTCAGGCACTCCCAGGCTTTTGGCTGCTAGCCATCGTTAGGTAGCCCCAGACACAGACGGTCCTCCCTCTGAGCTCCAGGCCGGTAGGTGAAGTTTACGCGCAGAACTCACCCCTTTCCTTCTCCAAGAGTGTGCTTCCTCCTCCCAGCCATTCTCAGTGAGTTATACTGTCCTCCACCCGAGTCGCTGCCCAGGTGGGTAGCGAGAAAGAAACCGGAACGCAGATTTACTTCACGTATGGAAGAACCAATCAAAATAGCTTTAGAGGGCATGTTAGAGAAAATGGGCGAAATTCCCCTCTGGACCAGAGGTTACATTACATTGTCCTGTCAATGGGCTGCGTGTCGGTGGGTTACCGGTCGCAGAGGAGATGTGCTTGTTTTCAGAAGACACAGCTGACGTGCTCAGGGACAGAATGCCTCGTTGTCTGCAAAAACTACTGTCAAGTGGTTTAGAAAATATTTGTACATTCGTACACACATCTTCACACATACACACATCTATTGTCACACACGTATAGAAGTGGAGAAAGTGAACATGGCAAAGAAAAACATTTTTTGAATCTGGGTGGTGAATATGCACATGTTAATTATAGAACACTTCCAACTTGTCTGTATGTCTGAACTTTTTCATAATAAAAAGTTGGGATAAAAAACAGTATAAAAATGTTTGAAAGCAGCGCCTGTGCCATGGTTGGAACGTGTCCCTGGAGGACTGGAACTCTTTTCTTCATTCTAGATTCTCCTATTTTCATCAAGCAGCTAAAGGCCAGATTTGCATTTGGAGCAGTGGCGTGATTACACCTCCCTGATGCTCTCTGCTCTGAGCTCTGACTTGACTCTTTTCCCTCGTGCTGGTCCTTAACTCTGCCCCGCCCCAGCCTCCCGGGGGCGGTGGGCTTGGCGCTCAGCCCACAAACAGGATTTCACTTTCAGAGCTTCACTGTCCTCCCCAGTTTGTGTTAGATATATTTTTTGATCATTTTAATGTACTTCATCCAAATCCTTGGGAAAGGGGGTAGTAAAGGGTCAAGTTCAAGGATAAGCCTTTGCCGTAGTCCCAGAACCACTGCCCAGAATATTCCTTGAAGCTGGTTAAAAATCCACTAATTGTATTGCTGCCCAGGGCGTCTCTCTAACTTGTCCATAGAATGAATCGGTCTCTCTCTCTCTCTCTCTCTCTCTCTCTCTCTCTCTCTCTCTCTCTCTCTCTCTCTCTCTCTCTCTCTTTCTCTCAGAATTGCAACAATAGCACCCATTTTCAGTCTCACGGCATCCCTGAGGTGTTCCAGTGTTCCTTTGAGATGCCCCACAGGAGTCCACTGCTGTCATGTACGTGGCCCCTCAGCCCCCTGGACCCACAGAGGGGACTTGAATGGACCTAGAGCAGTTCGATCAGGGGCCACAGATTCAAACGTCCGCAGGTGCCAGGCATGGTGACGGTGGGAGGGAGACTGAGGAATGGAGATGCTCGTCTGAAGGTGTAAGCAGCTTGCTCAGAATTTGCCATCCAGGAATGAGGATCCACTGTTGCCAAATTTTCTACTAGTGCAAGAGACACCAGAACTGCAGGGTATTTTAAGGAGAACTATGCGGATTTTTAAGTTTTCGGTTCCCACTTTTGAGATTCTGTGCAAGTCAAATGAAATCCATCCATGGAACATCTCCTGAGAGCAGCACCTGCAGGCAGACCCTCCTGACCCTCTCACACCCCCATCCTGCTTCTGCTTACCTGAGCTAGCTCTAGAAGGTTCAATTCTACACAGCGCCAAAGGGTTGTCTTATTGTTATTGCTGGTGCCACTTGGTTTTTGTTGGTCTGTCTGTCTTCACGTCCATTATCAGTGCCACGATGGGTCACAAGCCACAGGCCTGCTTCCGCATCCTTCTGAGCTGTCCTGTTGTCTTCCAGAATTCCTGTGCCCTCCGCACACATCTGTCTCCCGAACACTATGCTTATAAATGCACGCTTCTCTCATATTCCCTGTGGAACGTGATGCCATTTTTCTATCGTTTATTCATGTGCTATTTAAATCTGAGCTGGCTAAAGTTCCCTGGGATGCCTTGCATTTCTCTTGAGTTGTGAGCCCTGCCTCTGACCTTTTAAGAGAGTCTGTATTTTCTAAGTGCCAAGAACACTTAATATGAGCTCTACCCTCTTAATTTTAATTGCACAATGCAGTATTGTTAGCTGTAGGCCCGGTCTTGTAGACAGACCTCTAGAACTTAATCATCTTCCATGACTGAAACTTCTAGCCATTGAATGGCACCTCCCCATGTCCCCGTCCCCCACCCCCACCACCATTCTCCTTTCCCTTTCTATGTGTTGGACTATGTTAGCTTCCTCCTGCTAGAGGAATCCTGCAGTATTGTCTCCTGTGACTGGCTTATTTCACTCAGCATGGTGTCCGCCGGTTCTCCCAGGGTGGGAACCTAGTCAGAACCAGGCGCAAACCAGTGAGAAGCCCTCAGGAGACGGCACCAGGTAAACCCTCATGACCAGCTCCTCCAGTCATCTTCCTGTTCCTCACCTGGGTTTTCTGCCTTCATTTCTACTTGTGCTCTGAGCCCTCTCACCTATGCCTTGACACATGCCCCTCTCAATGTAGCATTAACCTGGTCCGTATTTTGGTCCAGCTCTGTCTTGGTTCATTTTTTCAGTGCCGAGTATACCCTGTTCCTGCTCCCCAAAAAAATCAAGCCCTGACCCACTCTCAACTTCCACCTGGCACGATAAGGTCTCATTGCTTCCTTACCTGTCCGGCTTGAAAGGAGGAGATGAAGGATTCATAGTTCATACCTGTCCTTGACTTTCTTCAAAGGTCCTGGTAAGAATGGACACTTGATGGAGCCAAGCTCACATTGGTGGTGGCCATTCTGTGGGTTGGGACCACTGTACAGTGACAGGTCTACACCGTGCAGTATCACGCAGAGGATGCTCACTGCTCTGGAAGTCTTCTTTGCCCCGTTCAGCCCTCCTCCCACCGCGCCATCCCTGGCAACCCCTGACTGTTTCACTGTCTCCATAGTTTTGCCTTTTCCACAATGTCATAGAGTTGGAATCATATAGCATGTAGCGTTTTCGGATTGGCGTTTTTCACTTAGCCACATGCATTTAAGTTTCTTCTCTGTCTTCCCATGCGTTTGTAGCTCATTGCTTTTTAGCACTGAGTAATAGTCCATTGTCTGGATGGACCACAGTTGATTTATATGTTCACCTACTGAAGGATATCTTAGTTGCCTCTGTGTTTTGGCGATTCTGAGTAAAGCTGCCAGAAACATCCATGGGCAGGTTTTTGTGTGGACATAAGGTTTCAATTCCTTTGAGTAATACCAAGGAACACAACTGCTGGATGGTAAATTAAAAGTATGTTTAGTTTTGTGAGAAACTGCCAAACTGTCTTCCCAACTGGCTGCACCATTTTGCATTCCCACCTGCAGTGAGTGCCAGTTCCTGTTTTCCATGTCCTCACCAGCGTTTGGTGTTGTCAGTGTTCAGACTTTGGCCGTGCTAATAGCTGTGTAGTGGTGTATCATGGTCCTTCAAATTGGCTTTTCCCTGATGACATAGGATGTGCAGCACCTTTTCATGGGCTTATTTGCCACCTGTATGTTTTATTTGCTGGAGAATTAAGGTCTTTGGCAAATGTTTTAATTGGGTTGTCTGTTTTCTTATTGTTGAGTTTTTAAGAGTTCCTTGTGTGTTTTGGATAACCATTCTTTATTACATGTGTTTTTGAAAATATTTTCTCCCAATCTGTGGCTCGTCTTCTTTCTCTCTTGACCTTGTCTTGCACAGGGCAGAAGTATTTCATTTTGATGAAGTTCAAGTTCAGCTTATCAGTTATTTCTTTCATGGTCAAGGTGTTGTGTCCAAAAGCCATTACCATATCCAAGGTAGTCTAGGTTTTCGCCTATGTTATCTTCTAAGTTTTTTAGTTTTGCATTTTACATTTGGGTCTGTGCTCCATTTTGGGTTAATTGTGTAAAGGATGTAAAGTGTGTGTCAAGTTTCATATTTTGCATGTGGATCTCCATTGTTCCAGCACCATTTGTTGAAAAGGATATCTGTGCTCCATTGAATTGCCTTTGCTACTTTGTCAAAGATCCGTTGACCATATATATAATTTTTTCTTTTCTGTTTTTATTAGCTAGCATTCTATTATAAAATAATACTTGTCCATGGTAAGCATCTTCAAATCATTCAGAAGGATATAAGGTGAAAAGTTAAAGTTCTTCACACTCTAGTCCCAATGTCCAGCAGGATAAAAAACCATCGAGACAATCCATGTTTTCTTTCAGACATTTTCTATGTGAGTATCTACTTACATATTCGTTAGCCTTTATTTTACAAGTTATTCTCTATATACTTCTGCTTTTTCCTTTTTTAGTTTTTAAAAAGATTTTTATTAAAAATATAGCTGACAGTACAATATTATATTAGTTTCAGGGGTACTGAGCTATTCAACATTTATATACCTGAAGAAGTGATCACCATGATAAGTTCAGCAACCCTCTGACACTGTCCCTTGCTGTCAGTATATTATTGACTATATTCCTCATGCTGTACTTATTTGTACTTATCCTCATCCCCATAACTTATTTGTTTTATACCTGAAATTTGAAACTCTTATTCCCCTTTATCTTCCCCCCCTTTTAAATTTTTCAATTACAGTTGTCATTCAATATTATTTCATATTAATTTCAGGTGTACAGCATAGTGGTTAGACATTTATATAATTTAAGAAGTGATCCCCCTGACGAGTCTAGTACCCACCTGGCACTATACATAGTTATTACCATATTATTGTCTTTAGTCCCTATGCTTTACTTTATATCCCATTGACTATTTTGTAACTACCAGTTTGTACTTCTTAATCCCTTCAGCTTTTTTATCCTGCCCAAGCCCCCTCCCATCCATCACCCCGATAAATCTAGTACCCATCTTACACCACACATAGTTATTACAATATTATTGACTATATTGCCTAAGCTCTACTTTACTTTTAATCCCCATGATTACAGTAACAACCGATTTGTACTTTTTAATCCCCTCCCCTTATTCATTTACCCCCAACCCCCCTTCTGTCTAGCAACCATCAAAATGTTTTCTGTATCTATGAGTTTGTTACTGTTTTGATTGTTTATTTTTTTCTTTAGATTCCACTTCTAAGTGAAATCATACGACATTTGTCTTTCACTGTCTGACTTACTACACTCAGCACCATACCTCCTAAGTCCATCCATTGTTGCAGATGGCAAGATTTCATTCTCTTTTATGACTGAGTAATATTCCATTGTATATATGTATTACCTCCTCTTTTTCCATTCAGGCACACTCAGGTTGCCTTCATTTCTTGGCCATTGTAGGTAATGCTGCAAAGAACATGTGGATGAAAACATCCCCTTGAAGTAGCATTTTGGGTTTCTTTGGATAAATGCCAAGAAGTGGGATTACTAGAGTCTTCTGTCTCTTTTGATAACCTTCATTTTAAAGTCTGTTTTGTCTGTTATAAGTATTGCTACTCCAGCATTTGTTTTGTTTCCATTTTCATTAAATAACTTTTTTCATCCCTTTATTTTCAGTCAATATGTGTCTTTTGATCTGAAGGGAGTCTCTTGTAGACAGCATATGTTTGGGTCTTGTTTTCTTATCCATTCAGTCACCCTATGTCTTTTGATCGGAGCATTTTATCCATTTACATTTAAAGTAATTGTTGATAGATATATAATTATTGCCATTTTATTATTCATACTTTTTTTTTTCATTTTAAAGAAGTGCCTTTAAGATTCCTTGTATTACTGGTATAGTGGTGATGAATTCCTTTAGCTTTTCCTTGTCTGGGAAGCTCCTTATCTGTCCTTCGATTCTAAATGATAGCTCTGCTGGGAAGAGTAATCTTGGTTGTAGGTCCTTACTTTTCATCACTCTGAATATTGCCTGTCAATCCCTTGTGGCCTGCAAAGTTTCTGTTGAGAAATCAGCTGACAGTCTTATGAGAGCTCCCTTGTAGGTAATTAACTGCTTTTCTCTTACTGCTTTTAAGATTCTCTCTTTGTCTTTAACATTTGGCGTTTTAATTATAATGTGTCTTGGTGTGGGCCTCTTTGGGTTCATCTTGTTTGGGACTCTCTGCATTTTCTGGGCTTGGATGTCTATTTCCTTTACCAGGTTAGGAAAGTTTTCAGTCATTATTTCTTCAAATAGGTTATTGATCCCTTGCTTTCTCTCTTCTCCTTCTGGTACCCCAATGAAGCGAATGTTGTTATGCTGGATATTGTCCTAGAGGCCCCTTAAACTGTCCTCATATTTTTGGATTCTTTTTTCTTTTTGATGTTCTGTTTGGGTGTTTTCTGCTACTTTATCTTGTAAGTCACTGATTCGATCCTCTACTTCATCAATTCTACTGTTGATTTCCTGTAATCTATTCTTCCTATCTGTTATTATATTCATTATTTCTGGCTGGTTCTTTTTTATGTTTTCTATCTCCATTTGTGTTAGATTTCTACCTAAGTATTTCATTTTTGGGTGCTAACATCAATGATGTTGTGTTTTTAATTTCAAGTTCCACTTGCTCAGTGCTGGTACTTAGGAAAGCGATTGACTTTTCTATATTAACCTTATATCCTACAGCCTTGCTGTAATCTCTAATGAGTTCCAGGATTTTTTTATTTTTTTTTTGTCAATTCTTTCTGATTTTCTACATAGAAAATCATGTCCTCTGTGAACAAAAATAGTTTTATGTCTTCCTTCCCAATATGTGTACCTTTTATTTATTTTTTCTTTTCTTATTGCATTAGCTAAAACTTCCAGTACAATCTTGAAAAGGAATGGTGGGAAGAGAAAGCCTTGCCTTGTACCTCATCTTAGTGAGAAGCATTTGAGTTTATTACCATTAAGTATAATGTTAGCTCTAGGGTTTTTTGTAGATATTCTTCATTAAGTTGACAAAGTTTTTCTCTATTTCTACTTTACATGAGAGTTTTCACATGAATGGTGAAGTCTGACTTTTAATATATATTTATTCTTTCAATTTTGATTATCTATGACATGCCAGGCTTTGTGCTGACAATGGGAAGAGAACAGTCAAAGAACAGAGTCAGTCCTTGCCTGCCTGCATGGTGCTTTCTTTTCCATGCACTGGTTAAGTCATAGCAAAGTTACCTTCGCACACTCACATACATGTGCTACACAGTCTAGCCAGAGGGACTACCTGCTTTATGCTGGTTCCACTAGATTCCTCCCAAATAGCTCCATTTTCACAATTCTTATTAATGGTGTCCAAGAATCTTTTGTCCAAAAACAAGGCTATGTATTTTTCCTTTGGGTCTTGCTTCTGTGACATTGCCATTTTTAATTTTGTAAGGTTTCTTTTCCATGAATGCATGTTCAAGGATCTCTTCACAGACCTTATATCTTTTTCATTTATTCCCAGCCCAGGTTCATGAGTACAAATTGAATTGTTAGTTTCTTGATACCTTATTAACATAATGAATATCATGATAGTTTCCCAGTAACAGGTCCTGTTACTTTTGCCGGGGACTACTTCTTGCTACAATAGAGACAACTTGACACAACTATGGGGGCTAAGATAATCTTCATAGTCTTGACTGAAATTAACTTGGCTGCAATTAGACTTAAGGTCTTTACTATCTGCAGTTGGATGGACATGGGCAGTTTTGGAATGGCAGCCTGTTCCCTTTCAGAATACTAATTCATTCTAATATTTTTGGTTGTTGCCAGGAATACAGCAATAAAAATGGACAGGAAAGTTTAAAAAAATCCTATCCTCAATGAGTTTATTTTCAAGACAGAAGACATTATAAAAACAATATGAAAAATATATGGGTTATGCCATCTATTGATAAGTGCTGTGATGAAAACTAAAGGAGGAAATGGGACATTTCCAGTCTGTTTCCTCAATAAGGAAAGATGACTTAAAGGTGACATTCATATGAACCCAGAGGTGTTAAGGAAGTAAGTGTACCATCATTTATGGGGGGATATCAGAGGATGAGGGAAGAGCAAGAGCAGAGGGGAGCTTGCCTGGCATACTGGAGACACAGCAATGGGGAGAGACAAGGGCAGAGACATCAAGGGGGTGTGAGTTCAGGAAAGGACTTACAAGCCATTGTAAAGATTTTGTTTTCAACCAGTTTGAAGGGAAGTCATCGGAGTTTTAGTGGAGAAGAGACATGCTATAAACTTGCATTTTAACAGGACCATCTGATGCTGTGTAGAGAACAGACCAAAGATGAGCAGGTAGGGAAATGGAAGAGCACTCTATCTTTTCTGATATGTCCACTCCTTACGCCATGTTTTCTGCACCACACATCTTAGGAATGGCACCCATGTTGGGACCTCAGGGTTGGCTCTCCTGTCAATCACATCTGGGGTTTCAAGGCCAAGTTCCCTTTCTTCCAGGATCTTGAACCTCCTGATGCTGGACACACCTACACCAAGCTGTTAGGAGGGTCTAGCGAGTACTAAACAGAGGTCTCTTTGGGTGGGATAGAGGGAAGGGACTAACATTTGAATACCTATCCACTTTTTCCAAGCTTAGACAAGTTCTGGGCACTTCATATGTGTTATTTATTTAATTGTCACAACAATCTATAAAACACAGAATGCTTGGAGATTCAGGGTAGATTTTGATGTGTGAATTCCACCCCTTACCTCTCTTCCTTTCCTGGGGTCTCACTGATAGGAGAAAAGGGTAGCAAAATATTAACTTGATTATGAAAAGTTCGGGGCTCCCTTGAGAAGTAGATTAGAGGACATAATGGGGCTTCACAATTCAGTCTTCAGCTGAGACCTCAGAAGCTGACAAAACCAACTACCTGTTGGTCACAGGCTAAATTAAGCCTGACCTCGGAAAGCCAACCACAAGATAAAGGTGGAGCCCATGTAGACAGAAACTTTAAGTCATTAAAAATGTGCTCTAAGAGCTGTCAGGATCTCACTATTATTCTTGCCCTCCTTAGGAGGAGTGAGCAAAGGGAAGGAGGAGGAGCCAGGCTTTCCAACTGCTGGATTATGTGGGGCAGGTGGAAATGAGTGACATCATGTTGGAGGGACATGCCTATGTGTGCTTACCTTCACTCTGTCTGGGACACCTCATTCCTTCTCTTTGAGATGCTCAACTTGTCAGTAAATGTGTCCCATCCCCTCCTCCAGGCAACACTAACTGCAGGTCAGGACCTGTGTCTCACCTACTGGCTGACTCCCAGAGGTCTCGAGGGCCAGTGACAGGCAGATGTACCTTCCAGAAATGGGGAGGTTTCACAAGAGACCTCAGGTCTGGGGTCTGAACTCCCAGACGGGACAGTAAACACCCAGGGGTGATGATGACTTGGGCACCCCGAAAAAGCTCTGGGAGATGGAACATCAGGTCACCCGTGAAGCTCTTGAGGTCACTGCTATGGGCTCAATTGTAGCCCCTTAAATTCATATGTTGAAGAGCTAATCCCCAGGACCTCAGAATGTGACTGTTTTTATAAATAGAATCGTTAAAGATGTAATTAAGTTAAAATGAGGTCATCAGAGTGGGCCCTGATCCAATCTGACTGGTGTCTTTATGAGAAGACATTAGGACACAGACACTGAGGCACAGAGTGCAGACCATGTGGGGACACAGGGAGAGGGTGGCCGTTACAGCCCAGGAGGGAGGCCTCAGAAGGGGCCAATACTGCCGTTACCTTGAGCTCAGATTTGTAGCCTCTAGACCTGTGAGATGATAAATGTCTGTTGTTTAAGCGGCCCAGTCTCTGGTACTTTGTCGGGAAGCTCTAGAAAATTAA
Organism: Rhinolophus ferrumequinum; assembly: GCF_004115265.2. Classification (NCBI taxonomy): domain Eukaryota; kingdom Metazoa; phylum Chordata; class Mammalia; order Chiroptera; family Rhinolophidae; genus Rhinolophus; species Rhinolophus ferrumequinum. The sequence goes on along the minus strand of NC_046303.1, from coordinate 2,559,985 downwards.
CACAACCACCTGGATGAGGGTCCTGGTAATCTGGGTTTCAAAGCAGCATTGCGGCTCTAATACCCAAAAGAGGTGAAATGTCACACTGACATGATTCCGAAATAGGATTGTGTTTGTGAATAGTGTTGTGAGTATTCTTGCTACCATTTCGGTCCTATGGTCTCCAAAACCATTGCTTAATTCCATCAGTCCAGAATTCCTTCTCCTCTCCACCACTTTGTCACATGCTCTCCTGCATCATCTTGACTAGTTTGACTTCCTTCAGTCCCCTCATCATTACACATTAAACATGCTATGTCATGTCTTCTCTGCAACACACAGACCCACCCAATGCGATAAAAAGCCTCATCCTTATTCCATGACTTTAGCAGAATGGCCTTATCTGGGACTTACTCTTCTATTTTTTTCTTGTCACTGATGTTTAGATCCCCTTCAATCTATCAGAATCTGCATTTCTACATTTTCTGTTTGTGTACATATAGTCAAAATGGCACATAAGCAGTTGTGCTACGCCTGTATTCTGTACCCATGGCAGACATCACTAATCCCTCTGTCACCTCTGGCCATTAGGCTGATTCAGGCATGTAAACTGTTTTCAACACATCTCCGGGCAGCCACTGCCAATGGATCAGAGCAGTTAGAAATGGGAAGACTTCTTCATCTTCTATGACCAGTCTGTGAGAAGGGAGTTCTACTTACGAGTCTCCATCTTCTCCATCAGCAGGGAACACACACACACACACACACACACACACACACACACACACACGATGAGCCTTACCTTCAGGAGAAAGACAAACATTGCCTGCTGGTCCCTGGACTTGCCCATGGACCTTACCCGCATCTCCATTATGTCTGGATTGCCAAGCAAAATTCTACCCCTCACGGTCCCTCTGGAAATTCCCTAATTGCCACAATGACAACCCCGGATCCCTCCCAGCTCTGCCGGCCCTCAGCCTGGAGATTTCCTAATGGAAACCACTCACTTCTATGGAAACCCCAGGGGGTAATTAGCAGTCTGGACTGCAGAGCCCTTGCTCGCCTTAGAAGGAAGGCAAAGCCTCTGCCAACGCTGCTGTCAGTGTCACCCCAGCTCCTCCGTGAAGAGAGCAGATGAAGGAGTTGTTTCATGTTGACTGTCTTCTGTGTATTTATTGACTGAAACATTGGAGCTGTTGCTTTTCACATTTGTAATTTTAGATCACAGATGCCTAGCATGTATAATCAAACAGCAAAACTCACATTTAATGAGAAAAATGTCAAGTGTATTGTTACCCACCATAAAAGCTGTGAAAACTATCGCTGCCATCTGCAGTGTGCCTTCTGCTGCTGTCTCTAAGAATTTCCTAGTAACAATATGAAATTACCAGTAGGGCAAATATTTAAAAATGGAGCCAGAAGGAAGTATGACCGACCCCTCAGGTCATGTCAGTGTAGCTTGCTTGCCTGGGTGCCCACGAGAGGCTGCGACCGCATCTCTTGGCGTGTATATCCTCCAAACACATCTTCAGCCTTCCTGCTGGAATGATTTTCTCAGTCCTAATCTGGCTATACTAACCACTACTTAGAAAACATATGTGGTGTTCCCTCTCCCTGCCACTGCCAGCCATGCTCTGTGCCCCAGCTCCAGGCTACCCTTCCAGCTTCCGCCCCCCACACCGCGCATTCTAACCAATCTGTCACTGGTTGCTAATTGAAATTGCCATTCCTCTCCCCTTCCATGTTGTCTCTCTGACAGGCCACATTTTCGGCTGCTCCACGTGGTGACTCCCATGCATCCCGAAACATCTACGTTACACGTCACCTCCTCTATGACTCTTGCATGCAGCTTCAGTTGGCTCAGTCTTTGTGTGCATAAGCAATATATGCCTGTATGGGAGGCTCTGTCCCGTGGAATCCTAATGCCTTGCTACCAGCTTCTCCGCTTCCAACTCTGAGCACCTCTGTTGCATGGACAGTATTTATTTCATCCATGGGCCTCCGGGCCCAGCCCAGCCCCTACTGCGATGGGGCAGTGGCTGCCCTTGGAACTGACTTGGATGATAAATTCTCTGTAAAAGAAGCAGGAGTAAGTGGGGTCTTACGCAGGAACTTGCTCTTTTGACTTTGGCAACACAAAGCCTTGGCGTTATGCAGGCTGTGTTTACTTCTAGGTTTTCTCTCTGTACTTTGGCTCTTTCTCCGACCAAAAGAAATGACAGCCCTGTCAGTCAGGGAGCAATTGATAGTGATAAAAAGTCTCCTTTTAGACAGTGAGTTCACTTGTTCTTAAGTCATTCTTGGCCACAAACTGCAGGCTCATTATACAAGGGAAATGTGGTATCTCGGAGAAGCCACACGCTTAGAAGTTTATAATTTTCCCCGACTGATGACTAAGGTCTAGAGGTTTCACTGCTTATTTGAGCGTGGCTTGGGTGGGGACATGATGGTAAACAAAGCTTCCTTTCACTCACTGGAGCTGATCTGTGGAGATCAGGGAGCAATACCTGTTCTCAGGAAAGGCCCCTATGACTTGTCTGGTGTTGGAAGGAGAAGGGCCAACTCTCTCCACTGGAATAGACCCCCGGCCTCTGAGCAGGTGCTCACGACCCAGCATGCCTCACCCACCAATGTTCCTCCAGTTCCTTCTGAGTCTCAATCAACACTTGCTGTGGCAAAAGATAAACTCATCTTACATGAATTTTGGTGAGAGGAATGAAACTTTTTGTAGTATTTTGGATTATCTCAGCAAACCCAAAGAAAGAACACATAAGCAGGCTTCAGATGGAGGTGGAACTAGGCAATGGAGAGTAAAAAATAAAGTTCAGGGCATCTTTCTTTCCCAACCTCACCCCAGCACCCAATAGGTGGCCAAGTGGGACCAGCCCTGAGGTTGTAAGTTCACAGATCTCTGTTCAAGACTGACCAGATCCTTTCCATCCTTTTTCTGATTTCCCAGCATGAACATAGTCCATCTATTTCTCCTAGGAATTGACTCTGGCCAGGACATTTTTTATAATGATAAAAGGATCAATCCATCAAGAAGACATAACAAACATAAACATGTAAAACTAATTTAAAAAAAGCCTGAAGACAACAAAGCAAAGACTGGAAGAAGCAAAGGGAGAAATAGACAATTCAACAATAATAGTCAGAGACTTCGATACCCCATTTTCAATAACAGATAAAAAATGCAAAAGAAGCTCAACAAGGAAGTAGACTTGAATTATATAATAAAGCAACCAGACCACACAGATAGCCACTGAATGCTCCACCAAACAACCCCACATACACGTTCTTCTCAAGTGGCCATGGACGTTCTCCAGGGTAGACCATATATTAGGCCGTGACATAAATCTAAGTACAATGAGAAGGACTGAAATCATACAAAGGATGTTCTCTGACTGAAACAGAATGTAGTTAGAGATAGAAATTTGAGAAATTCACCAATATGTGGAAAATAAATAACACACTCCTAAATAATCAATGGGTTAAAGAAGAAGTCACAAGGGAAATTAGAAAATACTTTGGAGGGAAAAAAATGAAAACACAACATATCAAAACTTATGCAATGAATCTAAGGCAGTGCTTAGAGGGCAATTTATAATTGTACACACTTATATTAAAAAGAAGAAATATCTCAAATATAACCAAATATTTCAGCTTAAGACATGGAAAACTGAAGAGCAACCTAAACCAAGAACAAGCAGAAGAAAGGAAATAATAAAGATTAGAGCAGAAATAAATAAAATAGAGGATAAAAAACAATAGATAAATCAACAAGATCAAAAGTTGCTTCTCTGAAAAGATCAGCAAAATTGACAAACTTCTAACTAGACTGACCAAGAAAAAAGAAAGAGAGGACTTAAATTTATAAAATTAGGGATGAAAAAATGAGCATTACTATTGACTTTGCAGAAATAAAAATGATTCTAAGGAAACACTATGAACAATAGAATGCCAACAGATAAAACATCCTAGATAAAACGGGCAAATTCCTAGAAAAACACAGACTCCCAAAACTGACTCACGAAGAAATAGAAAATCCAATAGACCTATAACAAGTAAACATATTGAATTAGTATGCAGAAACTTCCCACAAAGAAAAATTCAGAGCCAGATGGATTCACTGGTGAATTCTACCAAACATTTAAGAAAAATTAACACTAATAGTTCACAAGCCTTTACAAAAAAATAGAAGAGGAGAGAGTGTGCCCCAATTCATTCTATGAGACAAGTATTACTCTGATACCAAAACTACAGAAAGACATCTCAGAATATATGTGTGTGTATATATGTGGTCTTAAAACTAAAAAGACAAACACACACACAAACAAAAACAATTTAAAAGTGGGCAAAAGACTTGAATGGACATTTCTCCAAAGAAGACATACACAGTAACAAAAAGCACATGAAAAGATTCTCAATATCATTATTTGTTTGGGAAATACAAATCAAAACCACAATGAGATACAGCTTTACACCCATTAGACTGGTCTTTATTTAAAAAAATGGAAAATAACCAGTGTCGGCAAGGATGTGGAGAAATTGGAGCCCTTATGCATTGCTTGTGGGGATGTAAATAGTGCAGCTGCTTTGGGAAACTGTGTGGCTGTTCCTCAAAACATGGAACAGTCTCCATGTGACTCAGCCATTCCACTCTTAGGTATATACCCAAGAGAACTGAAAACATACATCTGCACAAAAACTGCCCAGGAGTGTTTGTAGCAGCATTACTCATAACGGCCCCAAAATGGAAAAAAAAAAAAAAACAAATGTCCATTGACTGATGAGTGAATAAACAAAATTTAGTATGTCACATACAATGGAATATTATTTGGTCACAAAAGGAATGACGTATTGAGTCATGCTACAACATAGATGAACCTTGAAAACAGCATGCTAAATTAAAGAAGCCAGGCACAAAACGCCCCATAGTGCATTCCATTGGTGTGAAATGTCCAGAGTAGGGGACACCATAGAGATAGGCAGCAGTTAACTAACTAGTCACCACAGGCTGGGAGGAGAGGGACAGAGGGAGTGACTGCTAAGGAGTGTGGGGTTTCTTTTTAGGGTGTTGAAAATGTGGAACTAGACAGTGGTGAGGAATGCACAACTTTGTGAATAACTGAAAAAGCCCTGAATTGTACGCTCTGAAATGGTGGATTTTATGGTCTGTGAATTATATCTCAATATAGCAAATACAAAAGAAAATAGCATAAGGCCAGGAAGAGAGAAATGAAGGCGTGCTATCGTAAGGTTATTATACCAAACGTGTACTCTGTTATTGTTTCTTTGTTGGTTTTGTTTCATCTTTAATAGCCACTAACACTATTCATCAATTATCTCCAGTGTTTGTCACTTTCAGGGAGACACTAAAATTGTACCTCTCAGACCCCTTGAAGTTAGAAGTGAGCATATGACTTGCTTTGCTGAATGAAATGTAGGCAGAAGTGGCATGCACCACTTTCTTTTGGAAGCTTTAAAAGCGGGTATGTGACTGGCCACCCCCCTTTTACAGCAACAGCGATGGGAAGGATGTGTTGAGATGAAGCTTCCGTCAGCCTGGGTCCCGGAATCTCTATGATCAGCAAGGCCCCCGCCATGTGAGACATGTGGCATGAGCAAGAAATTAACTTCTGTTGTGTCAAGATTAGGGGTTGTTTGTTACTGTGTAATAATTTAACCTATCCTGACTAATGCAGCTTCCATAATATATATATTTTTTTACTTCGCTTGAGTGTTTTCATATTTATTATTTTTTAAAAAAATCATGTAATATTTCAAAGAGTTAAAGTTTACTCCTTGTATTATCTTTGCAACTTTTCTGTAAATCTAAAATTATTCCAAAATTTAAAAAAAGCTTATAAAAAATTAGCAATTATTAAATGTTCCACACTTGGCAGCCACTGATGTAAGGGGCTTGGCATATATTAGCTTTTTTAATCCTAACGACATTTTTTTTTTAATTGGGGAGGGGGAACAGGACTTTATTGGGGAACAGTGTGTACTTCTAGGACTTTTTTCCAAGTCAAATTGTTGTCCTTTCAATCTTAGTTGTGGAGGGTGCCGTTCAGCTTTAAGTTGTTGTCCTTTCAGTCTTAGTTGTGGAGGGCGCAGCTCAGCTCCAGGTCCAGTTGCCATTGTTAGTTGCAGGTGGCAGAGCCCACCATCCCTTGTGGGATTTGAGGAGTTGAACCGGCAACCTGTGGTTGGGAGCCCACTGGCCCATGTGGGAATCGAACCGGCAGCCTTTGGAGTTAGGAGCATGGAGCTCTAACCACCTGAGCCACCGGGCCAGCCCTAATCCTAGTGACATTTTGAGGTATACACTATTATGTTTATCATCCTAATTTTGCAGATGGGACTATCAGGCCTGAGAGGTGAAGTGACCGTTGGCAGCCACACAGGTAGTAAGGGCATATATAAGATTGCAGCCCAGGCAGTTTGCTTCCAAAGCCTACCACCTCTCTAACCATGTACCTCTGAGTAAGAGGTGACAGCCTTCATTAGTTTTCCTCTTGGACATACTTACCTGAGCAGAGCAAACTGTTTTACCTCTCCATCTCACAAGAGGGTCTCTTCTACACAGCTTACCTTTGCATGAGCCTTCCTAAAATATAGGCTTTGCAGTTCTGCCTGGTCCTAATCACTGGCTCTGTCTTCACCTCCTGGGGAGGGTTATGCTGACTGAGCTGGAGCCTGCCCCACCTCGTGCCCCAAGGCGGAAAGGAGAAGCCCCTGCAGGCAGGTGATGCTGAGCTGCAGGGAGCGCCTTTTCCCAGGAAGTGATCCCTTCTACCAGGAAGTGATGTCAGTCCATCCAAGCGGTGATGGTGTGAGGTGGCAGCCACAGGAGACACAGGCTCCCACAATGCCGGCGATTTCTGGGAGAAAAGCACAGGCAGCCTGGACAAGAGTAATTTGGGGGAGGAAGAGCAGAGAAAAGTGAAATAAAGTGGCGGAAAGTATGAAAAGGAGGACAAATTCTGTTCATCCCAGAGTGAATCAGGAAAACCACTTGATATCTTAGGTGGCGAGTGTCAATACAACAGACTTAAAATTATACCCAAGAAAAGTGCACTGGGCCCTCAGTCTCCTGGCTCATGTCATGCAAAGCACCTGTTTTCCACTCTCATAGCAACCATTTATTGAATGGCTGTCATGTGCCATGTTTGTGCTGTTGGTTAAAGGTTGTGCTAATTCTCACAGTGAAATTCATGGCCGTGGGGACTTTCTACCCCTGTAGGTGACAAAGCTGTCCGTCACCTGTTCTCACATGGCCAGTGAGCTAAGAGTGTTTTTCACATGTTTAAATAGTTGGGGGAGGGGAAACCAAAAAAAGAATAAGGAGAGTAAAATTTGGTGATATATGACAATTATACCTAATTCAAATTTCGGTATCCATAAATAAAGTTTTATTGAAACACGTCCATGTGCACTCATTTACATATTATCTGTGACTGGCGAGCAGTTGGGACACAGGCCGTGACCCACAGAGCCAGATATTTACTAACTGGCCCTTTGCAGGAAAAGTGCCAGCTATAGTCTAGATAGAGAAACAGTAGTCCTGGATCACTTTCTGTTATGATGGGAAGAGTAAAACTACAGAAAGGGACTGAGCCCACAGATGTGTAAGGTGAAATAAAGTCTCAAAAACAATAAGCAGAAGGCAACTAAAAAAAAATCTTAATGCGTGTTCTCATCAATATTTAAAACAAAAATTCAATGCCAAAAATGCCTGTGTGTGAACTGCCAAAATTTCCTGAAAACCTGCCGTTCATGAAGCTTCAGAAGACAGACGTTCCATGTGGGGATACAAAGCCACAGTGTCGGAGCTGTGTGACAGAGGCCTGGAAAGGCCAGGAAAATGTCATCAGGAATCAGAGTAAGCGCCCTGCTGACAGAGACGCCTACGCTCCCACCTCAGGGCTGTCGTGCAGGAAACCTACTGCTCCTGTGTTCGACAAATTCTGCTGGGCGTTCACTCTGTTCTAGCAGCTGGAGATAAAACAGGAAGGTCCCTGCTCTTCGGAAACTATATTCTAGTGGAGGAGACAGGTCCTACATAAGAGAACAGATTTTTAAAAACCACTTCAGGTAGAGGTGAGCCAAGGCAGCCAGCAGAGTCACGTGGCAGGTAGGAAGTGGCAGGTGCCCTCAGGTAGAGTGGACAAGAAAGGCCCTGAGCAGAGCCCTGGAGGAGAAGTCAGCCTGGGGACCAGGAAGAACGGTTCAGGCAGAGAGAAAAGCGAGGGAGAGGCTCCGGAGTGGGGGTGAGTCAGGCCTCCTGGAAACAAGGAATGCACGGATTGGTCACCAACGGTGTGTGTGTGTGTTGTGGGGGAGGGGAGCCTGAGAGGATGTTGGGAAGGGAGGAGGAGCCAGGAGACCAGGGACCCTGAGGGCGAGAGCCTGCAGGTCAGCTGGCATTCTGAGTGTCGTGGTGGGTTGGAGTATGTCCTCCCAAAGATATGCCCAAGCCCTGACCCCGTGCCTGTGAATGTGACGTTATTCAGAGATAGAGTCCTTGCAGATGTAATCACGTTAAGGTTAGGCCAGACTGGACTAGGGTGGGCCCTAATGCAATGACTGTGTCCTTAAAAGAAGAGGGGCGGGCACCCCAGATACCACAGGACAGGAGACCACGTGATGCAGAGGCAGAGATCGGCAAACTGGCTGCTGTGTTGAGATAGGACTGGGGAGGCCGCTTAGGGGGACCTGGTGTCACAGGAAGGATGTAACACAGACCACGGCCGGGGAGCTGGCCCGAGATTCTGTCAGGGCTGCCGGGCAGGCTATGATCAAACGGCCCTCCCAGATTTGTCCGCCTGAATCCACAAGGACCAAGAATTCTACGACCCAGATTAAGGGAGGGGACCGCATGACTGGCTGTGGCATAGCTGTGATCTTGCCACCTGCCCAGTCCCGTGGCTCCCTGGAGAAGAGTTTCTTGAGGGCAGATGCCGTGCTTTTCCACTTTCCTGCATCTCGACAGATTTTTCCAGAGCACCGAGTGCCTACTCTGGTGACTGGTGACTCTGGTGCAGTCGCATTCTCTAGTGAATAACCAATCAATGAGAGCTCATGGCTGCATTGAAACCACAAAGGTAGAAGAGGACCGAGTCCCAGGAAGCAGATTCCTTGCCACCAAGGCCCTGTGTTTCTTCTTTTTCTTTTCCTTCAACTTTGCTAGAATCCATTTGTTGCGTATATGAAAAGTAACATCTTTTATCCCCAAATGTAGCAGTTGTCAGGAATACATGGGCTCATTCGGCCTCATGCCTAGGATGAGAAAATCTAGATTCTTCTTACTGGAAGCAGTAACGATAGAGGACCACTCATAGTCCACTGGTTGGATGAGAGATCGCATTGCAGTGGAAACTGGGACTGCCCGGTGTATCCCCCAGGGGTGAACAGGACGGGTTCCTAGCAGGCCTGCACATGCATCTCGTGGTCATGACAGGAGACTGACAGATGTTCTCGTGAAACTCTTCTTGTGGAATTTAGGCAGTAAAGCGCATGTTGACTTTGTGTCACCGAGAATCCCGGGATTTATTATTTCTGAAGATAAGCAGTAACCTTGACTTCGGCTTGGTCAATATTTATCTCACGAGTCGATAAATCTCCTGCAATAAATTTCCACAAAAGCCAACAGCTTCTGATCTGGGGCTGCACTCGGCAGAGGCCCCTAACATCCTGGCTCCTTTCACAGAGAACCAGCGGTCAAACCGGTGACGTCCTCACAGGGGCCCTTTATTTTTAGTGACTTCAGTCTGGTTATGACAGTAAGGCCTTATCCAAATAACTTACTGTGGGTGGAAATTACAGGCTCCGCGTCGTTTTGTCTTCTTTTCCATAGTTTTGACCAAAGAATCTTCTCCTCTTTTTCTAACGCTTTTTCTAAGCTGATCCCAAATGCTAACGTCAGACCCCGTCCCAGTGGGTTGGGGGACAAGCCTGCTTGCAAGCGAGGGCCATGCCTGATGCCCACTGTCTGTGTGCCTGCCACCGAAGGCGTTATCTTCACTGTCCTTTTTTATTTTCACAAGGCAGGGTCTCCTACTAACCTCCCGTAAGCTCAAAATCCTTTTTTTGGTGTTTGTTGGTTGAATACGTTGTCACCGTTTAAAAATACAGTTGCCCCCCTGTGAGCAGCCAAAGACAGCATTTCTCCTCTAACTGGAAGTGACATGATGGTCGTGTCTAAGATGACTTATCCTGTAAACCAGAAAGGACCTTCCCTACGACGACGCTGCAGGCAATCCCCCAGGTGCTTTGGGTGGGATGCGTAGCAATCTGTATGTCAGCACCAATACTTGTCCTGCCTCCTTCTTCACTGAGCGCCGACCTAGGGTGCTCACTTGCCACACAATTACTGGATGTTACAAGGAGGTTACTGGCATCCAAAGGAGCCTGATTCACACAGAAGATCTTTTTTCCCTGTATTTCTTTGATATTTTCCCCCGAGGCTTTATTGAGATATAACTGACATATAACATTGTGGTGGATGTAATATGTGTTTGTTTTACTCACCTCTAAATCTGAGGCTTCGACATATAACATTGTGTAATTCAAGGTGGACAGTGCAATGATTTAATACATGTATTATATTGTGAAATGATTACCCTAAGAAGGCTAGTTAACCCGTCACCTCACACAGTTATTGATTTTGTTGTGTGTCGTTTTTTTGTTGTTGCCGTTTAGGTTTGTTTTGTTAGCCTAGGTGTTGAAGAATGGCTGTGCCCTTCTGGAAACATCAGACACTAAAATGACATTCCCTCTTCTGTCTTTCATGTTCAGTTATCAAAATTCGGAATGTCCCCTAATTAAGACAATCTCTGCGTAGCCCTCGTGTGTCAGAGGGAACGTACAAGTGCAAACCTCTCCATCTAGTACAGCACAGACTGTTTATTTCTAATAGAAGAAGATAATGTTTCCTCTTAATTTGAACACAAGGCACTGGACTTTGGGTAGAAGAGAATGAAGCCCTGTAGTTGCTTCACAGAAAAGACCCTTGTATCTCCTAGCTGCCCGTCTCCGGTGTCCTCTCCGGCCTTGTAAGGGTCGTTCTCGAGTTGGTGGGCATGTTGGTGTGTAATGGGCACGTTGGTTCTCGTGTGTGATGGGCACCAGCTTTGGTGGGCAGCAGCTTCTATCTTTGCACTGTACATTTTCTACCACATGATAGTTTGGGAAGAATATTTTCTGGCTGGCCTAAGTTCACTTTGTCATCCACCAGGAAGACCTTGCTGTTATTGTGTTTTTTTCAGGGGTGGGTGGGTGGACAGACTGGTTGATTGATTGCCAGAATTGCTAGAGAAGTTATTGATGTAATATTCTGTAAAATCCAAAAAATATAAATATAGACTTTGTCAAAATGATCCTAACTAGCTAGTCAATTATTCAGTAGGGCAAGATACTCTCTAGAAAATAGGATGTTTCTTCCTTAATATTTATGTGGAGAGACAGCAGCAGATAGGGGCCAGGACCACGTGGATTCGGACCCAGTCTCTCACTCACCAGCTGTGACTTCGGGCAAAGTCATTATCTCTCTGTACCTGTTTCCTCATAAGAACAACTGAGATTATTGCCGTACGTGTAAGATTGTTATGGGATTTCGTTGAGCTAATATTTAAAAATTACTTAGAATAGTGCCTCGCACAAGGTGAGGACTATATTAGGTGTTTTGTAAATAAATACACTGGTATCTTGTAACAATAATAACTTTTGTTTATTAAGCATCTCCTCTCAGCCGGCCATTTTGTGTACGTTATTACAGTTAGTCCCCAGAGCAATTCTCAAAGGCATGTATGATTTTTACAGAGGAAGAACCAGACCCAAAAGAGGTCAGGTCGTTTGCATTTGGTGGCTGGGCAAGTGGCCAGATCTGGGATTTGAATTCAGGTCTTTTGAGTCTAAAAACCTTGGTTGTGTGTTTATTATAACATTGCCCCCCATAAAATTGAAAAGCTACTTTTATTGGGAAGTGACTGTATACCTGCCATTTTCACACATGCTCTATCAATGACTGCATGCTCCCATTTCAAGGCAGGAACTGGGACTCAAGGAAACCCAGTTTCCTGTGTGAGGAGTAGACCCACGATTCAATTTCAGATCTTGTGAGACTCAAGCTCTGAAGCCTCCCCACACCTGCAAAGCCACATGATCCTCGTGTTGAATATGCAGTCTGAGCAGCTTTCATGTTGCCATCTTTCCACACCCTGGCTTTTCAATTTGAAATTTTTCAGACCTATAGAGAGAAGTTGAAAGAATAGAAAAAAAAAATAAGATCCGAATATCGTTCAACTAGATTCAACAACTCTTGTTGTTGTAAGAGTTCTTAAACATACAGAAAAGTTGAGAAGAAATATTAAGAGGGCCTCTTTTCAATGATAAGGGTACCATACACAATAAATCTAGCTTTGATGAATATGTATGTACCAAATAATATAACATCGAAATTCATAAAGCAACCACCTTAGAAGCTATTATGAGCACCGAGAGAAACACACCCAACTTTAATTAATTTCTCTTCATCCATGAAAGATCAAGTAAGGACACAAAACATACATAAGACTTAAATAATGAGTGGTGCTCAAAGGAGTGGTGGGAGCCCAGAGGGAGAGACCTAATCCAGGGCAGGAGAGGAGTGACAGGTAAGCTTGAGAAGATGAGCAGATGTAGGCCAGCCAGGGCAGCTGGAGGGCACTCCATCAGAGATCTCTGGAAGACCATACCTACCAGCTGAGGGGAAGCTTAAACCCCAGCTGCTACCTGAGTGGGAGCATGAAAACCACAGCCCTTGAAGAAAAATGGGGACAGGAGTCCTCCCTCTGCCTCAGTACAAAAGCAAACAGACCACCTTTGAGTGAACCTCCTCCTTTGGGGACTTCCTCAGCAAACAGTCTCTGCTTAGTAGCCAGGTCATGTGTCTTTAGAAGCCAGCAAATGTGTAGAAGCAAGGGAGCCATTTAAGCAGATCATACAGTCCACACTTTGGGGCCATATTCTTCCCCAAGGATGCCGGTTTTTGTCCTCTGATTTGTACCTAAGGTTTTCTTACTTCTCATCCCTGGTCCCAGGTCTGAGACTGGGAGTGTTTGAGATGCTTTATTGCATCTTGTTGAGAATGAGCTGTTTAAGGATGATGAGTGTTGTGGAGGGTGTGGGGTGTGCCAAGCCCTGAACAGAGTGGGGATCTATGGGGGGAAACTCTAGGCAGCTCTCCCTAGCTCCTTTGAATTCTAATCGAGTTTTGTTTGTGTATGCTAAAGTGTAACCTAAGAATAGTAAACACACCCAAATCAAAATGCTTAATGCTATCTTCCAAATCAATAGATGGTATGATTTTCTAATACATTTAAACCGAAAAATGAAACAAGAGCAACATCCTCAAAGTACTGACACAAAAACTCCCCACAGAATCCCAGGTCTAGTGAAAATATCTTTCAAAAAAGAAGGCAAATAAAAACTTCCAGACATAAAAAACACTTTCCCAGCACTCACGGCCAGCAGAGCCAGAACCTGTCCTCGCTTCAGGCAGAAGGAAAATGACATCAAATGGAAATTTGTGTCTACTCAAAGGCATAAAAGAGCGTCCGAAATAAATATGTGGGTAAATTTAAAAGATCTTTTCTTATTCTGGTTTGTAAAAACTCTTTAAAAGATAATCATTTAAATAACAACAAATGCAGATGTCTCCTAGGGTTTATAACTAATGTCAGAGTTAAAGGTAAGGCAACAAGTCACAGAGGCCAGGAGAGGAACGTCGCCCAGGGCGGACTGAGGGTCCTCAGAGCCCTAGAGGTGGTGCAGCGTCATGCCATAGCGCCATAGCCCGTGTCTTCCTGTTGGGGGAGACTCAGCACTTGGACTGAGAGAGCTCGTCTGCAATCCTGGTTTCCTGTGGAGCTTTGAGAGACGGTAGGAAAGACCACTAACATTTCTGAGCTTCCGTTTCTTTGTTTCATTTTTCTTTTTTCTCTTTTTCTATAAATTGGGGACAGTAATTTTTTGACATTACTACTCAGTGCGTGGTCCACAAAGCATTGTAGAGATTCAGAATCTCGGGTCCTACTCCAAAGCTCTGAATCAGAATTTTCATTTTAATAACCTTCTCGCATGACACATACGCAATAAAGATTGGGGATCAACGTGGCCAGACCCACTGGACAGAGGACAGAGCAAGCACTGCCTCACCACACACACAATCTGTCCACATAGTGTTCGGACTCTCGGTTCTCGTTCCCTTAGGCGCGCGTCCTGTCGTGGTGGCCAGTGTGATTTTGAGACTAGCCAATGACGTCAGAGCAATACTTAGACTTTGCTAACTGGCCTCGCAGATGAGAGGGAAGTGTACAATTATAGCAGGGGGAAGTGCTGGCCGTGTCCAGTGTGAGTGTCCAGCAAGGCTGCTCCCATCCCCCTTACAGCTTACCAGGTCCTAAGCATGTCGTGCTGGAGTGACAGTCAATGATTTGGAGGTGCTTGGCCACTTGGTGGGCAATTTTGTACCCATCTTATTGTGAACCCATGGAGAGCAATACTATATATTACTAGGAATTTCTCTCTGCTCGTTGCAGCAAGTGCTATTGTGGGAAGGAGAGGGTTCCCTCTGTGTGCGTGGGGAGAGCAAGACAGGGAAACAGCTGGGTTCATCCCCAAAGGGTCTGGAACTTGGCAGTAAGGTTGTATGGGCTGCAGGTGGCTATTTAAGCTGGCTAGCCTCTTCCTGCCTGTGCCGCCAGACAGAGGGCAGCCCTGTACTCCAGGGGGTGCTGCTGCCTTTCCCATCTTTGGAGGAGGACAAGTGGCTTCTGGTCACCTGAGGGTGTGGACTCAGGACAAAGGGCTGTGAGATTCCTGGACCATCCAGGGCCCTGGTTTCAGGGCTCCGACTGTGGCACGCTCTGCGAGGCTTGGACAGACAGGCCTTTGGCTCTGGGAGCTTGCTCTTTAGGGCTAGATTTTCATGTGTGTGTGTCACAGGCTGATGGCTAGGACTCCCTTGCCTCTCTTGTGGCACCGCTGTTTATGGTGGGGATCAGCAATCTATTTTTAACAATTACCCCAGGTCATTTTCCCGATCAACCAAATTGGTGGCATGTGGTGAGAAAGTTCGGTTCCCACAGAACAAACCCAGAGCTTCTGTAAAGTTGGGGAGAGTCTCCCTCCTGGAGGGCTTGTCAGAACAAGATCATGAAGGTCATGCCCCCCATTTCCCAGTCAAGAGGTCTGGGGAGGGGCCTGGGTTCCCAAGAAATGCTAACCCTGCTTGTTGGAATCTCACTTCAAAAACAACAAATTTAGGCAGCACTTTATAGTTTATAAAGCCCTTTCACACGCTCTATCGCACTGGATCCAGGCGACTAAGGAGCTAAAATCAGTTGGATTTCAGGAGTCCTGTGACTAACTACAGGAACGCTGGATGTGGAGGGAAGAGCGGGCTGGGAGTAGCGAACACTTACTGTACTTCAGGAACCGTGAGCACCTGGTCAGGGAACTTAAAGAACCCGCCCAAGACTGACCAGCTCGAAAGAAGGAGGTTGGACCAGGCAGTGCTATTGCCTTTCCTACAGATGGCAATAAAACTCTTCTCCAGAAAGTACTTGCAGTATTAATAAACCCCGAGCCTGGCTTAGCCCACCTTCCTTTAGTTGCAAAGAGCAGGCTTAGTCCAGGGGCTGGGGGAAAGGAGGATACCTGTGGATCCAGCTGGGAAGGAAGCTGCCAGAGGCCAACCCCTCCCACTCCCCTCTCTCATCTCACACTTTTTTGAGGGGGTCGGGGGGGATACCTTTGCCTCTCAGCAAATCTGTACTTTCCTCTATCATTTGGTTTCTCCTGCTTACTCATATATTATGTCGTGACATTGTTTTGCCTGCCACCCTCACTGCAAACTAGGTCAGTCTCTCCATATTTCCCAAACAGATGCTCTAAGGGCAAGAATTGGAGGGATGGGACACTGTGTCATGCCAGCTATGTCATCGCTCACTCCCTCGCCTCTGATTGGCTCCCAAGGGCCAGGTGACTGTCCTTAGTCCAACCAGTTTTGGCAGGGAAGAGAGGTGTGGCCTCGTCCCATACTTCAGGGCCCCAATCCCTGCGCAATAGGTTTGTTGGTGAAATGAGTTAGTATGACCCTGAAATAAGAAAAAGGTTGAGAGGTTTCAAGTATATCTAGTTACAGCTAATCCCCACATACTTCCACTGAGCCATTTGCTGTTTGCAGTCGTGCCTTGTGCTGTGTCTGCAGCTCTGGGCGTGATGAAGGCTCTCAGGGACCCTCCCAGGTAAAGAGTGAGGAAGCGATGTCACAGCAGAGGTCCAGGGCTGTGAGGGCCGCTGCCACACAGCGCCATCTCCTCGGGGCCTGGGACAAGTGCGCTGTGCACGTAACTTTTTCAAATGGACGTAAATGTGGTTTGAGTAAATATCAAAGGCAATGTCAGTCCATAGAATCTGTACCAGGAAACGCACTGGAGCCTTGAGGGAGTGGAAGTGCCATAGGGATATGCTCTCCTAAAAAGGTCCCTATGTACGTGCCAGCTGTTGTCACCTTCCCTCGCCAGCAGCTGCACAGCCCGAGAAAGTGAGGCCCCGGGAAGTGGTCCCATGTTTCACACACATGAGGACATCTCGTACATTCAGTTAATGGTTCAGTTGAGACCACGACAGCAGTCCATGGCAGCACAGAGCCCGTGGGCTGCACTCAGCCCGCCTCCCCCACCCCCGCCAGACACAGAGTAGGTGTTGGTGTAAAAAGGTGAGCCCCAGAGCTCTGACGACAGGGGCAAGGGGGCCATTAAGCAAAGATTCATTGATAACAGACTTGGGGGCACGAAAGCTGGGGTTCAGGCAGATCCAGGGTGTCTGAATTGAGTCCTGGGTCTTCCTGTGGCTAAACCCATGGTTCTCCAAGGTCAGAGGGCCAGACTGGGTTAGAACACGGATGGCTCACCCATCCCAAGTGTCTGATTTGTTCAGCCTGGCTGGGAGGCCCAGAGACTGCATTTCTAGAACATGTGCAGGAGGTCTGGGGACCACCCTTTGAGAAGCACTGCTCTGCTCAGTGTAGTGGGAGATGGGTGACCTGTGTCCTCCTGGGTGTGTGAGTGGGCAGTCATGCCACCACTGACCACAGGAAGGTCAGGTTTTCCAAGTAATGACAAGGTCCATACTGGACATGCTGAGTTTCAAGTGTGTGCAGGGCACACAAGCCAGAATTTCTGGTAGACGTGGAGGTGTGGCCATGTGCTGACGAGCAGTCATCATGGAGCTGGTGGGAAGGAAGGCCTTGGAGGGCAGGAATGATGCCGGGAGGATTATGTGATGAGAACAAGGGCAGAGGCCCGGGGATACCAGGCAGCCTGCTTCTCCTGTCCTCCCCAGGGCCCCCTCGGTCTCTCCCTCCCCTGTGTGCTCCCTCCCTCCCTGAGGCACACCCTGACAGTTTGTCTTCTGTCCTTTGCACTGCAGTTCTCCCCTGAGCTCTCACAGAACTCGCACGCTGGGGATTTCTCAGGAACCTTGTATTCTCTCAAGTTCTCAGTACCACTCCCCGAGCTCCCAGCCTGGTCCGGCCCCGCGGGGGTCCTCGCAGAGGCTCTGCATGTCCCGAGCCAGCCTCAGCATGCTCTCGAGACCTCTGGAATCTCGGACAGAGCCTGCTGGCAACAGAAATGGAAATGTGGGGTAACTGGCTGGTCAGTGCTGAAGGAGCCCTGGTATCCCAAAGAATGCCAGTCACCAGGGCAGAGGACGCGCGTGGGCAGGTGCCAGGAGCAGGCAGGAGGGGCAGGAGAAGCCTGCAGGTCGAGGGAGCCTCTGCCTGGCCGCCCAGCGCGGTCTCTGCCTCTTGCTACAGGCATGGTCCCGCAGGACAGCCCTCCGTCCAGGGTGACTCAAGGAAACCTTTTCTTCCTTGACGCTTACAAAGGAAAGGGAGGCAAACAGTCATGGTTTAAGGAGACATGTAAAGGAAATTTTTTAAAGGCAGCCTGCCCTGGGCTGTTTATTGTGGTGCTATTCATAGAAGCACACAAATCGGAATGGGTCAGATGCTCCACAAGACGTGCCTGTGGAGGTGTGACTGGCAGAGAAGGGTGACTGCAAGCAGCTAGGACGAAACAGAGTCCCCAAGTCCCTCCTGGCACAGAAATGGAAACAGGCCTGTCACACTTACTGGGAAAAGGCAAAAGGTTATAAGAGGTGTGATCAAAAAATACAGTGAACGTTTAAATTTAAAAAACATTATTACAGTAAAAGACACATCACCATTAACACCCCTCAAAATACTCCCCCTCACTTCAGATACACTCATCCCATCATTCTGGCCACTTTCTGAAGCAGTTCCGGAAGTCCTCTCTCGTGAGTGTCTTTAGTTGCACTGTCATAGCTGCCTCTATGTCCTGAATCATTCTGACTTTGGGGAACAGCCAGAAGTCACACGGTGCCAGATCCAGGGAATAAAGTGGATGAGGACACACCATAATGGTTTCATTTGACAGAAATTGCCGTGTACCAGAAGTGATGTGCGTGACACGGAGCGTTGTCATGATGGAGGATGATTTATGGCACACTTTAAAACACAACGTCTCTCAACCGTAGCTCACACCTGATTGACTGCACCAAACAGGTTGAAACTTGTCACACACTCTTACAAAGGTTTGACGCACCGCTTCCCATATTGAAGATCCCTGCCTTTCCGTTGAATGGCACTCGGCAGCAGCGTTCACCGTATTTTGTGATCACACCTTGCATAAGTAGTTGACCTTTTCAGTATTTTTAACTCTTCCCTGTCAACATGCGAACATAAGGGAAGTTTAAATGAAATGGGTGGCTATAAGAAGACATGCTCAGTGTCACGCAGCATTGCTTGCTCTTTTTCTTTCTTTGGTTTTTATCCACCAAAGTCCCATCCTTTCCCTGCATCTGCCTCTGAGCTGGACAGGTGTCACCACGGCTGTATGAGCTCCCCTAAGGAACGCGGGATTAGGGGGCCCAGCTCAGAGCTCACCTTGCAGGCAGCCCTGCACGTCCCTTTCAAGGACCTGTCAACAAAATGGGGGGTGGGGACTGGCTGTCCTGTCCCATGCAGGAGGTCGAAAGGTACAGTCCTTGGACATTGTCATCCGACTCACCAGGCTGCTGTTCTGAGCTCTCCCTCCCCCCCGGGAGGAGAGCACAGAGGGCCACACCAGGTGGGACCATCCTTCTGGCTGGGGGGCACGAAGAACAATGGCCCAGGGTTGTGAGGATCCCTAGCGTTTCCTGACAGCTCCCGTGGGGGTGCAGTCCCCAGCATTTATCAATGGCAGGCATTGTTGAGCATCTTATGTGCATATTAACTTGCTTAGTCCTCAGACACCAGCCTGTGGTACAGGTGGGATTACTTCCCCATGTTCCAGGTGGGGAAAGGGGCAGAGGCAGTGTGGCAGTGAGCCGCAAAGCAGCTGCACCCATGGCAAGCGTCACTGGTCCACGCAGGACTAAGACGTCTCTCAGGTGATGGTCACAAATAACATTCTGATCAGCACGTGCCCTGGGTTGGCGCCTCACCGGGCACTTTAGATGTGCTGTCTGAGAGGCTGCCTCCTGCCGTAGGGACCCCTGCCTTATGTCTGAGAGCATCGAGGTCCAGTATGGTGAGGTGGCCTGCCCAGGTCCCATGGCAGGTGAGGGTGTGCTGGATCGAAAGCCCACGTCTGTGCTCTGGGCCACGATGGAGTTTGCCGTGGCTTTTCTGGGAGAATCATCACCCTGCATGTTGTTGGAGGGGACACATCATCCTTGACAACCCAAACAGGGGCAATGGTGGCAGCCAGGACTCGGGTCGAGAGGGGCCTGAGTGGTGTCCTCTGCTGTTAGTGACGGTATTTGTCATCCAAGTTGGTGAGATTCTGTGATTCGGATGCCAGGAATACATGTGGGTGACCTTCTTCCTAAACAGTCCTAAGTAGCCCAGTGCACTGCGTGCACACAGCTCTTTCAAAGACGATGCTTACAGGGCACAGCAGATGCACCTTCCACAAGCACCAGGCTCTGTCGCAGGCTGGAGTTCTCCGTGGGAGCGGGAGGGAGCGATGACAGCTCCAGGCCCCTTCCCGGCCCGGTCAGTGTGTGCAGGGTTCCCAGGGCCCCTTTCCCAGTCAGTCGGGGACCTTACCCCTTAGGAAGAAGGAGAACACGTGATCATAAAGCTCTCGCTTATCTGTGAATGTCTTCAGTGACTTGTGCTGAGATCACAGAAAGGTGGCCCCACGACGCTGCCATTCTCTAGTGGGTGTTTTACACGCACCATCTTAGTGAACAATGGTATCTGCTGTGATGCCTGAAGCTGCAATTAAAAACAGTAACAGTGGGAAACTAACCAGTGAGGAAGAGCCCTGGCGGTTGGGACGTGAAGCCTGGGGCTGGTTGGTCTGGGGCGACCTCACAGACCTGTTCCCCGTGCATGGAGGTCCACAGGCCCAGCCGCCCCTGGGACCCCGGAAGGCTGCTGAGGCCATGCAGGCTCCTCCGTTTTCCATTCACAGCCCGTGTCCCACAAAGAAAGGGCACTGTTTCTAGACCCCCAGTGAGCTGCCTTCCGCTCACTTGTCTTCGGTCTGACTTGTTCGCATGCCCCCTGGGACAGGCGCTGGTTACTCTGATCACCAGACGTGGCAGAGAAGAGGTGGCCAGCTGTGCAGGCACTGCCACGTCTGAATCATGGAGCTGCGGGACTGCAAACATGACCCAGTGGTGTTGTTTCATGCTGCTAAGTTTGCAGTAGAATATTGAAACACTAGACAAAATTAAGGGAAAAATAAAAATCCACTAAACCACCATATGAGGTAAGAATCACTACCGTGACTTTGCAGCTGAGGAAGCTGAGCTTACAGGGGCTGCGTAATTTGTCCCAAATCACACAAGGAATCAGATGCGTAAGTAGAGTTGGAACCCAGGTCTGTCTGACTCCAAAGCATGAGTTAGGTTGACCAGAACAGACATGGAGCCCAGTCTGTGCATCCACTTGGACACTGGGACAGCTGTCTCTGTGGGTGACAGTCCCCTGCTTCCCAAGTTCCCGCTGGACCCTGCCAGAAGAGCCCACAGCAGAGTAAGTGACGTGCAAACGTGGGTGCTCCCGGGGGCTGCTCCCAACTGCTGATCGTGCCGCCTGCTCTCGTGGAGCCCCAGGTGGCCCGTGGCTGTGCAGCCCTCCCTGTGAGGGGTGCCTCCTCCCCGGAGTCCCCCCCAAACCCGTTAAGGAAGTCTTAGTAGACTGTCAAAGGCCATCCTCCGAACTGCCTTTTCAATGCCATTCAGTCAGGTGGTGCTCGCAGAGAGCGTTTATCGGTGTTTGTTACCTGAACGCGGAGTTTGCAGACTGAAACCGTCCTCCACACCCACTGGCCGGTAGGTGCTCTCAGCACACAGGCGCTGCTGCCTCCACTGTCCTCCTTCCCTCCTGAAACCCTGCACAAGTCTTGTCCTAAGGGGCCCATTGGGGGGCTGGGGACACAGGTCCTGTGGAGACCTGAGTCCCCATTCTGGCCGTGGGGTGTCCGCCTTTTCCCGGTGGAGACTTGACCTCCTGACCCACTTCCTGCTGGACCAAGGCCCAGTCTCATCCTTGCCCAGGCACTGGGTACCGCCCTGCTCTTCTGCCCTTGGCCGCACCTTGCAGTTCCCTCCATCCATTTGTCCTATGACCGTTTTTTTGAATGTCACCTGGAGTCTAGCCACAGTAAGGGCCACCCCCCTGCAAGTCTCCTACCTCTGGTGGATTTTCTAGATACACTGCCTGGCTGTGTTAGCTGCAACCCCGCTCCAGCCTCTCCAGGGACTGCGGCTCCCACTGCCTGTTGTGTGTTTCAGGGTGGCTCTGGTCTCAGATGGCCAGAGTTCCCAAGCGAGCATCCCAGCCCGGTCCTCAGACTCCCTAAAGGTGGGGGGTGCGCTGAGTTAACACCCCTGAGTGAATAAATAAAGGCCCTCATATCTGCCTCCACACTGGATCCACAGACACACATATCACCCCACATACACGAGAGCCCCCTTTTCCTAAAGGGGAGACGTTTACATGACTGAAATCTAATGGCAGAAAAGACATCCCTTTAGGTTGTACATTTAGATAGCTGTTTATAGGGCAAATACTAAAATGCCAAAACATGACAGTGAAGACGGTTAGTGGAAGCAGATGGGACTTGGGTCAGATCCATGTGGCTCTGTTTACTGGTCACTTATTGATTGTCACCTTGAGAAGTCACGTAGTTTCTAAGGAGGTTTCCTTGACTCTAAGACTGAGACAATAATGTTGACCTCGATTTTATTGCCAGGATTAACTGAACCACGTACGTGAAGCGCCTGACACTGTGGGTACTGTGACGTATGTGTCACTCATCCATCACCTGCCTGGGGTGAGGCTGGGGATGAAGAAACAGGGTCTGTTTTGAGGATGAAGGAGAAAAAGAGAGGAGAAGATCACAGAAAAAGTAAGGGGCAGAAGAAGAAGGGATCATATCGAGCTTCTTGCGGAACCCACTGCGTTGACCTCCACTCCATCTTTCAGTTGGATGACTCTAAACAAGGACGACGCTGGTGGCGCTCCCACCTGAATACACGGGGTGGACTGCACATCGCCACCAACCACGGGTCTTCTCTGTGCACTCGGAACAGCCACACTTGCCGGACAGAAACACGGGCCCCAGCATGGATGCCAACACTCACTCGCCCGCCCTCCACCTGGATGCGGTTTCTTGTCACCACGAGTGCCAGTTACAGATCCGTTATCAAGCACATCGCCAGGATTAGCTGTTCTATTTTCTGTGTAGTCTCACACCACTTGCAGGCAGACTAATCCTCTTAAAGAATGTATGCTGACTAACTGAAGTAGCTCCTGGTTTTAACAGTTTCAGCATGAAGTTTGAGATGCGGCCTCAACCACGTCCACTGCCTGGGCTACACGCACACCGTGGCCGCTGGGCTAACACGAACTTTCAACAGCTCGAAATAAATTGTACCAGTTACATAGTTTTGTTCTGATTTACATTCTCCTGTTACCTCTGGAACGTCGGTGGCTAAAACCATCAAGCGTATTGGACTGGAAATAGATTTCACTAAGTAAAGTTTATACGATAGGAGATATTAGTGGGTAATTAACTTCTCACGGAGTTAAGGGGCTATGTTGACTTTCTGTAAGTGACTGAAAAGGACCTCGTGTTTTAGAGGCATGACTAGGTTTGGACACCCAGACTCAGGACTGGATGTCACCCTGAGGACCCTAATTCCCAGGCTGCTTTCCTGAGGAAGCCGCATCGAGAGGGTTGGGGGCGTGGGCTTTTCCCTGCCGGGACGGCCATGTCCTTTGGCCATTGCAAGGCAGGTTGGCAGGGCGCTGGCCTCCCAGCTGGCAGGACCTGCCCTGGAGGGAAGCAGCCTGGTATTAACCTGTGAGCACATGGCCAGTGCAGCCCCAGCCCCAGGGGAACTGCTAGGAACGGGGTTCCCTGTTGACAGATGTGCTGATTTTTGAAAGAAGCAATGAGTGTGATTTTATGCAAAAGATTCAGACCTTTAGTCCTTTTCTAGAAATGTTAAGCATAGTATAGGCCACCTCCCCAAAGGCCAGCGGTCACGTCATGAGCACAGGCTACACTTCTGAGCCCCCCACCCCGTGATCCCACAAGAGGGGCCTCTCTTCTCTCTCCCCTGCCCCCCCAGCCCCTCTCCCTCCCTGCCAAGCATCTCCGGTCCCACTATGGCCCCTGATGGGCTCTGTCCAATGCTGAGACTCTTCTCCCCCTCTGTCACAACTCTCCATCGTCCCCATTGGCAAAAGTCTCCAGCTGGTCTCCTGGCTCTACACTGAAGCCAGATCGAGTTTTCTAGGACACAACTGGGACCCTCTAACCCCTCAGATCTCCCAGTGGAACAGGCGGCCATCCGTACGCAAAACAAAAGCTTGACCCTCGCCTCCCATCATCTACAAAAACTAACTCAAGTTGGACTTAGCTCTAAATGTAGGAGCTTAAAAACATAAAACTTCCAGGAGAAAACAAAGAAAAAAAGTGTGGTCTAGGGTTAGGCAAGAATTTCTCAGACGGGATATAAGAAACAAACTGCAAAAGGATAAATTGATAATAGTTAACCTACAAAATTAAAAACTTCTGCTCTCTGAAAGATACTGTTAAAAAAAATAGAAAAGTCTGGTGGAATATATTTGCAAAACACATATCTGCTAAAGTACTGGTATCAAGAATACAAAAAGAACTCTTAGAACTCAGTGATAAGGAAACGATTGATGCAATAATAATAATAGTAATAATAATAATAATAAAATAATTGGACCAAAGACGTTTACTTCAGAGGAGAATGCAGATGAATAGCACGTGAGCACGTGGAAAAGCACTCACCATTTGTTGTCGTGAAGAAAGCGCCAGTTAAAATCAGAACGAGACACCATCGCACACCAGTTGGATGGCTGAAATTAAAGAGGCCGACAGCGCCAAGTGCTGGTTGAGACGCAGAACCGCTGGGGCACTCACACCTTTTGGGGGCAGATGCCCACGGTAAAGTCACTTTGAAAGCAGTGTGGCCGTTTCTTATGACACATTTCATATGGCCCAGCGATCTCGTTTCTTGTTATTTACCCAAGAGAAACGAAAACTTATCTTCCCGGTAAACCCTGTATAGCAGTTTTATTCATAATCGCCCCACAGTGGGACCTGCCCAGGTTTCCGTCAGCCAGTGAATGAATGAACAGACGGAGGTGCGTCCACTCACGGCACAGCAACCAGCTTTAAAGGAGCACGCTCGTGATGCACAGAGCGACACAGATGAATCTCACACACAGTGAGCCGAGGGAGAAAAGCCGGACACAAAAGGCTACATACTGCGTGATTCCATTCATGTGACAATCTCGAAAAGGCACAACTAAGGGGACAGAAAGCGCATAGAGCAGTGTGTGCAGGGCGTGGGGATGGGACATATTGCAAGGCACAAGAGCGAACTTTCTGGGATGATGAAGCTGCTCTTTATCTTCCCTGACATCACAGTTACACAGCGGTTAATTTTTCCTGTAGGCAAATCCAACCTCAATAGATCAGACTTAAGAGGAAACATCCTTCAGTGAGCCTCTGTTTGAATTGTAAAGCCATTTTGATTCAAGGTATCTCAGGAAAAGGAGAGTTTATATTAAGACATCATACGGAAAATGCATTTCCATTGAAAGGAGACCTGCGGTGGCCCAGACCCAGGGAGACAGGGGACCGACAGAGGGCATCCGTTCAGGGCTTGCTTTCAGCGCTTCCCTTCACACATGGGCCCAGCTCAGGTGGTCCTCACCTGGTGCCTGTGGTCCAGACCCCCTCCAGTACTTCCGGTTCGGACTCCCAGGAGCAGGCTTCTGGTGGGCCCATCCTTTCCTCCACAGGCAAACCCTTGGAATGGGAATCCCTGGGCCCAGTGTCATCCCCAGTAAATCAACTGCTATGTAGGGAACCACAAAAGGTGGGGGTGATTGGGGGACTATGGACAGTCCACTGAGGGGGGTACATCGTGTTGGTCAGCCCCGCGGCAGCAGACAGGTCTCACACTCTCCCATCACCTTTGGGATAATGGAGAAATGCCTGAGGGCGACAAGTAAGTCCCTGCTGGCCTTTCCAGCCTGGCCTCTTGTCACGTCTCCCGCCTGCCACGCAACCTCCTCCAGCCCCGCCCCCAGCTTTCTATGACGGAATGTGACTACTTGGTAACTTTTCTTGGCTTTGGTGAGGTACCTGCATCTCCCTCGACCTGGCAGACCTTTCCTTTGGCTCCCTTTTCGGCACTTAGCATCTTGGATGCTCCAGGACTCTGCTAGGGTGTGGCCTCTGCTGGGAAGCAAAGCCGCCAGGCTCCCCATCCAGGCTCCCCGTCTCTGTACCTTGGGGCCGCCTGTACTCCTCTTGCTCAGACGACTCAAGGAGTCACTGTATTTGGAATACTGGCAGTTGTGGATCATGGGGAAGTCTGTTAAAAATGCAGAGTGACCCTGGGGGGCGGTAAACTCCTCAGGGTGGGGATGAGCCCAGGGGTCTGCAGGGTGAACAGATTCCCTTGGGTCCTGCGGGGCGTATTACAATTATACTGTGATTGCAGCTCAAGCCCACCCCACGGTGAGGGGATGGGGTGGGCTGGCAGTCCTTAGTGCCTCTGATGGCTGGCTGGTGTCCAGCTCTGCCCTCCAGATGCATCCCCTCCCACGCCTCTCCCCTTGCATGGCTGGGCCATGGACTGGCCTCTGCCCACGCAAGCAGAAGTGAGGGCCACTTCTGGCCAGAGGGCTTCACTGTCAGTGAGCAGCTCACCTGGCGCCCCTTCCCTTTGCCAAGGCTGCTGGCATGTGTGAGACGGTGCCGGGCATCACAGCATCTTGCCTGCTGCTCTGCTGCTAAATCCCTTTGCATGGTACCACTTCCCAGTGATGAGGGGTTTTCCTGGGTGCCCGCTCAGTGCCAGGATGACAGCAGTGAAGAGCACGCAGTTACCCTTGTCACATGGTTACAGTCGACAGAGGGGACAGGTACCAATTATAGAATCTATCGGATTCTCTCCATGCAGCTGAACAAGCCTTTGCGCACGTCTGGATAAGTGAGTTCCTCACGGTCACAAAATGCCGTTTCCCGTCCTGACACCTAGCTGCAGCCAGGCCATTTCCCCTTGGGGAAGCTCTTGAACACAAAGCCACACTGCCTTGCTCCTGGCCGGCTGGGTGGTCCAGGGTAACTCGAGCCCTGCATGGCTGATGTCCACCCTGGCTGCTGTCATGTGGGTGGTGGGCATTTGGAATTTGCGGCAGGGAAAGGCATTCAGGTGCAGTTTGCCCACAGTACAGGTGTGGCCAGGACCCCGGTCCAGGGGACAGCTGCAGCTTCTAAACCCACAACAGTGACACGTTCATGAACTTGGATCGTAAAGTGGTCCTGAGTGGACCTGCCCAGAAAGGAGATGCATGCGGATATATCTGCGGAGAGCCAGGACAGGTGGGGGCTGAGCGCCTGTCCCAGGAATTTCAGGGATCCATGGAAGCAGGAAAACACTGGAGGACATTTATTTTGGTCCCCTCTCAATGAATAGTAATGTTTGAAAATCCACACGTTTAGAGACAGTAAGTTCTCACCTGACCCTACACTGGGTCCTGTAATGAGGGGAAAGGAACGTTATCAAGGACATTAGCAGATCAACGGGCAACGCTGGGCTATGGACCGAGACCAGACACGTGTACTTGAGCAACATAAATGTATGAATTTGCTAACTGTGCTTCCCTACTCTTAGGGAAGACATCAAAGTATATAGGGGTTAGGGGCTATAGTGCATGAAACCTGCCTACACGGGACTCAGGACAAAACGATGTCTGTTCACAGGTGCTCTTCAGACATCTGCAAAAGCCCGTGGCCGGGGCAGGCTGATTGGTGCCGTCAGCAAAGCTACAAGGTTCAAACTCACATACTTGTAAGAAGTTGGCCCAAATTGAGTTTTCTCTTCTGTGATTTTCTCCCGAGTCCTTTGTCTTCAACAGGAGTCCTTTGTGTTCTGTTCTCCCAGGAATCCAAGATCCTTCACGTCATTCTTTCTAGGTTTTCATCTTACGGTTTTCTGGGCTTGGACCAATGGGTAGACATTTTCAGGAGGCCTATTTCAGTGGCAGGAAAGGGTGACCTTTCATGATATATCCATCCAAAGGTGTGAAAAGCAGGAGCTATAAAAAGTGCCTGAAAAGGGCTTTGGCACCGTCCTTATTCTGCACTTACCAGCTACTTGACCTTGGGCAGGGTATTTCACCTCTGCGAGGTTGGATTTCCTAATCTGCACCGTGGACATCTCCCAGTGACAACCTCAGAGGGCCGGAGTAGGGGCTGGGTGACAGATTGGTGGCCATTTGGCATAAATGAATGGTCAGAAAAAGTTACTGTTGTAGCTGTTTTTGTAACATGAAGATCCAGAAAAAGACATAATTATTGCTATCCTATTTGTATTGTAATTTTGACTCCGTAGACACATTAATAATTATATTAATGATAATGGTTTTCATTCATTCGCAGTGTCCTCCGTGCCAGTCACTGTCACAGGTATGACTTCATTCAACCCCTAGGATATCACCCTCAGGGGGGTTTATTAGCCCATTTCAAAGATAAGGACACTGAGGCTTGGGGGCGCTGAGAACCTATGTAGGGCCTCCTTCCGCCACCCGCATTCACTCCAGTGCTCACACGCAGATGGGGAAACTGAGATCAGATAGAAGAGGCCCCAGACCTGGGTGGCTGTGAGCGGGCACCGCAAACCCAAGATCCCTTCCCCCCCCACCCCACCCCCCCCCCGCCCCCCGGGCTGGACCGCCGGTCCAGACAGAGTCCCCAGCATTGGCGCCTCCTCGGTCCTCCTTGCACTGTGTTGGTGATGCAGGATTTGGACCATACAGTTAAGACTTTGAGTTTCAAAGAATTCGCTTGCAAATTGCCTTTCGGGATAGGTCCGATGTGTCTTCCGCCGGCGCTCGAGCCTGGGCTGTCGGGGTCCCACGTCTGGGGCTCCCGGGAGGCAGGACCAGGGACCCGGGCGCCCACGCCCGGCTGCGGGCCCCGAGGGTCCGGCCCCCTAGCCCGCGCGCCCGCACCACGCCCTGCGCCTAGGCCGCGGCTCCGCCCGCGCTGGCGGCCGCCGAGCGGTCCCGGCTGCGGCGGCGGGAGGAGGAGCAGGAAAAGCGGCCGGGGGAGGAGGCGGAGGCGGCGGAGGCGGGCGGGGCCCGCGCGTTTAAAGCCCCTCGAGGGGGTGGGGAGGCCAGGAGGAGGCTGGAAGGGCCGAGCGGCGCGCCGGCAGCGGGCTCAGCGCTCGGAGGCCGCGGAGACCCGCGCGGAGCCAAAGTTTGCGCGCAGCCCCTAGGCTGGGCCGGGACGCCCCGCGCGCCCCGCCCGCCCCCTGGGCCCGCTCCTGCCCCAGCTGCGCCGAGGTCCCCCGGAGCGGTGCCGCGCAGGTACGGAGTTGGGTGGGGATCGCGGCCGCAAGTTACTTTGTGGTCCGCGCGGCGGGGCCCGGCGGGCGGGCGGTCCCCGTGCGGTCATTGTCTGCGCGCTGGCCGCCGGGCCGGGGACGCCGGGCGCCGCGGGGGCGCGGCGGGCGGAAGGGCGTCGCCTCCGGGCTGGGGGCTGCGGGCGCGGCGGAGCCGGCCGGGCTCTGCGCGGGTTCCCCGGGAGCTGCGGAGCCGGGCAGCGCCTCCTTGGACCATCCCGTCCGACGCCGGCAGCTCACGGGCCGGGGCCAGGCTAGGTGGGGGCTGCGCCCGTCCACGGTCAGGGCCGAGGCTGCGCTCCCGGGCCGCCCGGAGGGTCCCCTGCAGCCCCCCTGAGCCCACGCCGAGCCGGGCACTCCCCAGCCCGGCGCGGCCCAGTCTCGGGAGGGTTTTTATTCGGTTCCGTTAGTGACCCCGTTACCCGCCGCTGGGGCCTAACCCCAACTTGAGGGCTCGCGGATTAGCCGCCGGCCAGCCGTGGAAATGTGATAAGAGCCGTACCGTTTGCAGAAGGAAATTTCTGATGCAACTGTCTGCCTTCGCTGATTGCCTCTCCAAAAGCCTGCCTGGCGAGGCCCTGCAGCATGTGCGCTATGGAAATTAGGGTATTCTCTACTTTTTATTGTGTCCCTCTTCTCCTGGGGTTGGAAGAAATGCCAACTTTTTGTCGTTTGCTTTGACGAAAACCTTGGGCCCTGTAGGGAAGCCACAGGTGACTGAGACACTGCTGGATCCGCGATGCACTAGAAAGAAGGACTTCTCGCAAATGTACCCAGTTTCATTCAAGAGATGCAAAGAAAAGACCAAAACAAGTAGCGCTCCTGAGTGAATATGCGTAATTGCACAACTTTCTGGGTGCTGCTGTTTACAGGGCCAGGCCCAGAACACTTTGTTTCTGAAAATGCTGAATCAGCCGTTTGGAGCCCCCAGCTTCAGAAATGGTGCTCTACTTAACATTTCGCTCGGTTTTACTCAGAACACATGTTAGCGAGCAACAGGCGCTGGCTGGGGTTTACAGCATGAGGCTGGTGGTTTCTCACAGCAGTTGACTTGGAGCCCCCCCCCCTTTCTTTCTAGAAGGAAAAGTAGGTGGAATCTAGATATGTATAGCAGAAGAAATTAATTCCAACTTGTGGGGATAGTGAAGTGTCTTTTAGCGGAAGATTTTGTTCAATAAAAGCCCTGGAAGCAAATTTGTTTCCAGGAATGATGTGGAGGCTGGCTTTTTCGGTTAACATCAGAACTCTAGGATTACTGCACGTAACATTTGAGTTTTATTGGGAATACTTGAAAGAGAAGGGCCACACAGGCCAATCTCCAGATTACAGGGAGGGAATCTGAGGACAGACCGGGTTACACACCCAGCCAGCGCCAGCCAGCGCTTGTGTAACTGAGAAGTGTAGCGACTGATACTTTGTAGCATTTCATAGTTTACGAGACACGTTGGAAGCCTTGTTGCTTTTAGCCCTCTACAGCCCTTGGATCCCCATTTTACAGGTGGGGAAACTGAGGCTCAAGAGGTTAAATTGGCATGCCCAGGGTCACATGGCCAGCACATGATAGAGCTATCACCAGAGCCCAAGTTTTGGATTTCTTTTTTTCAGTCCTGTGTGTTTTATGCTTCTGCACGCGTACATCTGCCTCTGAAAGAGAAATAGCCCAGAGGACGTCCCCTGCCAGTCACACACCCGAGAACTAGCAGGGCCCATTACCACTCCCTGGACTCCCAGCTTTTCAGAGCTCTCTCATTGTCGCTGAGGCCATTATCAACATTTTCTTTTGTCTGCTCATTGATTATATGAAAATACATATTTTTTTGGGAGAAAATTTTGGTATCCACTGAGTTGTAAGTTTGATATGGTAGTTAAACGTTTGTTGTAATAAAAAAATGGTGTTTTAATAAAAGCTGTGTACCCCTAAAGTCATCGATTGCATACTGCCCAAGTTCTGTACCATTTTGGGGGCAGCGATGGCAGGGAAAAATGCCTTTTATTTGTGGACCAAGACCCTGGAACTGGCAGGCTCATGCCAGCTACTTGTTGGGGGCTGTGTATGGTGGTGTGCCATCGGAACACAGGGCAGTACTGGCCCAGTGGCAGTGACCGTCTCTCTGGCCAGTCAGCCTCCACTGAGAGAGAATAACAAAGTCAGAACTAAGTGCTAGCCCAGAACCTTTGATTTTGATGACACAGCTGGTCAAGACTTTACTGTGTATAGCAACCAAACTCCTGCTTGAACAGAAACATCTACACATCTAGGACTGTAGAAATTCTGGGTTGGTAGACCCAGTGCTTCAAAGGTGGCATAATGTACAGAACCTGTTTCCTCCGAGTCCTGTCCACCTCTTACCTGCAAGGAAGAAACACCTGTGTACTCAACACCTGTGTACGGTGTAATTAAGTGTGTGGAAGGGCGAGCACGTCTGCCTATCAGAACTCAGAGAGCTGGCTGCAGGGGACTTCTGTTCTGTTTTGTGGTAAAGACGCCTTTCCATTTGCAGTTTGTGGCATAAACCCCATGTCATGTCTGTCTCAGTCTTCTTAAACCAAAGTGGGGTTTGTTTAGGGCTCGTGAGGAGAAAATACTTGTTTTGCCTTTCAATTAAGCAATCAGTCTTATGTTTAAAATTTAAATAACACTTTTTCTGCTGGTAGAGATTTTTTTTTAAACTGTCTTATTTTATTTTTTTCTTAACTGTAGAAGTATGGGAGGTTACAGAAGAAATTAAGACAGCCGAGCTACTTGGTAGGCAAGGCTTGGCAAACAGGTGCTTTCGGGACCTGGAAACTTTCTACCAGGTCTGTGCTAATGGGTTTGTAACTGATCTTATCCTTCCAGCACTAGCTGGCATTTAATTTGGGTTAGTATTTTAGCTGCACACGTCTTGGGAGCTGTCTCTGTCCCTCATCTTCTCCCTCTGGCGGGACACCTATGGCGTCAGGGAGCTTCTGAACTGATCTTGGAGCAATGGGCTTTTTTGTCTGTGCTCCTGGTGGTCATGGGGCCAGTGAACCAGGAGGAGATGCAAGCAGGTGAAGCTGACCACCACCAGCTCCTAGAAAGCCTGATGGCCCTTCTTTAACAATGAAAGGAAAAATGGTGTGACTTTCCTTTGAGATGCCAAAAAAGAAAGCCATGCCCTAGAATTATCAAAAATCATCTCGGAGGTGGAATTGAATGGTTCTGACTTCCTGCTTTGGGGACCCACGGACTCCTGGCCTGTGTGGTGGAAGGGGTCAGCTTGGGAATGAGAGATGCTTTGCTCCCCTAACTGCTCTCCTGCCCACTTGTGCAGGCGGGGGTGTCCAGGTGGGAATAACTTCCCTGAGGACCCATGGGGTGAAGATGGTGTCATGACTGGATACCACTGGGAAAAGGAGAATCTCATTCCTGTTTTCAATCATTGAATTTACCTGTGGATTTGGAGCAGACGCTCCTAGAATGTTCAGATCCTTAAGTTGAGCCTCTTCTTTGGGCTGGAGCAGCCAGAGTGGACTGTGTGTTTCAGCATCCACTGTGGGGATGGGATCTGGGAGGAATTCCCCTCCCGCCATTTTGCTCCCTCTCGATGCTCAGGGCAGTGGCAGTACTGACCGTTGCACATGGCCTGCCATCTCAGTTGGACTCCTGGTTCTTCCATTTACTAGCTCGGTGAGTCCAAACCAGTGAACTAGCTCACCAGCTCACCGGCACTGTGGGAGTCCCAGGGATTTTCACCTTGAAGTGCTGTGGTGAATGTGGATGCCCTTGGATTTGGGTGAACCCCTTCACAGTGCAAGGCTCCTGGCGAGAGCTCGGAGACACTGCTTCTGACACATTCAGCCATGGCTTTGAGCAACTTGTGTGCTCGATTATTGTGCTTTCTAGGCATCTGCCAGGTCTGCTGAAAGGAGGACCCTGCTTTTTTTATTTTTGTGTCCTGGTGCTTTGTGCAGGTTAGCTGTCTACACGTAAAACCTTATGGAATTGACAGTTACCTGCTTTAAGAATCAGTCCCTGAGAGTAAGAGTCGTTTGATTGCCTACGTATAGCAAGCAGGTTGTTTGAGCTCCTCACAGGTCCAATGGTGCAATGTCCACCTCACCTGGCTGGTCCCTTACAATGAGGAGCAAAAATGCAGAGACGGCTGAGATGCCCAAGCTCAGATGGGCTACGGAGCTGGCTATGCAGCGACCTCTGCTGTCCAGGGGTACAGAGCTGGGGGACACCTGTCTTCGGAACCCTGAGGTGGATTGGTGTCTAGGGTCTGCAGAGAAGCCTGCTCACCTGGCCTTGAGATAAGTGTGGACTGCTGGTCCTGGTGGGTTGACTGCCCCTGGGAGCCGCGCTGTCCGCCATCCCAAGGCTGTGCCGGGGGACAGCCCTGCGTCCCTCTTACTCCTGGCTGGGGTTTTGAGCCAGGTCAACCGGCCTGAGCACCCGCAGCTACGGTCGCGCCTGGAAACGTGGCCTCAGAAAGAGCTTGATGCGCATTCGCCCTCATCATCACATCGTCATTGTCACCACGCTGGCAGCAGGGTTGGCGGCTGGGCTCCTTGCTTCACTGTGCAATGGGACTGCATGGAGGGGCCGCGGTCTGTCTGGCCCCATCTGTAAGCTGTCAGGCGTGTCACACCAGGAGCTCCATGAGGGAGGGCCTCTGGAAGAGACAACCACGAGCGGTGCCTGTGGCCCCCTCTGTACCTGCTCTCTCATCCGCTCACGCGGGAGTCCACAGGCAGGACCCAGCGCCACTCGCCGCAAGCTGCCTGGGTCCCACGTGAGACGCTCTTGGAGGAGAGACCCTGCAAGGACTCACTTCTCTGATGAGCTGGGCCTCTGGTTTACTTACTTGTTTTTTTAACTTTCATCCCTCAGAGTGTCTGGGCAGTGGTTTCTTCCAACCTTTTATGAGTTGAGAACTCCCTTTAATATAAACATTTTATAATACCACGTATCTAATAGTAGTAATAATTTTAGGATTCCCTGCTCCAGGAAACCCACAGTGACCAACAGCTACTATGAACCGAGTAACTTTTAAGCTCAGAAGTTTGTGCAGTGGGCTCATGCATGTAGGAAGTCTCCTTTGGCCAAGGACGATGGCTTGCTCTAAATCTGGGCGCCTCCTCGGAAGTGTTGCTCCCAGCAGGCGGAAGGTGGGGCTGGGTGCTGTCCAGAGCCCTCTAAGTGGCCAGTATGGCCGGCACAGGCTGCGGGTGGTGGCCTGAGAGCCTGCAGGTAGCTTTTTCTAGAATGCCCTTCCCTTCTCTGAAGAGCTGTGTGGATTGCATGGAACCCCCTCCAGGAAATGAGACTCTGACACCTAAGCCCCTGGAGGAGGATAAGGCAGGAAGGCCTTCCCTAGCTGGGTCACCCCTTCACCGCAGGCTGGGCCTGGTCCCTCTCTTCTCCCTGGAGCCTGTGAGGACTCAGTAGACTCTGGCAGCCTCTGGAGTGGCTGCCCCCCCCCCCCAGGCGGGGCCTGTCTCCTGCTGGCCTGGCCTCACCACACAAGTTCTGTCCGGTTGAAGGGTCACCTGGCGTTCTAATCCCTCAACTCTCAGGACAGACTGTTTTTAAGTTTGGTTTAATGTTTTTAATCAGAGTAATATATGTGCATAAAGGCTGAATTCCCCAGAAGTCACCAGGATTATCCGTTGCTGTTTTCCTGTC
This sequence comes from Rhinolophus ferrumequinum, assembly GCF_004115265.2. Classification (NCBI taxonomy): domain Eukaryota; kingdom Metazoa; phylum Chordata; class Mammalia; order Chiroptera; family Rhinolophidae; genus Rhinolophus; species Rhinolophus ferrumequinum. The sequence goes on along the minus strand of NC_046303.1, from coordinate 2,525,316 downwards.
TTTACGTCCATTTTTAAGCAGATGTCTGTGAAATGCGTTGCAATCCCATCCCGCCCTGCCAGCCCCCAGCGCCCCATGTGTTCTGAAGTCCCTGCCTGGGAGGGGAGGAGTTGGGCCTCTGTCCCATCCCCCTCGTCCACTGCCCTCTCCTGGTCCCCGCTCCTGGTGACATGGCTGGACCAGCAGTACTGCTGATGCTGCCGTGACAGCCGCAAAATGCTGCTCCTGGCAAGCCCTGTGTGCACAGCGATGACTTCTTCTGTCTCGCAGCACATTTTGTTTTCTCCTGGAGTTGTTTTCGCATCTGCTTAGTCCTTTATGAACTTATCACTCCTCACCCCCACCCCCACTCCATACTGACACAGTTGTGCAAATGTCCTTTCACACACCCTGGGTTTTCAGCCAGTTTTATCTTTTGGAAACAACCTCTCCTGTGCCTTTGGGGCTCCTGCTCTCCTGGAATCTTCCTTCTCCATCATCCCGGGGAGGGTGCCCTTTGCCTTTCTCTTGGATCTTGTGACTCCTTTTGCCTGGTTTCCTTCCAAAATTTGATGGCGAACATTCCATAATAACTTCCAAAAAGGAGGTGCGTGCAGATTTTTTGAGACCTTGCATGTCTGAAAATGTCCTTATTCTCCACTCAGAACTAATAGTCTGTCCGAGAATAGATTTCTACATTGGACATTTGCTTTCGCTCAAAAAGGCAAGGGCTGCCATTGTCTTTAGGCAGATTGCGCCTCTGAATAAGGCTGATAGGGTTCTTGATTCTTTATGTGAAAAATTTTCAGGGTTTGTTGTTGTTGTTGCCCTTTTTCAGGTCTGGAAGCTTGTAGCGTATTCTTTGTGTCTCTGTTTGGAAATTCCTTGAAAATGAGCCTTGTTGGGGGTTTGATCTGTCCTACTGAGCCCCTCAAACCGGAAACTCAGATCCTTTGGGGCTGGGACATGTTTTTGAATTAATTCTTTAATTTCTTGTCTTCCGTTTTCCTCTTTTCTCTTGTGAAAATGGCTTTTGTTTGGTGGTTAGCAGCCTGGACTGGTTCTCTATCTTTTATCCCCTGTTCTGTGACTATTGCCTTTTTCTGGCTTGTGGAGCATCTCAACTTGACTCTGACTTTTCTAGTGGATTTTAAATTTCTATTTTCATTTTTAATTTCTAAGGATCTCTTTATTTCTTTTTTGATTTTTTTAATAGACTTTATTTTTTAGAGCAGTTGTAGATCCACTGCAAAAAAATTGAGTGGAAAATACGAAGATTTCCTGTATAACCCCTGCCCCCCAACCCCCACTGCCTCCCCCACCAGATGGGACACATGTCGTAGTCAGTGAACCTACAATGACACAACATCATCACCTAAAACTCTTATTCTTACTTTAATGGCATAATATCCTTGGTTTTTAGAGACACTGCCTTTTCCCCCCTTAAGTTCTTTTTGGAGGTACTAGTTTTTGCGTATGTTTTTGTTTTACTTTTTCCTGAAGTTTGTTCTCTCCGGGTTTTGCATTATTTATGTATTTTAAAAGTTTTCTGTGTGTTTCTGTCTGGTTACCCAGAACTCAGAGTCCGCAGCGGCATGAACTTATGTGCGTGTGTTATTCGGGTGTGTGAGCCGGGGAAGCAGGGGTTGGGGGAGGGCAGGCGCGCGGCACCGGGCTGGTTGTTCTGGATTCCTCGCCTGTCATTGTTCCCTCTCCTCTTCCCTCTTGCTCTCCCACATCCGGACCAGCTGCTTTGAGCTGGGAGCCCTGGGATCTGTCTAGGGGCGTGTGACCGAGAGGCCCTTCAGCCCTGGGGACCTGCTCTTCGCACTCTGGAGGCTGCAGGAGTCCCAGGGGAAAGCTGGGGAATGCAGGTAACTTGCTCAGGACCTTGGGCAAGTTCCTCTGTCTGCACCTTGATGTCTCCTAGATTCTCAGGGTTGGTTCTGTGCCTTGGTTTCCTCTGCTGCATCTCTACCTCCGGGAGCAGCCCAGGCCCATGGCGATCTGCCCCGACTGCGAAAGGCTTGTTGCCCTCCATTTTGGGGTGCACACTCCACAGATGGCTGCTCTCAGAACCTGTCTCAAATCTGCTTTTATTTGACCGACTTTAAATATGAAAAGAACATGGGTCTGATCACCTGGAGCCGCTTTGTCTTAGGGTGAATATCTGCTGTGTCTTCACTGTCCTTGTCTGGGGAGCTGGGGGGTCCTGTACTGGCCTGTCACGTGTGACGGGCGATGAGCCTGAGACTTCCCCCAGCGCCGTGCTGTGCTCTGTATCGTCTCACGGGCGGGTCAGACGGATTTGGGGTTTGGAGAGTGGCCAGCGCGTGTGTCCTCTGCCATCAGAGTGGAGGTGGCCCGCGGGGGGAGGTCTCGGGGCCCTGCAGCGAACAGGCAGCTCTCTGCATTGCCCTGAGAACCAGGGATCGGGAATCGTGCAACGGAGGGCCCCTCGGGGGCTTTGGGGCATAACCGCTTCACGCCGTCGGGCTCTGTTCCTGCGATTCCTGGAGTGCACGTGGACCTGGCCCTGCTCTCCTCCACACCGTCCTCAGAAGTGCCGTCCCCTGAAGCTGAGGGGTACGGTCCGAGGGCAGCGGGGCTGGCGCTCCGCTGTGGCGTCACGTCTGGAGTGACGGGGCTGGGTCCCACTGGGCGGATCTGGTAGGCGGGGCGGTATCCCACCCTTGCCGCGATGGTTTTGCCGCTTCTCGGCGTTGGAGCACATGAGGCTGTGTCTGGGGGCGCTGAGAACCCCGAGATCCTACGTCGTGCGCCAAGCTCACCGGTCTGCGCGGAGCCGTGTGATCCCGCGGCGCGATTTTCCCAGACTGCGCAGTGCGCAGTGCGCGTGCGCTGCCGGTGCCCGATCCGCGGTCGCGCAGCGACACCGTGCGGCAAGTCCGGCGCAGCCGGTGCCCGGCGCCGCTGCGGGTGCGCTGCCCGTCCCGGCCGCAGTGTGGCTCTGTCGTCCTTCTACACGCCGGCCTGGACCGGCCAGCCCCAGCGGTCAGCGCGCGCCGCTCTCCGCGCGGCAGATGTGGTCCAGCGGATGCGCACGGCCGGCCGCATCGTCTCCGACACGCCGCTCGCCAGCGCGGTCCTGGCCGCCCGTCGGAGCCCAGGATTCCGTAGCGTCTTGGGTGTCAGCTGTGAGAAGGAGTTATGTAACCATTTCTAATCTTAATTGTTTAATATGTAACAAGTAATAACTGAACCCAGATAAACCCGCCTCTATCTCTTAGACAAGTGGCGGGCAGTGGGTGGGGGTGCAGCCGGGGAAATGAACAGACAGGGACTTGGGGGAAATGGACCTTTTTCTCTGCCCAGAATGAATACCAAGGCCTACCTGGACTTCTTTTACACCTTGATGACGTATATAGTCTGGTAGAAACGCCTGGGATGAACACACCTTGTCACATTTCCTCTTTCTCCAAAGATCATTCAGTGCCATGGAGGGACCCCATCAGATGATTAAGGTGCAGTGAGAGGATGTCGGGAGACCTCACACTCCTGATGGAGCTGAGCTCACTGCCCCAGACACAGGTGGCACTTTCTGGCTTTGGCTCTTCAGAGAAACACATCACCTGTTTCACACGTTGACTGTCCCTTCGATCAACTACCATTTGTCGGTGGATGGCAGGACCGACATCGGTGGATGGATGGTCCCTCAGGGTGTTGATCAAGGTCTTGAAGACACCTGCGCACAGGTAGCTCTCGTCCAGAGAGGCTGCTGTCTGCTCTGCCCAACCAATGGCCTCACTCCTCGCTGGGTGCTGGAGGAGTGGGTGCCTGCCCACTGTTCTCTGTTGGTATGAAAGTGGTGACCACCACGGGGATTTGACAGGGTGATGCCCAAAAGTGCTAGGCCGCAGGGAGTCAGCTCAGAAGTGGCCCTAGGGCTGGGCGCTGCCTTTGGTCTCTTGCAGCTCTCTGCCCCTTTGCTTTCCGTGGGGCTCGCAGGGGTGTCATTTTAGCCCAGGACTCACGTACTCTGTATGTTGGGTGGGGCTGGGGGGTGGCACGGGAGCGGGGCTTATGGTATTTTCCCCTCCCCAGCACTCGCACACATAAAGGTGGGAAAGACCCTCAGAAGAACATGCAGTTCCGATTTGGGGTCAGGCAACCCTACACTGCAGCACAGTTCCATTGTGGGCTGTGGTGTTCGTGCACAGGGGGCACTGGGGGGGGCACCTCTTGCTGCCCTTGTTCCTGTGCCAGGGAAGCAGAGACGACAGGCACCACCATGCGGGATAGGGGGTGATGCACACTGACTGGGAAAGAGCAGGTAGAATTCAGGGGACTCGCACTGTTGGTTTCCAGGAAGTTAGAGGAATTTCAGAATGGTGGAATAAAAATGTGAGTTTTTTAAGCATCATCTAAGGATCTCCATCCCTCGTTGGTCTTTGAGCCGTCACTTAATTACCACCCAGAGCTGGGTTTCTGAACTTACAGAGAACACTGACTCTTTTGAATTTTGGAGTTTGGCAACATTTCAACATTCATCGACGCTCAACCGTCGTGGTCCCACAGGAGCCGGGCAGCCTCTTGGGGTGTGGTCTGTGATTTAGTAAGAATGTCTTAGGAAACTTGCATGGACAGGAACACGTGTACATTCCTTTCAGACGGGGCAGGTTACACTCGGATAATGCCCAAGTGGAGGAATTTACAGGTAAGACCAGGCAGTGTCAAGGTGTGACCTCTGAAGCCCCTCCTTCTCAGCGCCTATGCCCAGGCCCTGCTCTCACTTCTGAAACTGACTTTCCGGGGTTGGGACCTGGAATCCCACATCTCTGTGAAGCAGCCAGGTGACTTTTATGGGCACAAAGCTTAAGAAGTTATGCTTTGTTCAGAAGTCACCCCAGCTCAGGGGCTATGTTCTGGGCCTTGTGACCACTTGGGCTTCTGGTGCTCAGGTCAGAAATTTAGCAGCTCCCACCTGTCACAATTATTGCCTAACCAGGTCAAGGGCAGGACGAGGTGGCATTAGGGTGGTCTGAGTCTTGGGACCCTGTAGGTCTGGGAAAATGTGTGAAAAGAGGCCATTGTGTGGGCCTTCTTGTTTCTTTCTTTTCATCAGACTTAAAAAGAGGTTGGCCCGGTCCCAGGGTCACCCAGCACCACCCAGGGCAGCACACCGAGAAGCACGCCCAGCATTTGGCATGGCCACGCGGCAAATCCAAAATTGGGGTGATGTGCCTGATGTACTCGTAGTTCATAGAATTCACTGGTACGAAATGACCCCCAAAGTTCTAACCCATCTCAAGCCCTACAGGTACCTGAACCCTTTCCATGAAGTTCATTTGGATTTATCAGGAAAAATGTCCCCTTCCCTCGTGTGTGGAGTGGCTTTGTCCTCCCACAGCTGGGAGAGGTTAAATTAAAGGGACAGGAAAACGCTGAGCAGCGCCTTAGATTAGAGACCAGAGGTCTGTACTGAGCCCACTTGCTTCTCCCTTCCCTTTTTTCTCTGTCCCTTGGGTGGGGGTCCAGACCTGTCTTCCCCAGGACCTCTCCTGGCCTGTGGGGATTTGCCTGTAGGTATCAGGAAAGGTCACAGCTGAGCTCAAGATGCTCCTGGCTCAAATCTGATACTAGGAAGGGAAGAAAATCCTAAATGTATCGATGGTTCCTTTACGTCACCTGTACATAATTTTCTCCTTGGCTGTATCTGGGAGCCAGCTTCTGAGAGTGGTCAGAATAGTGTTGGCAGCTCACTTGGTCATTTGCTTGTGCCACCTATGGATGGCCATGCAGCTCCCAGAAGTTGTTGAGCACTCACTTGGGACAAGAGTTTCGTGGAAGGCTCTGTATGGCTTTGACAGGGACCTGTTCTGTCGTTCATTCAACAGGTGTTTGGGAGCCAGTCTATCTCCTGTCTGTGCCAAACCACTTACATTTGGAATAGTGATATCTGTGGAGTAAGGGGTGGTAAACTGAGGGATCGCGTGGGTCAACTTAACAACTAAGAAATGATATGAATGTATCTTTCACTTATTTTCCTGGAGGGTGCTGACAAATTTCAGTACTGACATGAGTTAAATATTAACAGTGTCTGAAAACAGTACCTCGTAAACTTTAATATGTGCCTGTATCTTCTAAAGATTGTGTTAAAATGGAGATTCTAATTCAGTGAGTCTGGGGTGGAGCCTGAGGATACATTTCTGCCCACCTGGGTGATGCTCACACTCCGTGCACTGAAGTCTTAATACATTTCCTCCATTTTATTTTCAGTTTCTTTTTCTCTAGAAAGTCCCTGAAAAGGACACTTTATCCTGTAAGAGCTATTGCTAATGCTATTACTTAATCTAGGAATTTTGCCAAGAATTTTTCAGCGAATGGCCCTGCGTTGTTACAAGTGGCATTCTTAGTGGCCGTACTTTATTCCCTCTGTAAATATTTGCACAGTGTCCTGCTTTGGCATTTACTTGGGTCCCCAGGGGTTTCATTTGCTGCTTTCTCTTTTGTTGATGATAAGACAATGCTTAGAAAGCTTTGTGCCCTCCCCTCACCCCAATTCCTGCGTGGAAATCCTCGTAGATGGGGCCTTTGGGAGATGATTGGGTTATGAGGGGTCAGCCCTCATGACTGGGCTGCGTGCCTTTATAGAAGGGACTCACAGAGCTCGCTAGCTCCTTCTGCCATGTGAGGGTACAAGGAGAAGTCCGTGACGTGGAAGAGAGTCATCACCTGACCAGGCTGGTTCCCTGATCTTGGTCGTCCAGCGTCCAGAACTGCGAGCAATACATTTCTGTTGTTTATAAGCGATCTGGTTTGTGGTGTTTTGTTAGAGCGTCCTGAACAGACCAACACACCACCTATTCCTAGTTTACTCAGTGCTGTTACCATGATAGGGTGTTGAATTTTTCAAGTGCTTTTTCTCCATCAAATGAGATGATCATGTATTTTCCCCCCTTCATTCTATTACTCTAATTGCTTTGCATATGCTGAACTATCCTTGCATTCCATGAGTAAATCCCGCGAGGTCAGCTGTATAGTTCTTTAAATATGCTGCTGAATTTGGTTTGTAAGTCTTTTGTTGAGGATTTTTGCATCAGTATTCATCATGGATATTGGTCTATAGTTTTCTTTTAGTATCTTTGGCTTTGGTATCAGGATAATGCTTGCTTCATAGAATGAGTTAGGAAGTGTTCCATCCTTCAGTCTTTTGGGAGAGTTTGGGAAGGGTGGATTTGAATATTTCTTCAAATATTTAATAGAATTCCTCACTGAAGCCATTTAGTCCATGGCTTTTCTTCATTAGGAGGCTTTTGATTATTACTTTAATTTCCTTACTAGTTATAGATCTATTCAGATTTTCTGTTTTTCATGATTTTGTTTGGGTAGATGGTGTGTTTCTAGAATTCATCCATTCCATCTAGGTCCAATTTGTTGATATACAGCTGCCCATAGTATTATCTTATAATCCTTTTTGTTTCTGTAAAATCAGTAGTAGTTTTCCCAGTTTCATTTTTAATTTTAGTAATTTGAGTCCTCTCCTTTTTGTTAGGCAGTCTAGTTAAAGGTTTGTCAATTTTGTTGGTCTTTTCCAAGAACCAACTTTCGGTTTTGTTGATTTTTTTTCCTAATTGCTTTTCTTTTATTTATTTTTTATTATATTTTATTTATTATTACTCTAATCTTTACTCTTTTCTTTCTTCTGTTCGATTTTGGTTTAATTTTTTTTTTCTTTTGTGGTTCTGTGAGGTGTAAATTTAAGTTATTTGAGATCTTTCTCTTTTTTAAAGGAAGCATTTGTAACTGTAAAATTCCTTATTGTCACTTTTGCAGCATCCCATAAATTTTGACATGTTGTGTTCCTGTTTTCGTTTGTCTCGAGACATTTTAAAATTTCTCTTGTGATTTCTTCTTCGACCCATTGATTTTAAAAGAGTGTGTTAATTTCCACATATTTTTAAATTTTCCAGTTTTACTTCTGCTGTGGATTTCTAGTTTCATTTTATTGTGGTTGGAAAAGATACTTTTTATGACTTCATTTTTTTTTTTTTTAATCTTTTAAGATTTCTTTTGTGGCCTAACGTATGGTTTATTGCTGAGGACCTTCCATGCTCACTTGAAAAAATGTGTATCCTTCTGTGATTGGGTGGAGTGTTTTTGCATGTCTGTGATATGCAAGTAGTTATAGTGTTGTTCAAGTTCTGTTTCCTTGTTGATCTTCAGGCTGGTGCTCGATCCATTACTGAAAGTGGAGTAGTAAAGTCTTCAACCTTATTCTAGAACTGCCCATTTCTTCCTCAAGTTCTGCCAGTGTTTGCCTCATACCTTTTGGGGCTCTGATTTTTGGTGTATATTTGTTTATAATTGTTACATAATTTTGGTGAATTGACCCGTCTCAGTACATAATGCCCTTCTTTGTCTTTGTAACAGTTTACACTTGAAGTATATTTTGGCTGATGTTGGTGTAGTTAACTCTCTTTGTTACTGTTAACATGAAATATCTTTTCCATCTTTCCACTTTAATCTGATTGTATCTTTTGATCTAAAATGAGTCTCTTGTAGACAGCATATCATTGGATTATGTATTTATTTTTTTGTTTTTTTTCCTCCATTCTGCCAATCTCTGCCTTTCGTTTGGAGGGTTTAATCATTTACATCTAGTTACTGATAAAGAAGTACTTCTTCCATTTTGCTGGTGTGTGTGTGTGTGTGTGTGTGTGTGTATCTTAGAGCTGTTTTGCCCTTTATTTCTGTATCATCCTGTCTTCCTATGCTTTAAGGAAGATTCCTTAGATGGGAACATTTATAGAGTAAATTGTAGTTAGAAGAACCTTTTACAAAACACCAAAACCGGAATTGGTTGTTAGGCGCCTCTTGATTTCACAGTCCTGCTCTTGTCATGGTGGGATGATGGAGAGGTGTCTGCATTGTTCCACATGACTCCAGAACCCGCGTGCGTGAGATGCCGTGCTGCTGTCGGAGCAGGAGGAGAACAAGAATGAAACTGGGCGGTGCTTTCCTTCCCCCCTTGCACTGAGCTGCCACGGCTGCATTTGATCCTCAGCACAGCCCCACAAGGGAGGGAGAGAGAGCGTCTTCCTTCTATAGATGAGGAAATGGGAGCTTCTCACAGTCAAATTCCTTGTCCAGGGTGAAGGGAGCATTAGCAGAAGAGTTAGGACTACTCTCTCATGTCTTCGGACCCCAAGCCACATGTTCTTTGGACCCTGGGTGCCGCCATAGAAGGAAGAAGGGAGAGGGGATGTGTTTCCACCAAAATCCCACTCCCTCGAATGAAGAGGGACGTGGACTAAGAAGGGACTCTCTCTGAGGGTGTTGATTCTTTACTGTCAGGGTTTGTAAATATTGAAGGAAAATGTAAGTAAATTCATTTCACAGTGCCTCGCACCGAGTAAATCTTTAATTCCTTTTTCCTGGGGGAGTTTTTCAGGAAAGATTCCATGTTGTTGCTAGTCCTGGGACTTGTCGCTTCAGAATGGTCTAGAAGCTGTGAAGTTTGGAAACATAGGTGATAATATTTTGTCCTGTGTTGTAATGTAATATCAGTTGATCAGACATGGTGGCCACCTTGTAGTTTTGAGTATTGCAGCAAAGACCTTGGGTTTCGAGGCTTTTGGAGGGAAGGACCTGAGGTGGCACCACGACTCTCACAATTGTACCCCATCTTTATTTCTCAGAATGTTTGAGATCATGGGGGTGGTTACGGCGTGAAGGAGGCCACGTGACTTGCTCGATGTCTCCGTCACAGTCTCGCTTAGTCTCTGTTACTCCTTCCTGAACCAGGTTCCGGGGCACATACATGCCGTTTCAGTTCATTTGACTTTTTAATAACCTCTCAGGGTCGATTTGGCTTCCCGAAGGTGAGAACTGTATGTTCAGCACACGAGTTTTCTCCTCTAGCCTTGCAGGGTGCTGAGTCTTTATGGATAGCAGCAACGGGTATTATAAAGGTACTTGCCCCATTTAGAAGAGTAAATCTCACGTTCTGAGGTCAGAAATAGATCCTCTTTCCCCTGGTAAGCGTGTGCTCAGTCCTGGGAGTGGTGATCCTGCAGCAGGCGAGAGTGGGCAGCTCTGAGGAGGTCGGGGAGACAGTCCCTCTCTGTCCCCCACAGAGTGTTCCACATGGGCTGTGGGCTCCCACGTCACACAGTTAAAGCAGAAGGAAGCAAACAGCCGGGGCCAGCATTAATTGAGAACATCTGTGTTTTCTCAGTGGGGAGATTTCACCGTGTGCTGACGTGTGCTGCTGAGCTTGGGCCCCCAGTTTCACATGGGAGAGGGAGAGGGCAGATGGTGACACGCTGGTGTCTGTGTCAGGAGCCCCAGGGAGGCCAGCACCAGAGCTCTGCTAGAAAACTGGAAATACTGGACATGTGACATTTTCCCTCTGACTCTCCCCTTTTGGTCGCTTATTCCGGAGGCAGGGAAGAATGTTCTAAATGACTCAGAGACGTGCGTCTTGCCAGAACCATGCAGGATAAGCCTTTGGGCAGCATACTTGAGCCACTCTTCAAGGTCACAACCTCCCGGGATGCCCTGCTCAGAGCTGCCCTCCGAGATGGAATGCTGTCCCCGGGGTTTCTGGCCAGGGACATTTATGTACTGGGCCCAGGTCTCGGCTAAAAAGGTCTGAAACTCCATATTGTTACTAAGAAAATCTTTTCTGAACGAGGAAGTCTCCACACTTTCTCTGAACAGCTGCATGGGCGGCCACTTCAGTGTCCCGGTGGTGGCTCAGATTGTCCCAGGCTCCACGGCCAAGTCCTGGCTGCTGGCACGGCCCAGTGCCCCGGGGGACACCGCCAAGGCGGGGTCAGGCTGTAGAGGCTGTAGTTCTCACACGTTTTGCTTCCAGAACCCCTGGACACTCTTAAAAGTGGCTGGAGACCCTGAAGAGCTTGTGTTGATGTGGCCATATGTATTGGTATGTGCCATTTTAGAAATAAAAACAGAAATTTAAAAAACATCTATTCCTCCATAAAAATAACAAGCTCATTACATATAAACATAAGTAACATCTTTTAAGGAAAACATAACTATTTCTCAGTTCCAAAATGCTAATGAGAAGAGGGAAAGGCCAAATAACAAACGTGCCTCGACAGTGATTTTGACCTCATGGGTGGAGGGTGTCCTCACCAGCGCATGCGGTCGATCCAAGCTGGGGTTCCAAGTGGGAGGGTCCACAGCCAGAGGCGCTGATGTGGGGTGGGGCGGGCCCTGGGGTACGGGGTCTCCCCTGCAGCACCCCCTCACTTGTGAAGACGGAGGTGTCCTGCCAGGGCCCCCTCAGTGCTGTTGGCTGACTTTTTGTCTCTGTTGCGTCAGCTGTGTCCCAGGAGGGACACCTGGTCTGCAGTTATTAAGCACCAGATAAGGGCGGGGAGCTGAGGCCTCATGTGCTTTTCGGGTTAAAGTATGGGGTGGCATGGAGATGATAACACTGGAAGTGATGTGGCACCTTGATCTTAATTAGTTGAAGTGATTGCCTTTGGTCAGCTGTGAGTCTAGGGGGTGGAGTGAGGGGGTGGACGGGAAGCTCTGCCCAGCCTGCCTGCGGCTGTGATGCACAGGACAGTTACAGTGTGTCGGCCACCAGGGTTGAGTTTGTGTCCTCAGGTCACATTAGTGGTGGGGGGACTAAAGGGTCTGTAAAGGAAACTGAGGCAAGCACCACTCCAAGTACCATCCAGAGCATTTGGGGGCACAGGACAGTTAATCCCCAGAGACCAGGAAGACAACACAGCTGGCGGTTTGTATATGACACGTAAAAGGTGAGCTGAGAAGGGACAGCAGAGTCACACGTGGGAGGGCAGAGGGAGCCACACTGTATGGCTGCCACAGTTCGTGCTGGCATCTGTGGGGTGCTGTCCCTGCAAAGACCCAGGCACTGCCACTGCCTTCCCGCGGCACACAGAGCCTTGGAGGGGTGTCGGGGGCCACAGGACCCTTGGCACGTGGCGTGGGTGCAGCTGTCCAGAGCTAACCCTGTGGAAAGACAGACTACAGGTGGAAGGTGACCTGCTTTTCTCTGTCAGGTTAAGCTGTTTTTGCTCGCAACACTTCTGACACCAGATGTGTAGGGTTTTCCTCCCGACACCAATTCTCCAACTCTCTGGACACCGACTGGGTGTCCTATAAGTCAATTTAATTCTGACACTACCCACCTGGAGTTAGTGTCGGATGCCACAGGTAAAAGGCTCCAGACCGCCAGAAGCCTGCCCCACTTCAGACGCCAGCCAAAGTCCAAGGCCACCGTACTGCTAACCAAATGGCTGTAAACTGGGGGTTCCTGCAGCCCCCTTCTCCTGAATTGCTGGAATGGTTCCCAGAATTCAGGAAGGCACTTAACGTTTATCAGTTTATCATAAAGGATACAACTGGGGAACAGCCAAATGGAAGGGATGCCTAGGGTGGGGGTCGGGGGTTCCTGGAGCTTCCCCGCCCTCTCCAAGCGTCCCACCGTACCAGCACCCGAGTGTTCGCCAACCCGCAAGCTCCCGGAACCCTATCCTTCAGGGGTTTTATGGAAGGATCACTACGTAGGCGTGATTGATTACCTCAATGGCCAGCCCCCTCCCCTCTCTGGAGCTCGTGGGCTGGGGCTGAGAGTTCCAACCCCCTCTTCATGACTTGGCTTTTCTGGGGACCGGCCCCCATCCCAACGTTATCTTGGGCCCCCAGCCACCTGTCATCTCATTAGTGTACAAAAGACAGTCCTCACTCGTGAGATTCCAAGACTTTCAGGAGCTGTGTGCCAGAAACTGGGACAAAGACCAAATATTTCTTTTTTATTATACCTCACAGGGAAAGCATGGCAAGCCACAGAGCATTTCCCGGGGACGTGCGGAGGTGTTGAGAAACAGTTTACTTGGGAGGTGAGGGGGAGGGTAATGGCCGTGAGGAGTACGTGATCTGTATTTGCACAGGGAAGTTATTTCAGTAGCTAAAGCAGGTTGTTTTGGTCAAAATGGAAGATTCCTGAGATTCCTTCTCAGGTCTCAACACAGCCTTCCTCCCCTGGGGCCACCCTCCTGTGTGGTGTGATGGCTCTGACCTTTTCTGAGCACTTGACATCACAAGCATGGGAGACAATAGAATTTTAAAAATCTAAATCTCTGTAGATTTAGATGAACAATCTTTATAGGAGACCGTTTGAAGTTAGTCTGTTGGGACTGTTTTAATAGCTCCATGGCCAGAGGAGGAGAATTAAGTAATGGATGCTAAGTGTGGATTAGATGGAGCCGAAGTCCGAGGTAGGTTTGCAGAGGAAGCCGCACAGCCCTCACTGAGGCTCCACCTGAGTGAGGAACGGTACCTGTTTCAGGAGCATGAGCTCAGGTGGGCTTCGGCTGTCCTTTTCCCCTGGGCTTTGCCTCTGGTCCAAGGCGCAAACTTTTCCAGACATGAGAGGACCTTGGTCAATGTTGTGTGAAGAGCTAGGACACCTAAAGAAGTTAGCAGGTGTTTAGGGCCATTCCCCCTGGGGATTACCAGCAGCTGAGGGTCCCCTGCTAGACACCAAAAAAAAGTTCATCAGCATGTGTCCCAACACGTGCGTACGGGTCTTGCAGACTTGATCACAGGAGTGATGATCATACAAGCCACAGCCGGTTTCTCCTCCCATATTCTCATGACAGGGTCTCAACCAAGATTTGGCCACACTTCTGCCCTAAAAAGCAGTTAGAGACCGTATTCTAGAGGGCTCTGCAAGTGACAGCACTATGATCGAGACCAGAGTGCACCCTCAGTAAATGTTTGTGGAGTGAATTAATGAAGAAACAATGAATGTCAGGACTAGGGTAAACGTGTAAGAAGGTGAGCGTTAAGGACGGAACCCAGGCCGCTCAGCTGCCTGCCCTGAGCCCTGGGTTGTGGGGACCTTGGGATGGCGTCCCATCTTCCACAGCAGAAGCCTTGCCGACTGGCACAGAGAGCATGTTCCTTTTCTTTGGGGTAATTCTAAATTGAGAGTCGTTTGGGGATCGGAGGAGGCAGTAATGCTAATCTTTATCTTTTCTGCACAATTACCAGAGCCAAGTGAAAACAGAGTAACCTGCATCATCTAGTATTTCCAGCTTCCCACCCGGGCTTTTCCAATGATTTGTGACACCATGGCTTTTTACTTCCTTTATCTTGAAGGAAAACAGCCAAGGCGTCACTCCGGGACTTTGCATCGTCTTTGCACATCGACCCCGTGAGTCGGATGGGAGCACGTGCTGAGTGCCGAGAGGCTGGCAAGCCTGGGAGCGTTTGTAGTGTTGCTGCTGTGTCTGTGTTTTCAGAAAGCAGAACCTTTCCCCCCAAAGCAGCTGTCCCGCCGAATCCTCCTGTAAGACACCGGTGCGTGCCCACGGCCCGCCTTGACCGAGAAGGAACTGCAGATCCCAGAGCATCACGGGTTCCTGTGCTCGCTCAGCTGGCCTCCCAGGTCCCAGGCAGGGTGGACAGTGTCATCAAGAGGCTCACATGGGCCCTTGGTACAGCAAGGGAAGGAAACGGTGGAGGGGACGAGTAGAAAGCTGTGGCATGTGGTGGGAGCATCTGCTCTGAGCTGGTCCTGGTTTGTCGGGTCTTCGCCCTGCGGCGGGTCACGTCCGTGAACACCAGGACCAGGGCAGTCGGGTTCCATCATGGTGGGTTCACTGACAGGGGAAATCTGAGAGAGGCCCCTTGATAAGACCACGTAAGAGCTGTTCCTTGGGCCCCAAAGGACGCAGTGGGGGCTAAGCCGTACCTGCACTTGGTGACAGCTGAGGGTCAGCTGAGGGCACCACTCATGGCAGCTGCCACGCTGTGACTCAGAGGTGGAACTGGTGGACATGGGATCCAGAAGAACGTAGCGCCTCTGTGTGCCAAACCAGAACAGTCTGCTTTCTCAGAGTCCCTGAAGCCTGTGTGTCCCGAGCGAGCAACTGTGTGGCCGGAGGAGAGCCTGTTCTCGGAGGAGTGGGTGACCAAAGGTGGGGGGGGCTATTTATAGTGTGAGGTTAGGAAACATCAAAGGCATGCTTCTTCCCTTTGTGAACAGTTTTGTGGGGTGGTCTGCACGGCTGTACCAGAGCACCACAGACCAGGGGCTTCACCTGTCGTGGTCGTGGAGGCCGGGAGGCCCAGGTCTAGGTGCCGGCAGACCTGTTGTCTGGGGAGAGTGCTGGTCCTGGTTTGCAGATGGCCGCCTTGTCCCTGTGTCCTCACACAGTGGAGAGAGAGAGAGCCAGCTCTCTGTTCTCTCACTAATCCCGTTATGGGGACCCCACCCTCATGACCTCCTCTGTGATCCCCCAAAGGTCCCACCTCCTAATACCACCACATTAGGAGTTTGGGCTTCAACATTTGAATTTGGGGGGACACACACATGCCATCCATAACAACTTTCAGGTAGACCCGTGCCTTCCTATCCTGTACACTAAGCTCTCATGTTCAGTCACCAGTAGGTTCTTGGAAACTTAATTTAACCTAAATGACGTATAACAAAACCAATACTACCAGAGGCTAGTTGATATAAACAGGGGTTAGGTTCCTATGGCGTACTTCTGGCCAAAAAAAAAAATCACCGAACTTCTACAGAAAGACCCAAAGCACTTCTAATGTGAAATAAATGTCGCTACACATACATTTAAGAAAGATGAATAAAAGCAAGTAAGATCATTCTTTTCCAACCCGGTTATTCCAGTTCAGGGTCAGGCAGCCTGAGCCTCTCCCAGCAGCTCAGGGTACAAGGTGGGGCCCCACCCTGGACAGGACACCTTCCATGTCAGGGCCACTCACACCCACATGCCTCAGACTGCGACCATGTAGACAGGCTGAGTCCCTCACGTGCACACCTTTGGGGTGTGAGGGGACACCGGAGTCCCCAGAGAAAGTCCAGGCAGATCTAGGGAGGATGAGTCCCCGGAGAAGAATCATCTTTTCCTTCGCCTCCTCAATGTTATAACGAAAGTGTTCAACGAAAAGACGGTATTTGAGGACCTGCTGTACCTTCAAGATTCAGGTGTTGCTTCTGGAAATGGAGGCTCAGGACCCGGGCTGGTAGGCACTGGTCTCCAGACATCTGGGGCCCGGACCGCACGGTCAGTGGGGACTGAGAAAGCTGCTGACGGGGCTGGGCCGGGGGAGGAGACGACTGAATACACGGAGACAATGGAAAGGCATTAAAAGTCATAGAGGTAGATTTCATGAAGGTAATAGAAGTAGGTTTAGTTGTTAAGTAGTAGTTTTGGACATGCCTGTCTGCTGGCTCAGTTTTCAGACCTACCAGCTATTGAAATTGTACAGCTAAAAACCACTACTCACTGTTTCCCAGCCACTTTTGCTTTGGGTAAACTGCACATGTCCCCTGTCCTTATTAAAATCTTGATTTTCTGAGCTGAGGTGCCATTTTTTTCCTTACGTATTGTGGACCTGAGAAGAAAGATTCATCTGATAGAAACCCCAAGAAGGAATTTATCTGCTGAGATGGACTCCCCAAGATCAACCGAGAGCCCACATTTTAAAAATAATAAGAGCCCAGTGGACGTTTGCTGCCGGGGCTTCTCACGGCTCTGTACACTGTACACCGGAAGACCCGCAGACTGAATTCTCAGCTTCCTGCTGTGTGAGTCCACCATTATAAGGGAGTTTCTTCTTTCAACCAACGGGCTGAGACCTGCCTCATTCTGCATAACTGTGTCTCATTCGTGTCTATACCGACCAGTCAGAACTGCTGTGTATTGACCAATCAGAACTGTTCTAGAATGGCCAATCAGAATGCATAATACTTACCGAACAATCAGAAGTGTATGATTTTGAAAACTTCATTTGCATAAAATTGAACCAATTGGAAAATTGAGTGGGAACTTTTTCTATAAAAGACAGCCTCCCTTTTGTCTCGGTGGCGTGCATGCTGGGTTTCCACCAGAGGCTGTGTTGCCCTGGTTTGCAAACTGTTTCAGCTGAATATGGTCTCTCCTTTCACTCGCCTCTTTGGGAACTTTGGTATACTGTGTGCTTGTCATACTTTAACCTAGGACCCACCGTGGTGAGTTGTGGAGTGGACTGAAGGATACCAAGAAAGAAAGGGTGTGATTATCTTTAAAATATAAAGCTCTGAAGGTTGGAGGATATTGGATTTTGGAGTGTGCTCCGCGACTTGGCCCATTTTGATCACGGGCTATTTTCAGGGTCGTGAGCACCCACACAAGAGAGGGGCAGAGGCCTTCCCGCGTGTCTGGACGCGGCTGGAGGCAGAGCCCCGTCCTCAGTTGTGTCCATGTGACTTGCTGAAGCCCTTAATGGCTCATTGTCTTAGGCGGAGAGCAGTGATTTCTCTGGAATTCCTAGAAAGGGCGGGAGAGCCAGCTCTTGGTCAAAGGGAGGATCCAGTGCTTGAGAGTCACAAGGGACTCAGTGCGAGGTTTTGGGGGAGGGCTGGGAAGGGAGGAGAGGCTCGCAGGACCAGTGGTCAGAAACTTGACAACAGCGCTTCTTACTAGAAAGACAAATTCTAAATCGCATAAGTAACTCATGCTCCTTATTGTAAATTGCAAACCCGGAGTGTGTGGAGAGTACACTGGCCCCTCTGGCTCTCTCTGCTCCATCCTGGCGGCCTTCCCGGCAAGCCAGTGTTGGGCAGGCTTCTGGATCCTTCTCTGGGTGGGGTTGGTGGATACACACACACATCTGTCAGTTTTCCCTTGTTCACCACTATCTCCTCCTCCCTCTCCTTAGTTCCTTTCTTCTTGTGTCTTAATCTCTGAGGGCTGTCATGTGCTCCCGCCTGCCAGCTCTGTGAGAAGCACTGTGAGAACTGCATCATTTAATCCTTGCATGAGGTCAGGGCTGTTTTATTCTCATTTTACAGTTGAGGGAATTGAGGCGCGCGGAGACGAGCTACTCCGGGGCTGAGTGGGCTGAGACCAGGCCGACAGGCTCTTTCCGGGGGGACCCAAGCTTGCTTGCGGCCTAGCAGCCTGGAGCATGCCTGCACAGCAGTTACCGGGCTGCCCTGGGCGTGTCTCATATGATCCCCGAAGATGTGAGCTGCTCACCCTGTGCTGGGAGCTGGGGACAGGGCAGTGCCTGGGGCAGATGTGGTCCCCACTTCTTGGTGGGGAAACAGACGCACACAGACCGAGTTGGGGGTGGGGGATGCAGCCACAGCACACCTGGATATGTTTGCAGGACTGGTGTCCAGGCGCTGCAGCAACAGCTGGACGGGTTGGGGGAGGGGAAGTAGACAAAGTTGGAAGTGTCCCACACAGAGAGCACAGAACATGCAAAGGCCACCAGGGAGGGGAATGTCTGAGGACCTGAGGAGGCCGAGGGTGGGCAGACCATGGGTCAGCAGCTCCTTAGGAGCCTGGAAGGGAGGCAGGGCCCCCTGAGTCAGGCCAGGTGTCCTTTGGCGGGCATTGGGGTGCATCTGAGGGCCCCCTGCAGGCTTGTGAGCAGACCAGAGGACAGCGGTGGCCGGTGTTGGCAGCCCAGAAGGAAGGCAGTGGGGGGATTTCAGATACTTCTCTAGCACTAAGTAACTGGGCTGGTGCATTGCTGGGAGGCAGGTGTGAGAGAGGAAGGACAGAGGACTTCTGGGTTCTGCCACGTGAATTTGGCAGGGGCCACTGCTGTGATCTGCATCGAGGGAGAGGGGCATCTGTGGACGTCTGGGCGGCTTCCAGTTTTCCATGTTACACTGTGGCAGTGTGTGTGTGTGTGTGTGTGTGTGTGTGTGTGTGTGTACACGAGTGTGTGCGTGTGACAGGAAGCCAGGAGAAGTAGCATTCCAGCGCCTGGAACTGAGGTTTGGGAGTTGCTGCCACGTGGCCGCCCACAGCCTGCCCACGGAGCTCAGCCTGGGACGCGGAGAGTCCTGCTGCCCCCCAGGCGCCCCTGCTCTCCGTGGGCCTCCCAGGCCTTGTGATTTGTAGCGGTCTGATGGGTCACACATTATTGCTGTGTGTTGCTAACGTTAATATTTCCACGGTTACTAGTGGAACTTGAGAGTGTTCCACGTGCATAGTGAGCGAATTACTTGCTTCTGTCCAGTCCCCCTTTTCATGCCAGCCGCTTATCCCGCCTCTTGTTTAAATAGACACGAGGTCTGCTGCTGCTGCCCGTGTCCTGTGTGCTCCGTTCTGTCCCCTCCACCCAGAAGGTAGGCGTGGCGTCACTGCCGTGGCAGGCCCTGTCGTGAGATCCATCTGATGGAAGTGACCTGAGCTGCGACATTCCAGCTCTAACGTCGGTCCTCTCTGAAGCTGCCCGCACGTTCTGCCAACAGCAGCTGGAGGTTTACAATCACTTTTTTAAAATTTGCCTTTTCTTCAATTCTATTTTGTTCATGTATTTCTCAATTCAACTTCGTAAGTGCCTTCTTCCCATGTGAAAACAGTGGTCTCTGATATCAGTACAACAGTGAATTTCTTTTTTTCTTTTTTTTTTTTTTTTTTATTAAGGGTGTCCTGTCCCCCTTTGAAAAGGCCTAGACTTCATTCCAGAGCTGTCTGGCTGCACAGGCTGCATCTCCTGGCCATGAAAGTTGGGATTTGTTGAATGTCTAAATAGTCACTGTTATTACTCTAAATATTTAGCATGAGAAAGCTAAACAGAAGGAAAACTTTATGTTAACTCAGGAATTTGTGGAAGATATCAAAGATACTAAACAGAAATCAAGAGGTCCTTTCTTTCTAAAATATTTTAGAAGTAAGTTAAGACATTTATTTTTACCCAACTTCATGGATTCTTTAAGATTTCAAGTTTATGTCATGTCTGACTGTAAAGCTGTAGGAGAGCCATCCTGACCGATGGGTCAGTAGGGCCCCGTTTCCTTATTGGTGTGAGTACAGCCGCCAGAGCGGGCAGGGAGCCTGTGGGTCTGAGCTGGGGTGTTGGTGGTACCCCTGTGGGTGCCGGATGGGCTTTGTAAACATTGCCAAGCGGGGTGTGCAGCAGTCTGTCCTGTGTCTGTTGACCGGTCCTGCTGTTACTGGGGGAGGTACTGTGTCTCAGTAACTCTTTACAGTTCATTAAGCCCAAAACTCGTATTGCCTTTGTTTTCTCTACTGTGAAGTTCAATATTCACTTTCTGAAACAATAGACAGAAATGGATGACAGGGTGCCCAGCGTGACAGGCAACTCTATGTCATTTTTATTTAATTGCAGATTAATTTTTTTTTGCCCATTATGAAGAAAAGCCAATTTCACAAGCGTGTGTTGTAAATTTGAAGGCATGTGCATGAAAGGCATTTGGGAATAGTCCTCGGACATTCGGAACAGAACCCAGGGAAAGATTAGTTTCTCTGAAAAAGATGGGAAAAACCTCAGAATATGGGGCTCAGAAGTCACCGCGTGACCCTCAGTTCATTTACCGACATTCTACCCATTGTCGTTTCAAAGGCCTTCGTACGTGTTTGACCAGTCACCCTTTATTTTATTACCTTGTGGGCAATTTAGCTACTAGAATTGAGAGATATTCCACTGGACATAATCATCATAATATTTTTCAGGCTTACGCATTCTCGGAGAGGGTAAAAGCAGGTGTCCTTAATAAAATGCCTTCATACAGGTGACTTAAGCTTTGTGCGGCTTAAATCACAAAATCATGCATCGTGTATGACCCCTTTTGATGCTGAAAGGATCCACGTTCCCTCTAAACAGACAGAGCCATCACACGCCCCCGACAGGTAAGGTCTGTTTGGTTTTCACCAGTAGGAAGAGCCTTCCTCTGCAGGAGAACTATCTGCTAAAAATCGATTAAGGTGAGATCAACGGACTCCCATCGTTGGAGGCAGAGCTAAGAGTGGGCCTTTACTACAGAGTTTCTGCAGGTCTCACCCGCCTGTGTCCCTGTGTCCTCTCCCCGTCTTCACTCACGGAGCTGAGCTGGGCCGGAATAAGCCGGTCAGAGTGCTGGGCTGACTCCCTGCTCCCCCTCCCCAGTACCCCTTTGCTTTGCATAAAGTGGGGGTGATCATCTGCCCCCTGGGCCACTCTGACAATGTCTTACTGAGCCCTCACAAGTTGGCAGTTGTCATGTTGGAGATGGGCCAGAACAGAAGTGGGGTGGCGGGTCTTGACTCAGCCTGTGTTCTGATTTGTGTGTTGCCTGCCCCCCGCCCCCCAGCCCTGAGATGGAGTACACAGAAGTAGTGAAGGTCCAGGCAGGTTGCTTCCCCCAGCCCCAGTACTTCACCTGAGGCCGCCCTTTCTGGAAATGGACCATCTCTTAACCCTCTGAGAGAGCAGAGCTGGGCCTATGGCCGGACTGGTGAGTTTGGGTCCCCAGAGAATATCATTGGGTGTAGTGATTTAGGGGGGACGAAAGATTGCTCTGGGGTGCGAATTTCCAAAGCTGTTGTAGCCACAAAAGCCTTTCTTGACCTGTCATCCAGCATGTGAGTGAGGGACACACTGGCTGAGCTGGGCCCTGGAGCTCCCTGGGTCTGGAGGCAGCAGGGCAGTGGGCGTGGTGGTCGCCTGCGGTCACTGTGACAGATCCCAAGATGCTTTCTCTGGAGGTGAGTCCGAGGTAGAAAGTCTTCGGTTCTATAAAAGCTAGTGTGTATTATTCCATGGCTGCACACTGTACACTTAGCCCTGGCCGGATAGTTCCCAAAACGTGTTCTTATGGGACGTGCGAGTTGGGGGGGGGTGGCGTGCAGGCCCTTGGGCTCCACACTCCTGCCTTTGGAGGCCTGGTCTGGAATGTGCGTCCTCTCCACGGCAGAGCGACCTCGTTGGGTGCAGTCCTTCCCCTCACATCCTCCATGAGCCTCTGCATTAAAGAAAGCAAACTTAACCTGCGAGTAGACTCTACTAGCTTGAATACATGATTGAAACCATGAGTAGATTCGTTCTCACTGTCCTGACTTTTTCTACTCTTCCCATAAGTTCCTAGCGAGCGCCCATTTGGTACCAGTGTTGCTTGTCCTAGGTGTGCGGGGACGGAGGTCTGCAGGCTGGCCACAGCCCCTGCACACCCAGAATGTGTTTTTAGTAGCAAGATGCTCCATTTAGAACTCATCTTCTCTTTGATCTAACAGTTGGAACTCAGTCTCCTGGGTTTCAAAAAGATGCTGCAACACAAAATAAGAGGGTCTCAGAGGGAGCAGGGAGAGTGGCTCACCAGGGAAACGGTGTTGTCACAGAGGCTTCAGCCTGGGCTGTGGCTCAGCCCGGGCCCCCAGCCCTGGACACGGCTCCTGGAGTGATGGGGCTTGGCCGTAGGTGGGGAGGGGCGGTCGGCTGGGCACCAGGACAGCCCTTGCACTCCTTCAGTGTTCACGGCATCTCTCCAGCCCTGTTTGTTCTGGGGTCATAGGGGAGAGAGAAGGGTACCAATGGCCTTAATTGTCCGGTTTCCTCTTCTCCCACTCACATGTCGAAGCAGCCTCTGAGCATTTCCCTCCAGGCCCGTAGGCCCTCTACAACCACAGCTCAGCTCTCCTGTGCCCCATTGTGTGGCTAACTTGGGTGTACGCCCTGCAGCAGCCCCTTGGTGGGCTTAGCCTGCGGGAGGCGCTGTCCTGCCTGCGCAGGCAGAGGCGGCATGCCCCCCCCAGCCATGTGCATTCTGGTCTGGAGGGAGCGGGGTAGGACTGATGAGGACGGCACTGTCCAAGGCAGTGGCCCGGGCTCCAGGACGTAGGTGTGGCGTCCTACAGGTCAGAGGCCCAACACCTAGCTGATTCTCCCTGCAGCTGGTCCGCCACGTCGACGCCACACTGTCGTGCATCCCAAGTGCACCCTGCTTTAGTGATTTTACTCACACTGTAAATGGTGAAAATGATTCTTGGGAGCACAGCGGACTTCCCTTCCTCCTCCGACAGCCCAGACTGTGGTCCTGGAGGGCCCTTCCTTCTGGTCAGTGCCGAGTTATCTTGGGACCCTGGGGATCAGTGCAGGCTGAACCTGGGCCTGGGGTGATTGGCCATCTAAGGTGTCTGCTGTCTTTGTTCCCTTTTCAAGTGGCCAGCAGGATCAGACCGTGAACCCGCGTGTGTTGGTGATGTAAAAGCGTGGGTCTCCTGGCATTGACAGTGGGCGTCGCTCGAGGTCACAAACGTCGGGGAGGAGGCCTGCGGCTTGACTGTCACGGTCTGTGTGTTCCTGTCCACTGCTGGTTACTGACAACGATGAACTGTAGCCCTTCTGGAGGTCTTACCCCAAGGATGCCTCTTGCTGGCTCAACATACTTGTAATCGTGGAGGAGGCCATACAGCTGGATGGCCCTGAGATGGAGGAAGAGGGACTTGGGGACCTTCGCAGCTTCCACGTGTGAACCTGCTTAGGGAGAAACGAGGAAAGATGCAGTAGGGGAATCTCGTGTGCGTATGTGTCTTTGGTCCTCATCCAGGGCTGTAGCTCCTTTAGCCTTCCACACAAGTTTTGAGTATGGACGATAAGAACAGCATCTACCAACATGTTACTTATGGCCATCTTTGAAGTTTTGCAAAGAACTCTCTGCGCTGGTACCTCCCGGTACCAAAGGGCCCCCCAGGTAGCAGAGGGCACTCGTTTTTGGTGCTTCCCCATGGAGAGCTGCCGAGGGCTTCTGTGTGTTTCTCCATGGGATCCGTAGGCCTGACATTCCAACTGTCTCCAAGAACTAGATTTTCCTTTTTTCTTTCCGAGAGCGGGGGCAGCCTGGTGACAATATTGCTGAAGGGGAAGCAGGATCAACAGGCTGTTACAATTCATGCTAAGTTGAAAGGAGGATTAATTTTTTTTAAGTTACAGTCTCAATTAAGGGAAGACGAAGGAATGTAATAACATGCGATGAGATTTATGATAAGAAGGACAAACGCTGATTGAATGGCTCCATTTAAGGCATTTCATGCTTTCAGAAATAACAGCCATGAGCCTAAAGACGGGGTGGGGGAGAGCGGCGGGTGACCTTTCAGAGGTGCTCTTTTCTTTGTACTGTCAAGGGTTATTTTGACCAGTTACTTCATAGATAAATGAGTGGACGTCCAAGGGTCCAGAGGGTACATGATGGATGTGTACAACTTCATCGGGAGATTATTACTTTCTTAGTCATTGTCGTTCTTAGAGCCGATGGGGGCACATGACTGCTTTGAAAATGACAGATCCTGCAAATTATGCAAACTTCAGGGAAAAAACCAAGTTCCCGCTGGTTATTCATGTCGTCTCTGATAATGGAGGACTAGTGTGGCCAGAGTATATATAAATCTAGTTTTTTTGGAAACAAAACAATTTAAAATCCCAGTGTATTATTATACAATAAAGAATTTTATAAGTTTTTACAAAATAGATTAATGTGTTTGCGAACATCTCGAACTTTGGAGTTTGAAGAATTTTTAGCGTCATCTATCTAGCTAAGTATAGATCCATGAAACCTATTTTTCGTGAGAAACCACAAGGGTTTTTTGTGTGTTGGTTTGTTTGTTTTAAAGTTGAATTAAGCATCTGTTTGTAAAGTAGGAGCGCTGAATCCCCATGATGTGGGGGAAATGCCCTGTACCTTTTCCCCTTTGGGGGAGGGTCTCGCCTGCTCAGGTTGTTCTTTGTTCCACTTCAGAGTCTGTGAGGTCAGAATGGAGATCGTCGTTTTGCCCTGACCCACTGAGGATGGGAGAGGTGACAGGTATTCATCTTGTTTTCTGTCCATTGTGTACCAACAGTTAGCTCACATCTTACCAATGGAACCCTCCAGAAAAGGAGTTATCCTGTAACATTCAGGCTTAGGTTGTTTCTCGACTGGACAGATTTTCCGCGGGAGTAAATATAGGCTTTGTTGTAAAACAGCTAGAAATTGTATGGGGACTCAGTGAGTGACCTGAGAGCCTTCAAATGGATTTGAAGCGTTTTGAGAAAAATGTCGCGGGTGGGGGTGTCCTGGGCGGCTCGTGTCAGGCTGTGTCCTGAGCGGCCCGCCCGCCCCGCCCGGGTGACTGCAGTGAGCAGGAACCTGGATGCAGGGTTGGAGCCCGGCCTTGGTTCTGGCTCCTCACCAGGAAGCGGGGCTCCGAGCAGAAGGCTGGCGCCCGCTCCTGACATTCCTTTCAAGCCCACGGAAACAGAAAGGACTCCATGGAAAAATCAGTGGGTTTTATGCGAAGCCTAATGGTTTTATTTTCCTCCGCTGCTTCCTTGAGCCTTTACTCTAGTGAAGCAGCAGAAGTGGGATGAAGCACTTTGAAACACGGCTTTACTTTCCCTGGGGCTCTCTGGTTCTTTCTCCACCGCCCCCTCCTCCCTGGTCCCTCCCCTTACGCCCCTGTGTCCTCTGCCTCCTGTGTCCCCCACCCCCTGCTTCTCCCCCTCCCCTTCTCCCCTCCAGAGGCTGGTGGGTGGAGAACCAATTTTCAGGAGTTGCTCAAATTCTGAGAGAGGTGGGGGTCACGGGGCCTGCGAGCAGCATGGTGGAGCCTCGGTTGGAAAGATCCTCTGGCTGCTCTGTTGAGAAAGCTGCAGCCTGGAAACTGGGGAGCGAAGCCATGTGCCCAGACCAGACGCAGCCTGGGGAGCAGTGGTTGAAGTCTGGATCTGTTGGGTGGGTGCAGGGGAGACAGAGTGGGTCACGGCGGACATCACGGTCGGCCTGAGCCAGTCGACGCGGGGCATTGCATGTGCTGAGATGGAGAAGCAGCAGGGGCCGAGGGCGGCCAAGCTGCCGTGGCCCTAGGAGCTGGGCGTGGGCTTCCGGATTCAGGGGGAGGCCCTGGGGCAGATGGGGCAGGGAGCAGGTAGCTTTCAACGTCTGTGTGATGAAGGTGAATGAGCAGGCCAGCGAACAAGGGAGGGGACCGCTTGGAGAAGTGGGTGCTGGGACCCCGATACTTAGGGGTCTTGGAATTGGGGAGATACCTGTGCCAGACACTGAGAAGGGGGCCCAGTGAGGGAGAGAGCAAGCAGTTAGTGGTATCCTCCTGGCGGTCCCTGGAAAAATACTCCATGCGATGGCGTTCTTTTCGGGGACTGGATTCCGAGCCCCTCTGACATGCACGGTGGATTTTGAAGTCTGCTTCTCAGTCCTTTGTAGCCAGCAGAAGCAAGGCTGGCTCTTCTCACCTGCAGTTTATAGGAGCCAGATGCTGTGAGAGCCAGAAATGTGGACGCGCTTTGCTGACATCACCAAGGAGCAGGGCTAGCTTGTGGAAGGTACAGCAGCACCGATTCTTCTAAGACACAGCGATTGTGTCACTATGTTTGGGTGGTAACTCCTGCACAGGGCACAAAGTTAACAGGTCCAAAGGGTCTTCAGTGAAAAGCAGTCTCCTGGCCCCTGGGCCCCCAAGGCAGCCCTGCTTCGGATCCTTCCTCTCCTCCCCCACTCTCCAGTGGGACGGGCCGCTGCCCACGTCTGTGTCTCCTCCCTTAGCTCTTGGCCCCCTCACTCCCGTGTACCTCGGGCCCCTGCATAGAGAGCCCCTTGTTTGGGCTGCTACAGGATGCTTTGTCGTCCAAGGAGCCTGTATTTTCAGGCTGTCAGGTTGTCTGCAGTGTTGTGTGCAGCTCCGCAGGAAGCAGCCAGCACGCACGTTAACCTGCTCTCTGCATCCTGTCATACCCCCGGGGTCTGGCACCCACGGCCCCTTCTCTGAAGCACCAGGGACCCGCGATTCTTGCAGCTCTGACACTGGATCTGGGGCTGTTGGGACAGAAGGGGACCGGAGGCTTTCCGAGACCCATGCAAAGACTGAGGCGAAGATCCAATGCCACTGTGTCCCGTGTTTTGTGATCTCAGTCCGGGGTCTGGGGAGTGTCCTTTAGCTACACCTCCTTGGTGCTTTTCCCCAGTCGATGTCTGTCAGTGAGCTGGGTTTTCCTGTTGTGACCAGTGCTTTCCGTCCGTTTAGGTGGGGGTTGGAAGGGCCCTGGAGTGCATCTGTTTTACGAAGCGTTTAAATCCAGGGGCTGTGCTCCAGTGTCCTCCATCTCACTGACCAAGTGGGAACCGGTGTCCCCACAATGTCAGGTCACATTTGTAAGCAGTGACGCCAAATGCCAGCGCTGTGCTTGGCGTGGGTAGCATTCTGTCCCTCCCACGTGAAGATGGCTCGAGGGGCGGTGGGTATGTGGGTGGCATCGTGGCAACCTCTCCCTTTTTGACTTAATTGGCACAGCCTCTCACTTTTTGTTTCTTTTTATAGTTTGGATGTACAAAGCCCTACCCCTTGGAAGGCACCCAGAGGCATTTGTAATTATTCATAAAACTCAAGAATCGAGGATTATCATGTCATGAGACCGATCGCGAAAACAGAACTTTCATGAATTAAAAAACGTCTATCAGGGAAAAATAGTTCTTTTAAAAGGACCCCAAGTTTAGGTCTGTGGGAAAGTAATCCACATTTTAAATTTAGAATTATAATGGTTTTCCTTCCTCCTCCAGTGTCCCCTGGTCACATTTGGGTAGGACGTTCTCATCCGCACAGCACCTCACCCGTCCTTTCCTCCGGCTCAGGCCTACTGACCCGCTCTGGCTCCATTCGGTTCCCCTGTCCGGGAGGTCCTGGGTTCGCCGTGTGACCCTGGGCAGGTTGTGCAACAGTTCAGAGCCTGCGTCCTCCTTTGTGATACTGGGACGGTCACGCTCACAGGTTTCAAAGTGGTCTAGGGTTTGGTGCTTGAATGTGGGATTTGTCTTGTCACCTGCACACGATTGCTTATCATGAGAGGGGTCTCTTTACTGCATCTGCGAATGTGGACCGCGCTCCTGGTGACGTCCGTGCGGAGCCCCTGGGCCTGTGTGCAGGAGCAAAGG
This sequence comes from Rhinolophus ferrumequinum, assembly GCF_004115265.2. NCBI lineage: Eukaryota > Metazoa > Chordata > Mammalia > Chiroptera > Rhinolophidae > Rhinolophus > Rhinolophus ferrumequinum. The sequence continues at coordinate 2,497,646 of NC_046303.1, read as the reverse complement.
CCAGTGTTGTTTACCCTGCTGATACCTTTATGATGGAGGACGTGCAGCTCTCTGCCTGTGTGTGGGGAGCCTCGGCTGTTCTCTGCGGCCGTCCTTGCTCAGGTGTGTTTACTGACTTTGTCCGGCGATGCTTATCTCAAGTGAGTTGGGTCATTCCTTCCAGGGGCCTCAGGAACCGATTAGCATTCCAGCCCTTTGCTGACGCATGCCCTCCCTGCCTGCACACTGACCACTGCGGAAGTGCAGGCCCAGCTTGCAGGCCCCAGCGCCCGCGTGGTCAGGGGAGCTAGAAATGGAAGATGCATGTACCATTGGCCTCCCCTGGGTCCCACAGACCGAGTCCTGTTCCCGGGAGCTGCCCCTTAGCTCAGGGCCTGGGCTCTGGGTCTGTGCAGAGCAGAGCTCAAGGACCGACTGCACAACTGGGCGGCATAGCGACCACAGGCGAGTCCCTTCCGCTCTCAGTGTCCAGGCCCTGCGTGGGGACAGTGACCGTGTTCCACGTGGGTTGTTGAGAGGAGTGATGCTTCTCACAGGTGAATAAACAAATAGACAAGGAGTGTGGCCGTCATGATGTTGAAGTCAGCTGTTGATACTTGAATAGAATATTCCAGACAAGTCTCTCAGAAAATACTGAGAATGTGAAAAGCAGAGGTCAAATGCAGACGCTTGTGCCTAAACACACGCAGTTTGAATGGTGAGGTCACTCTTGGCTGCAGGTAATTGACAGTGACGTCCCTGCACCTTTTCCCCTTTTGCAGAGGCCTGTGGAGAAAGGACGAGTTGGTGTTCTGAAAGGGATTCTTTTATCTGCATGGAGGAAAAGGAATGGATTTCTAACCAGCAGCAAGCATGCCAGCTGCAGCCTGCAGGGTGGAACTCAGGGCTGGCATTCGAGGAGCTGATGACTTTCTTACTTCAGACGGCTTAGGGGTTGTAGGTTCCCCTTCCCCAGCCCCCAGAAAGTGAGGCGTGATTCTTCAAAACTTTACTGTAATTTTCTCCCATTTTTCCTCATAAAAAGGAATAATAATTGTAAAGAAAAGAGACGAGAGCAGTGGTTCTCAGCTTTGGAAACACCTGAGGAGCTGCAGAGCCCCAAACACTCTTTTTGAGATTTTATTTTCTCTGGTCTGGGGTGCAGCCCGGGCACCTGGAGTTTTAACTTCTCCCCACCTCCCACCGGATGTGCAGCCCGGTGGTTGGGACGAGGTCAGCAAGGTTCTCATGGGTCAGTATATGATAGAACCGCCCCCCTGCCCAGGGCTCCTACAGCTCCCCCTGCATTGCAGACCCACCCCCGAGCTCCTGAGTTAGCCGGTCGGGGTCTGAGCTGCAGAGCTGGTATTTCAGTGTGGTCCCAGCTGCTGTCTGTCCAGGGACCAAACAGCAGGACTGGAGGGTTCTGGTCAGAGCCTGGACTTCTGGACCGACGGTCACCTCCTCAGGCCCCCGTCACCGCCCTGGGACCTTGACTGATGCACTCCATTTTCCTCTTGTAAACATGGGCGCTGACACCAGCATACACTCGTGTGTGTGTGTGTGTGTGTGTGTGTGTGTGCGTCTGTTTGCACACACACACACATATGTGCACAAGTCCTACCGAGGACTTGAAAATCAATTTTTTTCCCCTTGAAATAATTGGTCGTAAGAGCATCTGAGTCCATCGCTTCCTTTATGTTGGGGAAGTGGAAGGAGGGTGGGTTTTATGCGATTTCATCTCCAATGTTTTCTCACTTAAGGGTTTCTGTTTGTTTGTTTGTTTTACTTTATTCTGATTTGGGTATATATCTTTAATAAAATTTATAATTTCATTCAAGTTACCAAATTTATTTATGATTGTCCGTAAAATGGTTATACAATTAAAGAAATCATCATATTCCTCTTCTTTTGTTAAATTTTTGTATATTGGTGGGTTTTTTTATTTGTAAGAGATTTGTCTTTCATTCATCTTTCTTGGATTTTCATCAATTCTGTTATGTTTTGCTTTCTGATTTGTTTTCGACCAGATTTCCTTCCTTCTGGTTGAAGGATGGATTTGCCCTACTCATTTAAGTTCTTCTTTCTTTTGTAGGTGGTACAAAGGTCATGCATTAGTTTTCCTTCTGTTGTTTCTCTTCCTTCCTTCTGTCCGTCTTGACACGTGATGCTGTTCATTGTCCACTTGTCCAGAGATGACTCTTGTATTAATTTCCTCCTTGGACCAGTTGTTTAGGCCAGAGCTTGTTTTTAATTTTCAAGTGGCTAAGTTCTCGTTTTTTATGCACACGTTCCTAATTTCTAGTTGTGTTGTGTTTGGTTCTAGCACGGGGCCTTTTGGCACGGGGCCTGCTGGTATGGTGGCTGGCTGTCCCTGTGTCAGCCTAGGCCTGGGGCGTCTGCTCTGTGTCTTCACGCCGGCTGGCAGCAGGAGGCCTGGCCCCTGCAGGTGTTTCTGTGGCTCCAGAGATCTTTAGGTGTTAGCAAAATGTACTGATATTCTCTGTGGCTGAGTATTTTATAAAATAATAATTTCAAATATTGTAAATATTTGCCAATGAGAACTTTTCATAAATGTCCATGACTACAGTCTCAGCGGGCGTAGTATTATGCACTCTTTCTACCTCAATTTGATTGCTTCCTTTGCCCTAAGTGATCGACAGAAGTCTCCAACTTCAAACAGTTTTTCTCAGTTTCTCCTTGGAGGTCTTAGCATTTCTGTGTGTTTGTTTACTTTTGTGTAGAAGTTTTATTGAAGTATGATGTTCATTCTTGTCATTTAAGATTCGTTTACATTGTTGCTTTGTTATTTGGAGGATAAAGAGCTACTACTATTTTCGTTCTTCACTGATTACATTTTTATCAATGGGTTTCGCTTTAAAAATGTGGATTAGTGTGTCTTTGTCCTAGACTTTACCGTCACTGCCACTCCTTTGTCATTGGTTTCTGTGCTGTGTTCTTAGGTCTTTGCCCGTTCTGTCTCTCCCCTGTTTCTAGCTGTCCTTTCAAAGCTTTTCTTTTTCAGTTTGCTTTGGGTATTTTTTTTTCCATTGGAATATTTCTGAATATTATTTTGAACGGAAGGGATCTGGGTAGTTGGCATCCATTGACACATGCCATCAACCTCTGAACCAATTGTTTCTGTTTAGGACGCTCCTTCCTCTGTCTGTTTTCCATTTTCCCTTTGCTGTTTAAAGCAGTATTAATTTATTTTTTAGCCTTTTATTATGATTTAGAATACAAAATTCTGTTTTAAATTCTACAAGTGATTATGTTAATATATCATGAAATTTGCTCAATTATATTTTTCCTAATAAGGAACAGGATCTTCTGTCTTTTATGGAGGGTACCACTTTTTTTATTTTAAAATCCTGCAATGATTTATTTGAAGACTCGAAACTTTTCTGTTTTATGTTAATTTTTGATGCTTTATCTTTTTAAAAAATATTAATATTTTTTAGTTACATTGAAATATAATTGACATACAGCACTGTATTAAGGTGCACAGCCTAATGACACACATATTATGACATGATGACCACAATATTTAATCGTTAAACGAAATTTTATTATTTAACTTGTCCATCAACAACGACACTAGTTAAGCCTCATTTGTTTGCAGATCCCTCTTGAGTTCCTCCTATGTGCTCTTCTGGGTGTAGCAGGGAACAAGGTCGACTTCTTGAACAGAAGGGCTTAGCCCATCTAACATGTGCAGTAAGGTTGGTGTCAGAGATGACGGGCCGATGAGTGTGCACTGTGTGTGCTGGAGGGTTGGGGCGGCAGGCGGGGGCTGTCATCTGAGTGTCTGGGGAAAGAGAGGAGGGAGTGGGAAACAGACATTCTGGAGAGTCCAAAGTAAATTTCCTAAGGAGATGGAGTTGCTTTTGTAGTTGTGTTTGCAAGCAGCATGAAATACACATTTTGGATTTCTGGTTCAATAAAAATAGAAAGTGTCCATTTAGCACAGTTTGTGACTCGGGGGTTCTGGAAGTAGCTGGTTGTCTTAAGCAGAGCAGTTGCATTTTTCTAGGAGTGGGTCAGAGGAGGAGGTGGGTACGAATGCTCGGGTGTGTGCCAGGTCTGGAGCAGCCCGCTGACCCTCCGCCAGGAAGGACGGGACTTCGGCAGGCGAGGGCGAGTGGGGTGGCAGTGACCCTGCCAGTGGCAGCCGTGTGTGTCCTGGAGGGTGTGTGGGTGTGCAGAGGACAGCTGGTGAGCTTGGAGGTGGGGTGCTAACCACACACCCAAACCTGACCTTATTCTCAAATGTGGGTTGCTACCTATCGCCATGCCTTGAAATCAAGTGATTAGGTCATGAAAAGTGTATTTTATTAAGGAAATGGAACAGAAGAGGAGCCGTGAGACTGGATTGCAGGGTCCTTAGCACGCAGTGAGCCCCTTGTCCATTATAAAGGGTCAGGAGCATCATGAGATGAACGCGGGGACCCGCCCATGCGCTGGCCAGCACCCCGGTTCATGTTTCTAGAATACAAAGTCATCCTGATGGGACAGGGAACCGGGACAGTTTAATCGACTGTAAACATAACCAGAGGTGGTGTTGCTGCGACAGGCGTATGAATGTCACCTGCTGCCTGGCAAGGTGTCCGGCATTTCAGTTAGGAACGCCCAGTGTGCTTTTCAGAAAAAGTGTCACCTACTGTAACATTTTTTAAGTTTATGACAATTGTATCATTTTAGCTTGACTGGTACAAATTGCCCTTAAAATGGAGAAAAATAAATAAACATGAAATGAAAAGAACAAAGACACGTGCAAGTTCAGTTGCTGGATCCAGAAGTGTAAATATTGACATTGTTAAGAAAAATGTTGACTCTAGAATCAGCAAACTTTTGACTTTGCTTGGATTATTTTTTCTGCACTATAGTCGCTTAAGGAAAAAAGTGCCAACTGTGGTGAAAATTATTTAAATTTTTATCGTAAGTTCAAAACTCAATTAAAACGGTCAGACTCCATTACATTATTTATAACGGCATTCTTGCAAAGGCATACTTAACTTTCACAGTCTAAAGGACGTGGGAGAGCAACACAGAAAGCTGAACGTGTCAATGAGCTCCTTTAATCAAAGGAAGAAAAAGGACAAATTGACGCGGTTTCGCTGTCATTCTACAACGGTTAACGAGGAAGTCTTTTATCATTAGAGCTTTGAAGATTCGCTGTATCCACCTGCTTATGAAACTCTTCCTCAGTATCTGTATGGGGCACATCATTGTTTGAGAAATTAGCTGATGATTTAGAAATGAATCTCTTTGGAGTAGCACAGTCTGTCATCAAATCTGTACCATTGTAGGACATTTAGAACTAGTGAGGCTTGTCGTCCAGGGCCGGTGTGGGTTTTTCCGTCTCCAGGAGAGCACAGATAATGACAGTGTCTGTCGCGCTGCCAGCTGTGGTGGCCAGACCATGAACGGAGGGCTTGTGATATGAGTTCCATCTCACCTCCCAGACACCTGGGTCACAGTCACAGGACTGAGACAGGGCCAGCCTGGTCCAGATAAATCGAAATGGAAAATGTGTAAACAAGTTCCAAGCAATTATGACGGTGTTCTTTGAAGAAAAATAAGTTTGTGTGCGGAAGCAATGTCTGGGACCACTGTTGTATACATCTCCAAGCTTTCGTAGCCTAAGAACTTTTGTTGAATCTCATGGTGGTGGTAAAGAATTTAGCGAAAGTTGATTTTATTAAAGGAAGTTCACTGAATAGCCAACTATTTGTTTTTTTAGGATAAAATAAACAAAATACGAAATTTACCATTTTTAAATTTTAACCATTTTTAAGTATACAATTCAGTGAAGTTAAGTACATTTACAGTGTTGTGTGACCGCTGCCATTTCTGGAATTTTTTCATCATCCCCAAAAGAAATTCTGTACACCTTAAACAACCCCCCCGACCCAGCCTCTGGTAACTTCTATCCCTCTTTTTGTCTCTATAAATTCTCCTATTCTAGGTACCTCGTGTAAGTGACAGCATATTTGTCCTTTTGTGATTTATTGCACTTAGGACGGTGCCTTCAAGCTTCATCCATATTGTAGCATCTAGCAAAACTTCATGATTTTCAGGACTGAGTACTATTCATTGTACGTGTGTACTACATTTTGCTTACCTATTCATCTGTCAGTGGTCACGTGGGTTGCTGTCACCTTTTGGCTGTTGTGAATAATGCTGCTACGGACCTGAGTGGACAAGTGTTTGAGTCCCTGCTTTTGATTCTTTTGGGTATATGCCTAGACATGGAATTGCTGGAACATATGTTAATTCTATGTTGACTTTTTTGAGGAGTTGCCATAGTGTTTCCACAGAGGCTGCACCATTTTACATTTTCACTGGTGGTGCACAAGGGTTCCCGTTTCTCCACATCCCCACCCATGCATGTTGTTTTTCGTGATCCCTCACTGTGGTTTGGTTTGCATTTCCCTAATGACCAGTGGCGTTGAGCATCTTACCGTGTGCCTGTTACCTCTGGAGAAATGTGTAGTCTAAACATTTGCCCAGTTTTGGATTTTGTTGTGGTGGTTGTTGTTGTTGTTATTGGGCTGCAGGAGTTCTTTATGTATTCTGGATATTAATCCCTTATCAGATATATGATTTGCAACTGTTTTGTAGCTTCCTGTGAGTAATCTTTTTACTTTCTTCATAGTGTTGTTTGATGCACAAAAATTTTTAATTTCGGTGAAGTCCAATTTATCTTTTCTTTTTTCTTTTTCTTTTGTTGCTTGTGTCTTCGGTGTCATGTTCTGGAAATCATTGTACACTCCACTGTCATGACATATTTTTTTTTTCCTATGGGTGCTTCCAAGAGTTTTGTAGCTTTAGCTCCTACATTTAGATGTTTGATTCACTTTAAAATCATTTTTGTGTGTAGTCTAAGGTAAGTGCCCAACTTCATTATACTGTATGTAGATATCCAGTTTTCCCAGAACCGTTTGTTGAAAGACTGTCCTTTTTCCATTCAGTGGTCTTGGCGTCCTTGTGGAAAATCAATCTGCCGTGTATGAGGATTTATTTCTGGGCTCTCACTGGTCTGCGTGTCTGATTTATTACCAGGGCTCTGGAGCAAGTTTTGAAGTCAGGAAGTGTGTGTCCTTCAACTTCATTCTTCGTTTTCAGAATTCCTTTGGCTGTTTGGGTCCCATGAGAACCCATATGAATTTTAGAAAGGTTTTTATCTATTTCTGCAGCAGACACTGGTGGGGCTTCGATTGGAACTGCGTTGCATGGAATCTGTAGACGGCATTGGGTAGTTTTGTCATCATGATATATTAAGTCTTCCAACCTGTGGAACAGGAGGTTTTCCCGATTTTTATCTTCTGTATAGTCTTATAACAGCATTTGGTAGTGTTCCGTGCACAAGTCTTTCACCTCCTTGGTTGTTTTCTAATTATTTTATTATTTTTGATGGTATTTTAAGTGGAGTTGTTTGGGTTTTTTTTAATTTCCTTTTCAGATTTTTCATCCTCAGTGTATAGAAACACAACTGATTTTTGTGTGTTGACTTTGTATCCTATAACTTTGCTGAATTTATTCATTAGCTCTAATTGTGTCTCTGTGTGTAATTTTTAGACTTTTCTACAGATAAAACATGTTATCTGTGAACAAATATAATTTGAAGTCTTCCTTTCCAATTTGAAGGCTTTTTATTATTTTTTCTTGCCTGATTGATCTGGCTAGAGCTTCCAATAATAAAAGTTGTTGAATAGAAGTGTCAAAAGCAAGCATCCTTGCCTTAAGGGGAAAGCTTTCCATCTTTCACCAGGGAGTATGATGTTAGCTTGGCGTTTGATGCATTTTATTAGAGACCAGACTTAATCCAGTCCTCCCGCTGTGTCTGACTGTAGTTTACTTGTCCCAAAGGAATCTGCTCAACAGAGCTCTGAGACGTGTATTTTTCTGGCTGAGAAGCAATCTCATTTGGCAAATACTTTCAAAGGTGATGTTTAAGTAATGAAATTGGCATACTTAATTGGTATTTTCGGTACTCTCAACACCCATTGCATTTGAAACTTCAGGGGGAAAATAAAAGTATGTTTCCATATATTGAACACATCCAAGAGTTCCAGAGGGCAAGCAGTAAGCTCAGAGTGAGGCAGGGAGAGAGTGGGACGTGATGGCCGAAGGAAGCATGGGGCGGGCGGGGCTGGCCGGTGGTGGGGTGCAGAAAGGGTCCTACAGGACCAGGAGGAACTGTTCTCTTTGGCATTACGGGGGAACCAGCAGACACCAACCCCTCCCCCAGGCCCTCAGGGATGTGGGTGAAGGGGGAAAGCAAGACTGTACTTAGGGTAGAAGGTGGAGGGGTGTTTGGAAAGGCTGGAAGGTGGTCTGTGGAGAGCGAGCAGACACACGTGGCAGTGGGGAGGTCTCTGAGAGGCGTCATGGTGTGGCCCTGGGATCTGGCAGCAATTGGTTGGGTGGGCGGATCACTCAGGGTTCTCCAGTGAAGCAGAGCCTGTATGTGTATACATAAAGAGGTTTATTGTAAGGAATTGGCTCACGCGACTGTGGGGGCTGGCAAGTGAAATCCGTAGGGCAGGCCGGCAGCCTGGGAACTCAGGCAGGAGTTTGCTGCAGTCTTGAGGCAGAACTCTTTCTTCTCCGGGAAACCCGAGTCTCTGCTCTCTAGGCCTTCGTCTGATTGGATGAGGCCCACCACTGTCTAGAGGGAAATGGCTTTTACATACAGTCAGGTGATTGCAGTTCTTAACCACTTCTGCGAAATACCTTCCGAGCAACCCCCAGCTTGATGTTTGGTGAGGTGGCTGGCTGCAGAGCCAGGACAAGTCCACACACGACACTGACTCTCACGGGGCAAGGTTGACTTACAGGCCGGAGAATTTGGAAGACCTGGGGGCTTGCAGGAAGCTGGAGGGAGGTTACCAGCCACAGCCCTGTCCTGAGTTAGGGGAGGGGGAGTCCTGGCCTGGACCACCCCACCCCCTTGTGAGCACACCCACTGCACCTCACTGGGCCTTCTCAGCCCAGCACCCTGTTGGGGGTTGTTTTCGTTTTTATGGTGGTAATTTAAAAGATCCTAGAGAGACGCTTGCAGAAAACATAATTGCTTGGTGGTAAATGTTGCAGATTTACGACACTTCTGTTCCTTTTAGCCACACCAGCAGTTCAGCAGTGTTTTAATATGTGGGTCTGTTTTACTTTTCTAGGACCACCATAGCAAAGGACCCCAGAGTTGGGGGCTCAAACAACATTGGTTCTCCCCCAGTTCTAGAGGCCATAAGTCTGAGACTGAGGTGTTGGCAGGATCCCCGAGACCCCTCTCCTGATATGGCTGGCCGTCTCCTCCCTGTGTCACCACATGGTCTCCCTCTGTGTGTGTCTGTCCTAATAGCCTCTTACGTTGGATTAGGGTCCAACGAACACCTCGTTTTAATGTAAGTACCTCTTTAAAAGACCCTGCCTCCAAATACAGCCAAATTCTGAGGTACAAGGCGTTAGGGTTTCAGCAAATGAATTTTTTACTTTTGAGGGTTGGGGGAAGAACATGGTTCTGCCCATAACTGGGTCTTATCTTGATTTTTTTTTTTTTTTTGGTATTTTGTTGGTGGAATTAATATCTTTAATTTTATGTCTCCCTCAGTCTTTCATTTTTCCTCTGGGAGGCTTTTATTTCTGAATTCTAAAAATATCAGACTGTAACCAGACTTTGCTAAAGACATCTGAAATGCGAGGAGCCCTGTCCCGTGACAATTTCTGGTCTTTTTCAGGTCGGAAACCTGGGTTTCCTTTGCACTGACCTTTGTTCTCTGCGTCCAGAGTTATGTTCTGGCCTTGTGTTACCGTTTTACCACTATATTTCAGTCATTCTCTTCACGGGCTATTTTCAGTGTTCCTGGAATTTCTCCCCCATGGATTTAGTTTTCTGCCATTTGGATACTCCCACTGGACAGTTCATTTTGTCTTGGGCCGTTTCTTCCCTGTATTTTTCCTGCTACTCTCCTTTTCCCTGTGTTGCCTTTCCTTCATTGAGAGAAACAATCCACTTTCTTAATCTTTCTTATTGTTTTCATAGTAAAAGTACTTCAGGAAATAACCCCTCCACAGCCGGGGATAAGAGTAGGACACAGTCCCCGTGCCCTCATCGGGGTGGTTCTTCTTGCCACTGACCGTCCTCGTGCCTCTGAAACGCAGTCTGACCATGCCCCTCCGCCCCCAGGGACCCCTACCTGTCCCTGTACTGAGGGGAGTGTGGAGTGTGGGAGGTCCCACCTAGGCGCCCCTGGACATGGTGGGGGGCCTTCTTGGAGCCGTTTTGTCTCCTCCCTGAGGACCGGTGGAGCCCCCGTTGTGAAAGCTGCCCTGTGTGGATCGGGTGCGGGGACCCAGTAAGCTGGGCAGTGGCTCTTTGTCAGCGGTTATTGAAAGTCAGGCTTGGCGGGGGCGCCGAGAGCCTCTGCTACCAGTGAACTCACAGCTTCTTTAGGGGGTGTGAGGCCAAGAAGGAGGATTTACAACTCGGTGTGGCAGGTGGAAGGATGGATGGAAGCCCACCATGTGGCCCAGAGCCCAGAGGGGACACTGACTGGGCCCTCATGGGTGGTGGTGGTTGATGAGGGGTAGTCTGCAGGGGCTTCCTGGAGGAGGTGATCTCCAAGCTCAGCCCTAAACGGTAGTAAGTGATAGCTAGTGTCCGAGCTGGGATAACACCTGTAGGTACAGAGGCCCGAGAAAGCCTCATGTGGCAGGAATTACAGCTTGTTCAGGGTCTCTGAGCCAGAGAGGAGACGAGGGTCCCTGGTAACCTCTGGGGTTATGACAGAGAATGATAGTTGCTGCTGCTCCTGAAAATATGTTTAGTCTCCAATGGTTTCTGGGTGAGAAGAACAGTATTGAGGGTCTTTTGACGTTACCTCTGGTTCCTCTCTCTTCCCAGAATCCACCAGCTGCATCCGAAGTGTGAGTCCTCGCAGCCTTCTGTCCTCGCAGGGGTGAAACGCTGCTTTGTAAGACTTAGGAGAGAAGACGCGTCCTCGAGTTCACTTTGTAGGTATTCTCCTGTATGTTAGTAACCTGGCAGAGTACTTTGTTGTGTTCTGAGGCCAAGGGTGGTCCCTGCCCAGCCCATGCTACACTGTTGATCGTCCCCTTGGTGCCGACGTGTCAGCAAGGCGGGGCCCTCTCAGACGAGTCCACTCGGAACGTTCACGACTACTTTGTATGCATCAGGCATGTGCTTTGTGCCAGATTGCAAAAAAAAAAAGAAAAAAGAAAAACAGAAAGACAGGATCTCTGTTTCCTGCTTGTCGGGAGTTCATTGTAGGAGCTGGATGTGCCTTGTAATGTCGGGGATGGTACGTCAGCTCACGGAGGAGTGGGGAAGTGTCACATGAATACTGTTCTTGAAGGTTGCAGTTAGAAAACGTGCCCTGCGGGGAGAGCGTTGGATCACTGTCGTGGTTTGCTGCCCTCTGAGAACTGTGGCCGGCAGAGCCAGCTTCTATGCAGGTGGTACCTGCAGGACCCCGACGACACACTGAGCTGACCCGCTCAGTGCTTTTCTGGAATGAGGCTCAATCTGTATTTCCCACAGTATGATGGACTCCTCAGGGTGTTAATAATTGTTATGAGAAAAGGAGTCCAGAGGACGTGTGGGTTGATTCCAGCGGGTTGGGGTCACCCTGGTCCCTTTGAGTGCCCCTCTACCCCACAGACCCTGCAACCACACAGGGCTTTTCAAGATGGTACAGTTGGTGACAGTCCCCTTGTGTTAGAAGAATAGGCAGGTGTGGCTGCTTGAGCAGACCTCCTGCCCAAACTGCCACGTGGTGTCCCAGGGCGACCCCGGGGGCCGAATCGCTCCTGAGCTAATTGCGAGCCGTGTATGTTGCCTCCGGTGTGGCTTCTCACAGTCTGTCTTTATTCCAGGTGCTGCAACACAGTAAGTGTAATTTGAAGAAGGCCAGAAGGAACCCATGGCTTTAGCTGGCTGCCCAGATTCCTTTTTGCACCGTCCGTACTACCAGGTATGGGCGAGCGTGGACGTCTGATTCTGGCAAGTGCTGCTGGTCGAGGGCCACGGCACACATGTAGTTCATAACCTTGAACCATTTCACTACTAGCAGGTCACCAGATGCTCAGCTGGGGCTGCTGGCATCGCACAGTGCCGGAAAGCAGGCACGTGCCCCAGGGTCCTTGCACGGCCTTGCCTGATGAGGAGGATCTCCTCCTCATTCCCCTGTGGCCGTGCCACCCCTTCCTAGAATGTTTTCATGGCAGTGCAGACTTGCCTGCAGGGAAGCAGGCACAGCATCGTCACCTGCTGGGCCCTGAATTCCAGAGGGGAGTTGGAATGCCGGTGAATATTGGCTTAGTCAACTGGAGGCGAGGGCTTCCACGAGGCCGAGGGCCTGGGGTAGCTTCTTGACCTCATTGTCACATGCCCCTTGTGGGTGGAGTCCTCCCCCCAACCCTCCAGGACACTTTATGGGGGAAAAAGGTCATCTCCGTTCCTTCACGTTCCCTCAGTCTTCTTCATGGGTTTCAGGGCAGGTTCCCTCACCTTCTGAAGCAGATTTTCACCTTGATTGTTACCGTATGGGCAGCGGACTCTACTTGAAGGAATGGCCCTTGCGGCTTTGGGTTTGGCAAGTGGCCCCCAGTTTCTCCTTGTCAGCCCTTCACCATCGAAAGTACACTCACCGCCTGCTGTCGGCCACCATTTCCCAGAAGGCGTCCCGTATGAAGTCCTTCCGCATGCTCTCCCCTTGGTCCGATCGTCACACTTCCCTGAACTTGCTTTTCCCTCCCTGAATCTCTGAAGTCTCCTTGTAGCTGCACTGATCAGGTTTTGCCTTTAGCATCGTGGCTGCAGAGGGACATGTTTTTAGCTTATTCGGTGTCACAGTGAAACAAACCTTCAAAGGAAGGCTGGAGATGAGGACTGCTGTTCGTTGTCACCCTTGAATTTGAGACAAAGCCCAAATTGGCTTTGATCCAGAAAAGAGGGCTAGAACTTGAACAGACCTGCAACATTGACTGGGGACTCACAGGCCTGTGGAGTCGGCTCCAGGCTCTGCCCTCTGCCCTCTGCAGTGGGGGATCGGGTCCTTATTCTTAAAGAAGGCAGGGTGACCGCACCCCATTGCTTGTTAGAGCTCCATGCTGCACCCATGGGCTGTGGGTCCAGTGCTCCTGTGGCCGCTTAGCTTTGACCAGTTATCAGGGCCCAGAAGGCACCCCTCCCCCACCTGCTGCCTGGCACCGGGCACCATCCATGAACTATAGGAAAATCTTCCTGGGGGCGTCCCTCTGAAAGTCAGTTTGGTAGAGTCACCTTCAGCCGTAGAGACAGAGCAGACCTGAAGGGAAGGGTGACGACAGAGGCCGTCTTACTTGCTCCTCCCTCCCACTGGTGTTTTTGATTTTCTGCTGGTCCGTACAGAGATGGCAGAGCACCAGCTAAAGCCAGCGCCTTACTTGATGGACGTGTCAGCTGTCTGTCACTGCCGCCCCAGTTGCCCAGGGCTGCTCTGCAGGGTCCAGGAAGCCATAGACAAATGGTGGGCATTCCCAGAGACAGGGTCGTCCTGAGGAAACGCTCAGTCATGCTGGTCAGTGGCTCTGGAAGACACTGTCTTGCTCTTATAAAAATCCAGCAGCCACACTTGGCAGCTTTTAGCTTCGATTCCTGGAAAATTAGATGACAGTTCCAGAATTTCTCAGAAAATGGGGTGATTTACAGTGAGTTCCAGTCTTGAGCAATCTGCAATATAGCAATTAGATATAGCTCCAAGTTTTTATAGAGAAGAATGTCTCCTTCAGATCTTTACCAGACAAGTGATCTCCTAGTTCTAGCAGTCCCCTGATAGCTGTGGCTCGGATTGGACACGGGCTCCGTCACGGAGTCGCCGATACGTGGAATTCTGGGCACACAAGCACCCAGATCGATGTGTGCTGTCAATTATCCTGCTTTCTGCTTTCGTGACAGAGGCCCGATGGGTGTGGGGGCCGTACAGATGAGGCCCTAAGACTTCAGATGTCCCTTTGTGATATTGGCATAGTTCTGTGGCCTTGGGGGAACCATGTAACTGTCCTGTCCCTCAGTCACCCTGCTGGTAAAAGGGTTTGTTGTGTCGGGGTTGTGTGAGGGGTGGGGGACATGCATGGAAAACGCCCAGCAGGTCCAGCCACTTCCAGGTGCCCTGTGCAGGGTTGTCACCTTATTCTCCTTGGACACTGACTGAGCACAGCCAGGTGCCAGCTGTAGACCCTGTACTGGGGGGGCGGCTTTGCGAAACAGACAAATTCCTGGGGCTCGTGTGCTGGTGAGGAGGCAGACACGGGGCAACTGGCAAACAGGACCGTGGCAATAAGAGTGATAATTCTAGAGCAAATAAAATAGGGCCATGGGAGACAGTGGCCAGGAGGTCAGGGAGGTCTTCCCGAGGAAGTGCCCTACGCGGGGGTGGTGCCCAGGCAGGACTGGGCAGGGTGGAGGAGGAAACGGCCGGGCCGGGGCTGGCCAGCCGGGAGGGGTTTAGGTTTTAGTCGACCGGGAATGGGAGTTCTTAGGGGAGTTTATGTAGAGAGGCCTAGAGCCCACTGTCTGCAATTTTAAAATCTGAAAAGCTCCGAACTGAGAGGATTTTTTCATTACTCAATCGGGGCAGAATCTGACTCGGACTGAGCTAGATTCTGGGTTCCAGGACACTGCGTTATCTTTCTCAAGCCCAAGAAATGTTTAATTCCCAACCGCATGTAGCCTCCAGGGTTTTGAGGAAAGGATTATGTGTGCCTTTTATGAGAGCTGAGGTAAAGGAAAGCCACATTCGTTATCTTTCAGAAAAGTGCAAAAAACAGAAAATAAAATGAGTTCAGGTACAAACATCTGCACAGAAGGTTGAACTGTGCTTTAGATCTGAAACAACTGTGTATACATTTGATATAGGTTATGAAGATGCCTGTTGAATTTCCAAACATTTATTCCAAATATTTATTTTTACTTTTATAATTTGTTCCCCTGATTTCTGGATCGAAAACCTATATGCTGATTTTAGAAGTAACGCACCATAGAGACCGGCCTTCTGATCCTGCCTTGCAGAGATTCGGGAGAGTGGGATACGGCACCGGAGGAATGGGTCCCGCCCTCCCTCTGTCATTTCAGAAATTCCGTCCCGGCCCCAGGCTTTCGCAAGTTGCTTCTCTTGGCTCCACTTCAGATCTGTATCCCTGAGCCTTCAGGCTGAAATCTCTCCTTCTAGGGCAGGAGTTGGCCCAGGACAGCCCGTGGGCCAAATCCCGCTCCCTGCCTGCTTTTGTAAATAAAGTTTTATTGGAACAGAGCCACACTCCTTCCTTCCCCTCTCCTCTGTGGCTGCTTTGGGGCTCTGTCAGCACAGTTGAGTGGTGCCTGGCCCGATACAGAAAATGTTTTGCCAGCCCGTTTGAGAGCACCGATGGGTGGACACAGGCCAGCGTGGCCTCTTTGTGTCAGTTTGTCTCCTCCCCAGTGTTTGGGGACAGGGCTCGCAGCCCTCCACTGAGTGTCTGCGTGCCGATCGCATGCAGCTGTGGGTTTTCTGTTGGGGGCCCGACATCTGGATTCCTCCATCTTTTGGCAAAGTCTGGAGGAGCTGGAGAGTGACATCATCCTGCATGAGCCACTTGGGATCAGTCTCTGGATCTGAATACCATTCCCAGAGTGTGTCACTGTTTTTGTTTTTTCTTTCTTTTTCCAGAGAGTGATTCTTCTGCAGCTCTTCCGTTTTTAATCTCACACACCCACAATTTGGTAAAGGGACATTTTCACTTCATTTTCTTCAAGGAAACTGTGGACAGAGAGTTCCACTTACTGTAGCTCGATCCTGTCCTTGAAGGGGGAGGGTGCAAAGAGCATTTGAAACGTCCCTTACTTTTAGGAGACCTTTCCGGTGCATGGGATATTTACCTAAAATGGTTTTGCAAATCATTTGTGGTTATAATTCTGCATTTAGTACCAAACACTGTTTAATAGAGATGTTTTGTGATGTAAAGTGGCCATTTATTCAGTAGGTTCAGGGACCACTTGCTGTCCATTCTAACAAGTTAACACATTAACACATGTAGGTGCTTTGGTCTCTGGTCCTTTTCCTTGTCACCAGGGACGGGGGCGGGGGCGGTGGGGGGGGGACCCAGAGGACAGACGGACAGACAGAGCAGATCGTGAGTGGAAAATGTGGGATTCCATGTGTGAAAGGTTGCTGTCTTGCCCTGTCACGTGGCCAGGCCCCCTCGTCCTCGTGTAAATGGGTCACACTAGTGACTCAAGTGTGGAAGGTGGAGTAACTGGGGAAGGAGAAGTAAAAGCCAGGTAGCCGCTGTGCAGACCTGCTTCGTAAACAGGGTGTTCTCCCGTTCTTCACCTTCTATGTTGGTATAAAAGTGCATCTGCTCTTCTGTTTCGTTAAACACTGTGCGTTTGGGCAGTTATGAGACCTGAGTGACCGGGACGGCTCACTGACTTTGACTCATTGGCTTTCTCCTGGGGAGGGAAGGAAATCCCTGGAACAGCCTGGCATGTGTCAGTAGGTCCCATAAGACAACCAAATATCCATCCCAAAAGTTTTGACAGCATTTTGTTTTTGACAGGCACCCCAGGTGGTGCTTCTGATCAATCCGTGAGTAACTTTGGGAGAACCTCAGCCTTCGATAAAAGCGAGGATGGACACTAGAGTCGGTGGCACAGGAAACGCTGCTCCATTGTTTACTAAACGGCGTGTTTGTGGAATCACATTTTTCCATACTTAGAATTTCACCAACTTGGAAGAGTCAGCTCCATCTCTGAGCCACAGCTATTACACTGGCAGGAGTTCCCCCACCTCTCACTAGCGTTCTTAAGACACAAAACCATTGTAAAATTGGGCAGTTGTGTCATTGTTGGTGTTGCCTGACCCCTGACCTCCAGGCCTCCTCTCCACATGACAGCTGCCCCCTTCTCCGCAGCCAAACCCGGTCTTTGGAGTCACTGGTACCTGGTTCTGAATTTCCGTCAGTGTGTTACCTCTCCCAGTGAGTTATGTCCAGAATTAGAGACCTGGATACAGTCAGAAGACCTTAAATACTGAAGTGCCCATCCTTCCTGGGGCCTGGGAGGAGACAGCGGGGTTCGGTGTCAGAGTGGGCAGCTCTGTGAGCCGCGTGGACTGGGGGCTGTCGGAAGGTCAGCCCTGAGGCAGTCCCGCAGCTGCGTTTGGGAAGGTGGTGGCCTTGGGTCACACAGGACCAGCCGCTGGCAGAAGTGGAGCTCCATGGTCACGTCCGCGTCCTGGCCTATGTGTCCTGCAGTCCTGAAGGTTGACTGCTGTGCTTGGAGCCGTGCAGGACCCATGAGCCATCTCTTCTTGGGCCCTGGGAGCTGGTGAATTTTAATTTCTGCATTGGCTGTGAGGTAGACCTGGAAAGTCCTGCATGAACACTTTCAGGGTTCTAGCAGAGGATGAGGCCCTGTGGGGGTTTGTTGGCTACATTTTCCCGCCCTGGCAGTGAGTGGGCAGCATGGAGACGGCCACTCCGTCCTTTTGGAGTTTGAGCGTTTGAACTGTTTTGGCGTTTGTGTTGTTCCCTTAGCTACTCTTATCTTCATAAACATCTGATGTGTGAGGCCAGTGTCCGGAGGTTCCTTTTGGGGTGAAACTTGTGAGCACGCTTTGGGGGACATGCTGTTTCCTGTCCCCATAGGCCACTGTCAGAACTGCTCTGTCACCTTCTACTTCCGGTTGGACTCATTTCAGGAAAAAGGAAATCAGAAAAGATGTCAACCTAATTTCCATTATATAGTCTCATGTGGACACTTGGTTTGCTGTGCCATCAGCTGCTCACAGATGGCCCTTTGCCTGGTCTTCATGTAAAAGTTGGTGATGGAGGAGGCAGAGATGGAGACCATGCAGGTGATGGCAGAGGTGATGCTGGAGGCGATGCTGGAGGTAGTTGAGGTGGTGGGAGGAAATGGACGGAAGTGATGGCAAAGGTGATGGCGGAGGTGAGGGCAGAGGTGGCGGCACCAGCAGGACTAGTTGTGAAAACAGCAGCTACTGTTTCCTGAGCGACGCTTTACATGCGTGACCACACTAAATCTTCCAAAGCGTCCTGCGACGTGACCCGCGCGCACACAGGGAGGTTTCGTGTCCTCCCGGGTCACTCGGCCACTCGTTTATGGACATTCTAGTGCAAGGGTTCTTCCCTGTTTGGCAGAGCTGCTTCGTTGATGTGGGAAAGCCGACTCAAAAGACTGGAGCAAAAATGACTTGGCAAAGGCATTTTATTTTGGGAAAACCATTCGTCAAGATTGACAGGCTCTGGGCACGAGGTTTCTTTGTAGCATGATGGAAATGTTCTAAATTCAGATTGTGGCGATAGCTGGAGAAACCTGTAATTACCCTGACATTCTTTGGATTGTACACTTACAACAGATGAAACTTAGGTTGTGTAACTTACATATCAGGAAAGCTGTTTAAAAAAATGAAAGGCCAGTGCACTTGCCCTCCCCCTCGAATAACTGCTATGGGTGTTTGTGTGCCCAGAGTCACGGAATAGGTAATTGGATTTAACGAGAGGCACGTCATACGCTTTTGCGGGTAAAGTCAGGAACAGCGGCCCATGCAGGTAGTTACCTCGAAAGAAGTGCCTGAGGATGGAGCACGTGTGGCGGTCTGTGTCTTTTTAGGTCTTAGTGCCTGGGTACACCGAGATTTCAGTGAAAACCTGGGGCTTTTCTACATGGTAGCATTGTCCCTGCCAAGCGCGGCATCTTCCTGTTTTGGAGAAAAGTTTGTTGAACTCTCCTGAGAGACGGTCCTGGTATTTTCATGTGAGAATCAGCAGCCTTTGTTGACACGATATCAGTACAAAGCATTCCCCTGGCTCTGTGAGAAGAAGGCCGATGGTGAGTCTTTCCTTTCTCTCATCTCAGGTCATGGGAAACAGGTGAAGCCAGGTTTGTGACTTGCTTTTGGGTCAGTTTGATATAAATCTGTTATTCCCTGTACTCTTGCTAGACACAAATAGCTATATCTAAACAAGCAGTGTCATTTTGGCCAAAAAGTGGCCCCAGGTCGCTTGTTAGGAGTGTTATTTCCGTGGAGGGGGGCGAATTTTCCAGACCTGGCAACTGGCAAAACGTGGGGTGCTGACATGGCAGCTTTTACCCAGTTCTCTGCTGTTTGAGGAATTTGCAGGATTGGTTAGTAGAATGACAGGATGGTAGCTAAGCGGCCGGTAGCTCAGTGCTGGTAAGAGCTGCGCTCTCCGTCACACCCCTGTGGCTTCCATGGCTATCAGCTGTGGGGACCTGGCCCCGTCCCCTTCCTCCCTTTTTCCTCATCTGTAAGAATGGAGGTCAGAACAGCACTTGTTAAAGAAAGAACTTAAACGAGGCAGCAAGCATTATCTAGCTCTGGGCCTGGTCCCCAGGAATTGCCATAGAAACCCTGCCGTGTTTACATCCATTTTTAATAAAAATTAGTAATCGTCTGTATAGCTGTGGGGAGGGCCAACGTTCACTCCTAGTCACAGCTAACTGGCCATGTATGTTTGAAACTTTTAGAACAGGACATGTGTGCGGTAGACAGAAGCGGGCATTACGCGAAGAAGGGAACTTATCTATGGTAGTTGATAGGAGGAGGCCTCCCCGCTCTGGAACTGCAGGAAATACAAGCAGCATAGGATATAGTCTCTCATTCTTCACGAGGGCAGCCGTCGCACATTTTAATGGGCTTTGCCTTTGGATCTGTTTGACACTGTTACCTGTTCTTGTGTGAAATGACAAAATCCAGCCCAATGGCCTTTCCCACATTGACCTCCAGAAGCTTCTTCCTGCGGTACCTGGGGTAGGGGGTGCAGTGATTTCACTGGACAACCCACTCTGCTGGGCAGGCAGGCGCTGCCTGGTGGGGGAAGGCCCGGGGGAAGGCCCGTGCGCGGCTGGGACCTGGAGGGCGGGATCCCGTGTTACTACATCCTTCCTGGCCTTACAGCGGGATTGGCCAGGGCAGCTGTAGGGAAGGTTGTGGGAGGCTGGGAGAGCCCCTCAAACTTTGTCCCTGGATGTACCCATTTCCCCCACACCATGCTCATGCATTGTTTGGTTGGTTGGTTGGTTCTGTGTACCTGTAGTATCTAAATTCATCCACATTAAGATTTCAGCTTGTAGGTTTAGGTCCCGCGTTCGTTCTCACTGGTTGAAGACATTTCAGATCCCCTCACTCTGTTCTTTGTGGCTTGGTCTTTGTTTGAGAAGGGTGCCTTCTGTGCCTTTATTCAGCTCCCTGTAAAGATTGTGCCCCAGGCAAGGCTGAGGACACAGCCTGTGATCCTGTGACACCACTGGAGAGAGATCCCTTGTACAGCCTTCGCGTCCCTGTGGCTAGTGCCGCGCACTGAAAAATGGGTCACTTTCATCCCTGAAAAGCCCTTTATTTACATCATTTTAATTTTACCCACGAACCGACCTATGAAGCCGCCATCCCGTCCCAGGAGGCACCAAGGTGCAGGGCACTCTGTGAGTCATGACGAGTTAGCAGATAGGGACCTGGGATTTGACCCTCGGTCTGGCCTTGAGCTCTGCATTCCCATTTGTTACCTGGCAAATGCTGCGCTGACTGTTACACTCCTGTCGCATAGAATTCCCCCAGCTGTTCTGCGGGGTGTGCGTGGGTTTGTTCTTTGGGTCAGGAAACTGTTCCTACTGCTCAGTGGACCTTCTTTGGTCTCTTCAGCAGGTTCCCTCCCCTTGGTTCTCTTGTACTGTTCAGAAGCAGCTGAGGCAGGATTTATTAGGTGCTCTCCTTGCTACAGAATACAAGTGCCAGCTGACGACTGACCCGTGGAAATCTGCCCCTTGTCTTCTTTGTGCCCAGGCCACGAGGAGATGCTTTTCATGGAAGCACAGTTTGTGTTGCTGGGGGTCTGACAGGGCAGGGGTGTGTCCTGGTGACAGGGCCCCGTGCTGGTCCTTCCACTCTGGGCCTCCACCCTCACCCCTCACTGCCGCCCCCGGAATCAGAGGTGTCCCTGCCCCAGAATGAGGCTCAGTGTAGACCTGGAGTCTAGAGGAGGGGGTGCTCACCACCCCCTCAACCCCCTTACTTCCCACCTTGAGTTGTAGCAAGGCAGCAGAATGCGGGGTAAGAGACCGTTTTCATCTGGGCTGTCAGAGAATGCTCCAGAAGGAGGCCGCTTCAGGGCTCGGCCTTGAGGATGTGTGGATGGCATGCACGGAGGGCAGGACACAGAATATTCCAGATAGTGAGGAATCCGTAGGCAGCGCAGGACAGGGAGGCACACAGGCGGTGAACAGTGTGTTTGAAGTAGAGGAAACCTGGGCCGGGAAGGCGGCCCCTGGAACAGTCCATGTGCGTGAACCACTTCAGGTGAAAAGCTCAGACTCTGCCCCACTGCCTGCCGTCGGGACTGGGCAGGACGCAGCCTGGGAGTCTACATTTCAAACACGTTCTTCTGGGTGAGGCTAGTGAGCTGCTCCGGGCTGACCACACTTGGACACCGCTCCTGGTGGCCAGGTGCTCAGGCCTTGTCACCAGGCTGTGGGGGAGGAGAAAGAATTTATCTTCTGCCCTTCTAAGTTTTTCTGGCTGGACTAATGACCAAGTTAACACGAGGCAGATTAACAGGGAACAATGACCAAGTTTATTACGTATGTACATACGGGGGTTCCATAAGACTGTGGGACTCAAGGACACACACTGGACACTTGAGGCTTATGTGTCACCTTGAGCTAAGGAGAAGGGGGTGCTTTGTGACTTCAAAGGGCAGGGAGGCAATTGACACGCAGATGGAAAAGCACATATTTGGTGAGTCAATGTTTGCTGGGGCATCTTTAACAATGAGACACAGAGAGGACTCTGACCTGAGGGGCCTTGGTGGGTCCTCCCTGACTCTCTCACCTCGTTTGTGTTAAACATGCTTACCTGTGACAGTCGCTCCCTTCTGGAGCAGGTCCGCTGTCTAGATTCTCTTAGGCAGTGAAGGGAAGAGCAAAGGTTTTGTTGTTGTTTGTTTGTTTGTTTTTGAGACGTTTGTTTCTTAAAAATAACCAGGTTAAGATCATCGATATCCCAAAACGTGTATTTTGGGGTGGCAAGCTCTGCTCCCCTCAGGGCCCGCCAGAGTCCAGTCCTGGGCTTGAGTCGCGTATGTGTAATCTCTCTACAAGCTGGTTCCTTGTCAGTGGTGCGGGGACAGTGGAGCTCAGAGGTCCTGCAGTGGGCAGTGGGTGTACTCCTGGGGCGGGAGGAACTTTCAGGGCTCAAGAGCTAGCAGAGCTGATGTTCCTGCCTGGGGCCCAAAAGAGGCCTAAAGGCTCAAGGCCAGGACATTCCTGCAACCCCTGGGTGTGGTCCATGAAGGAACGTTCCAGAGGAACAGCGCTGCTGAGCTGGAGAACCAGGCCCTTGGCCCACCCTCTCCTGCAGAGCCCAGGGACCAGGCTGCTGGCCGAGCCACCCCTGCAGCAGAGTGCAGCTCAAATGAGAACACAGCACAGGCCACTTTGGAAAGTACTTCTAAAGCAACCTGGGTTTGGGAGTCCAGGTGACTCTCGCAGCTCTAATTCAGGGGCTTCACCGCTGCTCCTTGTTTAGAAGCAGCAGCACGGTAATGAGGGCTCTGGTTTAGATGAGCGTTAGCTGCTGGCAGCCGCCTTCAGGGGCGAAGCCTCACTTCCCTTCCAGTCCCTGGCCTCCTGCAGAGGAGGGGGCTTGGAGCACTGGCCCAGGGCCGCTGCCAGGCCACGTGTCATCCTGACCCTAACCTGGAACAGGAAACCCCCCAGACAAACACTAGCCCTGAGAGGACACCAAGCCAGCACTGTGACAAGCTTTTCCTCTCGCTCCAGCTGCTATTACCCCGCGTCTGGCAAAGTGCATTGTTGCCTTTGAAGAGCAGACGGACATTTGTCCCTGACCTTCTAGAGTGGACAGGAGGGTTTTCTGTGTTCTGTGCTGTGGTGGCTAGCTTCTCCCCGCTGCTGTTGTGTTTTGGCTTCATTTTACAAACGGCACCATTTTTCATGTTGTTGTATCTTTCCTGCTTTCTCAAGGTAACAGAATTCTTGTCTGAAGCTTCTAAAAAGTACATTTCTTCTTTGACCTGGGAGTTTTACATATGAACAGATGAGCCTATTGTTGAGATTTTGTTCTCACTGCTATGGTTTGTCATGTAAACCTGTCAGATTGGGACAGACCTTTAGGTATAGAGCTGCCAGGTGAAGTATAGGATGCCCAATTGAGTTTAGATAAACCACAAAAATAAATTTAGATAAACCACAGAAATATTTTTAGGAGAAGTCTCATGCAATATTTGGGATATACTTGCACCAAAGAAATTAAATTATTGGTTTATCTGAAATTCAAGTTTCCCTGGACATCCCATATTTTTGTTTGCTAAATGTGGCAGTGCTGTTTAGACAGGGTTGCCTTAAATTAGGTTTGAAAGTTGCTTGCTTTCTAAATAGCTGTCTCAAGGGGGTCTGGTTTGCTTGTCACTGCTGACAGGAGTTCTCAGGGAAAGCGGTGTGTGGACCGGATGGCGGGTCAGACCGGAGCTTTCACAGGAGACACCAAGGGTGC
The DNA here is from genome assembly GCF_004115265.2 of Rhinolophus ferrumequinum. Taxonomy (NCBI): domain Eukaryota; kingdom Metazoa; phylum Chordata; class Mammalia; order Chiroptera; family Rhinolophidae; genus Rhinolophus; species Rhinolophus ferrumequinum. The sequence continues at coordinate 2,474,076 of NC_046303.1, read as the reverse complement.
ATGTGTACTCACAGGGCACGTCCATCCCCAGAGAGGCCTTGCTCGGGGCGCCTGGAGGCATGTCCCCCACCCTTTGAAATATATGGGGAAGACAGCCTCTTGGTTTAGATAAACCAGTGTCGGTGTGATCTGATTTCAGTCAGATGACCCAGTATCAGTGCTCGTGTTGGTAAAGGGTGGTAGTTACCCTGTATTTCTAAGTAAATATTCCAGATGAGGAGTTTTAATAACTTAAGCAAACTGTGAAACTATTCTGAAGTTCCCTTGGAGGAAATGTCTGAGGAACTTGGGTCTGCTGACGATAAACATGCTGGCAAACTATGAGGACGGGAAATGTGGGGCGTTGGCCCAGGGACGAGTGAGAAGGCACAGATCTGTTTGACCGATGAGTAGGCCGACGAGAAACAGACATATGTGTATGTAGGGGCATCATGTGTGGTCAGTGTGACCTTCCAGATCAGACAGAGGGGAAGATTGGGTGTGAAACGGGCCTGGGCGAACTGGTCAACCATTGGGGGTGGGGGTGGGGTGTCAATTCGTAGCCTCATCTCTTCCTGTTCGCCCCAATAAATGTCAGTTAGCTGAGAGGGTAATGCATCGAGTTTAACAAGAAATTAGAATAAAACATGAATGGATGGTTTTCAGTCTTCTTGACAGAGGGTAAAGGCAATTGTCAGGTTTAAAATTATGACCCAAAAAGAAAATTTCAGTGAAACTCAACTGCGTTGACTAAAACTTCTGAGAAGCAAAAACATAATTAAATCTAGAGACAGACAAAGCGGGAAAGTATGTACTACAAATATGACCAAACTCCATTTCCTACCACAGAAAGAGCTCATCCTGGGGGCATTAGGGAGCAGTGTGGGGGTTCCCACCAAGTTAGGCCCTGCTTTGTGCTTCACATTAGAAACCCCCTACCCAGCAACCCCTAAGGGGTTACTGAACCCACTTTACAAATGGCCAGTGACTCAGCGAGTCCCGTTACCTAGCCCCCAACCCTCAGAGCCTGAGTGGGGGGCTGTGGCACCCTCACAGACGTGACTGGAAAGCCCACGGGCCCTCGGGCACTCATCCAGCAGGTCTGTCAGGACGGCCCAAGAGAACAAGGACAAAGAGCTAATGAGCAGATGAAAAAATGTTCAGCCTCGGTATGTAAGACCTGCTTGTGAAAGCCACAGGGCGAGGCCACTGCTCACCTCGGGGATTGGCAAGACAAATTCCAGAAAAGTCAGTCACTGTCCTGGCCGCCCCACATATTATGAAATGGGCAATTCTCCTCTATTTGGGGTGGAAGACTGCAACTGTGTGAACAGGTTGACAGTCTGTATCTCGACTCTTAAAAATACACAGGTGACCTTTGGTCTACTCATTCTACTTCTAGGGATCCTAAGTGAATAATCAGAAATGTGTACAAAGTTTTATGCACAAAGGTCTTCATTTGATCCTTATTGATGCTCTCTGAAATTTGCAAATGACTGAAAGCGTCTCCTAGAGCAGTTTAGAATCTGAAAAATATTTACCAAGGTTTTACAATAACCTCTTACAGTGTTAATTGAAGGAAAAAAAGCAAAGCACAAAAGTGTTCATGCCATATGATTTCAACAGTGAATGAGAGTGGTAAGAAGTTACCCTCCTGTCCTAGGATTTAGGCGAATTTGTATTTTATGTCGGGTCCATACTTCCAAAACATTAAACAGGTTGTTTTAAAAGAGGGAAATGTTTCTCTGAGATGGTCAAGAGCCATCTGGAAGAAACACTGGATGGACAAAGTCTGGCTGTGGGGCTGTGGAGACTAGGTGGGGGAACCCAGTTGGGGAGACCCCACTATATTTGGGGGCTGGGGTACCACCTTCTTCAGTGGCCTCCATCACCCAGCTCCAGGTGCAGGCACCTTGGCGGGGTTCTTGGCGCCATTCCTTCCACCTCCCAGACACCAGGTCCTCCCAACCAATCTCTGTCCTCTTTCCTCATCACAAACTTACCTTCCTGACCACCTGTATGTTCACCGATGGGGCCTTGATGACAGAAACCTGGTGTTACACATCTAATTTATGGAGTACTAGGGCTCCGGAAGTGCTGGTGGAGATTGTTGCCATGGAAAATTCCAGAAAGATAGATTAAAACACAATTATATGTGTCACATGGTTATGGTTCCATTTTTTTTTTTTTTTAAATCAGGATCACTTGTAACCCCCATGTGATTCAACTATACCATGTGTACTCTCCATAAATAATTCAGACATTGCACACATATACACACAGTGTGTGTGCATTTTTTTTTCCTCCCTGAAAGCACAGACCCAAACAGATAGGACAGCATCCCTGGGTGAGAGTCTACAGGTTCCTTTGAATGTTTTCTTTATGCTTTATTTTGATATCTGAATTTTTCATGATTAGCAAGTATTACATCTATGATTAAAAACAAAAAGAAGCTATTTCTTCTGAAAAGAGAGCAAAGAGAAGACTGTGAAAACACCTGGGGAGCCATAGGGCTTTGTTTGAGTTCCCCAGGAAGGCGTGAATGCGGCTGCCGGCCACTTCCTTCCTCCTCCTAAGTGGCAGAAGTGGGTGCCTGGCCCTTCTGGACTCTGTCCCCAGCTCCCCACCAGACCCACACCTGTTTACCGCAGGCTGTGGTCTCCCGGCGAAGCAGAGTCCTGCCATCCCTTTCTACCCGCTCTGACACGGAAGCCACTCACTGGGGAGCACGTCGGCCGCCAAGCAACTTTTTGAAATAAATGAGTTTCTTGGGCAGCCTGGGTGGGAAGAAGCGTGGGCTCTGAAGCCGGCGACCTGGCTGTCTGTCCTAGGGCTGCCCCTTCCCCAGCTGGGGGACGGGGTGGGGGGAGCATTTCCTTGCCGTATTGTCCTCATGTGGATGATGAGGTCCCACCCTGGCAGTCAGCTGTCATGTGGCACACGTGTGTCGCAGGTTCCTGTGCACAGGCAGGGACAGGGTTGCTGATGGTCAACTGTGTGCTATGTTTATGGCAGTCATCTAATGAAGAACCATCCAAACCTGTAGAGAACTCGAATGAGTTTCTTTGAGACAAACTAACAAAGATTGCCGGGAAGCAAAAGCTCAACAAATTGAGAAAATGCTCTGGAGAAGGGCAGTTCGGCAGCTTATTTTATACATTAGAATCAAAGGAGGAGACTAAGGGGGAGTACATGGAATCCATGGGTGGTAGATTAAGGGGTTGGGAGAAAGCAAAGCTGGGCAATCGCTGGTTTTGGATATAAAGTAAAATGGAGGGGTACACACTGCTGGTACAAAGGTGGGCATAGGACAGTTAGTAATTCACGTTTACAGCACAGAGATGGTTTGCGGGGGACAAGGTAACAGCCAGGAGTTCTGCGGTGTTGTGCTCTGGGGCCTGGGCTGTGCCCTGAGGGGTCTAGGAAAGGAGATGGCTGACATTCCAAGGGTATGTTATCTTAGATGCACAAAGACAAAAGATAGACTCACTTAAGGTAAAGAGTGACCTTTGTCAGGGAAGCTACAGGCCTACGTGACTGCCGGCCACAACCGCTTTTAGTTAGGAATTTGTATGTTCAGACCATCCCCTGGGGTTACTTTCGGTCTCTTGTCAGGCTGTCCACGCAGGCTCCTGAGCTTGTCAGCTTTCGCATGGGGCCCCTTCTTTGTCCACACATATTATTATTAATATTAATGGGGGATTTCTCTTGCAGGCCTTATACTTTTGGTACAGTTCTAAAATCGTTCTAATTTCGGAGGTAATACATGTGCGTTACAAACATCTCAAAGAGTTCTTCAATATGTAAGAGAAAGTCTGTATCTCTGCAGCCCGGGCGAATCACTGCTAATATTTGGTTATTAATGTTCAGTGCGTCGATATGAGAAGGCCCACTTTGCTTTCCCACATTTTGATGAATGTTTCATGGGCTTGATTATAATCCCATGGAGATGTTTTTCTAGAGTTGTGGGCTTGGTCGTCATATTGTTGTTATAACTTTTGCCTAAAATTTCCATCCTCACCCTGATGTCTGAAAAATGCCCCTGAACTCTTTCTGCCTTTGGAGGGGGCCAGTAATTAAACAGCCTCTGGGTGTATCTGTTCCAGGTAACAGACGGTTGGGAAGGGGGTGGGGGCTGTGGGGGAGGCTTGAGTACAGTGATCATTATGGAAAAGCCATGTGCTCTGTGGAATGCTAACTATTTATATTTGTTGTTCAAATCTAACAGTTGACAATACTTCTTGAATTGCTATTCAGAGAGAGGAATTTAAGCCATAAAACCAGGAGTGACTTCTCTTCCAACTCCCATGCCAAGCGGGTTGCCCCTTTTCATGATTAACTTCCCCGTTACAGTATATTTTGAACAACTGTCATTTAAAACAAAAAAGGCAAAGACATGGAAAGGAAGTGCTGGGGATGGTGGACGTCGCAGACAAATGTGAAATGCGTCTTTTGACCAAAACCTTCTGTTCCTTGTCTCCCTAGGACCAGGCAGAGCAGGCATCTGCTCAGGACCCAGGAGACCTGGCAGCACCCAGCTTCCCAGCCCAGGGTGAACGGCTCAAGAATCACCAAGGTAACGGGTGATAACAACATGGCGACCCAGATGCCGTCCCACCCAACTTCAGCTTTGCAACAATGCTAGGACTTCGTATTTTAAGAAATGTTTTTGTTACTAATATAAGAAGATTCTAACTTTTTTCCCCTGGAAGGAAACCAAATTCTAAAAAAGAGAAAAAATACTTGGGTTGGGATCTGCATATACCAAGGGTGCTAAAAAAATGTATACACGGGACTTGTGTTCATCTTTTGTTACCGGTGTCTATTGAGTATTACAATTTTAATACAGTTTTTTCCTTTCTGAAAATGTGTATACAGTTTTTGGGCATCCTCTCCTTGTAGTGAACAATTCCAGGGGGCAAAACTTTAAAATTGATTTTATGTGAGTCCCCCCAGGATTCCGCTTAAAAGCAGCTTGATGGTGTATACGGAGGGCTCCTCCAGGGTGACCGTCTCTTGATCTTGGCATGTTTGTATTTGCACTTAGCCTGGTTTTACATGTGTACCCTTGTAATTCTCTACCTTTCTATGGTCCCTTCTATCCCTTCTAGTTAATTTCTGATGGGCCATCGTGGGAAAGAGAGGAATGAGACCGAAAGGGTCAAGGGTTAGGAAATTGGGTGTCATGAATGCAAGCTGTGATGTAGGATGGAACAGGGAAGGGAACTTGCCTCTGGTCATGAGATGGAACAGGGGAAATGCGCAAGGCTGGCTGCTTGGGTTATTGGAGAGTGGAAGTACAAGAAATTAAAGGGTTGGAACTGGCAGGGATTAGAATAATTAGATTTTTTAAATTGCATAATGAGAAAGGATGAAATTTATCAGAAATAAAAGCTGAGAGCTGACCATGAAGTCCAAGAGAAGTTTTCTCAGGTACCTGAGAATGTACTTTGGTAAAAGCAGGGAGGGTTTTGTGTGTCAGGCATAATTTTAGGGTCATCACTTAGAAAACTTTCAAATGAGATGACGCAAGGGAAAGAGGCCTGATTTGTTAATATTGGCTTTGAAACCTAGGAAAATCTTAATGTATGACATTTCACTACTTACCAGTGGTCTCGTTTAAATGGAAACAATCTAAGTGTTGGTAGTAATGGTCATATAAAATTTTTGTTAATACTTCAATCAGAAGTTAGAAAAAAATCACCCTGAGAGGACTTTTCAAACTTAGCGTCCCCCTCAGCCCCTCATGTCTGTCAGTCGTACATTCAAATGTCACATGCCTATTGCAGTATGCAGGTGGTATCCTTGGGGGCCTTGTGGCACAGGAGGGACGGGCCTTCCTTATGTGGACGGGAGCTGAGTCTCCTTCCGTAAGGAGCTGCACAGCAGGTGCCTGAAGCTGGCGTGACAAGCCCCAGCACCTAAAGGGGGGCCTGAGGAATGCACAGCCTGCCGTCACGGCGAACTCGGCTTCCCAGGGAGGTCATGCTTCGAGCACACCCACCACGCCGACACCTTCCCTCCACTCCCCAGTAACTCCGCACACAGAGCGTATAAAACAGGGAGGCCGAAGGACTCAGCCTGGCCTGGACACAGGACAGACACGTCCACAGAGCAGTGAACAGAACCAGTGCCGGTGCCCACCGGGCTGCAGGTCCAAGGGCAGCACTGACGGCAGTTTGGGCCAGTATGTGTAGCCAGGAGCTGGGGTGGAGCAGCCCTGCTCCTGAGACCCTGGGAAGCAGTGTGCGTGAGCCGCCCCCCCCAGCCAGGCAGCCGGGCACAGCTGTCGCAGGCCTCTGCCTCACACCACTCCATCAGGCCGCAGCCCATGGCCCTGCTCCACTGGCTTACGGGGGGAGGGGCGGGAGGGCGGGAAGGGAGAACAAAGCACAGCCACCCCAAATGAGTCTGCAAACCTGCATTCCCAGGCATGTAATGCATTCCCCTACCATGAAATACAGCTAGCAGAGTCAACAGATGCCAGTTTACATACACAGTAAAGATAAGTCTGACAAAGTGTGTTTGTAATGCTCAGGGAGATGAATGACAGAATAATGTCTGTAAAAGAGAGAAAGAAACTAGGATACACAGTGGGGAGAAATGAAGTAAGAACAGGTGGGTGTGAGAAAGAGTCCCTTAGAAATTTTGGAAAGGAAATATTTAGTTACTGGCATTTAAAACTTCAGTCTACAGAGAATTAATGAGCTGGAGTCACCTCTCTCCAGCACAGAGAGACATGGGAAAACACGAATGGATCAGTAGACGCAGACACGTGGACAGCCTTGAGGAGAGAGGGACGGAGGGCATGGCGGGGTCGCTGAAGAGGTGCTACCTGAGAAACGGGCAGAGTGGGACAGAGACAGTCCCCATACTGTGCTCAGAAAACTAAAAGGAAAAACGAAGATTAATTCACATCTGAAAGCGTTTAGCACTGTTCCAGAAAACAGAAGACACAGAGGAAATCTGAAGGGAGGGAAAAGCAGATTCCCCAGCACAGGGACAGACAGCTGACTCGGGCACAGCCGAGGCCCCAAGGCCCTGCAGGATTTTCCGAGTGCTGAGGCGAGCACCTGTCCATCCAGGATTTTATACCAACAGCTACTGAAAGCAAAATGGAGTGGTTTTATGTTTTGTTTTTTGTCTTTTCCTGGGCCCAAATTGAGAAAATTGGTTGCTGGCAGTCCTCACTGAGGGAGTTATTAGAGGTTGTGCTTCAGGAAGGAGAAATGTGAATGAGTGTGATCCGTGGTGGTGAGCAGAGAGGACCGTAGTGTCGTAGGTTTGATTCCATATGAACTGTAAAGAAAGTTAAACTGAAACTTTGGACAATGACACACTGGGAGTGTGTGTGTGTGTGTGTGTGTGTGTGTGTGTGTGTGTGTGTGTGTGTGTGTCTTTGGAGAATGGGGTTTGTTCAGTGAGTGGTTAAATCATAATAAGACCCCAGTGGGGAGAGCAGAATGTAACTTGAGAGTACATTGGGAAAAACTACGCTTAGTTGTGTGTTTTAAAATATAAGGTGCAGCTAAAATGTTGACTGTAATTATTAAAAGAATATGCATTTAATTTATAGTTTCTAACCGAGCAGGAGAAGCTGGAAGGGAATCTATATTTTATACACACAAGCAACATCAGCAGAAAAGGAAGAAAAACAAGATGTGAAGGAAAAAAAGGATGTCAAACAGAAAGTACAAAATAAGGTAGGAGGAGGAGTTTCCACAGAAATCGGGAGCAGGATCAGCCGGCTTGGATTAGTAGAAATACGTAGACCCTGCACACAACACACAGACTCTTGATTCTTTTCTAAAATCTGTGTAGCTTTGTAAAAAGTTGACCATATATGGAAAGTTGCACTAAATTTTAAGCAATCTATTTCATGCAAGCCACGGTCTTTGACCCAGTGTGATTAAATCAGAAGTCAACAGAAAAAGCTCAAAACAAAACGTAAATATGTGTGGAAACTTTAACATACTCCCTACTTTGCTCATGGGTTAAAGAGGAACTCACAGTGAAAATATCAGTTGTTTAGGAATGAATGAGAAAATGAACGTACTACAGGTAGAAAGTTATAGAATGCTGACAAAATGGTAGTTAATACTAAATGTCTAAGTTTTAAAAGAAAGAAAAATTGAATTAGAAAAATGAAAATTGAGTAATTTTAAGGAATGGGGAAGTAATTACAAAAACGAAGATAAAAAATTATTGAAATGGTGAAAGTATCGATTGACAGGAACAAAATCAAAAGCCGGTCTTTTGTAAAATCCACCCAAACCACAAACCTCTAGCACAGACACTCCAGACAAAGAAAGAGGCACAGGAAAACCACAAGAAGAGCACATCAGAGAGTTAAAAAAAATAAAACAAGGAAACCGTGAACAAGTTTGTGCTAATAAAGGTGCAAATATGAGGGAAATGGATGATGTATTGCAGAAATTTAAAAAAAAAAACACAAAATTGCAACACCAGGTGCTGGCCAGGACGTGGAGCAACAGGAACTCTCATTCATTGTTGGTGGGAACGCACAATGGTGCTGCCACTTTGGAAGACAGTTTGGCAGTTTCTTACAAAAATAAACATAGTCTTACCCGTATAATCCAGCAATCATGCTCCTTGCTATTTACCCAGAGGAGTGGAAAACTTTTGTCCACACAAAAACCTGCACACGGATGTTTATAGCAGCTCTATTCATAATTGCCCAAACTTGGAAGCCACCCAGAAACCCTTTAGTAAGTGATGGATAAACAAACTGTGGTCCATCCAGACGGTGGAATATTATTCAGCGCTAAAAAGAGCTATCGAGCCAGAAAGACATGGAGGCATCCTAAATGCAGATGAGTGAGTGAAAGAAGGCAATCTGAAAAGGCTGCACACTGTGTGGTTCCAGCTGTGGGACGTTGTGGCAAAGGCAGAACCATGAGACAGTGAAAAGATTGCTGGTGGCCAGGGGTGGGGGTTGAGGGACAGATGATTAGTGGGGCACAGAGGAGATTTAGGGCAGTGAAAATACTTTATATGATATTATAATGATGGACGTATGTTATTATATACTTGTCCAAACCCTTAGAATGTCCAACACCAAGAGTGAACCCTAAGATCAACTATGGACTTTGGGTGATGATGCTGTGTCCATGTAGGTTCATCCTTGGTCATAAACGTCCCGTCTGGTGCGTGATGTTGACAATGGGGGAGGGTATGCGTGTGTCTGTGGGGGGGTGTACATGGGAAATCTCTGCACCTTCCTCTCAGCTTTGTCCTAAACTTAAACCTGAGCTAAACAAACACAATCTTTAAAAAAAGAAGAAACCTGGGGCCATTTGAAAGAAGAAGTAACCTAGAGATTACCTAAGAAAACCAAGAATATTTCTTCCATATAATGTGAATTAACTATTATATGACATGATGGAAAATACAGCTTTATGAGACGTATAAGGAACACTCATAAGTTTTAGGTAGAGAATTCTGAAGAAATGAGGAATAGTTGAAAGAGAAAAACAAGACAAAACATAAATGACTCTTGGAGAAATCTTAATAAAGAAACAGTTCTGGAAGAATGCTGTCAGTTCAGTCCCGCCCCCTGAGAAATGTTCAGGGAGGTTTGCAGATGAGTGTCACAAAACCTTCAAGAGACAAATGATTTTTCTCTTTATACAGAGAGGTTGAGGACGGAGCTCTCCCACTCACTTTATAATGTTTTTTATCTTTGCAAAAGATCGTACAAGAAATCTAAATATAGGCCTATTTCCCATGTTAATATGCAACCAAAACGTCTATAAAACATTAATGAATCGAATTTAGCAGTTTATATTAAATAAAACACAAAACCAACAAATGTTACAACCAAGTTGGATTTATTTTAATAATGCAAGGATGCTTTACCATCATTAGACTATGAATGCATTTAACATGTTAAAAGATTAAAGGAAAAAAAGATCATTAGAGACAGAATATTTAATACATTTCTCCACTCATATAATACAAAACAAACAATTACAATAAAACTGTTTAAAAAACAGTATACTGAAAAGAAACTTCCGTAACCTGTTTAAGGTATATTTGTCAGAATGGTCAGCCTCCATCCATCGCATGCGATGGACTTCGGGAATCACACAGGATTGCCCACTGTCACCACAGGTGTTAGTCAGAGTGATAAAACAAGCAAAGAGACAGAAGCACGAACAGTGAAAGAACAGGAATCTGCCTACCTGCAACTGTATTATCCACCTAGAAAATCCACACAGATACACAGACAAACTTCTAAAATGAATGGGTTCTGCAGGCTGGCAGATACGATGCGTCATCAACAAATAAAATTTATAGTATTTCATGTAACAGTAGAAACTGATCAGGACGCGTAACACAAAAAAGAAATCCCACTTACAATAATCACAAAAATTAAAAAGGGCTCTGGGAGTTAGTGCAGCTGGATGACCTGACATCGTAAGATGTTGCTACAGGACTTAGAAGAGACTTAATTACGTGGAGAGGTGTTCTGTGATCACAAATCAGAAGACTTACATAGTGAAGATGTAGAGATTGATCTTTCCATTTAATGCAGGTACAACCAAATGTTGAAGAGTTTTGGTGTGACTTGACCAGTGATTCCTAACCTTTAAAATGATCGAGACCCAGGAGCAGCCAAGATGGGTGGGAAGAGGAGCAGGGTGTCTGGAACGGTGCTTTGCACTTTTCCACAGCAAGCCTTCATGGGAGGCACCACAAGTAAGAAAGCATGTTATTGGTCCAAGGACAGACAAATTGGCCACAGGACCAGAGTGGACAACCCGCAGTGAGACCCACGTGAACCCGTGCAACACAGAGAAGTCATGGCAGAGCCCTGGGCACACGTGACCGTTCCCGTGGGGGCGGGAGGACTGGATCTCTGCCACATACTATCCACAATCATCAATTTCAGGTCAACTAAATCACGGAAAGTGAAAAACAAAATGCTTTTTATTTTGTTGAATAAGGAGAAGTGAGAATCTTTGCTCTCAGCCGAAGAATTTCCCAAATAAGACTTAACAACCGTGAAGGAAACATGATAGATGTGATACATTATTACAAATACACATATCTGTACGAACGTGACAACATTTAACACACTAAAAGGCACACTGCAGCCTCAAAGAAATATTTGCAATGCATATACCATGCAGAATGCTAGTATCCTCAGTTTATTTTTTAAAATCCTATAAATAAGAGGAACAATCAAATTGGAAAAACTGGCAAAAAGCATGAGCAGGCAGTGAGCAGAAAAGGTAGACATTTCATGTTTGTGCCCTGTGCTGGAGCCTTATTTCACATGGAAAACGTGGAAACCGACTCAGCTGGGAAGGGAGGAAGCCCGTGAGCTCTGTGATCAGGAGCAGAAAGGCAAAGATCCACCCTGCAGTGTGTCCAGGTGCCACCTGTTCATCTCTCCTCAGGGGTCCCCACAGCCCCGCGCGTCTGCAGTGAGCGGGCTAGGGGTGCCCTCCTCCCCAGGTCCCCGGGCCTTCCCTTACCATATTTGTGCCTGGCAGGAACTTCAACACTCAGGGCCTTTGACAAAGAGACAGTGCTGTTCTTTCCTTCCTCCCTTAATTTTCCCGGCACCCTCAGTTGCTCTGGCCCCAGACCTTAGGTATGCAGGATGGGTTTAATGTAGAGTTGGCTGGTTCTTTGCAAGGGTCCTGATGTTCAGAATAAAAGATCCGCTGTGACTTTCCTTGACCCATTCTTCCCTCTGACAAAGAGGATTTATCACTCTCCTTTTTATTAGTTCGTTCCTAGTGTAAGCAGCTTACTTTGGTGTGGCAGTTGCAAAAAATCCCTCACGGCGTTCCTAGCCGCACGCTGTGGGAAGGGACACATTTTCCTTTGTAAGGGGATGGTTTTGTAATAGCTGGAATTGCTCTTCGCAGTTCTTTAAAAGTATTTTTTTATTATGGTCAAATATACATAACATAAAATTAATCATTTGAAGTGTGCAATTCCGTGGCATGCATTGTATTCCGCAGTGTGGAGCAGTTATCACCACTATCTCTTTCAAAAACTTTATCATCCCGAATAGAAACTCTGTACCCGTTAAGCAATAATTCCCCCCAGCTCCTGGTAACCTCTGTTCTACTCTGTCTCTGAATTTGCCTGTTCTAGTTAGTTACCTCATGGACGTGGAATCATATAATATGTGTCCTTCTGTGTCTGGCTTATTTCACTCAGCATAATGTTTTCAAGGTTCATCCTGGTTGCAGCATGCGTCAGAATTTCATTCCTTTTTTGGCTGAATAATCTTCCATTGCACGTATATACCACGTCTTGTTTATCCATTCATCCGTCAGTGTGCACTGGGCTGCTTCCTCCTTTTGGCTGCCATGGATAATGCTTGGTGAGCAGGGGTGTTGCAGATGTCTGTTTGAACCCCTACTTCTACTTCCCTTGTGAATATCCTTAGAAATGAAATTGCTTGAGGATGTGCCAGTTCCAGGGGTCGCGTTTTCTTGACAATATTTTTGAGATGTGAAGTTTTCGAGATTTGTGATTCTTGAACCCGTTTTTTCTGATGGTTGCTGTTGCTCACCACGGAGGCGGAGCTGTCGCTGTGCTCTCACTATAGCACAGTTGAGCAAAGATGCCCCAAGGAGTGGAAGGAGGTGTCAGGTCCTTGTGTGCAAGTCAGTAGTGTCGCCTGCAGGCGCATTTCATCAGGACCCATCCGGGCTGAGCGGGGCTGTGTGAACACCGCGGAGAAACCTCCTGAGATGTGTTCAGAAACTGCCCGCAGTGCATTGGCTCAGGTGCAGATGCCCAGCTCCAGCCTTTGGTCCCGAATGCAGGCTGAGTTCCAGACCCTGGCCTATCACAGCCCCGTCCAGCATGTCACAGCCCTTTCCTGGCTTTCGTTTCTTCTCTTGGGTTTCTTTAAGCTAAAGGTGTTGGTTATTAGCATGCAGTTGCAAGGTGCAGACCTCTGTTTGGTGGGATGCTTTCCTTTCCAGTAACTGGAAGTGTCGAGAAAGGGTGTGGAATTTTACAAGCCCCGACAACACACTGGATAGTCCATCTGCCAAGTGGGAAAGGCCAAAATTGGACAAGAACGTGAGTTAATAGAGATGGTGAGATGGATGAAGAAAGATGGTTCTGTTTTGGTCTCCCCTGTAGGGAGCCAGTCTGGGTGTCATCCACTGTTGGGGGTGGCCAGGCTTTAGGCTGGCGGTCTTCCTCTCTGTCGGCTCTTCTAGCTGTGACCTGTGACAGTGGGCAAGTTAGTAACCGCTTTGCAGTTTGGAATCTCCATCTTGTGTAATTATTGTGAAAAATAATAATAGGGACGATGGTGATAAGTTGGAGTCCATGCTAAAGCCTCCTGCGTGTCTGTGTCTTCTCACTCAGTCATCTGAGCTACAGATAGGGAAACTGAGGCAGAGAGGTAACCTGCCCAGAAGTCACAGAGAGGTTAGACAGTGGTAAAACTGGAACCAACGCCAAGTCCAGCCAGCTTCATATTCTGAGATAACGTAGGGGAACATCTCACACACGCCTATGGGCACAAACTACCCTATCTGTTACTTTATGTGTCGTGTTTTCCCTCTGTCCCCTGAGGTCCTGTACTTCTTGTGAGTAAGAACCATGTTTTACTTCTCTTTGAAGGTTCTGCTCTAATGCCTTGCCCATAGTTGTATTTAATCAATAATTATTTAATGAATTCCTGAACTCACATGCCATAAACACACTTGCGAGTTCCGGAAAGGTCCTGAGTTCCTGCCTCTGAGCCCCACGTGGGAGGTCCTGGTAGCTCCAGGTGAGCAAAGGTGAAGACCCACTAACAAAGCCCTTCCCTTCCTGCAGTGCCATGTATGGGGCCTCGGGAACATTAGGGTGAGGGATGGGGACACAGAGGATGTCAGCTGAGGAGACAGCGTGGCTTCGACTGATCCTGAGCCAAGCGTGTGCTGTGGTCCACGGATGCCGTCTCATCCACTTCATCTTGTAGTCTTGTCTCTGTGAGAATGTCTTCAATAGCTCACATCACTCACACACACACACTCACACACACACACACACTCACACACACACTCTATTTTCTTAGTATCATCTCCTCATAGTGAAATTATGCTATCTTCTAAAGATTATTTTTTTCTGAAATGCTCAACAAAATCCTGAATAGTGATGAATATTGGCCTCTGGTTGGATATCGGTGACAAGTTTATAATTTTGATTTCTCTTACCCTGCCCCCATGCACAACCATCTTTTATGAGGTTTGAGATGCAACAAAGCTAGGAGAAAAATCATCTGTATTCCTTTTCCCACAAGGTCACTGTACCCACATTCTTTGTGCCATAAGGGACACAAGGGGCACGCCTGGCACACTGGGCAGTGGCACGTGCCTGTGTCATTAACGAGTCTTCCGTAGCTCCGGTGTAAATGAGACTGTTAAGGAGACGCATCCTGATTCCTGCCTCTGTCCTCTGTTTCTTACATGTTTAGGCAACTTCCCTCTTATAAAAACGGGTTTTTAACCTGTCAAGAATTGTGCGTCCCATGCTCACCCATTGGATCCACCGGACTGTGCTATAAGGTGGGCATACAGGTCAGGACACTGCCCAGATCACACAGAGTGAGTGGGAGAGCTGGCTCTGACCCGGCTGGGGCCTCAGCGTCTGTGCCTCTCACCACCATGCCGTCCAGCCTCTGGATTAACCCTCCGTCCTTATCAAGTCCACTCACAAGTTCCTCTCCTCGCGAGTCTTCAGGTATTTCAGTGGCTCAGACTGAGATTTCAGCTTTCCTTGTCCTTGAAAGCAGCCAAGTGGATCGGATCCCCTGGGTCACCTGCCCATCCTGGACCACAGTTTCCTATCCACTGTGCTTATTGCATCTTTTCCACTTGGAAAATCATTTGTCTTCATGAGGAAGATGGGTGCAGGAAAGGCACCGAGGCACCTACTCTCTCTCTGTCTTTCCTGGTGTTGGGCGAACCGTGGACCTAGCCCTTCTCAGTTCTCACTGGGAGTAGAACTGAATCACCCATTGTCATCCTGTGTAATTTCTCAGGTCTCAGGTCCTCTGGGCCCCCACTTCCCTGACGCTCTGACAGCTCACGCCATCGGGGTGGTGTGCTCTTTGCAGGTAATTGGGCTCCATTCACGTTTCCTGTGTTCTTGAGCTGTCAGGATGCTCGCCATTCAAAGGAGGGCTTTCCTCCCATGACGCCTGTTTTTCTGGTGCGTTGTTTTTTTAATTCTCTTGCTCTGTAGTTTTCCTGTTTCTTTCACTCATTCATTCATTTAACAAATGCCTGTTGCTTGCCGAGGCTACACCAAGCCCAAGGGACACAACAGTGAGTCCTTTCTAACTTATTGGCCACGTAACATACGGATCTTTTTGTCCATAGAAGTTCTAAATGCCTTTTTAGAATTGCCAGGGTATAATTTAAATATAATTTATTATGCAGATCAGTGATAAAAGATTGTCTTTATGTTTCCCTTAGGTAAAAAAAACAGAATATGCGGTCTCCTAAAATGTAATATTGTATTTTCACCTAAGTTTACTGATTTTGCTAGGCCACAATTGAGCAGCCATTCCAGGTAGATTTTTTGGGGGTGAGTTATTTTTCTTACGTAATTTTAAACTCTCTACCCAAAGGAAAATCTCAAGCTAGAGGATTTCCGTGAGGAAAGGTAGCCCTTTGTCCTACGGGACAGAACGTACAACTGCCTTCAGAATGCTTACCAAGGTGAATGTCACGTTCGCCAGCATGGCGGAGGTTATCTACCCCAGCAGGAGTTCATCCCGTCTCCAAGGTGGTTCTCAAAACTCGGGGTTCCTTCCCTGTGGGCAGCACCTGGCTGGTTAATCCTGTCGGCTACTCTCAGAGGAGCAGACGTTTCCGTGGAGTTCAGTCACTGGGCGCCCAGTGTTAGAGCCAGAAGCCTGCCTGGTGGCCCCCACCCCCCTCTGCTATTTCCCTTAGAACATTCCAGGGACTGGTAACCGACACCCGTCCAGCTCTGGATTTAGTTCTGACCAAGAAAGGCTTTAATAATAGTCCTGACCTTTTCGAGGGTGGGGACATGGACTAGAGGAGATGCGGACACCGGTTGCTCCTCCTTCCATCTCTGTGGGTGGGTAGATTTTAAATGTATATTTGGAAACTCAGCCTAGTGGGCGTCTAACCTACTTGTGTGTCAAATGGCTGAAAGTACCTTTGCATAATGAACGCTTCCTGTTTGAGGACTTGACGTAGTGAACTCCAGCTCTGACACAAAGCCGGGGGTCTTCTGCATCAGAGCCAGATGGTTCCTGCCTACTTGGAGCTCTGAATGACACCAGTTCCCTTATATTTCCCCTACGATTGCCTCTTTTGGCCATTCTTTGTGACTGCCAGAGATTTTTTCTTAAAATCCAGTCTGGGAACCCCACTGTCTTTCTCAGACACTTTTGGGTCCTTCTGTTGCTACAGGATGAACTGCAAGCTGCAGGGAGTAGGGTCAGGGGCCCATGTGGTGAGACCTCAGTTTCCCTTCCAGGTTCTCACGTTTCACGTATACGCATGTCACCAGGGCTCTGGGCTCATAGAGTACTTGCTTTTCTGGAACGTACTATTTACTTTTTTACTTCCCTACCTTGGCCTATGGGCACGCTCACCAGGAACACCTTTAGCTGCTTCTGTATGTTTATATCCTACTCCTTCTTCTAGACCTGACTCAGATGCCCGGGTCCCCTCCTGGACGTCCCCTTCCTCTCCCCCGCCCATTAAATAGCTGCCTTCTCTTGGGATTCTCCTGCGGCCTTCTACATCGCCCCAAAATGCCTCACACTGTGCTTTGTGTCATCGTATGGCAAGGGCGTGTCTGTCTTTGCAATTTATTTCTAGGTTCCTTGAGCTCATGCTTTTGTTTTCAATCTTTGGGGAAACCTAAAAGGATATTGCCGCTTTTAGACATGCCGGGTAGGAATGGAGGCACCATGTATTTTAACCTCCCTGAGCTTTGCTTTTCTAAGTTGTTGAATGGACATGACAGCAGTTAGCTCCCGAGTGTGCCCCAGGCGTCACCTGAGGTGCCCTGGTGACTCTGGGGGTCTGGCTGCCCCTCCCCCACACTTCCTCAGTCCCATCACTCTCTTAGGCCAGCTCCAGTGCATTCGACATAGCAGACAAGGGGTGCTTGTTAAAGGAAATAAATCCTAGGGCTGAATGTCTGTGCTCCTTGGGGACAGGAGACAGGAGTGGTGGTCCGTGACTTGGGACACACACGCCCTTCTTTCCACCCTCCCGCTGGAAATGGAATCCTCCCCAGGGTGGGGCCTGCAATCCACCCAAGCGCCAGCCCTTCCTGTGCTAAGGTGGGCTCTGCTGGAGAGCTCGGCATCAGGGCACAAATCTGAAGAGAGATTGATCGTGGCGGTGTGAAGCTGCTGCCTCCTGGGAGGGAGGGCGGCAGACTCATTTCATGGACGCCATGTGGGCGTGAAGGAGAGGAGGTGACGTACGAGGTGCTGTCTACTCTGGGGGGCTCAGCCGCGTCCTGTAAGACCCCCACACGTGGGGGAGAGAGGATACACAGAGGGAGAGGGGTTCTCACTGTGGAGAGGCCCCAAAGGGAGAGGGTGGTGGCTGCACTTCTGGGGCAGAGACAGAACTGGATCCTTCTGTGGTTCCTGCAGCCTCAGGGACAGCCAGGTAGGCCTGACAAGCTCGGGTAGGCTCCCGGCACAGGTCTGGCCTGCTAGGTAATGCTTCCTGCACAGAGCCGCCTGTGCCAGGACCGTCCTCCTTCCTGGACACCAGCCATCCCTTGTTGGAAGTAGACAATCTGGCATTTATTCACCCTGTGGCCTGTGTGTAACCTGCCCTGTGGCCTTTTTCCAAGGAGCTACAGGACTGACGACTCAGCAGCCTCTGGAGAGTTTGGGAACTCTGCCTGGCTGTCTGACTGTTTGGAAAATTCTACAGTTTGATTTATGGTGGCTGGTGACTCCATTTTCCACGTATTCAACTTTTACTGAGTACCTACTGTGTGCCAGGTGTGAAATGAGATGATGAATCAGAAGTGACCATGTTCCAGCCTTCTAGAAACTCAAGTGTGGTGAGGAAAAAATAAAGAAAACTAAACTGTAAGAAGGAAGCAACACGTCCACCTGTGGAATTGGATGGCCCCAGGTTGGACTCCACAGCTTGGTAGCTGAGACACTGTGCCTCACTGTCTGCATCAGAAGTCGGTCAGAATTCCTACTGGCCCGGCTTGATGAGGTTAGAAACAGCTTGAGTTATGAGATTTCCTTTTCTGATGCTCAAGGAATGGAAGCTATTGTTTACCCTTATTAATAAATGCAATATTTTATTGAGAGAGAGAGAGAATGGACCCTCCTTTCACTCACACGTCCAGCCTGTGGAGCTGCTCCCCTGTGTCTGACTGTGAGAATCCGTGTCCATCAAACTGGGATTCTGAGACAGTCTCCATGAGCATCGTGTCTCCTGGGCCGTCGTTCAGAAAGTACCACTTATACCCATGCTGTTGTTTCTCTGACTTGAAAAAGAATTATCATAAGAATTATAAGCCCTCACTGAAGAGCTTTGTTCATTTCCTGACCAGCCTCCAAAGACGTGCATTCAGAATCAATGCAACCTGGCTTCCCAAACAAGGCCCCCAGGTGATCCTGTCTGTCAGACGGGCTCCCGGGCACAGACCTAGATCACCAGGGCCCCTGCTGCCATTCCTGAGCCTCCCATCTTTCCGGTTAAACCCTGATTCCATCCACATCCTGGAAAGCCAGCCCCTCTCTCCTGGGCATTTCAGCTCTGGGAGATGTGCCATTTCTTGGAATCCGTGGTCCGTTCTCCTGGAATGACTTTCCCCATCCTGACGCCTTGGAAATCGGGCACTTCTTCGAGCTAAGTGCCCTCTACTTGACTGTCGTGCCTGTAAACAGAGATCTGGTTTTAAACTTCCTCTGTCTGCCAAGTCGTGGGCACAACCATCCTGGGCGTTTCTGGCCCCTGGGATAGTGGCCTGGGCCCTTCCTTAACTCTGCCGAGCTTCTCTTCATCTGTGGAAACTCACGCCCCATTTATCCCTAACCTCTCATAAGACACCCGGTCTCGGGGGGGCCCCTCCGGGAGGCCGAGGTGACTCCTTTCCACGAGGAGCCCACTTTCTTTCAGGGGGCTTCCCCCTCGGCGTCCCCAGTCGCTGTCACTGAGCTGGAGCAGGTTTCAGCTCCTTCGTGGGGGCACTGGTTTTCCCAGTGGTCGTTAGAGAAGTTTCGTATCCTCCCTCGCCACTTTTTATTGAGCACCACACTCCTCCAAAGCTTGTCGCCTCAGAGTTCAGGTGGCGGGGATCTTGTCTGTTTTGTCAACATCTGTCCTTCCAGTGCCTGGAAGTACATACTTAGTGCTCAGTGTGTATTTGTTGAATGAAGAAAAACATCGGCTACATGCATGGATTTTAAATATTTGGACTTAAATACACAGAATCAGAGTGTTTAGCATTGAATGGGGTAATGAAGACTCCCTGGTGTCTATTTACCTACTAAAAATTGCCTTTTTGAGAATGCAGTTTGAGTGAGTGACACTTTTGGGCTGCGACCTGGATTTCCCTCTTCAGTCTCAGTGCTCGTGGCCTAACGTGTGTAGGGTTGATAAAAATGAGAACCTTCTAGAACAGCAAGTTATGTGTATTTACATGGTTTCTTGCACCCAGGCTTCTGCTTGATTTATGATGTAGTAGAAGAGTCAGGAATCGAAATTGGAAGGTTGAGAAAAGAGCAGCTTAAATTGGTAAGGACACCGGAGAAAGATGCGCTCCATCCTTTGTCCCCTTTGAGTGATATTTTGTCAGTGTGTTTATCTTCTTTCCCCCGCCTAATTGTCTTCTAAGAGTACAAATAGCGATTGCACAGCTGAATCTGTAATTTTAAAATGTAATTTGTACCTCAGGTCCTTGGCCCTTGCCTGGCAGACTGTCACTTTTGGGCAACGTCCTTTCCTGTGTTGTATAAGCTCCTGGTGCAGAATACAACAGCCTTAAAAGACCCGAAAGAAACACAGGTGATGTCCAGGCGCTTCCTGCAGCCACGTGGCAGGAGAAAATCCAAGAAAGAAGGGAGATTGGCACTCCTTTCTGGGTGACGTTCGCAGGACATCGGGTGCCAGGTCTTGAATTTCTAGAATTCTTCAATTCAATTCAAGAATTGAATAGAATCACTGAGTGAAATGAATAGCTTTATTTATTTATTTATTTATGAGATTATTGTCCATAGATTTAAAAAGTAGAACAGACTGGAATCAAAGTCCAGAGTGATTAATCGTGATCTCACCTTTTTGCTGTTGGCTCTGGTGGTAGAGATAGACTTGTCTGACTGCCAGGATAGTTACCTTTGGTTCTGAGATCTGCCCTGGACTGTGTGACATCTTCTCTCCATGTGTGGCAGTCTCCTGGGCTGCCACAGCGTGGGTGTTGAGGACAAGCAATTTGTCAGGACAGGGAGACACAGCCTGGGCTCCCTCCCTGAGGGTCACTGCAGCCAGCATCATGGGCCACTTCCAGCCTTGGCCCCTGGCTGCTCCGGGCAAATGGGATAGGCGCTGTTGGCATAGCTGTGGGTGGGGCATAGCTGTGGGAGGGGCATAGCTGTGGGTGGGGCATAGCTGTGGGAGGGGTGACGTGGATAGACTACATTTCTATAGGTTCTGCTCATTCAGCCTCCACTGGTGGTGGAGCTTTGCACAAGCTATTGTAAGATACACACAGGTAGGTCTGAAGACCTACTTGTCGCAGTCCAGTGTTTTGGCGGAGAAGCCTGCACATTTGTACTGAAAACTAATGTTTGTTGGGAATAGGAATCCATGTTTAGTGCAACTTAGGACATGTGCGTCCTGGTTGTCATGTCCCTTCACAAGCCAGTCTGTCTGGAGAGTCATCTAAGAAGCCAGCTCCAGGGGTCCCCCGCCACCCTCAGCCTCCCACAGCCTGGGGTTTTCTCCAATCTTGTTTTGCCTCCTCCCTGGATCCTTACACCTACCTCTTAGATGGATTGTTTCTCTTTTGGGAGTGGCCCTTGCCTCTTCTCCACAACTAAGCCCTTGGACCCACTGGTCACCTTGGGCCACATTCTCATCGCACCTACACTGGCCCCCAGGAGGCAGGCTAACAGGATGCCTGCCTTTGCTTCTGCACGGGCTGTGGAGGGAGCCAATGAGAGGAGGAGGAGGAGGAGCCAGGGGCGGGGCTTCGTGCGGAGCGGAGCCCTGAGCAGGAGGGCTGGCAGGGAGCACGGGCATCTGTCCACCAGGGGTGGTGCTTGAGGCAAAGGGCCAGCCCGCCTGAGTGGCTGGCGGCTCCCCGGGAGTGGGCTCCTGAGGCAGGGCGCTCAGGAAGGTTCGCCAGTGAGGTCCAAGCGTGTGATTCCGTTTCAGGCCAATTTGGGCCGAGGGTCCCTTAAAGACGCCCCAGTAGATTAGCCAGACAAAGCCTTAAGTGACCATATTTGAGAAAATTAAACATTACAATTTTAAAAATGCTTTTACTATTATGTTTTTCTTAATTGTGATAAAACGCACCTAACACAAAATGTGCCATTGTAACCGTGTTTTGGTGTACAGTTCAGTGGTATATAGTGAATTCACGGTGGTGGGCGTCCATCCACAGAACTCTTGTCACCTGGCAAAACTGAAATTCCACAGCCATCAACCAGTTACTCCACGGCCCCCGCCCCCAGCTCCTGGCAACCCCCGTTCAGTTTTCTGTCTCTGACGCTGACTACTTTGGGTCCCTCCTATAAGTGGAACCTTGCAGTATTTGTTCTTTGTGTCAGGTTTATCTCACGCAAGGTACTGTCCTCAAGATTCAAACGTCTTGTTTGTCCATCGATGGACACTAGGGTTCCTTCCACCCCTTAGCCATGGTGAGTCATGCTGCTAGGAACATGGGTTTGCAAATATCTCTTTGAGCCCCGGGGGGCATATACCTTCTTTTAGTTTTTCAAAATGGCTCAAAGATTCAGTCTTAATCCTTTGGTCCAATTTTTGAAGCTATTGAGTCATTGACTGTGAATAAACCCACATTCTTCGTTGGGGTGTTTTAAGGTGAGCACTTGGGTCCCCTGCCTGCCCAGCTGACTGTGCTGGGAGCGGTATAGCAGTTGCTAATAAACAAAAACCATTTTCTACACTGAAATCTGGTTCCTTTGGCCACCGTTTTTCAGATTCAGATACATTTTCAAGTGTAAATCTCCATTTCTGATTTAAAGTAATACATGCTCACTGCAAAAAAATTGCAACAAAACCAGGTTGTAAAAGAGGACTATGATTCCAAAAGGTTTAAAAACTGCAACTTGAATGATGCCAATGAGTGTGTTTAATTAGATAAGTTAGGAAATGCCAAGCTGGTGGAAGTTGTGACACCGGCTGTGTCGGTGCTGAGCTGAGGCGCCTCCTGGCTCCCCAGCTGACGGATCCAGACCATGTCAGAGGGGCACCTTGGCTACCTGGGGGCTGGGGCGGGGGTGCTCTGCTTTCCTTCAGCTGGAGCCACCCCCCCACACACACTGCTGCCTCCAGGACTGGCTACCCTGGGGCTGAGGTCTCAGGAAGGGACTGCAGAACATAAGGACACCAGGGAGTCTTGAGAAGGATGGCAGCCCAGCCCAGAAATACTTGCAGCGATTGGATGTTTAGAGTGATTTTTGCCAGAGCCGCGGACTGCTCTGCCCAGTGGTTCATGAGAATCACACCAGTTATGCACAGTGTTCAGTGTGTGTTAGACGAATGTCCTGTCTGTCCAGGTAGGTCGCCAGATCTAAGTTTTTGCTAACATTTTCCTCAGGCTCTGGGACCTGGTGGCACTTAAGTCATCTATGTCCCCTCAGGTAGGGTCACAGTCCGAATATCTGCTGTTCAGTGTTCTTAGTGAAGTGTGTGAAAAGGATCTATAACAGTTACTTACAAATAGCAGTGGTCACATAGGTCAGCATCACCCTACCAACGGGACCGTTCCAGTGTTTGCTTTTTTTTTCATGCCTTTTGTTTCCAGTAAAGTTTTATACATAATTTAAAATGTACATGCTACTTTGTTTCTGCACTCTGTGACGTGTCGTTTATAGCAGAGGCTTGAACAGGAAGTGCCGTTTAGGTCGTGAGACTTTAGATAACGCTCAGCGGGAAGACCTTGCTCCACAATGAACTGTGTTTGTCTGACAGGGTGTGCAGTTCCCTGGGTTGATTTACTGCTGTTCTCACGGGGTTTCCATTTTGCTCGTTTGCACCACATACAATGCATTGCCACAAGACAAGCACATGCTTTACAGGGTGCTCTCAAACCCCTGAGTTTTAGGGAGAAGTGATGTTGGGTGCGACCCGCACAGTGGGCAAGGAGGGGGCAGAGCTGCTGCCTCAGCTTGCGGGCACTCGGCTGAGAGCCCTGCTTTTGCGGTCAGCCTGAGGTGGCTTTTCATGGCTTGACTCCCTCATAGCAGGCCGAGTCCACCATCTTTGGAATAAGCAATTTGACTTTTTTGAAAGAAAAGAGATCAGAGTTCTGATTGGAGCTTTGTCACTGTGGGACTTTGACCCCACTGAACGTCAGACTATTTGCCTCACTGCTAACTAGATATTACTGTACTTATCGTTGTGTTGAGGATTGAGGTAATCGGTGATGCCACCTATAGGGGCACGTGGTAAGCATTTGGTCATTGTAGTGATCAGTGGCTCTTGTATTGCATGTGGACATGCAGCTCAGATGGCAGGCCCCCACCAGGCCACCAGGTCCCTGGGGGCACCTGGAATCACTGCTTCTTTGGGCCCCGCTGTGCCTAGCAGTGAGATGTGACGTTTGTATCTCGTACTTTCTAAGACCCCTTTGAGGTCTTCAGCGTCCTATGGCACAGCAGGAAGAAGCTTTTCCTTGGAGCTCCTGGCCTGTGATCCAGGCTGCCAGGACAGTTGGCAGATCACTTAGTGTCTTCCTGACAGTGTTCTGCTCCCTAGAACGCTGGACTGTGCTCCATCCCACTCCCCGCGGAAGCAGGGGCGGGGGGTGGGGGGGTAGGGGGGGTAGTGCAGGGTGATTTAATGGGGAACTTACCCCTTATATTGGGAAGGAAAGGAAGCAGCCTGCTGTGAAAATGCCAGATTAAAAATGCTACTGGGAACCCGCATAACGTATGTCCAGCGTTCACTATCAGGTTTTGAAAGCACCCATGAGCCTCACCACATCCCATTGCCCAGACTGGGGCTAATGAACCTGGGGTTCCTTCAGCCGCTACTTAGGTGGTTGCAGCATTTTGGAATTGTAGGAATCCTCTCTCCTTCCATGAGGGAGATGTGATTTTAGCAACTCATTCCTGAAATGTTGATTTTCTCCCTCCATTGTTAACCCTCTGCAAATCCACTGACCACTGGGGATGGTAGTCTCCCTCTCGAAGGAGGGGCCTGGGCCTTCCTCTTTCTGTCTCCAGCTCCTTGAATGGTCCCTACCCCACAAACAGTGCCCGCAGCCCTGCTCATCTGTGTGATGTAGATAAGTGCTGGATTCTAAATGGAATCTCACAGACATCGGTGTGCATCTAAGTAGCAGCTGTGGAGACTTAGGGTAAATAATCCTAGTTGTAGCACTTCCTTGGACACAATGTATATATGTAAATGTCGCCTTCTGGCCCGCAGGTTACAGACCTCATGAGAGCAGTTTGCAGTCCCACAGCTTTTGTATTATCTACCGAGCCGTCCAGTAGGATTCTGGATCCCTAAGTTGCTGTAGTCTGGTCTTGGAGGGGTCCAGATAGAGCTCCAAAATAACAGAGGAAAATGCCAGCGCTCTCTAGCAACTGGATACATAACTAAACTTGCGTGCAGCCTTCCCGAGTACACACTTCTGCGTTTGGATTAGGAAAAGGAAAGGCATTCCAAGAAAAATCATTAGGATACCAGCTGTCAGTACAAAGCAAGGAACAAATTGGCCTGGCCTCAGCAAATTGTGAGGGTCATTTGGATTTTAGCTTTATCTAGGTGTATTTGTACCCGGGGTGTGTGTGTGTGTGTGTGTGTGTGTGTGTGTCCAGTTTCACCTCACCTGCTGACCCTGAAGGTGTTTGGGGTTATGACCCACCCAGGTGGCCTGCAGAGCCCAGCAACTGCCCCCACAGTGTAGGCAGGAGTCCTGCAAATGTATATGGTCATAATGAAAAACAAACCTCACACACATTCTTACTGATTGTTAATCAGGTTGTTGATACACATTTTCTCAGTTAGTAGACACTAACAATGGCAATTCCTATTGTCTGTGGAAGTTGGGTGGACAGCAGACGAAGCCATTTTCCACAAAGGTGGGAAAAGAGGTCTCTGTTGTAAACTCTGGAAAGTCAGGTGTGTGAATGCATAACTGCAATGCTATGTTTGTATTTCTGTACATACACTGGGCAGACGGATTCCAAGCACTTTTATTTCCTGCCTCAACGCCTGCCTGCCTGCTGTAGTAACCACTTGACTAAAGCATCGGTTCCATTTATTTTAAATGACATGATTTCAAAGTTACATTTGTATTTGGAATTGTGGTTAGGGGATTTGCTCTTATATTTGCTCATTATCTTTAAATATCAAGACTAGAGAAGAATACTATAACAGTGTAATGACTGATTTTCTTACTCTGCTTCCTTATGTCCAAACATCTCTACATATGAAACATTAAATGCCTTTGATTGCAGTACTTGAGAATAGAGGTTTAATCGGTACGCAAAGATGTTGCCGTTGACTCTCGAGTTATAGTTGCACAAGGTTTTACTTGCTTAGAGGTCAACAAAAATAGCTTGCCAGCGGAACACGGTCTAGGTTTAAATTACTTTTGCAGGCGGGACCTTTATTTTGCGTCCCGATAGAAATGTGTGAGAACACTGGCCTTGGCATTTGTTCAGGACTGTTCAGATATAGTGCTGTAAGGAAAACCCCCTTTTTCTTCTGCACGCTCACTGACTTCTGCACACCAGACATGTGGGGGTCCCTGTACTAACAATTCTGAGACAGCAGCTGGGTGTCCCACAGCTCAGTGCGGTTCCGACTACCTGGATCCCTTCTTCCATCCTTTGCTTGAGCAGCCCGCACAGCTCAGGAAAACAGTTTACTTCTGAGATTACCAGTTTATCATACAGGATAGAACCCAGTAACAGCCAGATGGGAGAGGTGCGTAGGACGAGGTAAGGGGGAGGGCCGTGAGGCTTCCATGCCCTCTGGAGCCACCCGCCCATTGCCTGACCACGTCCACCAACCCGGAAGCAATCTGAACCTGTCCTGTGGGATTTTTATAGAGGCCTCACTACACGGGCCGGATTGATCAAATCATTGGCCACAGTGATTAACTCAATCCCAGCCCATCTCTCTTCCGCAGGGTGGGGCTGAAAGTTTCTCTAATCACTTGGTTGGTGCCCCTGGCTAAGGGCCCCCATCCTGTGGTTATCTGGGGCTTTTCCAAAGTCACCTCATTAGCATAACCTCCGGTGCGGTTGAAAGGAGCTTGTTATGAATAATAAAAGAAGCTCCTTTCACTTTTATAAAATGTCTGGGGCTGTTTGGGGAGCCAAAAAAGAGCAAATATGTTACCAAAAGATGTCCCTGTTACTCTTATCACTTGGGGGAATTACCAGCATTCTAAGATCTGTGTGCCAAGAACCACGGAGGAAAAGATGCATTTCTTATTCTGTCACAGCTTCACAAGTCCCCTGGACTTTGTTCTTCTCAGGGACCAAATCTACTCTTGCCACTGTATCACCCTGTATGGTTTTAGCCTTGTAGGCAAGTGTGCCCCACCCTGCCTGACAACTCAGAGTGTGTGCCTGTCTGTGACATGGGAGGAAACGAAGACCTGCCTGTCATCAGAGACCAACGTGGGCCTGTGCAGGAAGGACAGTGACCACGGAACCTAAGCACGCAGAGCAAACAGCATGTCTGTGAGGTGCCAAAACGGTTATGTAAAGCGGATGCCATGTCACCTTTAATGTCTGGTTAAAGGAAGCACTACCTAGATGACGCTGGAACCTAGCAGTTGGAGGGAAGGAGGCAAGATGGGGCTGCATGTTTATTGCTGTCCTGGAATTGACGCTCTCCTGCCTGCAGTTGGCTGGTCATGGCCCGGCCCCTTCCTGCCTGCATTTTTGGAAGAGATCGACTCAGAATAATGTATGAGCCGAACTTGAATTTGTTCACTGCTTTTCCCTCCATCTGAGAACCGTCCCCGCCTCCATTAGTAATGACATTGAGGCAGGTGCACATGTGAGGTCCAGATCAGATGAGCTGCTCAGATATTTGGGACAGAAGTCAGTGCCCCGTTTTAGACTGGGTTATTCTAGGGAGGAAAGCAGCTATTAATAACTTGATTTACCACCATGTTGTTTGACCTATATATTTGTGCAGTAAATACATCCTTATGAATCTGTGTGAAGTGAAATTTTAGTTAGAAAACCATTTGCCCTTCCCCTGCCAGGATTTCTGCCAGAGGTGCATTCTCGTGGAAAGTGTGTTGGCATCGAGTTCACAGGGAATAGACGGGTAATCTTCACATTCGTTTCCAGAAGCATTTGCTTTGTTAATGCCCTGGTTATCTGATTCTCCCACTTGTGACCCCGCAGGAGGCTTGGACAAGTGGCTGGTTAGTGAGCCGCATGGATTCATGCAGGGGCCGCACGCAGGGAAAGGAGCATGAGTTGTCCCCGATGGACGAGACACGGAATGTGAGCCATGCGAAAAGTGTGCAAGAACTGAGTGCCACGCAATGTAGGGCTGTCTTAGTGTAGGGATATTTTTAAGAACATGGACAAGTGTCTTCTTTGGAATTAATTCCTTTAAAATCCCAGTTGGGAAGATTCCATTATGAGTCCTCGTTAGAATGTAACAAAGTTTAAATAAAATCAGATAACTGTAAGTAGTTTCATTATCTAAACAGATAAAATGCTACTTGGCCCTACGGGAAATTTTAAAGTTTGTTTTAGAGGCGATTTCTGATTCTTCAAAAAGTTTTATTTTTGCTCTAAGAGCCATGGAAAATAGGCAAGTTTGAAACCTGCCTGTACCGTAGTTGTATTTGATTTATGAAAATTATAGCCTACTAAGTGCATGCTGTCAGATTGACCCAGCTGTGCTTGGGGGGCGGCATAACTAAATGTATTAGAGCAGAAAGTAGTTTTATAAAGACTGCGCCTCAGAGCGGAGTGGTGGCATTTTGTGAGGGCCTGAATTGCATTTATACTTTGGCATCCAACTCACCTTTACCATTTACTTTGAATAATGTCAGAATTACTTTGTGTTCTGGAAAGCATAGTGGCCTGCCTGCAGGGAGGGGCGACCCAGCAGTGACCCGGTTGGCCGAGAACAGGAGCAGAAGGGACAGGACAGGAGACATGGCAGGCTGCCCTCGCGGTGGGCACGGCCCAGGCTCTCAGAAGCGCCAGGGCAAAAATAACTCAAATGAAAACCCACCTGAGGGAATCAAGACTTTTTTACTCCTCAGAAGAAATCTGTCAGCAAAAACTGTATTCTGTTTGATTTCTAAAGCAGGAAGAAAGGGATGAAAATCATGGCCTTTGTACCCTGCTAGGTTTTCTCCCATTTTTAAGCCAGCACAAAACAAAGCTGTGTGAACCCACAGGGCTCTCCCTCCCTCATCCGGCCTGTCCTCGGCCTCCAGGCCACCGCAGTGCAAACCGAAGGTCATTCCGTAATGACAGTGAACCCTGTGTCTCACCCTGAATTGATTAAATGGCCCATTAAGATAGAAACGTTGAGTTGTTAAGAGGGTGAGGTAGGGTGGCATGTCCTTAATTGTTTTACGGAGCTTCAACTAAGCAAACGCTGCATGTCGGCTCAGTGTGAATATGGGAGATGGGAGTGGTGTTCGTGCTGGATGCGCCCTAGGACGTTCCTGCAGCCTCAGATCCACGAACCCCAGTGTAACTTACACCTTTCCTCGTAAGATGAATACCCTGACACCTCAGTCCACGTAGGGCATGGTTAGTCCCCTAACTGGCTGGCTGGCTTTGGGCAGCCATCGTCCACGATTTTTATCATTGCCCAGGGTTGCTTCCTCAGCGAGGACATGTCTAAGGCCACACAGCCTGCGGCAGCAAGGGGACCATGGGCGTGTGTACCTGCCCCTCAGGGTCCTGATTTTCTGTCAAACCCTCTTCCCCACTTACCAACCCCCACCCCTGCCCTGTTCCCAGGACTCTGGACAAGAGCTCTGCCTGCTGACTATGATGTCCCCCATGCGGTGCATTAATTATTGATGACATGGTAATTATTAATTATTAAGTCAGCGCTTTTGTCCTTTCAATATCTGGCCACGGGATTAATATTTGACTGCTCGTGGCCTGTGCTATGACAGCATCTTATTCCCATGCAGGCTCAGAAATGCAGGCCCTGCAGGCTGATGTCGCCCTGGCAGAACTCTGGGTACCCCCCCACCCCGCCCTCCCCTTTTCAGCGCCGTTCTGCCTGCCCTCAGGACCCCGTGTGGCATCTGTCTAAAGCCTACCTCGCACGCGTGGCGTCTCGGCTTCCATGCCTTCGTCAGGCAGGTGTCTGTGTCTTTTCATTTGGGTCTGTCTTCGTGTGCCCTGACAGCTTATGAGAGGAGGGAAGCTGAAACTTTGTGTTGGGAGCAGGAGGCAGGGAAGGCAATGTGTTCCGGAAAGCTCTGTGAGCTCATTCATTGAGCGTGTACCTGGTGAGGTAAAATTGGTAGCTGCAAAGCTTGTTTTCAAATTCAAGGTCCGCTACTTAGCGCTCGTGTGATCTTAGGCAAGTTGCTGAAGTCCTCTAGGCCTGGTCCTCAGCTGTTAAGCCGGGTTAATGGTCACCACTTTATATTGTTTTGTAAGAAATAAATGGAATAGAGCTAATAAATAACACTGACCCAGTGTTTCACATGTGCCAGGCTGTTACAGAGCAGGTAATAACTAACTAACTCCTCACACGCTTTCTACTGGGGTGCCACTGTTAGCCCCAAGTCCAAGTGCAAAGAAGCAGAAAAGTAGAGCCCCTGGGCCCAGGCCAGCCGCTCTCAGCATGTCCTGTCATCCTGCTGCTTAGGAGCTACAGCCTAGGGTAGGATGAGGGTCTTGCTGTCCTGTGCCTTGCGCTCCTTGCTTGTTAAACGGGTGTCACGTGGGCTGTGAGGGGGACAGATGAGAATGTGACTACGTGACCTGCTGTGTGCCGCCGTGGAGTCAGCCTCAGCTGTTATTTGCCATGTTGTTAAAAAGTGACAAATGTGGAAGTCGCAGAAAAAAAGGAGTCAGTATAGTTAGAACGTATTGGGTTACGAGTGAGAGAAACCCAAACTAGCTCAAGCACAATTATTATAGGGTGCAGGAATGTTTTACAGAGCTCCCAGCAGGAAGGCAGCCAGGCCTAAGAAAGGACGGAAGCTGAGCCATGCACAGCTGCCCGGAGCCCGGCGCACGTCCCCAGCTTCCAGCATTGTCCCTTTCCCACATCTCTGAGTGTGCTGGGTTACATCCCTCACCATGTATTAGCCAGGTTCTTCAGAGAGACAGATCCAACAGGGTGTGCATTTATACACACACACACACACACACACACACACACACACACACACAAATACATAGACATACCCATATGGTACATGTTGGGGAGGATGTATTTCTGGAACTGGCTCACATGGTTGTGGAACTGCGGGTCCAGGGTGGGCCCAGGGAAGAGTTGCAAAGAAGAGTTGGAAGGCAGAGTTCCCTTCTCAGGGGACATCCATCTTTTCTCTATGGCCTTCAACTGATTGGACAAGGCCCACCACATTATACAGGGTAATCTGCTTCACTCAAAGTCGACTGATTTAAATGTTAATCTCGTCTAAAAATACTTTCACAACATTCTCTAGAGGCATGTTTGACCAAATATCTGGGTACCGTGTTCTAGCCAAGTCAACACACAAAATTACCCGCCAGAGTCACTCCATGTGCATCTCTTTCTGGCATTTTCTGTCATTCTCTGCATCTACCTCAGGCCACGTTCTGTGGAAACAGGCCTCCTCCGGCTCTCAGGCCAGCTGAGGGCAGAGGAGGGGGCACCCGGAGGGCCCCAGGTGCATACAGGTTTCATCAGCAGCCCACCCTGAGCCTGTGGGCCACAGCTTTGGTGGCTTGAGTGGGCCAGGCTGGTGCCATTGTCGAGTGCTGCTCTGTTCCCATCTCTCCTCTAGAATTTCAGGGACGGGGGAGCCCTGATTGGCCTAATGAGGGCTCTGTGTCCACCTGTGACCGGCCAGCTGCGGCCAGGGCAGAGTGGGGCCCACCCCCTGGAGGGAGGCGTGGGTGAGCCTACAAGGTGCCTCCTGCACAGACTCATGGACGTCAGCTGACTTGCAGTTACTCGACTGCCTCTGCAACACCAATAACTAGGAATGCAGGCCCAACGTGTCGTATGAATACAAAATGTATACTTATCTCACCTAATCTCCTCCTCCCTCAGATACTTTTAAATGTCGTGAGTTTCCAAGTCTGGTTGCCGAGGTGCCCATGCGGCTGTGGCCCCCTCACTGCTGCTAAAGTTTCTTTTCTTCTTTTGCCTTTTCATGCCCAGAGGATGACGTGGACCTGGAAACCCTGATGAATGATATGAACACGTCCTTGGAGAGTCTGTACCCAGCGTGCAACATGCAGTCGGACACGGTGCCCCTGTGTCAGAATGGCCAGCACGCCCGCAGCCAGCCGCCGCCGTCGGGAGCAAGGTCCCAGCCGCCGCAGGCGTCCCCGTGGCAGAAGGTGCAGCGCTCCCAGCCTATGCACATCCTCGCCGTCAGGTGGGACCACGGGCCGCGCGCGGGCGCCGTTGTGCACACATGCTGCCGCTCTCTGCGGGGTAGATGGCGGCAGGGTGAGGGTGTTGGCCTCGTGAAGCCATGGGCGGACGCGTCCCTTTTCTCTGTTTAGCATGACAGCACTGGGTTGGACTTGGCCCTCGGCTCAGGCTAGATGACGTTTATTGAACACCTCCTCTGGGGCAGGCACCGTGCCAGGTGGAGGGATATGCAGGGAAACCATCAGAGAAGAATGCTCTGGAAAGAATGAAATAGCCGGGCAGTGAGTTGAGGGCTCTAAGGCCCCACTGCCCAGAGTGGAGTCCGGGGACCAGGGGCAGTGGTGTCTGTCCCCTGGCGCTTGTCAGAAATGTGCCACCTCAGACGTGTGATCACACTGCCCAGCAGAGTAAGTGGGGGAGGCATGGCCTCTGTGGGGACACTGGGCTGGCGGGAGGGACTCTGGGAAGTGGAGGAAGGCTCCTGGCACATGGCAGGCCTCTGACCTGGGCGTCGAAGAGGGAGGAGGGACAGCGCGGAGCGGAGAGGTTTCATGAGCAGGAGAGGTGACCCCTGTTGTCGCAAAGGGCAGGACTTCCTTCCTGTGTACAGGTGCATGTACCCCACTGTGTGTCCTTATCACATTTTCTGTATCTGTTCATCCATAGATGGACAACATGAACAGAATGCCAAGTAAATAAGCCAGTCACGAAGGGCGGATACTACATGATTCCACTTTTATGAGGAATCTGAAATAGTGAAACTTCTGGAAGCAGAGTGGAAGGGTGGTTGCTAGGGGCTTGTGTGTGTGTCTTGCAGGGCAGGGATGGGAGGGATTAGCCACAGCGTACAAAGTGTTTCCTCATTCTGCCCTCCCCACAGCCCCTGGCAGCCACCAGAATGTCTTCTGTCACCACGGATATGCCCATTCTGGACATTTCATGTAAATGGAATCGTATCAGATGTGGCCCGTGGGTCTGGCCTCTTTCACGGAGCATAAGTTGTGGGGGGAGGGGGGGTGGTTTTTTTTTTTAATAAAGATTTTATTTTTAAGAGCAGTTTTAGGTTCATAGCAAAATTCAAAGGAAGATACAGAGATTTCCCACACACACACCCCCACTGTACACGGGGCTTCCCCCGTTGTCACTACCCCCACCAGTGGTGCATTGCTTACGATTCAACCTACAGGAACACGTCATTGTCACTCCAAGTTTGTTGCTTACATAAGGGTTCACTCTTGGTGATGGACGTTCTGTGGGTTCAGACTAATGCATGACAGCACGAAGCCATCGTTACAATATCATACACAGTATTTTCACTGCCTTAAAAAACAGAGGACTTTTTTAAATGCTGAAAACAACCTACTAAAGAGAGAAGCTTTTGTGAATAACTGGAACGTCAGCGTCTTTGCTCTTGTCCTGTACAAGGGACACACGTGTCAGATGGACACTCTGCCAGGCAGAAGCTGTTATGGGAAGAGTGTGATTTGTTAACAGTAAAAATAAACTTTCTGGCACGTTGTCAAAGGCTCCTAGAAAGGGTTTCCTATGTTCTCAGCCTGAGCTCCTTTGTGCCATGGAGTACTCGTATTGAAAATCAGGCATCACTTCCTGCTCCACGTGCAATGGCTGGACAGGCCTCCTTTAGAATCAGGACAACTTGTCACATGGTCACAATGTCCATTTCTCTCGTGACAAACCACCCAAGAAAGCTAATGGATCAGTAATGCAGTGAAATCGTAAAATTAGTCACAAAATTATTTGAAGACGCAGCCTACATCAGGGGTTAATGGGGTGTGTATAGGAAAGAAGTGGGATGCTGAGCACACAGGGACCGAGCTGCAGCTTGGGGGTCTGCACCCTCGGTGGACAGAGGGGGCTCCACTCCCAGAAAACCCCTGGACATGAGGGCAGGAAGCTGCCAGCAGAACCCCCCGGGAGATGAAACATAGGGCATTTTGCGTTGTTTTTGTTTTGACTTTGAACTTGATTTTTCTGCTGTTTTCATAATTGCCTCTGGTCCGTCGTCTGTGTGCATTTTGCTCAGCTGTGTGGCAGGTGAGGTTTGCATTCCTGGGCAGAGGGAGGAGGTAGCTCTGGAGAAATGCCAGAGAGGACTGTGTACATTCAGAAATGGTTCTCAGTGGTGTGAGTGGGGTACGGCAGGGTATGTCTGGGGTGACATAAACACAGGCTTTTGTGCTCTGGGGTGGACAACTACATGGAGCATTTATTGCCAATTAATTCAGTATCAACAACCTTTCTGTGGATTTAAGCATTCGTTCCACAGTTCAGGTGAGGCCCCAGGAAGCATCTTCTAGTATTTTCATTTGGTTCAAGAAGTATTCACTTCAAGGTCATTGAAAAATAGTTGTTCTCATGAAAGAACATG
Source organism: Rhinolophus ferrumequinum (assembly GCF_004115265.2). Lineage (NCBI taxonomy): Eukaryota > Metazoa > Chordata > Mammalia > Chiroptera > Rhinolophidae > Rhinolophus > Rhinolophus ferrumequinum. The sequence continues at coordinate 2,439,927 of NC_046303.1, read as the reverse complement.
GTCTTACCCATAAGATCTCTTTGCACATCAGGTGTGTGGGGACCGTGATGAGGGCCCTGGAGAAAATGAGCCGGGCCCGTCTGTGATATGAGTGCACACTCAGTGTCTCTGACCTGAGTGGGCCAATCGGAACCCTTTGAGTCAGAGATGGCAGCTTTGTTTTTTGTCTATGTTTAGTTGTGGTGAAATACACATAACATGAAATGTGCCATCTCAGCCATTTTTAAGAGCACTGTTCTGTAGCGTTACATATCTTCACACTAATGTGCCACCACTCTGCAGAACGTTGTCATTGTGCAAAATTGAAACTCTGTGCCCATGGCACTCCCACTACCCCCACCCCTACCCTTAGACCCCAACGTGTCCGTCCCACTTTCTGTCTCTGTGAATTTGACTGCTGGAGGGACCTCACAGAAGTGGGCGCATACAGGATTTGGCTTTTTGTGACTGGCTCGTTTCACTTCACACAGTGTCCTCAGGGTTCAGCCATGTTGGAGCACATGTCAGAACTGTGTTCCTCGTCAAGGCTGCGTGACACCCCGTTGTGAGGATAGAGTGTACTTTGTGATCTATTCACACGTTGAGGGGCACGTGGGTTGCTTCCACCTATTGACGGTTGCGAACAGTCCTGTCGTGATCGCTGGGTACTTACTTGCCCACTGGTGTCCCTCTTTCTTTTGGGTTCATCCCCGGGAGTGGGATTCCTGGGTCACGCCTGCAGCAGCAGCTTTTAACCAGCGGTTGTGTCTTTCCCCCAGGCGCCTGCAGGAAGAAGACCAGCAGTTTAGAACATCTTCTCTGCCGGCCATTCCCAACCCTTTTCCTGAGCTCTGCGGCCCAAAGAGCCCCCCTGTGCCCCCGCCGGGCTCCTTACCTCCGAGCCAGGCCGTGGCCAAGCAGGTGAGCATGCCCCGGGTGGGAGCGCCAGGCACTTGGCTGTGGGGTCAGGGTGGACATGCCGGCTCATTACTGTGGGAAAAAGGGAGGGTAACTGGATCTTTTCACTTAGTTCTTTTCCTCTTGCAACTCTACCTGTTGCCTTGTGAGACTTTTTAATTTACTGGCCAAAATTATATTTATTAAGTCAGGGATGTATCTATATGCTTTAGAAGTCTCATAAACATGGTAGAAAATAGTCTCAATAGTTTGGTGCTTAAAGACGACCTTTAGTTTTCTGAGTAATTTTCACCATCACGTCATCTTCATTTCCCGGTAATTTCGGAGAAGAGAGGGTTAAACGCTCGGCTTTCTCAGGCACCTGCCCTTCACACAGTAGAACATCCACAGTACAATTCTGACTTTGAATATGATGTGCTCAAGATGGAAGAATTTTCACTTGACCCAAAAGGTGACAGCCACCTTTTTAAACCAGTAGTTTCTACATTAAAGTAGGACAGTGAGGTGCTTGTTATACCCCCAGTGACCCCCTGGGACGAGACTGAGGCCCAGAGAGTGTCAGGAACAGGCCCGAGGCCACATCGCCAATCACCGACTCATCAGAGCGGGGCTGGCTGCCGTCCCTCCTGCTTGGCTGGTCCTGGGCCACGGGGGGTTGCAGGCTCGGAGGGAGATCCAGTAACATTGTAGTGTATGGTGAGTGAGGGTGGTTGAAGTATAATAAGACCAGCCATGATGACAGCAACAGCGAACGTTGACTGAGAGATCTCTGTGTGCCAGACACTGTTCTAGGTGGTTTGTTTGTTTTATTTGTATGTTCATTTATTCCTCAAAACAACACTAAGAGTTAGTTACAAATGTTATCTCTATTCTGTAGGTGGGAAACTGAGGCCCAGCTTTAGTTCGTGGAACTGGGATAGAATCCAGTACAAGTGTTGGGTCTGAATGTCACCCAGTGAGAGTGGCCGAGCTGAGTGTGACTCAGTGTGAGTGGCGGAGCTGAGTGTGACCCGGGGAGAGTGGCCAAGCTGAGTGTGACTCAGTGTGAGTGACAGGGCTGAGTGTGACCCGGTGAGAGTGGCGGGGCTAGTGTGACCCGGTGAGAGTGGTGGAGCTGAGTGTGACCCAGTGTGAGTGGCGGGGCTAGTGTGACCCGGTGTGAGTGGCCGAGCTGAGTGTGACCCGGTGAGAGTGGCCGAGCTGAGTGTGACTCAGTGTGAGTGACAGGGCTGAGTGTGACCCGGTGAGAGTGGTGGAGCTGAGTGTGACCCGGTGTGAGTGGCGGGCCTAGTGTGACCCGGTGAGAGTGGTGGAGCTGAGTGTGACCCGGTGAGAGTGGCGGGGCTAGTGTGACCCGGTGAGAGTGGTGGAGCTGAGTGTGACCCGGTGAGAGTGGTGGAGCTGAGTGTGACCCGGTGTGAGTGGCGGGGCTAGTGTGACCCGGTGAGAGTGGTGGAGCTGAGTGTGACCCGGTGTGAGTGGCGGGGCTAGTGTGACCCGGTGAGAGTGGTGGAGCTGAGTGTGACCCGGTGAGAGTGGCGGGGCTAGTGTGACCCGGTGAGAGTGGTGGAGCTGAGTGTGACCCGGTGAGAGTGGTGGAGCTGAGTGTGACCCGGTGTGAGTGGCGGGGCTGGGTGTGACCCGGTGTGAGCGACAGACCTGGGGTATCACCCAGTGTAGTAGATTTGGAGTGTGACCCGACGTCAGTTGCTGGAGCCTCTGATTTTAATGACTAAACTAAGTGCTTCCTGGGTCCTTCACATTCACTCTTTTTGAGTGTAGTTCAGTGTGCTTTGCCTTTTCTGTTGGAATCACTCTCTTCTCTCTGCGCATCCCACCTTTGCTGTCTCAAAGGGCTATATGCCGCCAAGCCCTTTTCTCTGCAAATCCTCCCCCTCTGAGCCACGCAGGGGCTGCATTCTTAGGAACACATTTCTTCTGTGCCTGCCAGCCGCCCAGCGCCGCCCCCCTTCCCACCGCGGGCCTCCCGAACAGGCCGCGTCCTCCCACCAGCAGCACTTGGTAGTGAGGTAAGTGCCCCCGTCTGGAGCCAGAGCTGGCGGGGCTGCGGCACTTTGTCACATGCCTCCAGTCCTTCTGGGATGTCTGCCTCTCTGGTGACCTTCTGCTTCAAATAAGGGTCCAGACACGCTGTCTGTGGATTGGTCACTGAGGTTGTTTACAAAGTTACTCATCCTAAAATAAGACCGTGAAAATATTATCTGGCTCTCGCAGCAGTTGGCAAGAAAACGGGCCTCCACCCCCATGGACTGTCCAACTCTAAGCAGAATCAGGAAACCCAGGAATTTTGCCTGCGGTTTTTCTTGGGATCGGCGTTAGTTCCCCATGAGAACATTGTGTTGGTGTCTGTGTTTCTGTCACCCAAATTCCTCAAGCCTGCGGGACCAGCAGGCGCAGGAGCAACTCCTCCCCACTCCCGGGTGGACAAGGAAAAGGCTTCATGTAGTCAGAAAATATCGGACTGTTTGCTGGTCACGTGCGGATCCTAACAGATTCCATCGGGAAGAGCCTGTTTTTTTCTTGCCTTTTTTTTTTTTTTGTAGCATCTGTTTCATGGTGGTTATTGCACATTTAATCTTCACAACACTTCTACAAACTGCAAGGAATAGAGTGTTTTCAAGGGGGAAGCTGAGGCCAGCGAGATGAACTACTTCGCCCAGAGGCGGAGACAGGAAGTGAACTTGGCCTGCGTGTTCTCCCTGCCTGCCCAGCCCCCAACGGGAGGCTCTGTGTCTGCTGGGCCTCCCGTTGGGGGCTGGGGTGCCTCTCCAGCACTGGCTCGCTGCTGAAAAGGAAGCTGTGGTTTACGACGTGGTGGGAGCCTAGCGAGCATTTCTGAGTGGCCCTTCATTCCACGGAGGCAGGGGGGGCTGGGAAGCGCCTGCCATTTGGGCAGGAGCCTCTTCCTGGCTCCCAAGTTGTCAGTTAGGGCCTCGGAGAGAAAGGCCTTGGGGAGAAGGAGGCCCAGTGCTCAGAGGGGGCGGTGTCAGGACTCGCCAGTGTGCAGCCTGGGTGCTGCCCTGTGCCTGGGATGGAGGGGACTCCTCCTAGACTGAAAAGGGTGGCACTGTGGTCAGCTGAAAGGCCACCAGTGATGGCGAGGTAACAGGGGGCGGGCCGGACACTACAGCCCTGCCCCCGCCCCCAGCTGCTAGGAGGGGGGCTCCTCCCAGGGCAAGTCAAGGACTTGGTACATTACATGCTCTCAGGCTGCATTTGGCTGCAAGAAACTAAGGCCGGGTTGGCTTCAAATGTGGAGGAAATGTGCTTTTGTGTGAGGAATGGGAGCACGGAGGCCACGGGCAGCCTCGTCTGTGTCACAGAATTTGCATCCTGTGTTAGGTCACGCGTGGGACCCTCACCTGAAGCAGCCCAGGGACACTGGCCGGTGAGCCAGGGCCCCAGAAACGCTCTGTGCTGGAGAGAGAAACTGAGGCAGGGTGCAGTGTGCACTGACCCAGGAGGACGCCATGCGTCCAATTGGGAGGAAGCAGATGCTGTGAGAAAGCAGGACAGCTGGCTGGGGACATTCGGAGGGCGGGGGAGGACCGAGGGGAGAGTGCAGAGGAGGGCTATTGAGGAAGGCATGACACTGCAGGAAACGGCTTTGTTCTGGACTTAAGGCAGCTTTAAGGACTCACGGGTGCTTGGGACGGCGTGGTCAGGCGGGTCTTTCTTGCAGCCACTCATGATTTTCACGTAGCCGCATAATGCCTGTTACCGCAAAGGTTTTTCCATGTGTTCCGCAAACACAATTAGTCACGTATTTTAATCCCTTTATTAATAGGGCATAAATATCAGCTTGGTTCCAGTCCGCTCTTCTCCTTTCTCTTAATTTTAAAAATTAATTTTCTGGAAGTAAATTAATTGCCTTGGGTAGCGATTTGCACACACATTTACTCATGAGCAAAATTGGGTCTCCTGAGGCTTCAAGTACAATTTGATGAGAATGAGAGTGCCGTCAGCTCGGACTATCTCTGGTGAGAAGTGCCCTCAGTCGCCAAGTGCAGGTTACTGACCAGCCGCTGTGGACATGCCTTCCCACCCCTGCTTCACCCTGCCTGGCTCGGGCCGCACCCCACGTGTGCACAAGCCCTCTGTTCTCAGCCCCTCCAAACTGTGCCACACCACCTTTCGGGGTACCTTCAGCAATCAGAGCACATTAGAAGCTGGGCCTCCTGGCAGCTTCACTGGGTGCTAGGGGACCCCGAGGGGCGCTGAGTGGGGTGAACTGTGGCTGCCCCGCCCATGTTGGACACTCAGGGGAGTCATAGCGTCGTGTCGGGACAGGAGCCCGGGAGAGCAGTGCTTGGGCTCCTGGCAGGACAATGACCTGCTGCCCGCTGACGGTCACTTAAGGCCTTACCAGCACAAAGGTCCACCCGAGAGACCCCTCCACCCGATCTGTCACTTTGGGAGCTGAGCCCTCTTTGTTCAGCCAGCCCCTCACTGGCAGCCCTATCTCTCCTTCCTTTCACTGCCTGTGTCCTCATGAGTGATGGGTGGACAGCTGCCACTTCCTCAGCAGCGCCAAGGCCCCACCGCTGGAGGGAACGGGAGTCCAGCTGCCATGGGGACGACTCAGGCCGGCTGGGCCATGGCCCCTGCTGGGGGCCCTCTGTCCCCTCGTCAGCTCTCCATGCTCTGTGCCTCCCGCCACACCGCAAGGGTGCTCATCCACCAGAGGCTGCCGCCTCTGGACACGTGGCCCCGCTGGCCGTGCTGTGCTGGAACTGGCCTCTGTGGCTCCAGCGAGGACTGTCCCTGTCCTCGGCCACCCAAGCTGTCCCAGCGTCCTCCCACTCCAGGCTTGCTCCTCTGCTGGACTCCTCCCCCTCTGGAATGTGGAGGGAGGGGGCACACTTTCTGCCTCTTTCCTTTGGCCGGCACAGCCAGTCATGTGACTTCCCTGGACAGTTTTCTGGAGAAGAACTATAAACTGTTTTCATTGTTTTTTAAAATTACAGTATACAAATGGAATGCTTAGTTACCATTTCTCTGAGGAAGTTAGCTCAACAAAGGTTTTTGGTTTGCCCTGGCCTCCTCTCTGGGGGTCCCTGCTTATCCGCTCCTGCTGCAGAGAGGCCCCTGGAGTTGGGGACCCCAGTGGCTGCACCCAGGATGCCAGTTCCAGCCCTTAGCAGTGATAGCTCTTAAAGCCTGTCCCCTTGGCTGTCAGAGGCCCTGTCGGTCACCAGGAAGTTCTTATGGAGCATCTGTGACAGGTCACACCCAAAGACCTGGCACCAAGCCTCAAGCCCACTGCCTTCCTGATATTTCACAGCAATGCTCTAAACCAACAAACACAGCTCAATAAACCTAAACGAACGTTCACGTAACATTTTATTACTCATGAGGGGATGTGTGGACTCAGCTGAGCCAAGCAGAACCCGTGATGACATGACCCCCACTGCCTCCATTCCTTCTGCTACCGTCGCTGCCACCAGAGGGTTCTGTGATGTGGGACACTCGGCAGAGGTGTCCTGGGCAAGGTGCGTCGCCAGAAGCTGAGAGAGCCCTCGGGGGTCATGGTGTAGGAGGGCACAGACGTGTTAGCATTTTATTGCACAGCGGGAAGCTGCCGAAACTGAGCAGAGGGCCCCTGAGCAGCCTGAGTCGTGTGTGTGCGAGTTTCTGTGGCTGCCGCAGCCATGTCCTCCTGTGTCAGCCTGGGTCTGAATGACACGTTGCCGTGCAGTGCCCCTTCCCAGGACTGCTCGGCTAGGCCCCCACTGTGTCCCCTGTGTCTGAGCTGTGGGTATTAGAGCCGCAGCTGGCTTCACTGCCTTCCCGCGTCCCCACCCAGTGGATCTCTGAGTCCCCTGTCACCTGCTTGGAAGTTCACATTTCCTGTTGGGTTTTGGAGGATCCGCAGATGCCACAGGGGAGAAAACCTGTGAGAGGAGCTAACGCGAGCTCCTCGGACGTGTTGATCACAGAACGGCTTTCTCCGTGGCTCCTGCAAATGTCCTGCGAAAACAGCTGGGAAGGGCCTCAGCTGTGCAGGACCATTTCTGAGGTGCCAACATGCCCCTTTCTCAGATCGGGGAGCGTTATGAACACTGTGGTGTCTCCTCTCTGAATAAGGTCCTTTTCCGTTTAAGTTCTAAATTCACCGCCCTTCACAGCTCATGTGAACGCGTCCTTGTTGCTGGGAACAAGCGCAGGACACGTGATCACACTTTCGGGGTGCTCCCTCTGTGCGTCCCAACAGCGCCAGCCTGCACTCCCTTGTCTTGGAAAGGGGAGCCTTGCAGACAAGGCCGTCAGGGCTGAAGGAAGGTCTGAGCTGTCGCCAGCAAGCTGTGGTGTCCCATGGACCCATGGCCAGAATTTTCCTGACTAGGAAAAAGTCAAGTAGCAGGAGTGGTGCGGCCACTCTTCCCAGGGTTCACTCACCGAGAGGATAAAAGTGGGCTGAGGAAGCAAGAGGGCCAGGCTGGGGGCCTGCTGTCCAGGAGCTATGGAGAGGAAGAGAGACACACACATCCCAGTGACAACATGGCCGACCCATGTGACCGACCGGAGCCCAGGGAGTAGCCTTGCAGACTGGCCAGTGTGGCCAGGGCCACAGGACTGGCGTCCCTGCACTCAGCTCCATGGGTGGAGGGGGGTCTCCTTGCTCCTCTTCATTCCACCCAAGGAGATCTTTTTAAGACACCTTTGTTCTTATTCTCTATAGAATGATATCATTAGAAAAACCGCTTTTGTCAAAATAACAGGCCATGCATGTCCTTCTAGAAAAGTTAAAAAAAAATACAGATGAGCAAAGCAAAATCGATTCTTCCAAACAAGTTTGTCTGTTTGGTGTAAAACAGGCGGGGAGGCTGCTGGCCGGCCTCTCTGGGCCTTGACCCCAACCCCGCCCGCCCACCCCCAGCCGGTGAGAACCATCCCCAGGGAAGTCCGCGCAGGGGCTCGGAAAACCGGGGCGGACTTCCAAGAACTATTTTGGAAGTTATTTTTCGAACTTTAACTTTTTTAGGAAGGATTTGCAAGGACTTAAAATATTTTTAATTCTCCCTGAAACCTTGAAATGAATAGACTGAAACACAGATTTTTGTTTTTGAAAGTACGTTGGAGTCAGTGCGGTTAAACATGGCCGTGCATGCTCTTCGAAGGGTGAAGAGGGCCACGTCCTCAAGTGTAGCAGCTTCGGCTCCCATCCCTTACGGCTCGAGGTAGCACCAGTGAACCTAGAACAGAACTGACAAAAAAGCGGGAGAACTACGTGGTTTTCCCTGAAACTAACCAAGCCTAACCCTGGTCTGAACTAAATTTAATTTCCTCTGTGCTTGCTAGGCCTGCCCAGTTTGGGGTTCAGGGCACCCCAGAATCCACAGCCTGTCGTGTCGCTCCTGGCAGGCAACAGTCCCCAGTGCTGGAAGCTTCTTGCCGGTGGACAGGCGGGGCCAACAGCACTGTGCCCCCGCTTCAGACCCTGGCTCCAGAGGTTTCCATCTTCTTGACACTGGGCAAGCCATTCTACCTTCCTGAGGCTTCCATTCTTCATCTGGTCCTGGATAGTGACAGCTGCCTTAGGGTGTTCACATTGGGTCACTAGGCTCTCAGAAGTGGTGCCGCCACCCGCCAGGCACAGCTGACCCCCCCCCCCCCCCCCCCCCCCCCCCCCCCCCGGTGGTTCCATCAGCACCTGCCCACCTCCAGTCTCTGGCTTCCTTTCTGTATTGACCCTCCCCCGTGGGCACCCCCTGCTGGCACTTGGATCCCAACCTGGCTTCTCCATAAGCGCGCACTTCCCAGTGTATACAAGAGGCTCCGGGAGTCACTGGCAATCCCAGCTTACATCTTCACTTTGAAAAAATGCATTTAGACTGGATCTAAGAGAGCTTTGGCTGAAGATGAAGAACTAAGACAAAGCAGGCCCAAGAGGTCCTGGCTCAGAACCCTCCCAGCTCTCGTGGTGTCTGTGAAGGGGTTTGCGGGTCCCCTGTGCTGTGCTGTCTGTGTGCTCGGAGGCGGGCTGTCCGTCCATGGCTGTCCTGTCCGATGAGGGGCAAGGTGCTGAGAAGGCCCCGTTCTGTGTGTTTACGCGGTAACGTGGGCCAAAGTCAAGAGGTCTTCTGAACTGAGCACCAAATTGTGAGCCTGTAAGTCAGCCAGCAGGGCTGTCCATGTGTGAAGCAGGAATGAGATGGACAGCAGGAGGCGACCCCCACCGTGAACCTGGTGCGGAACCCTGAGACAGAAAAGCCAGGCTCCCCAGGGGGTAGTGTGGCACCATGGAGATGATAAACTTTGACCCTAATTGTTGTTCAGCTCCTTCCTTTGCTTTTGCACAGATTTAAGCTTTTGCGTCTCACTCTGTACGATGAATGTATAGAAAGGGACAGCAGAGCTGTGGGAGGGATGGGATGTTCTCTGACCTCCTCAGGGCTGCAGTGCCAGCCAGTCGGAGGGCCGGGAAGCCTGACAAAGCGTCGCTCCCCCAAGTAACTCTGAACACTGTTGACATAATTATGCCCTCATTAATGTTACTTTTATTTTCAAGGCATTTGGCTGCTGCAGTTCCTTTGCAGTGCGGACAAGGTCACTGAGGGCTTGGGGGCTGGCTTCTCCCACTGGCTTGTCCCTGCTCCATCTTACCAGTTGGCAAGCGGGAGCCGCAGTGGTCTTCAGGGTTCTGGCTGCACCCCCACCGCCACCCCCTGCCAGTGTCTGCCAGCCTCCAAGGGAGCCTGCCTTGTCCCAGCTCCCTGTCCCCAGTTCCATCGGAGCGCCCCCCTGGGGCCGGCACAGGTGCTGAGAGCTTTTGAAGAGAGGCTCTCCTTAGCTGGCGCCAGGCCAACACCTAGGGCGGGGGGCTACTCACCCATCCCCATTTTGCAGATAAGGAGACTGAGGCACAGACCAGCTGGATCACTCAGCCAAGTTCCCACAAGTAGTTAGTGATCAAGCCAGATCGTGGCCCGGTCTGCTTCTAGGGCATCTTAGTGGCACCCCTGCCCTGTACTGGGGGTGGTGGGGGTCTGGGGGGGGCCTCGTAAATGCTGCTTTGACGTCCATACGTGGGAGGACATGCTTCGCCTCTGTGCCTCTGTTGCTGACTCTCAGAGCAGCGCCCATGGCACAGATGGGAAAGTCGCTCCTCGGTAGTTACTGAGCTGCCTGAGATCACACAGCCAGGAAGTGGCTGAGTGGGGCTGGCACTGCAGGGCTGCCCTCCGAGGCCCCCCCTTCCTGGCACTACCCACATCCGTATGTTGCTTGGGCAAGTTACACCCTGGAGAAATGTGAGCCCGAGGCAGAGACCTGCCCCCGCAGGCTGAGTCGCGGTGGCCGGAGGCCTCGGCCTGCACGAGAGAACCGCCCGCCCTGTGCTGGGGGCTGGAAGCACCTAACTGGGGCACCCCAGCCCGCTCCCCGGCCACCCTTGGCCTCAGCCTGGTGCACTGAAGCCGGTGACACAAAACCCTGATTTGCTTCCAGAACGAGCCCCCAGCACCACCCAGGCGCTGACCGCGGGGCAGTAGCCCTAGTGCAGAATACTCTGGAACTTCTGCCTTTAAAAAGCACGGTGGCAGCTGGCTGGCTGTTTCTGCAACACTTTCCTTTGTGTCTTACGTATTCGTTATAAATACTCTTTATCTGTAGTTCCAAACATGTGCCTGGTTTGAGCTCGCTAGTATGTGCCGTGGCTTTCTAGGTTTCTGTCCTGGGGGGTTGTTTGATCTGGTCGGCGGGCCTGATCTCTTCGGGGAGGTAGCTGGACAGTGCTGTGTCAGGGGCTCAGTGGACAACAGGGGGTTCCAGGTCCTGTGTCCCTGTCACAGGCCAGCAGCAGTGGCCCCGCTTCCCCGCCCCCAGCAGGTTCTGCCAGCCAGGCCTTCTCTAGGACTCTAAAGCAGTGGACATGGCCATATGACAAAGGACAGCTTAGCTTTTAATACTCAGGCTATATATAGACCTCCGGGGGTGGGCGGGCACAGAGCAAAGGAGAGGTGAGGAGAGAGTTTAAAGAGAAACAAAATGGGGCTGAAAAAAGATTTTAAAACTGGTGCCACAGTTGATTTGGGGCAGGAAAAGGGATAAATGGACTTGGAGAACGCATTTCAACATCATTTAAACTTCCAGAGAAGATAGCGTTCATTGTAATCACAGATAAATTCACTTAGAAACTTAGAGAAGGAAAATTAGGAACACACTGATTTTGTAGTTGAAAGCATGCCGTGGTGTAGAAGACGTGGTTGATGATACAGCGTATTATTATTATAATATTTTAAGGAATTGTGTGAATCCACTTCTGTTTTCTAAATTTGTTTTCCTTTTATGTTCATGCATTTTTTTAAAAAAAGTTTTACCTATAGACCAGAGTCGTATTTTCTTTGTTTTAAATTATATTTTTATAGACGTAGTCGTGTCAGCTGTGTTTGAATACTTGATTTGTTTTGTATAATTATAACTTTCGTTGAGTGAAACATAAATTCTGGAACAGAAGGGTGGATTTCTTTAAGGGTGAATGTGAAGTGAAAGCAGGTCTCAGTTCTGATACTGCCTGGAGATTTCTTTGGGGTTGGGGGTGGCTGCAGTGGTGGCTGCCCACCTGGAGGGCTAGTCTCCAGGCTGGCCCAGCCTCCCCTCCCCCTGGGAACTCCAGGCGGAGTGAGCATTAACTCCTTCCTGGCCAGGAGCTGTGGAAGGGCTGGATGGAGACAGTCTCAAGGGACAGTGCCATCCCTGTGTGATTTCTCCCCAGCACTGGCCCTCCCTGCCACAGTCCTCAGGGGAACTCAGTGTTCAGACAAAGTAGCTCTTGGTTAGAAAAACTCAAGAAAAGGGACAGAGAGAGAGCACGGAGAGCTGCAGCCAGTTTGTGGGGACCCGCTGACACCCCCAGGCCACAGGAAGCACCAGCTCCAAATTTATTGCTGATGGCCTGAGGTGGGGGACAAAGACCTCTAAGAGACTTGGCAGAAGGGCCCAATTCGGAGAACAATCCTGCTCAGGCTCTGAGTGCGTGCTTATTTCAGCGCCAGGGGAAAAAATTAGCAGGGGCTTTTCTGGGGTGTTGGTGTGAGCGTTGTGTGGCTGTCCTGTTGTCATCACCTCCACCTTGGGCTGGGGGGCACTTCAGGCAGTGGGGAGCCAGTGGGGGAGCGATTGCATCAGGCCCAGCGAGGGACCTGATTGGTCTGCCCAGGTGGCTGATTCACTACCTGGCAGACAGAGCCCGAGGCAGCCTGGGAGCAGGTCCCCTGCCTGCCCGGAGACAGCCTGCCCACCAGGGCGTCCACACAGCCAGCCATTGGTGGGTCAGTGCGGGAGGGGCGCCCAGCCCGCTGGGGACGGTGGGAGAGGCCAGGGACAAACTCCCTTTCAAGAGGCAGTGTGAACTTAAAATGCCATCTTGTTCCTCTGACTGCTTTTTCCAGTCTGTTGAGGTGAGATTTTTTTTTTTGAAACATCTCCCGTTCCCCTAAAGGTTGCATCCTATGGTGTGTACAGAGTGTGTTTCCTGCCCTGTGGATTGCTCCGCTGGGCGGCCCTTTGCCTGGGACCCATTCATTTGTACTGGCTTTGAGCAGCACCCAGAAAATGGAGCTTGCTTGTGGTTTTGTAGGGGGAAGGGGCCAAAGAATTCTGTGACTGTATTCTTACAACGCCCTTTTCTTAGTATTTTAAATTTCAGTGTATTCATACTGATTTTTCTCCTAAGCCTCAGTGATCATGACCTAGGAGGTGAGTGACAGGAAAAGGCCATGGGTACCAACCACTGCACCCTGGACCCTGGGAAGGGACAGCAGGTGGAGCCATCGAACCCAAAAGTTAGGATTTCTGTTACTCCATTTGTTTCTACAATTGTTTCCACTGTGAAATGTCCAACTGCAGCCACCAGCCAGACATCAAGTGAATTCTGCTGCTTCCTAAGACAGGTCGTTGGGAAGCCTCACGTACCCTAGGTCTGGCCGCACTGGTGTCCCAAGCATCCCGGGCATTCTGAGGACATCACGCTGTGCTCTGGTCCATCGGAGGTGGGGGCCAGCCCGGCCTGCTGCTTGGTGCACGGTGGTCTTTTTCTGTTTGATTCTGTTCCGTTTTTATGTCTTAAACACCCAAAGGTGTTCACCTGGGAGTGTCCCCTTTGTATGTTGCAGGATGTTAAAGTCTTTGGTGAAGACGGTACATGCAAAGTGGTGGAGATTCTCGCAGACATGACTGCCAGGGACCTGTGCCAGTTGCTGGTGTACAGAAGTCATTGTGTGGACGACAATAGCTGGACCCTGGTGGAACATCACCCTCAGCTGGGAATAGGTAGGACCGCACGGGGGTGCGTGGTGTGCAAGCGTCTGCGTCAAAGCCGTGACCCCGGCCCGTGTAGCGTCCACCTCTCCTCTCTCCTAAAACTCCACCTTTCTCCCTCTCGGCCCTCTCTCTTCGGTGCTTTCAGAGTCTTGCTCTTGGTCATTGTAATAATGTGACATTTATGGATGGCGATGTCATGGTTTAATAGAATCTCCCAAGGTCACAGAGAAAATTAGAACTGGAAAAAGGGGCTTTGAGCGGGTGCTCCCCCGTGGGGTGCACCCCCCTGTGGGGTGGCTTTCTGCCCGCGGTGAAGACCGATGCCCTGAGCACTCAGTGCAGACTGAAGGTGACTGCGTGTGGGTCTGCGGGAAATGGGCTCGGACTCAGCGTTCCCGACCCTGCTGGGGGCCACTGGCTCCTGATCCACACGCAGTGAGAGCAGAAAAGGCAATTATGGAGCAGCTTTGTTTGCACCTGGATGTGTCTGGGCACCCCTGGCCTCACCAGAGTGAGGAACGGAGACGCATGCTGCCGTCGGGGTCCACGGGTCCCCTGCTCCCCAGTTCCCGTCTGTCCTGGGGCCCGATCGATCGCAGGCGATGCTTCACACTCTGTGTGCTGCAGCTTTTGCGGGACTTTGCCAGGGTGGGGCCCAGGGAGGTGGGAAGAGGGGTGTGAGGATCCTGGGTGTGCTGTGGCCCTGTCCCCCCCTTACAGCTGGTTTTTCCACTGGTCGCCGGGGTTCTCCTCACGATTTATCGGAGACAAAATGCCTTTGCTTTGGTTGTAGACATCTGCGTCTGCCTCACTTAGGTAGCTGCCACCTTGCTTTTTTATTTCTCCTTTTACCTGGTAAAAAAAACCAAACAACATTAAATCTATTAACTGACCATCATCAGGTTTTTGGGCAGCTGTTATTTTTTCCCCCTATAACTACAGAAATATTTTCTCTGAATAAAAATCTCAGCAGAAATCACTGATTTGTTTTCCACATGGAAAATCCATTTCAAGTGACTGACATTGAGCCAACCTCTTTTTTGAAAGCAAATGTAAGTGTAACCGCACACCCAGATTGTGCATGGTTCTTCTCTTCTCCTGGGCTGGGGAAACGCAGGGCAGGGTTCTGGTTCAGGTGTTGCCACAGGGTCCCTCCGTAGCCAGGCCAGGGACAAGTGGGCCCATCCCTGATGCACTGGTGGTGCCAGGCAGCCCTTCCTGGGGCACCGTGGACCTTCTGGCAGTCATGGGGAGGAAATCCCTTTCCTTGGCAAATCCGGGCTTTGAATAGGTCTTTACATGCAAGGCTTTCCTTGTCATGTGGAAACCACAGCTGAGCGAGCTGCATGCGGGCGTGGCCCATCTCAAATGGGCAAGTGCCTGGCGACAGCCGTCCTTGGCAGACAGAAATTCTTTGTCCTCATTCTGAGACTTAGAAACACTTCCCCTCTCACCTTCATCCTTCCTTCAAGATGGCACTTTTCTAGGGATTCAGCTCTGGCCGTGTGAAAGGAGACGGGGGTGGGGGGGGCTTTGAAGGAGCAACTTCCCCTTTTGTGACGATTCCCGAGGGTTTGATTTTCTGCCACGTGGGCCAGTCCACATGTTGAAGGTGCCAGGGATTTTCTCGCATTGCTTGTTCCATGACTTCATAGGGTTACTTCCCTGTCACCCCCGCCCGGTCGGCGCAGCCTTTGAGGGCACCTGCGGGAGGGGTGTGACCACCATCGGAGCAGAACAGTGCCACGTCCCGTTCTTCCTGCTCCACGTGGAACCCGAGAGTTCCAACTGTGAGGGAAATACCTTTCCAGGGCGACAGCACTGCTGACTCAGGTGCCCTGAAGTGTGGCTACGAGTGTGTGCGTGTGAGCACGCGTGCATGCGGGCTGCGTAACATGTCTTCTTCCCCGTCCTCGCAGTGCCGCAGGCGGCGGGTACACACTGACATGTGGATGGTGTGGCGCGGGCCTTCAGCCTTGGGGACGGGTGTTTGCCCCCGGTGAGGGCACCGCCCGCCCTGTTCTCTTCCTCGGGCACCCTGGTTTCAGACGCGGAAGCCGGGCTGCCTCAGCCAGCACGGGGTCCCCCCGGTGCCCTCCCACTCGCCTCTGCCTTTGGATGCTTCCCAGTTGTAGTCTGCGTCCTGTATGAGCGCTGGCTTTTTTAAGTTCAGGGCAAAATCATTTGCTAGGAATCCTCACTGATTCTCTCCTTAACTTTCTGTTGACGCCCACTTGGGAGAGGAAGTGTGTAAAGGTAAGGACTGACCTGAACTCCTCATGCTGTGTGTCGGAAGGCCTCTTCCACCCTCGGGAGTACGGGGAACGAGAGACGGGGTTTAGCTGCGCTCTTCACCTCATCTTCGCTCACGGTGTTTGAAGGAGGACGGGAAGCCACCCAGACTTAGTGGCAGGGGTGACGCTGCCTTGCCGGCTCCACCTGCTTCCTCCCGCGCTTCTCACACGTGATCCTTTTCCTTCCAGAAAGGTGCTTGGAAGATCATGAACTGGTAGTTCAGGTGGAGAGCACCATGGCCAGCGAGAGCAAATTTTTGTTCAGGAAGAATTATGCAAAATATGAGTTTTTCAAAAATCCCACGGTGAGTCTTACCTCTTCGGGTTTGGGGTGTGGAACTCTTGAAATCTTGCGGCTGGTTCTTGGGTATAATAGGAGCAGATTATAAAGCGACTGGGTGAGACTCAGGGGGCAGCAGACTGCTTTGCCCATCACCGCTGCTGTGTAACGGAGCACCCCTCGCTCAGAACTCAAGCTCTGAGGCTGCACTAAGTGCCTTGGTACCGGCCCAAGGTCATCCATCGAGCCTCCTTCCAACAGTAATGGTGGAAAAGGGGCTGCATCTCTTAAGGAGAGAGAGCGAGAGAGCAGGGTTTCTTCATTTGGAACAAACTGGTCAGATACTCAGCAGAATAAGAACGCACTATTCTCTGAAAGCCGCAGACATTATTTTGTGATTGTTTGTGGAAGAATGAGTAGAAAAATCTGTATCCAGGCATGTTTAGCTAGTTCTCCATCACTTTCTTTCCTTTTCTGTTTGTGTTTTGGGGAGTGGGCACTTGCCTTGTGAAATATCAGGAGAAGGGGCCTCATGCCTGCCGTAGCATGTGCGCCCCTGTCTGACTCGTGAGGCAGAGCCTCGGAGACTGGGGAGAAGACCAAGTCAACTGCCAGCCCCGATAGGTCAGCTGCTTTTTAATTGAAAGTAAGAGATTTGATAATTAATTTGGGTGATACACCGGGAGTCTTTTCACGTCACTACGTTCATCTTTTAGTTTCAAGAGTTCTTTGTCTCATGCCATGCGCTTGTGTCACTGAGTTACGATGCGTGGCAGCCCTCTGCCTCGGTGACACTGTGAGGCGTGAATTCACATTCAACATGAGAGATGCTCCAAACTTTAACTCAGCGTTTAAGGAAACAGTTCAGCCTTTTGACGCAGACATTTCCACTGTGTGACAAGGGGATAAAAAGGACTATCGTTTTAAATGCAAGTGTATATAACTGTCTCTGTAGGAGTGTTTTTAGAACTGCCATGCCCGTAAGTGTGCTTTTCCCTACTTCGAAGCTACCCTGTAACATGTTTGTTTTTCCATTTCCTTAGAATTTCTTCCCAGAACAGATGGTCACTCTGTGCCAGCAGTCCAACGGCAGTCAGACCCACCTTTTGCAGGTACTGGGTTAGAGTCTCGGGCGGAAGTCTCTCGAGCTGTCATGGCAGCCTCGTGGAAGCTTGGAGCCATTGCATTTGTGATCACAGATTAGCCTCAGCTCCCAATGGAGCGTAGAGTAACCAGAAATAAATGCTTACTTGGGAAATCTATATGTAGTCGGCTCCTTCAAGGCAAAACAAGCCCTTACAAACAGGAAAAGCTTCCTGTGACTGGGAGCAATTCCAGTGGAGGGCAGGAGGGGGTGCTGCGGGTGTTGGAGCGCGGATCCGATGGGGACACCTGTCAAGTTGTCCCTCTACCTCGTCGTCTGTTCCAAGAAAACGTGGCCTGTGCCCACAGCCCTTGTCTGTGGAGGGAACACGAGAGGCCTCTGTACACTTGCTGCCCATTCCCAGGGAAGTAGGGAACGGAGAAGGGAGTATTGCTGCACCCCCCAGATATGCCTCTGTGTACAGCGTGTTAGATGAGAGAATAAACCGTGCAGCAGGGCGGCACCACTCTGCCGGTGACGCCAAGTGTAAGAGAAGCCACTAACACTGAGTTCCTCCAGAACGCAGCGCCTGGCCTCTCTTCCTGCATGGAGAGTCGCGGGACTTCTCTCTGCCTCTGAGACCAGAGCGTCTTCCGCAGTGTTTGCAAGAGTTGTCCCCATTTAGTTGTCATGGCTCGTGCACAGTGATGGCGAAATGGCGAATGGCTTTTCTGATTGCCTGATCTGAGGTGGCTTGTGTGTCCGTGGGGGTGCTCAGTGACCTCTGGAGACACCAGAAGAACTGGCCCGGGGACATCCGGACTCTGGCTGGCTGGCCCATCCCCGCTGCGGGAGGAGCCGTGTCCCCTCAATCCAGTGGAAAGGTCCCACCAGAGTCACCTCCCAGGCCTACCCCCCCAGAGGCTCCCAGCCTCCCTTTCCCTTAGAAGGACTTGCTGCCTGTGGGAGGAGTTAGCTGGGACAGTGAGCTGTCACCAGGGCATTCCAGGAGAGGCAGACCCCGTTTACACACCTTTCACTTGGAGGGGACACGGGGAATGTGACAGCAAGGCGCTTGGTCCTGATCAGTTGCTCCTGGCACTTCCTCTTGGCCAGACTTTGATGACCAGGTGGGGTGTTTTGTGGAAAATTAGAATAAAGGGCAGGATCCTTAACCGTACTGTCTTACGAGGAAACGAGCGACTTTGTGTTTTTCATCAGTGTTGGAGAGGTCTTTTTGCTTGTTTGTGTTTACATATCAATTACGTTCTATGCAACACGAATTTAGATGGGGTTTTTCAGACTTCTGAAAGGAAGCATATCATTTGAAAACTCTCAGTTTGACCCAAAGAAGAGGATTTTAGTAACTCAGAAAATGTCAAACTGTCAGCAATGCTCATAATATAGTTGCTTTAATTATTTTATGTCAGCATATCTGACTTTTAAAATGTGCTCTTCAACAGATTTTTCTGAACTCCAGTAGTTGTCCTGAAGTTCAAGGGTTTTTGCATGTGAAGGAGCTGGGGAGGAAATCCTGGAAGAAGCTCTACATGTGTTTGCGGAGATCTGGCCTGTACTGCTCCACAAAAGGAGTCTCGAAGGTGAGTTCTAATCCCACTGCCCATCACACCAGGCTGGGGGCCTCCAGAGTGGGGGGTCAGGGGGGCTGCCTTTTAAAATGGCCCTGAGGCTCCTCCAAGCTCCTGGGAACTGATCAAACTGTGTAGCAGCTAAGCTCAGCGTTACCTGTCCGCTGGTCTGCCTCAGACACCAGTTGCCTGGTGGTGGGTAACACAGGCCCGGGAGCCCCAGGCTGCATCAGCCCTGCACGCTCAGGCCGCGTCCACGCTAGCTGTAAAGCCGAGAGTACTGCCGCCCTAAGGCAGTCCACCCCGGGCTGTGAGAGCCATTTTATGGAATAAATTGCGGTTCTGTACGTGTCTCCAGCAGGAGGGGGAGAGCTGAAATGGAGGACGCTCAGGCCTGCCAAGACAGCGGTGCCTCGCAGCCTCCCTTGTGGGGCCTCCCTTGTGGGGCCTCCGCACGGCTCCCTCACTCCTCTCCTCGTGTCCACGTCCGCCCTGCAGTGGGCGTCGTGCCCAGCCCACCCCGGCCACGCGTTCCCCCCTAAGAGCTGAGGTGTCTCCTGCTCTTGCCTGGAGAAAGAGGGAGGACCCTCGGTGAGGGGGTTGATTCCTGCTGTGCTCTGAGAAGGCAGCAGCTGCCCGGGGTGCGAGCCAGAGAGAAGGAATGTGGGCGGGTGACGGGCTCCTTCCTCTGCAGAGGGAGCGGCTTCCGGCTGACGCAGGGCGGGGAGGGAAACTTCTCTCTGGTTTATGGCTTCCTCACCACCCTGGGTGCTGAACCAGGGGCATGTGCAGCCGGGAGCAGGCCCCAGCGCTGGGGTGGCGGGTGCGGGAGGACGGGGGACCAGGTGGCCACGGGAGAGCTGCAGGCACAGCTGGACTCGGAACACACAACCAGCGCAGTTGGGATGGGGCCTGCTTGTGAGGGTGTGCTCCTACCTTCGAGATCCAGATTTTTTCCGGTTTTCAGTTTGAATATTTGGTTATGGGGCTCTGATTTGGCACAGTGTCAAATACATTCTAACAGTCTTATGTCTAGAGAGGGGGTGGGCTTTTTGGCAGGGGCTGGGTGAGTTGGGTTTTAACTTAGCGTTTCTTTCATCCGTCGGTTACGGTGTGGAGAATGTCAGAGGGGTGGGGAGCGCCCACACGCGCTGCCCTCTGCTGGCGAGGAAAGCACACGCTCACCCTTGGCGGTGCTGCAGGCATTCTCCCCAGTAAACCTGAGCGGCCTTTCCACAGGAGCCCAGACACCTGCAGTTCCTGGCCGACCTGGAGGACTGCAGTGTCTTCTCCCTGATTGCTGGCAGGAAGCAGTACAGCGCCCCCACAGACTACGGCTTCTGCATAAAGGTACGCCCCCGCCCCCCAGCCCTGCCTACACGCTGCCAGCCAAGCCGTAGCATCCCCTGGACACTTTGGAATTCAAACAGTAAATTCCTCTCTTGGCCGTTGCATTTTTTAAAAAAACAGAAACACAGCTTCACACTGGATTTATTCATTCATATAAAAATATTTCTTTGTACTTACGATGCCTGGGTCCTTGAGTAGCTCAGAAGCCCAGAGGAAAGCAGGATGGTTAAAACCAAACAAAACAAGGCAGTAATACCTGTTGATGGGCTCAGTGGCCTCGGGCCATGGCTTCGGCCTCCAGGCAGAGCTGCAGCCTTCGCCCCGTAGGAGGACACCCCCACCCCAGCGTGTTGGGTGGCCTCCAGGGTACTGAGTGAGCGTATGCCTTCTGTGTGTGCTTCTGGTCACTGGGAGAGTTGGATAAGGGTGACCACAGCGCTCCTTTCTTTCTGTGTGCATGTAAGTGGGGGGATGTGCTCACATATTTACTCACGTGCACATACGTGCATGCACCGACATGCATATATGCACGTGTGCACATGCACACGTATACACACATGCACATGCGTGTATGCAAACAGAAATGCACACACACACACACACCTATGGGCTGGGCCCACTCTTCTCCCCTGGGAGGCTGTGTGATGTTGGTTAGTGTAGAAGTAGGTAAAATTTACTAAATACTCCCTATGCACAGACGCTCTGCTGAAGGTTTTACCTCCATCATCTTGTTGAGTCTCCCCAGGTGCTTATGGGGTGGGAACCACACCAGCCTGTTGGCCGTGTCTGGTGCCCAGTGAGTGATGCGCCTGGAGTCACCCAGCGGGGCTAACTTCTGAGCCAGAGCACGACCCCGTCCAAGGAGAGGATGGGAGCCAGGGGCGCTTTGCACCCTACACGCCACCTCGCACCACGCTCCGTGAAGCGTCCTTGGGTTGCTGGCGATTAGAGGCTACTGCAAAGTAGTGCGTGGCCCAGGGCACAGGGGTGGCCTCGGGAGGGGCTGGAGGGGGTAGCCAGGAGGGCCCAGGTGGCAGTGGCTCTCTTATGCCACAGCGTTGGCCTCAGGCAGGCTGGTCGCTCGTGTCCCTTCCTGGGACAGTGTCCCCCCAGCATTGTCCCTTGCATCTGAGGTCAGAGGGTTCACAGGCAGATCCAAATAAGCTAATATCTGCATGTCTCCTCCATCCGTGAATAAACCCTGCCTTTGGGTGGAGCACCTGCCGTCTCTCCGTGGTGAGAGCTGTGACGGTGACCCCGATGCCGCAGGCTGCTGGCCCCGCTTCATTCCCCTCCTCTAAGGTGACACTGGTGTCCCTCTCTGGGCCTTGCGCATTTCCCATCCTTGGGACCACTCAGAACTGCTCAGCCCTGAGCCCTCGGGGTCTCCCCCCTCACTGGCTCGCCCTGCCGGGGCCCCTCCTCCAGCCGCCTCCTCAGTCCTCCTGGGAGGCGACCATGAAGGCCTTTCCTCTGTAACTCTGGAGCAGCTCTCCTCCCATGAACACAACTTCCATCCTCAGAGTCAGAAGCGCCCTGCCCCTGGTGCACCCACACCTTGTCTTGCCCTCCTCTGAGAGCCCCCTGGAGGAGGGCTGATCACTCAGCTAAGTAACAGGAAGGAAGGGCGCTGGACACAGGGTGTGCGGACACCTGCCTGGCCCCGTCAGGACGTCAGCTGTCGTCTGGTGTGTGTCGAATCCGGTCCTGCTGGCTGGAGCAGGAGGCGGGTCCGGCTGGACGGCTGGCTGGTGCTCACTGGGCCCCTGTACCTCCCTCAGACAAACAAAGTCATGCATCACAGCAAGGAGCTGCGGCTGCTGTGTGCCGAGGACGAGCAGGGCCGGACCTGCTGGATGACAGCCTTCCGTCTTCTTAAGGTACCTGCGTGCTCCCTACAGATGCCCGGCTCTTGCCCCTTCCCTCCAGTGTTCTCGTTACTGTGTGTTGTCACGCGCCTTTCCATAGGGTCTCAGGAGCTTCTCACGGAGGCTTCATGGGGGGAAAGTAGCCCCTTGCTTACCAGGGCACTGTTGACATTTGGGGTTGGCATGGGCCACCCTGGAATTATAGGACACTTAGCAGTGTCCCACTCGATGTAGCACCCCACCAGGTGAGACAAACACAAATGTCTCTAGACATCACCGTGTGTGTCGCGGGGCATCGGGGCAGGGAATGGCTCATAGTGGAGAACCTCTGGGTGAGGGAACAGGAATAGGAAGGTCGGGACCGGGAGACCGGGGTGCAAAGGGTTCAGCAGGAGGGTGAATTGTTTTCATAACCGACCATCAGACTCCTGGCTTCCCAAAAACCCAGGGCCATGGGGGACCCATGACAACTTGTACAGGTCATCACAGCGCCTGAGGGGAGAGAGTGTCTCCTTACAGCAAGTTCTAAAGGAAATGTCCTGCATGGGGCCTCATACAGGATAACGCCCTGCTGGCAATTTCATAGTAACTGACAAAGTGATTCCACCCGCTCCTGAGTGACAACTAAGCACGTGATGGCAGAGCACGCGTCACTTTCCATTTCCCACCCAATGCTCCTGTGTGCACACATGTACCCCATGTGTCTGAAATCACTTGTGTTTATAAAGCCCACACGAGTTGCAAGTTAGTGGCCCGAGACAAACTTGGCTCAAATCCAGGGGTCTAGAGGAAATTGATTCGGTCACTTGTGGCCGCCACATGCAGTGGCCTCAGAATCTTGATAGTAAAACCCCCAGCCCTCACTGGCCCTTCCAGCTGGTCCGAGACTCATGGTGGAGTCACTTGAAGAAAGGACCAGCAGAAGGAGGCTTAGCTCAGAAGTCTCCTCAGAGATTTCCTCGGAGACGCCACAGAACATAAGCTCTGGGAACGGGGGTCCCTGTGCTTCTCTGTCCCAGAACCTTATTTTGTTTCATTTTTGAAAACAAAAAGATTAAAATGAAAATTTTACTGTTTCATAATAGAAGAGGATATGTTAGTGTTGGAATAAGATACTGTATATCATGGACTATTCCTTTACAAGCGAGATTTAAATCTGAATGCCCATCAGCAGGGACCTGGTTAAATGTGTTACAGGATATCCATTCACGGGAACACTCTGCAGCTATAAAAAGAACTGGCTGGCTCTCTGGGCTCCCTTGTGGAAAAATAGGATACACTGTTAACAATTCAAAAGTCCAGTGCAGAACTGTATATAGAGAGCATGCTACCACGTACGGGGGAAACATTTATATTTGCTGTGACATGAGTAAACATTGTATAAGACTGCGGAGAAAATACAGATCGGGGGAGTAGAGGCAGCTGTGCAAATGGTGGCAGAAGTGGGAGGGAGGCCTTGGACGTTTTATATATTTGTGTATTTTGTGTGTTTGCTTTTGGTCTGCATATATATATACTTTGTTTTGGAAAAAGCAGAAAGGGGAATGAGAAGGGAAAGCGGTAGCATGCCTGGAGGGGCTTTGGCAGCCCCCCAGCCCTGGTAACTGACTCTGCCTTCCCCCTGCAGTATGGAATGCTCCTGTACCAGAGCTACAGGGTTCCCCAGCAGAGGAAAGCCTTGCTGTCCTCCTTCTCCACCCCAGTGGTAAGTAAAGCCATGTCCTTCCACAGCCAGGCCCCTCTCAGCTGCCACATCCACACGTGCTGTGGACGTCTCATCTTGGACGAGGTTGCCGAGAGAAGCTCCAGGGCGAGCTATGTCTCAGATAAGCAGCATGTCCCACAACATCCCGTGTCCCAGGGGCTGGCTTAGTGGTCTCACCAGTGGGACCGCCAGGAGCGAACTCCTGTGCCGTCCCTGCCCCACCACGCAGTTCCCTCCAGGCAGGCCAGGTTGATGCTCAGAATGGTCCCCAGAGGCCTGGGCTCCCCCCAGGGGCCGTGGTCCTTTCATTTCCGCCCTGAGATCCATGGTGCGGTGACCATGATGCTCGAGTCCTTTGCTGCCGATAGTTGAGAGATCAGAGGGAGTCCTCCTGGCCCTCAGGACATACTTTGCTTCGCAAAGGTGCAGAAATGCTCATTGTCTGCAATATGATCTTCAAGGTCCTTCCCTGTCTGCTCCTAGGACACTGTGCCACATTGTGACACAGAGAGAGGCCACATGTTTCCCTGAACGGCCCTAGCTGAGGGAAGGATATGGATGCTGGTGGGGCCCGGGCTCAGCCATGGAATCTCCATTTCTCTGATGCCCAGGAGGGAGCCTGAGGTGGACCACGCGGTCCACACCCCACAGGCGCCCGCGGCCTCACCAGCAGCTTTTGAATACCGAGAGGGAACTGGAACATTTCTTATTCGTCTTAAAACCTCTAACCAGTTTTAGCTCAAGGGCCCTTTCGTTGCTGAATTTTCAGCAGACCCTCAGAGAGTTGGGAGGTGGGAGGGCCTCTCCCATCACCCTTTTCCTAGCCATTCCCCTGAGAGCTGCTGTCGCCTGGTCCCCTACACTTCAAGACCCTGTGGCCTTATCTTTCCAGCGCAGTGTCTCCGAGAACTCTCTCGTGGCGATGGATTTTTCTGGACAAACAGGAAGAGTGATTGAGAACCCAGCTGAAGCCCAGAGCGCAGCCCTTGAGGAAGGCCATGCCTGGAGGGTGAGCCGCGGCCCCGCCAGGACGGGCCCCGGTGTGGGGGGCTTCTCCAGGAGAATGGCTCCGTGGGGCTGGCCAGGGGGTGAGGTATTGGGGAGGGAAGGTGGCAGCGAGTTCTCCACTGCCGGGCTCCTCACGCTCTTAGAACCTGGCCATGCCCACTCTCCTGCCCCCTGGGCTCCCCAGGAAGGAACAGGAGAGGAGCAGAGACCTCTGGCCTCTTGACTCATGCACCGAATGGCTCCTGCTGAGTTGCTGTCAGGCGTCTGTGGAGAGCACGGAGCCTGTGCCTCGTGGCTGGACCACTGACTGGCTCCACAGCCTTGAATGTCCTCTTCACTCTGAGGTCCACTTCCTACTACCCACACAGAAGACAGTCAGCCAAATTCCAAGCTTGGCCGAGCGTTAACGACAATGTACAAAACAGGAGCCCACAGCTCTGGCTCAGACGCCGTGGCCCTAACTTCAGTTCTGAGGGTGCCCCCAGCCCAGCTCTCTGAAGAGCAGCGTTCAGACCCCCCAGAGTGCGAGACGAGCTCCTGCTCCTCTGCTGAGATTCATCGCCCTCCCCGACACCCTCTGTGTGGGAGACGAGGCTGCGCCTCGGTAGAGGGTCCAACAGTAACGCGGATGCTTCTGTTTTGGCTTTTAACAACTGTAAGCTCTTGTTCCACGGGGCGACTTTCACTCCCAGGTCTAGGGCCCCGCCCCTCCCGCCAGGCCAGGCCTCCCACCCCAGGTGTGTGCCCGGGTGCTTGCAGGCCCCGTCTGTGTGCTGACTGGTGCTAACGCGGGCCTTTCTCCTGCAGAAGCGAAGCACTCGGATGAATGTGCTGGGCAGTCAGAGCCCCCTCCACCCATCGACTCTCAGCACAGGTAAACACCGCATGTCGGCCTCATCTTTTGCACATAAAGAGACTAAACCGTGTGCCCCAGAGCTGCAGCGGGGAGTGCCGTGCGGGGTAGCCGTGTGTCCGCAGCCGGCCCACCCTCCTGTCCCCCCCCACAGTGATCCACCGGACACAGCAGTGGTTTCACGGCAGGATCTCCAGGGAGGAGTCCCACAGGATCATCAAGCAGCAGGGCCTGGTGGATGGGTAAGGACGTCTGCCCGTGGGAGCTGGCATCCGCCGAGCTTTTGTTGTGCGTTGTGTGGGCGTGTGGTCTGCTCAGCTCCCCAGAGCATCCGGGACCGTGAGAGCCTCACAAAAGAGGAGAAAACGTGCTCAGAGGTAGGCGTGTTGCGTGGGGCTCGCCCACGAGTAAGTGTCAGAAGCGCGCTCGCCATCCATTTCTGTTCATACTCATCTGTTGTCATCATCCACCTCCTTGCTGAAACTATGCAGACAAAGAACACTAGCTAGCTATTTTTAATTAATAAGGCCGTGGACGAATGGGGGGGAAAAACATGTTTGCTTGCACCTGTTGATTTGTGCATTAAATCAGTCAGCTTTTGCTGAGAACAAATAGCCCCAAACCGTGGGGGCTTAAAAGAACAAAGCGTGTCATTTCTCATAATTGGAGGCCGTCAGGTGTCTCTTGTCACATGGGCCAGCTCGGTGGGGGCTGAGATTGCTTCACTCACATGTCTGGTGACCAGTGTTGACTGGTAGCCGTAATGACGGGGTGACTGAGCACATTTCCAGCAGCCATCACTGAACTTGCCTGGTTCCGTGTGTCAGCACAGCATATAAACCCTTGTTTTCTATTATTCCTTCATCAGTTCTTAGCTGAAATTCTTTCCCTTGCCATATATTTGGTTTCCTGGAAAATGTAGCTAAATACTTGATTTCCCCTTAATTGTCAATTTTCAGAATCATGAGTTAGTGTTCTATCTTCTAGTAGTGACAAATGAGGTGTTTTTCTGTTTGTTTGTTTGTTTTTTAAACTATTACTATAAACTTGGATTCTTATGTGGTTGCTTTGTTTCAAGCAAAACGCAGTATTCTTGATGCTCACATGTCCTCTCTTTGGCCAGTGGGATCTTCCAAGTCGGCCCCTGGGTTCTCTCGACCCAACACTAATAGTTTCATGTCATCGGTGACAAGGTACGTTTGGCTCCCATGACACAGTTTTCCCAATTCTTTCTCATGGAAAATGGTGTCTGGAGACCATAATCTGTAGGTCTTTTCCATGGACTAAGCTCAGACGTGTGCTCTTCTAAACTGAAAAATAAATTATGGGTTCACACTGAAATTACCAATTCAAATCGAAGTTTGCAGGGTTTTCAGTTTTTTGATTTTATTGCATCTCTCTTCTCTTATTCTGAAAATCTTACTAACAACATTAACTTACTTGTTTTACCCCACTCTATACTGACTTGCTTTATCCCATCTAGCATCTCGAAAATACTAATACTATATTTCTTCCATAAGACTCCTGAATTCACTTTTCTTCGCAGTCCTTTTAATCCTTAAGGAATGTTAAAAGACCAAGCTCAAAGACATTCTCTGGGGTTCTATAACCAAACTGTTACGTAGGCAGGTTCGTTTAATTCCTTTCTGATTTTTTGTAAGTGGATCTAATTTTTCTCTTTGGCTCAATGGTGATTTTTAAGTTTTTGAAAACATTTCTGTGGTTCCAGAGTCAAAACTATAAAACAAGGCACTTGCTCCTTTGGTTGTGCCCTGCCCTCCACCCCACAGTAGGGAACCATTTTTATCAGTGTTCGTTTATCCTTCTGTTGTTTCTTTTTTAAAAGATAGGCGAAACCTATTTGTTTTCTTATTCTGCCCCTCCTTGTCCTGGGTCCTGAGGGTTGGTTGCCCAGGGCTGGAGGCAGGTCAGCTCATATCGTATCCATGGTTTCCAGGTGCACGTTATGGCTCCATCATTTCATAGTTTTGCTGCTCTCTCTTTGCTGGTGAGTTCTTAGACGTGGGAGTGTCGAGTGAAAGGGCTCCACTGCTGTGTGACCTAGGGATTTGCTTAACTGCTCTGCAGCGCTTCCCCACCATAAAAGGAGGGCAGTAGCAGGGTCGCTGCGATGGCAAAGTGAGTTATTATGTGAGCTGTGACACTGACCGCCATCTGCCCCTGGCACTGGCAGTTCAGCTGTGCTGACACTCTGATTGCTTTTAGCTGCTGGTGCAGGTGCTCGGTTCTTCCATGCATGCACTGGCGCACACTCGAAAGAGCTCCCCATACCTGACTCCAGGTCTCCACAAAGGTGGGCACTGACCTGGATCTCACCACTTTGCTTCTGTGTCGCTCAGCGACTTCTTTCCCTAATGGGACCCCTTGGCGTGCGTGGCCCCCCCAGTGCAGCTCTCAGAAATCCTGGATTCTGGGTTTGCCAGTTGTGATCGTGTTATCTCCAGCTACTGTGGACATCGTGCTGTAGTGCAGGACACTGACCACGTGACAGCCGCCGTCTTCTAGATGACCCTGTGGGAGAGGTGTTATTCCACCCTTTGCAGGTGAAGGAACCCAGTCATGCAGCTCATACACAGCTTTCGTGGCTGCTCGGTCCCTGTGCAGGGCTGCAGGCTCCTCCAAAGCTGCCGTCATTCCAGATATAAAACCTTGAGGCGTGACCGCGAAACCCAAGCCTTTGGGGCCACTGGCGTCTGTATTTCCTGGGGTCGTGCCCCCAAACTTCAGGGCAGACAAGGCGGCGTCTGTGTCTGCTCCTCTGTCAGGAAGTTAATTAAAGGGACAGGTGAGAAAGGGACAGCCCAGCTTTTCCTCTGAGATGCCCTAGAGTCCTGCACTCCCCTGGGTTTCCAGTAATGATGGCAAATTTAGAGTGAAATGACTCTGAGAAAAGTAAACAGGCTGTTGAGGCAGGAGGCACCTGGCACGGCTCTGCCTGGGAGAGGAGCACACACCACCTTCACTCCTTGTGTCATAGCACCGTCCTTCCAGGGGCCCAGCGAACCCTGGAGTTCTGGTTGGGGTCTCCAAAGTGTATTTATGTGCTCTGAAATAAAGGGGTTGTATTGTCAGGGAAGACTGGAAAACCCAGAGGCCCTTGTGAGACATGGTGAATATTCCCATTTTAAAGGCTCTGAGAAGTCCTGTAGTAAAGTAAAACTTTTACCTTTTTAGCACAGGATTTTCTAGTCTTGTTTAACTGCACTTCATTTTAACATTATAAGGTAGAAACTGATGATGTAGCTGAATACTGCAGTTTGGTTTCTAATACCTTTAAAGTATGTTTCTACTCAGGCCATTTCTTCATCGTTGGATTAGGGCCTTGGGACTTTTCCTTTCTAATGGATAGCTGTTTATCTCACCAGCTGATTCCCATATTTGTTCATGTACAAGCAATGATTTATGCTTCTTTGTGCTATTTTAACATTTTAAATATTTCAAAATAATTTCAAATTATAGAAAAGTTGCAAGAATAATACAATGAATTCCTGTGTGCCATTTACCCAGTTACCCTAGCTGTGAATATTATAGCACATTCGCTTTGTCATTCTCTCTCAGTTTCTCTCTCTCCTTTGGTTTTGTCTGAACCGTGTGCGAATAAGTAGTGGCATGATGCCCCTTTATTCCTAATTATTTCCGTGTAAAATTTCTAAACACGAGGTCTTCTCTTATTTCACCGTAACACCAATATAAAAACCAGGTGATTAACATCAATGCAGTGCCATGGTCTGATGCACACACTGAGTCACTTTTTAGCGACAGTCCTAATTAAGTTTCTTATGCAAGAGAAAAAACGTCGTAATCCTAAATCCTCTCGTATGCCAGCATGTCTCCTGAGTCTTCCTGTGTCTTCCATTGACACTTGTTATGAGTAGAAGCCAGTCATTCTAAAATGTGCTGCGACCCGGGTGAGTCTCTTTGCTCCTGGTTCAGTTTAGGTGTTGCATTTTGGCAGAAGCACCCGGAAGTGCGGTTGAGACATTGTCACTGCTTCCCGTCAGGGCAGGGTGTCTCAGTCCTGATGGTGTTGACTTGAATACTCGATGAAGATTGTACTGACTGGTTTTTCTACTGTAAAGTCACTATTTTCCCCTCTGTAATAAATATGTACTAGGGGGTAGATGCTTTGAGATTATAAAAATATTCTGTTTGTCATCAAATTTCATCTGCTGGTTGTTGCATCCATGGTAGTCTGTGGTGACGGCCAGACGGTGGTTCTCTGACCCATATTCCTTCTCTGTTTATTTAGCGGGTCCTCTGCTCTCAGGAAGAGCTAGTCCTTCTCCCCTGTTAATTTATTTGCTCATTTATTTACAATACCAGTGTGGGCTCACAGATTCTGTTCTATTCTATGGATTATGATCCATTCCTTCTGGCGTTTACTTTGATGCCCAGGTTTGGCCAAGCTGCCTCCTGGGTCATCATTCTTTTAGCACTTCCTTACTCTCTGGAACAAAATGTTTCAGCTTCATCTTGCACTTTCACTGCCGTAGTCATAGAATCCACAGTGTTCCCAAGGAGCCCTGGTTTCTTTCACTGAAGAGTGACATTCAGAAACCACAGTCTGGGTGCGAAGGGTGCTGTTGCTGCTACAGGCTACTCGGATGCTGAGGTGTCCTGAAGCGTCACGGCGACAGGCAGAGCAGGGAAGTGTGCGTGCATCTATGTGTGTGCGTGTATGTGTGAGTGTGCATGTGTGAGTGTGTATGTGTGAGTGTGTATGTGTGTGAGTGTGTATGTGAGTGTGCATGAATGTGTGTGCGTGTAGTGTGTGCATGTGTGTCTGTGCGTGTATGGTGTGCCTGTGTGTGCGTGCATGTGTGAGTGTGCCTGTGCGTGTGTGCGTGCGCGTGTGCAGATTTATAAACATCAACTCTGGATTTTTAAAATTAACTATTAACTGATTATTTTCTATTCTCCAGGCTTTTCCTCCTCCGCGACAGCCAGAGTAATCCAAAGGCATTTGTACTGACACTGTGTCATCACCAGAAAATTAAAAATTTTCAGATCTTACCTGTAAGTATTGAGTTTTTCATACTAATCCTCATTGTTTTTTTTTTTCTTTCTGGTGTTATTCTTAATGCCATTTTCAAGTCACAGACTAACCGGACTGTAGATCATTAATTATCATACAGTTCCAAGCTCACAGGTGAGAGACTTGAGAGACGTTCTTGAGAAGTTTGTTCTATGAATGTGAACAGTGTTTCCCGGAAGTTATACTGAGAATGGCGGCCTTGTGCTGAAGGTCTAGTCCCAGCTGCTGCGGAAGCAGCACCTGATGGCAGGAGCAAGGTGAGGTCATGGGCAACCTAGAGGAGAACCGTGAGTGGGGAGCCCAGTGCCAGGAGCCCAGGTACGTACGGTACGGTACACTTGACTGTTGGCCACGTGAACGGCGGAAGCGTCTGATTTGTGCTGGTGCGCTCAGAGGTGATTCGAGAAGGTTGTAGAGACTCGTGTTCCAGGGCCCCTCCAAGAGACTCGTTACCTCGCTCCTTCCAGTGGGTCCTTGGGTCAGAAAACTGATTCTACCTTTGAACAATTCCAAAAACATCGTTATTGAATATGTTAGTCAACACCACATTTTTAGCAAATTACAGTTAGGTTTGTCAGATATAACCTAACTCGCTCCTTGACGTTCCCCAGTTCAGATTCTTGTTCATGATTTGGGCATCATGTAGGAGACAGTTGTCCACACCTCCAGGAATTCCCAGTTTAGCTGGAGAAAAGATATACAACATGAATACCAAACGTTTTACATAATGAATTGGTACTCACAACTTTCGTGAACTATTTCCTGTGGAACCCAAACCCAGGAAGTTTTCTGCCAAAAGAGGGTAGTGAGATATTGTCCTCTCAATCACTCTGTCCGTTACAAGTAAACCTCTGAGAAGCCTTGAGGTCACTGAATGTGTGCGTCACGTAGTGGGACCTGGGGGTTTTCAAGCTGGTTTGAGCCTGGGACCTCAGACTAGCCGTCCTAAGAACCACAGTGGCGGGAAGCGTGAACTGGAGAAGCTTGTGGCCATTCTTGGTTACTGTTGTTAGCTGGGCAGAAGCAGCCTACTAAGCACTTGCTGTGTGTAGCCTCTTCCCACTGGGTTCTGATGCCCTTATTTTACAAATGAGAAAGGGACAGAGTCTGGGTTTGAGCCCAATCTTCCTAGACTCCACAAAAGATATGTAAACCTGAGAATTGTTGCTTGAGAGAAAGTGCTTCATTCATAGTCCTTTTTGTTTCCACTGCGTTGTACTGTAGACACAGATGTTACTCTCTTTGCCTAAAATATAGGGCGAATTGAAAAAATACTTTAGAGCAGGCAGAATATGTAATGCCCCTATAACCCGAGTCCTAGAATTAGCAGGGGGACAGTACGTTGAGACTTACAGCGACAGGTTTGCAGCTCTGTGCATGAACACAGACTCCTGGGCGTGTGTGTGGCTCCAGTGGTGTTTCTGGAGTTAAGAAGTGGTTCTAAGTTGATTAATCGACTGAGGTTTGAAGCTAACTTCCTCCATGTTAACGTGCAGTTTGACTTTCCTACGTGTACTGTATTACAGTCATTGAACTTAAAATTCGTTGAGTTAAAACTGATCTTCACCATTGAACAACATGGGTTCGAACTACACGAGTTCCCTTATGTGTGGGTTTTTTGTCAATAAATACTGTAAATGTATTTTCCCTTCTTAAGATTGTCTTAATAACATTTTATTTTCTCTAGCTTACTTTATTTTAAGAAAACAGTATGTAATATAACATACAAAATACATGTTAATCAACTGTTATGTTAAGTCATTAAATTTTGGGGGAAGTCAAAATTTATATGTGGATTCTCAACTATGTGGGGGTCGGTGTCCCTAAGCCCCGCATTGTTTAAGGGTCAACTATATAGTTCTTTCTGGGAAATATTGTGGAGCTCCTCCATTTCATTAAAAATAGTTACCAAATAATTCAGCATCTGGGAAAGTTGCTTTTCCTACATGATCTTAATTAATCTTTTACAGCAAATCCAACATTTGCTACATAATGGAACAAAGTGAACATCAGGGACTGAAGGAGCTTCCCCAAGGTCCTACAACAAGGACCCAGGGCGTGCTGTGTGGACGGTGCCCACAGGTTAACTGGTCAACCTCACTCTCTCCCATAGGGCGTGCTGTATGGATGGATACTCACAGGTTAACTGGTCAACCTCATTCTCTTCTATACAGCGTGCTGTGTGGACGGTGCCCACAGGTTAACTGGTCAACCTCATTCTCTCCCATAGGGCATGCTGTATGGATGGATACTCACAGGTTAACTGGTCAACCTGATTCTCTCCCATAGGGCGTGCTGTGTGGATGGATACTCACAGGTTAACTGGTCAACCTCATTCTCTTCTATACAGCGTGCTGTGTGGACGGTGCCCACAGGTTAACTGGTCAACCTCACTCTCTCCCATAGGGCGTGCTGTATGGATGGATACTCACAGGTTAACTGGTCAACCTCATTCTCTCCCATAGGGCGTGCTGTGTGGATGGATACTCACAGGTTAACTGGTCAACCTCATTCTCTTCTATACAGCATGCTGTGTGGATGGTGCCCACAGGTTAACGGGTCAGCCTCACTCTCTTTCGTGGGGTGTGATGTATGAATGGATGCCCACAGGTTAACTGGTCAACCTCAGCCTCAAAATAGGCAAGCTGAGAAGAACTTAGAGCTTTTTCCTATGACCACATCAGGGAACAGGGGAGCCAGCTGTGGCCAGCGGACCTTAGGGACTTGGTAGCACCCAGTGCCAACACCCCTCTCCCGACCTTCTGCCCTGACATTTTCTAGCTCGCCTTGCTGACTCTATATGCTTGCCAAAGGAACCGAACCACGGGCAGGTGGAGCGACCGCTGACCATGGCCCTCTTCCGTGCCCTGAGGTAGGTCTCTAACCTGGTGAGTGTTCTTGTGTCTCTTAGTATGAGGACGATGGGCAGATGTTCTTCAGCCTTGACGACGGGAACACCAGATTCTCTGACCTGATCCAGCTCGTTGACTTCTACCAGCTAAACAAAGGAGTCCTGCCTTGCAAACTCAAGCACCACTGCATCCGAGTGGCCTTGTGACCTCACATTTCGTCTTGATTGACGACGGGAGGAAGTTGACACTGGAACGAATAGAAGTGTCTGCGTTGTCAAGAACACACATGACTCCGTACCTTGGGAGCGAGATCAGTTCCTTCGGTGCCAACCAACCAAGATTGATTAGTTTGTTGGACTTGGCAATGATTTGCTGCTGCGGATCCAAGAGGATCCCTCTTTCTGCGCCGGCCAAATCGGGGGTGGGGGGTGGGGCACGGAAGAGCAAGCGTAAATTTGAAGATAAACTGGAATGATCATCTTGGCTGGGCCACGTAGGAACCAGAGCGAAGTAATTGGAAATGAACTCTTGCCCTGGAATAATCTTGACAATTAAAACCGACATGTTTACTTTTTTGTATCGATCACTTTTTGCACTCCTTGGTCTTCAAGGTCGGATTTGGCCTCTGGTGGAGGGGATGTGGCTTTTTGGTGCCTACAAGATGGAAAGACAGCTTTGAATGGGCCGACGTCAGAGATGGAGCACGGGCCCCCAAATGATTCCAGAGGGTGCTCCCGCCTTCTGCAGGTCACCACAGGTGGATTCAGCTTCCAAATAACAAACACCCTCACCCTTCCCAGTATACTTGAAAAGCTTTTTGTAAAATGAAAGGTGTCATCAGTGGTCGGCATTTGGCATGTTTTGCGGACCAGTCAGGCAGCCCTGGTCTTTCAATCACTTCTCTATGCACAGGTGTCCATGCTCGTGTTATTAGCATGTTGTGTCTTCCACAGTTGAGGAGACTTGATGTGTTTGGAAAACTCACCGTTCCACACATGGCAGGGCTCAGTGGCCGCTCCTCTAGTTGGAGGCAAGCCAGCCTTCGTGAGACACACCTGGTACCCAGCAGTGGATGCCATGCCTCACTGTCCGCCTGGGGTAGTTTCAGCCTGTTCTAGAATGATCACTGCCTTACCTACTGCAGTGGCATGAGTCCTTTCATGGCTGTTCTCCCTCGGGGATTAAAGGACCTAATAAGAAAATGGCGCCGGCTTGGCTTCCTGCAGTGGCCCGTGGGTTTCATGGTGACAAAGATGGAAACATTGAAAGGGACCCATTTAGAGGTCTGTCCTTGATGACCCCTGTCCTGCTGAAACCCTCGGCAGCCAGTGGCATGAGGCAGCGGGAGGCTCCTCGGCTGCTTGCACCTCACAGCAGTTTGGATGTTGAGGAGTTCTGTCAACACAACACTGCTTCTCCCGCCGGGAGCCAAGTCAGACGGTGGTTGAGTTTTTCGTCATCCCCACTGCCCTGTCCCCCGAGCTGAGTTACCAGGTGTGAGCATGGCCCTGACTTTTCCTCTGGTCTCTGACAAGCATCCCGACTCTGTGGTGAAAAGTGATTTTCAGTTCCGAGATAGCGGCTGTCACCCTTGACTGACCCCTCCGACTGTTGTGCCACTGGCCTGTCCCCTGCCGACCTCACAGGACTCCCCAGAAACACACACACACAGTTCAGACAGACCCAACGGGCTTTGGTGACGCAGACCTGCTGTCAGTCAGTCTGTGGTTTAGAAACACTGTATTTCAGTTTACAGGCCACACTCTAATCGTTTCCCACGAAAGGTGTACTTATGCAAATGAAGAATTTTCAGTCAAACATGTTTTTAACCCAAACGCTCTATTGAACGCGTTTTCCTCCTATTGTCGCCAGCTCATTGTTCACACCATTGACGTCAAGTCTTGCCTGGCAGCGTGCACGCTGCTCCCAAACTTCACTGAGGGGGCTGACTCTTTAGTGACACTGTTACACAGTTTTCTCGTCACTGGTTGGATGTCAAATCTTTAAAAATCATACAAAACACAACTCCACGATTTCCCCTTCTGTTTACATAGACCAGTGTCCACCAGTGACATGAGACTCTCACACCCCCTCCGATAGACCGCTAGTGTCTGCAGTATTTCATATTTATAAATACGCATTTTATTTAAAAGGAGACCAGAAGCTTGACTCTGACTCAGTTTTGTATGTAGCTGGTATGACATAGTCTTTGGACCTCCCCGGCCACAGTGAATTTTTGGCGAGTGTAGCCTTCGCACAGTATCCTGCTCGCCCCACGCCGGGTGCCCGGGAATGCCTCCTGCGCCAGCCAGTCCCCCCAGGAGGCAGGCGTCCGGCCCCGCCAGCCCGGGGGCTGAAGGACATTTGACTTGTATTTTTGTATTTAAAATGACATGAATGTAAACGGGGCAGCTCAGGGTCGTTCTGCAGCCTGTTGACTTTTCCTGTCTGCCTGTGATTTTCGTTTCATAATGAAAACTCCATGTAGCAACCTGGACTAAGTTGAGAAGGAAACCGCCAGATGCTTCAGGCGTTCGGGTTTCCTAGACCTCTGTTACCTTACGTGTTAGACTTCCAGAACATTTTATTGTTTGCTAAACCTTGAAGAAATACGTGCCTCAGTCTAGAAGTTTTGTCTTCTCTTTTCTGCACTTAATGCCTGACAGTTTGGCCAATCGGTGCACCTTTCGGGGGAGGGACTTGCTCTTGGCAGGTGGGGAAGTAATGGCACAAGCCTCAGTGACCAGAAAGTGGCCTGACATGTAAACGTTTTCAGGGAACGCAGAAGGTGTTCACTCAAGAGACAAAACCTTTGTTCCATGCGCTTTGCTCCTCTCTGTACATAGCTCTTCGGCTCATGAACCTAATTGTAAACTTTCAGGTATTTTTGTACAAATAAGGGACTGATGTTCTGTTTCTTGTAATTCAAAATAAACATTAATACAGCGTTCTTCATTTTATGTCGCATGGAGTGTCTGTTTTTATATTTTGATATGCTCCGACTGATCAGCCACTAAAAGCCTTTGACAGTTATGTAGAATATTAACAATGTGCTTTTCTGCACCAGTTACAAACAAGTTAGAAAGGAGGTGACGTGTGCTGGGCATTCGTGCGTGGCCCTGCCAAGAGGCTGGGGTCTCCTATGAGCCACCAGGCTGGGTGGGCTCCGTGTGGGTGCCGGGCCCGTGGCAGCTGGCCTCATCTCCCTGCAGCCCACACCTCAATGCTTCAGAGGTAGTCAGGTCTCCACTCAGGTTTAGCAAACACTTCAAGAAACCCGGAAAAGTTCACATTTGACAAGCCCCATGGCCTATTTTATACTGCAGTGGGACAAAGTGGCAAGAACCTGGTTTTTCTAGTCGAGCACGGAATTGGCAGAAAGATGAAGAGAATGGATGTCTTATGTCTCTGGTTTCCCACGACCTCACCTGGGGGACCCTGATATACCACTGGCCGCCCCACCCACCCCAGGCAGGCAGAGAGTCTGAATATATGGTCACAAGCCAGCCGAGTCCACTGGCTGGAGCACGCCAGTGACATTTTGAACTCTCTTGTCACTTGTTTTCAGAATCTGAGTCCTTGCTTTCTGATAGCCCACCCCTGTAAGGCAGGCCACTCTTAGGGAAGAATAATAATGAGAATGTGTGTATGTGTGTGTGTGTGTGTGTGTGTGTGTGTGTGTGTGCACATGTGCACATATGGTGGGGCTGGTGTGTAACTGTGTAGGGTGTGTGTGGTGTGTCCAGGGTGTGGGAGGGGGGTGTGAGTGCCAGGTGGGGGGCACGTGGTGGGGTGCAGAGAGCCAGGCTGCAGGGGTGCACTGATGTCAGAGAGGTGGCTGTGTGGCCGTGTAAGGTGTCATGACAAGGAACAGCCTGCCGTTTTCACCCTTCCAGAGCCCAGGGCAGGGGAGGAATTGCTGGGCCAGGGCCTGAGATGCAGGCTGTGCTGTCCCTCCAAGGAAGATGATGCAAACATCACACAGGTAAGCGGGATCTCTTCCGGGATCACATTTTTAAATTGGTTTTTAAAATATATTTTGAGTAATTCATAAAATTATAAGAAGGGATTTTTTAAATAATAAAAGCATTGGCTTGTTACATCTAAAAAGTAAAGCACCCTACAACTGGGTTTTAGAATGAGAGCGTGAACTCAGTGTTGTCTGTTCTCATCTTGGAAGTTGTATATTGACAAGAGTTCCCTTCATCTATCTGCCGTTTCTGGTGTGACTAGACAAGATAGGTCTTGCCACTTTCACTGTCCACTGCAGTAGGAAACAGTGCCATTGGCCTTGTCACTGTGATCTGGGGCGTGACGAAGTCATGGGGTGAGCAATGCTCAACTAGGAAACATGTGACAATATCTGAGACACTTCTGGTGTCACAGTGGAAGGCTGCTAGATTCCAGGAGCTGCCAAGCACCCACCAGGTGCTACTGGGCGTGGGCTGACGACTGGCCTGGGCCTGGCGGGCTGGCGTCTGCTCCTGTGCCAGACACAACCCTCGAATGTCCCTTCGCTGAGGCACAGCCCTGTCTTTCCTGGTCCTGCTCCAGGTAAGAGCTGTCTCCTTCCTTCACCAACACGCTCCTTAGAAAGTGGTTGGTGTTCTCTTGTTTTTTAACATCCTGTTATCTCAGCAGTGTTTCCACTGTGCCTGGATGGTTGAGTCCCCTTCCTTTGCACACTGCTTGTCCACTTAACAGAACCCCACTCCCCAACAAGAGTGTTCCAAGTCCTCGTGGGCCAGGGGCAGCTTAACGGCGCCTGCCTGAGGATAAGGGAGGCCCCCACCCCCACAGGGAGGTCCAGGTGTCTGCCAGTCACACCCCGGAGGGGTCTTCAAGCTTCATTCAGTTGGAAATATGTTCTGTGGAAAAGCTCGTGGCCTAACGAAAGCCACCAGGATGTACATGTCACATCAACAAGGTCCGAAGCAGACACGGGAACGCAACGCTGCCCGTGATTTATCGCTTCTGAGCCCACAGCTGCCTGCTGCCGGCTGCTGTACCTCTGCCTGTGGGCTGTCCCTGGTCACCAGAGCGCACCCTGTCCTTTATGAGGGTGTCTGCCCCACGGGGATGACGCTGCTGTCCTCTCCTGTGTGTCAGTCCCACGCCCTGTGGGATTTTTCTGGGATTACTAACAAAACAAACTACTTGCTCTTCAATCTTTGTCTCAGGGTCAGCTTTGAAGGGAATGCAAACTAAGATCAGGACACACTGGAGCCAGACAACAATGTTTGGGGTGGAAAGGCTTTCTCGCAGAGGCCACCCCCACAGCCCCAGGAGGCATCGTGCACTTCTAACCCTAGTCGCGGGAGGATTTTTTAATCTTTATTAAACTCATTGGGGTGACCTTAGTAAAATCATACAGGTTTCAACTGTACATTTCTATAATATGCCAGGAGGGTGTTTTAATGTCGGAACAAAGGATTTCACAGTTCCTCTTGAAAAAGAAATCTGTGAAAGGAGCAAGGATTTTTTTTTTTTTTTTTTTAAGAAAACTGGTAAGGGAACTGGCATCCTTCCACATGTCCCAATGCGCAGTAAAGGGGTGCTGGCTTAAGTACTGCACGGACATGCACGGACAATACAATAGAACTTCAACAACGGGCTCAAGAGTCAGGTTAGGAGACGAGGACACTTTTCCAAAAGTAGTGATGGGAGAATCAGCTTACTCAGATATTAGAGAGCTCTACCCTGTGCCTTACCCCAAAATAATTCCCAGGTGGAGTGAAGATCTAAAAGATCAAAGTACTACAAAGAAATAGGGGTAAATACGTATGCATTCCGAGTAGAGCAGCACTTCCCAAGCCTGACACCAAACAGCCCGGAAGCATGGAGTCAGGATTCAGAGCTGGGAGCTCATAAACAGGGAAAACTCTGAACATCCAGGAACAGAAGTTACAGTCAACCTGGGGAAGTATACTGATTGTGACGAAATGTGTTTCTATTATTAGGTGGGAAAAAGGGGTTGCAAATAGGATGTACAATTTTATCTCCAGGTTGTGAACACATTTGCACTCCTGGAAAAAGTCTCAAAGGCTCTCCCGGTGTTTACAGCAGCTCTCTCTCAGAGGTAGGATTGTGGGTGTAAGTTTTCATTTTTGCTCTCCGAATGTTCTTTTCATGTTTCCCCAAGGAACATACGTTCGTTTCGGAAACGCTTTTAGGTGGTTTCTTTCCAGAGAGCTAACGTGCCTTGTGCAGACTGGAGAAGGCCATGCATGTGTGTGCGTGGAGATGACGAGCATGTCCTCTGGTCAAACTAGGAACTTTAGCTAAAGAACGGTGTCACTCAGAGGAAGAGCTGGCTGGCATGGCAGCATGAAGGAACTAGCCAGGGGTGTGTGTTGGCAGGAACATTCCAACAGGAAAGTGGATGCCCTGATATCATCCAACTAAGAGCATGGACTGGTCCCATCTCAACAATCATCTCCCACTACCACTCAAATGCCTCTGTAGGTTTGACTCCTGGGAGAGAAACTGTTGATCAAAGTGACATTACAATTCTTTTTGTAAATTGCAAAATGGTGTGCCCTGTTCTCTCTCACTCCAGCCTGTGACAAATGGCCCTGGTCACAGCCGCTGTCCTCCTTGCCTTGTACCTGGTCCGTTAGTGAACTTGCGGAACACAGCTTCACATTCACTCTGCTCTTTGCCCTGCCGAGCCCCAAGTTTGGAACACCTGCAGGTTTGCCAGAAAGACCAGCCCTGCGTCCCTGCAGACTTCTCTTGTGCAATCCTGTGTGGCTGTCTCAGCCCTGCCTTAAGCTCAAATACAATTCTGTCCACTTTTGTTTCTCTAGAAGTTTGTGAAAATCCCATCCGTAGTCCTGTTGCACACATCTTAGCTCTCCTCCCACTGTCTCTGGGAACGGAGAGCTGGGACGTTGCAGCTCAGTTTGAGGGCTGCCCCAAAGTCAGGCGGCCCTCGGCCAGGCAGGCTTCCCACAGGGCAGGGCTGGCATTTCTGGGATGACCTAATGGGGCTGAAAAGTGGGAATAGGGGCTGCTGGGGAAAATGTAGGCTTTTGGCGACTGGCCAATCTAGTGGTAAGAAAGATCCAAGACGCCAGGCTTGTACATGAAACTAAGGGCTCTCCAGCACGAGTGTCCCAAGTTCCCCAGACTCGTGCCGCTCCCCCCAGGTTTCTGGCGGCATCCTCGACCTATAGCACCATCAGAAATTAATGCTTAACCAGCATAAGGGGCTGAGCGTGCAAGGGCGGGGGAGCTTGTGGAGCTGAAGCTGCAAGGAAAGCAGCCTGCCTGAGCACTGCCCCCCAACTGCTTCTGCTCCAAGCTTCCTCAATCCCCAAAGCCGGAGGATCTCATAAAGCAGAGCAGCCCGCAAGGAATTACAATTCCCGGCAAGTAAGTCTCCGGTTTTACTCTTAATCAGATTATTATTGTTGAAATGGCAGCTCTGGAACCTTGACCTCTGATGCCATAGTAGTGACGGTCTGCTTAAAGGTTAACTCACTTGAGGGCGGGAGGTTCTTACTGGTCCTCAGTGCCGTCTGTCATGCTGCAGGCGGGCAGAGCTGCGGGACAGCCCTGAGTGTCACACACAGTCACTGGTGTGGCCCCTGTCTGACAAGGTAGGTGCGGGGAGTGGTCGCATGACTGTCTCTCATTAGCACACAGGGCAGACCTGCACTCTGCGTCTCTCTCCACTCTCCACCAAGGCGGTTTGGGCACCTGGTTCTCCTGCCTCTGTTTCTTCCTCTGCAAAACGGGGATGTTAATATTATAGCACCAGGAGGATTAAATAACGTAACGTCTGGAACATATCGGGCACGTGGGAGATGGTTAATAAGTATTAACACGTCCCTTATCTTATTTGGTTACTAACAAGAAAGATCACGTTTTCTCATGTTTATGAGACATTTCTGATAAGTGCTCGTGTTTCTACTGAGTCATCTTTTTCTTATTGAAAAGGTGTTTTTATATTATTATCTAACCCATAATTAGCAACATGCATTTTAAATACCTTCCCCCACTTGGTAGTTTGTCTTTCTCGTTTCTACAGTTTGAAGAACAGATCTTAACAGTAGTAACACAGGCAAATGTGTCTGTCTTTTACGGTTAGCTGACTTAGCGGGTCGTTTAAGAAATCCTGTCCCTCCAAGGTCATAGAAATATACTTCTCTGTTGTCCTGAAAAGTTTGCCTTTCCGTTAAGGATTTACTCTACCAGGAATGTATTTTTGTATGTGGAGTGAGAAACAGTTCAATTTCATTTTTTCCCACCTGTTGATCAGTTGTCCCAGCACCATTTCATAGTCAGTTTTTCTCTGTTGATCTGCTATTCCACAGATGTCACTTTTTCTTTTTTGTGGGTTTTTTTTTTTTTCCCGCCCAGGCTCCCTACTGTTTCATTGGTCCGGTGTCTATCCTTGCCTCAGAAACATTTCATTTTTACAGCTTCATCTGTCTTGATAAGTGTGGAGCAAGGCTCCCTGTAATATTCTTTTTCTCGAGAATATGCCGACCATTTTTAGACTTTTGCTTTGCCAGGTATACTTTGGAGCCAGGTATACAAGTGTTCGGAGTTTGATTTAGAAAGTTATTGAATCTGTTCATCAGTTTGAGGAAAAGATATTTACAATATTAGGAGTTTCTATCACGAACGGGCGTTATTTTCACGTATTTAGGTC
The DNA here is from genome assembly GCF_004115265.2 of Rhinolophus ferrumequinum. Classification (NCBI taxonomy): domain Eukaryota; kingdom Metazoa; phylum Chordata; class Mammalia; order Chiroptera; family Rhinolophidae; genus Rhinolophus; species Rhinolophus ferrumequinum. Next base: position 2,398,144 of record NC_046303.1, on the reverse strand, counting down.
CTCAGTGTCTTCCCAAGAGCTTTTATGGGTTTCTTCATACAGGTCTTGCACGTGTTTGGTTAGGTTTTGTTAGGGTCCGTCCCACTGGCCCGCCCATCACGTGAGTCCGCTTGTCGTTGGTACTGTGGGCGGTGCAGCGCTGGCCCACGGGCGCCCTCACGGGTGGCGGGGGCAGCTCACGCCCGGAGTCCGGAGCCCCTCGTCTGTTTTCACCCTGTGCGAGTCTTCATCACCGCTCCCGCTTTTCCTTCCTGCCTGAAATCTGAAGCCTGTCCACTTTCTCCTGCTCTTGCCCACTCCAAGGCCCGGCTGACTCTGAGCGAAGCGGGAATGGCTCTCTCACACACTCACTCCGGTGCTCCGCTTCAGGACTCCCAGGGCTGCTTCTCCTTCAGGGAGCGCGCTATCCAGGCCCCGCCTCCTGCAGGCTTCGCTCGGGGCTGTGACCGCCACCCCCGCCGCAGGGCAGGGCACAGGGGCTTCTCCCTCTGTGTATTCTTTCGTGATCTGCCTGCCATCCTGCATTGGGACACCAGTAGACCCAGCCACTCCCGGCAGGAGGACAGGCTGGCCTGCCGGTGAGGAGTGTGAGTGTTGCCCTCTCAGCCATATGTTAGCTGTGTGACCTTGGGCAAATGTCCTAACCTCTCTGTGCCTCTGTCTCCTCATCTGTAAAATGGGGATAATGATAATATCTACCTTGTAAGGTACTTGTGAGGGATTGAATGATGTAAATATGCCAATAATAGAAACTTCATAAATGCCAGATGTTACCAGTGACTCTTTGTGAGATGGAAGAGTTCACGCTCTTCTCAGCCCCTGGTCCAGAGGTCAGTGCTGGGTGTCAGCCTAGCACCACCCTGTACCCCCCTGCGTGGCCTCCATGTATCATCCAGGGTTTACCAAGGGCCTGTGCTGGGCCGAGCTATGTGCTGGGAGGGGCTTGCCTTCAGTGGGCAATGACCCCAGGTCTCCTGCTAGAGCCCTGCACACGTGCCCCCTGCGGAGCTGGGTCCTGTCCCCACACACGCACACAGTCGCAGGGCCTAATCGCCTTGCTGCTCTGATGTCCATGCCCAGCCCCCATCCTCTGCCGAGGCGATGTGTCAGCCTGGTCCCTGCACAGCCCGCCCACCTGCTAAGAAGCAGCCCTGCCCTGGAGGCCACCTTCCCTGGCCCACTCAGCCCCCACACGTCTCCACCACACAAGGAACTGCGCTCTGTGAAGAGGTGCTACATAACTAAACCAGGGTGGGTGGCTTTCTAGGTGGAGTTCCTGGCTCCTGACACAGGCCCTGAGTGTGTGTATCTGTGTGGGGGGAGTACATGTATGTGTGTGCATGCATGTGTGTGTGCATTGTGGGTGAGCATGTGCACATAATGCACACGTGTGTACGTGTGGTGTGTGCATGTATGTGGTGTGTGCATGCATGTGTGGTGTGTGCATGCAGGTGTGTGTGGTGTGTGCATGCATGTGTGTGGTGTGTGCATGCATGTGTGTGGTGTGTGCATGAGTGCACATGCATGTGTGTGGGGTATGTGCATGCATGTGGTGTGTACATGCATGTGTGTGCTGTGTGCATGCATGTGCATGTTTGTGGTGTGTGCATAAATGCATGTGTGGTGTGTGCATGTATTGTGTGGTGTGTGCATGTGTGCACGCACATGTATGCGTGTGTGGTGTGTGCATGCATGTGCTGTGTGCATACGTGTGTGTGCATGCATGTGCGTGTGTGCATGCATGTGCATGTTTGTGGTGTGTGCATGCATGTGTGTGTGTGTGTGTGTGTATGTGTGTGTGTGTGGAGGGAGCAAAGGAGCCCACCTGCCTGGCCTGGCCTGAGTGAGCTCGCCTAGGCCCCCTTTCCAGGTCCAGCGGGCTCTGTGCTCCCCTCCACAGAGAAAGGAACCACGCCCTCCTGCACTGATCAGCCCACCCAGGCAGTGGAGGAGGGAGAGAGCCCGCACGCAGCACAGTTGGAAGACATTTGTGCTTTGAATGCTGGTAGTTTCAGGGGTAATGGAACGGGCTTCGAATCAGATGAACCTGGATTCAAATCCTCACCGGCATCTGCTTCTTTCTCTGATTTGGAGTGAGGAGCTTAAGGAGCATGGCACAGCGAGCCTCCATCCCTCCTAGTATGGGGTCCCAGTAGTGCCAGGAGAGAAGGTGGGGGAGCTGGCCCAGCCCAGGGTCCAATGCTGTCGCAGAGCCAGAGCTCCGGGCTTCCCAGGTCCAGGTCGGCTCCTCGTCACCCTGGAACAGAGCCGGGGAGCCTGGGTTGCTCAGAGGTTGCCCAGGGTCTCCAGGAGAACTAGCTGAGTTCTGGGTTCTTCACAGTGAGCTGGAACACAGGGCACCGTTCCCTTGGCCTCTTGTGAGCGGCTGCCCTTCCCAGCCCTTATGTCCTGGGTTGGGGGTGGAGTGGGAGGCGACTGGAGGGGGCGATGCTGCCGGCAAACAAGCCCCTGGCTCTGATTGGCTTGGGGGAGGCGGACACTCTGTCTACATAAATGGCAGTCGCATCCTCTGTGCCTTTTAACTGTCACCGGGGAGAGGAGAGAGAGAGAGGACAGAGCACAAGGAAATCCTGGCTGCCTGTGAGTATGCTCTTTGTCCTCAAAGCCTGGGACCAGACTGGAGAGCCTGTTCCTAGGGCTGTGACCCTGGGTTTGGGGACTGCAGGGAGCTTCGCCTGTCGATTCCGGCTGGGTTGATTTCCACGCAGGGACTTGGCATCCAGCTGAGTGCAGGTGGGGGTGCTCTAGGAACTTGGTGAGGAAACAGGTGCCAAGCTGAGTCGACTGCTTTTCGTGTGTCATCTCTGAGGAACAAGTCAGGAAGACTTAGAAACTTGTGATGGTTTTTAGCCCGTGTTCTCTGAGCCTTGATAAGATGTAACTGAGTGGGACTTGTTTTCCAGATGGTTCATGGTGCATCTGGAGCCCACAGGGCCAGGAGATGGGTGGAAGGAGAGGGCTGAGCCAGTTAGACACGCCCGGCTCCTGCTCTCAGCTGTGGAGGGGAGAGAGCCGGACGGCCTCGTACAGCCTGCTTGTGAAGGACCGGGCAGGTGGGCATAATGGAACACTTGTTAATAAGCAAGTAAACTGCAGTTCGGACGGAAAGCAGGAGCAGCGTGAAAATGCTGTGAGTAGTCCTTGGGCCCCAATACCATGTTTCCCTGAAAATAAGACCAGGGCTTATATAAATTTTTGCTCTAAAAGACTCATTAGGGCTTCTGTTCAGGCGATGTCATCCTGAAAAATCATGCTAGGGCTTGTCCAGTTAGATCTTATTTTCGGGGAAACACGGTATCTTGTTTTCTCCAGTTTCCAAGGGAAATCGCAGCAGCTGGCCTGGGTTTTTCCCTTGATCCCATCTCTCTCTTAAACGCTGCTCACAGCTGATTGCTCGTTCACATCAGTGTTTTCCTCCTAAAGGGAACTGAAAGGAAAGGTGACAGTTGCAGCCTAAAAGGCCCCCTCTTTCTGCTTGGGGGTGACCCATAAGGTCCTGGCAAGGATAGCGGACATCCTGGAACAATTAGGATCTAGGCAAGATGGGGAATGTCTGCATGTTTTTGAAAGAGACAAAATTGTGTCACTCACTGTCGCCTCTTTCCTTCCCCTGTCTGGGCACACAGCCAGGTTAGTTAAAATAGCAAAAATAAGACAAATCCCCTTTACACCTCCACTGATTCAAGGAAATAGCGGGCAGTGTACCTACATATACTTTCCCCTCTTCAAGATGACTTTTTGAAGGTTTCCCCCTCTCTTGGAAACTCCATTGGAGTCTGGTGGGAAGTGTGGCAATGGCTGTAGGAGGGTTAGAGCCCCACGGCGTTTTAGAAGGGTGGTCCTGAGCTTTCACAGAAGCTCATGGGGTGCTCGTGGGGTCCCTGGAGGAGGATGCTGAGGGCCCGTGCGGACAGTGGATTGGACACGGCTCTGAGAACAACTCCCATTCCATTATGTTCTCCATTGGCTTTGGGGGCCCCTGTAAGCGGCGGGTGTTGGGGCCCCGGCCAGAGGGAAGCCTTCTGGTCCCGAGACTTGACAGAGCCAAATATGGAAACGTTGTGAGCTGTCTGGGCTTACACAGCCCCTGCCTCCCTGAGCCTGTCACCTCATTTCTAGGGTGGGATCGCGTTGCTCTTTGCAGAGCTGTTGTGAAGCCTGAGAGACTGGTGGTAAAGTGCTTACATGGGTGCCCTGTGTGCAGTAGCTACTCAGTATTTGTCCCTTTAGAAGGGGGTGTGGGACAGCAGAACTTGGTCATCCTCTGCCCGTTTCTGTTTCCTGGGCATCAGCCCAGCTGGGGCTCACTGCTCCCCTGGAGAGCACAGGCCATGTGAGGACATAGGCGGCAGACAGCACTGGTGTGTGTGTCGGGGGGTGGCGCGGTACAATCAGAGACGCCCGCGCTCACTGCTCCGTGACCGGCTGTGTGTCCTTGGCCAGGCACTCGCCCCCGTGAACCTTGGTAGCCGGCAGTAACGACACTCCCTGGCAGGATTGTTAAGAATGTTAAGTGAGGTAAGTCCTACACAAGCTGAGCAGGAGGTTGGGAAATACTGATACCTTTGGTTTGTTGGGCCGTAGGGAGTGACAACAAGGGCCAGTGTGCTCTCAGGCTTTGACTTGGGCGGTGGGAGGGGTGCAAACGCAGGCTTCTCAGCCACGCTGGTGAAAGGCAGACCCGTGCCCAGAGAGTAGTGAAAAGTCCCCAGTGAATCGATGAGTCAGTATTTCCCACTGAACCGATTTGTGGAAACATGGAGACTCCCCGAAGGCTGTGCTGAAGCACAATGAACGGACTCCCAGCGACAAGTGTCATAACAGGCGATAAATCAGCCGCAGCCACAGATGTTGCAGCTGTGATGAAAAGAAGCAGCCAACTAGAACGTAATTTAATAGACTCAAGCCTATAGAAAAGGCAGATGGTTGTGACCTTTTGTGAACTAGTAATGTGACTTCAAGAGAATAAGAGAAAGGGAGGAAAGAATTGAGGAAAAAATAAGGGGGGAAAATGGTAACGCGGAGGAGGGGTCTTCCCACTGAAGAAGAATTTCTTCGGGAATAACACTAAAATGGAAACAGAAGGAATATTAAAACTAAAATTACTGGGCAGTGATTACATGAACTTTTTAGAATAACAAACAAGAAAGAAAATGGTACAATTTGAGTGATTTTAAATTTAATTTTTAAAATTTAATTAATTTCAATGTAAAGTATGAATGAACGATAAAAGCTAGCAGAGATGGGGTCTTCATGCTTACCATGCCTGACAGTGGGTGACATTTTATATCACTTTATTTTTTGTGGAAAGAAATTGGGCAAAAGGCAAAAGAACGGAGAAATGCACCCCTCATCATTTCATTGGGGAGTTAATACGGTTGGGAGAAAGATTTCATATGGAAACAAAGCCATGCACACCCTGATGCCGTGGCCCTGCCATTGTCCTCATAACCATGCCACCTTCCCCAATAGCCACCAGCTGACAAACCAAATGGGAGGTGGTGGTGTCCCAGGAACACCGGGACATCTGTGCTCGGCAGTTTTCATAAGGATAAAGGTGAACAAGATGCTAATATAATTCTGCATATTGTAATTATGCATGTAATGTAATTCTGCATATTATAATTAGACACGTGGGAGAAGGAAATGGAGAAAGGGCACCAAGTAATGGGCTAATCCTGAGGACAACTCTTTGAATTGTCTGAGATCAGGAGTATATTGGAATAATATCAGCAAGTTTCATGTTGCTGACTTTTTTTTCTTTTGAAATTGCAAAAGTTATGAATTTTTCAATCGCTTTACATTATATCACAATATGATTACAGGGATGTGAGTGGAAATCGTAGTATTTTCCCATGGGAGTACAATCGAAAATCATGACATAATTTCTCAATGGCTCCTTTCCATAGAGAATTGTTGGCCGGGAAAATACTTAGGTGGGGCTTGTATGGTAAGTGGGGAATGAATAACAGACGGTGGCACGAGGTCCCTTCCGTTCCCGTCCGAGGAGCCAAGCTTTCCCCTGAAGCTTCATCTGTGCCTGTCTCTCACACAACCCTGGTGTCCTGTCAGTGCCAGATGAGCCGATGGCTCAGGAGAAGAGGCTCCTGCCTCTCCCCCAACATCAGTGACAATGCATGCTGGACTCAGACAGCGTTACGGTCCAGGGTGCCCTCTGCCCGCAGCATCTCGCTGCCCCGTGCCCCAGGGTGGAAAGTGAGGCCGAGGCTGGGAGAGGTCACGATGTGGGCTGACAGCCAGGGCTCAAACCTGTTTACCCGGGACCAGATCTGCTGTTCTTTGTATGCCCAGTGGCCACTAAGAGGAAGCATAACCTGTGAGACTGAGAAGTGTGGCAGAGATCCTTCCAATCCTGGCCGGGCTGGCCAGGCAAGAGCAGGGTTCCTGGATGCCCAGCACTGACCGGGTGGGAGCCCCTGTGCGTCTGCTCCAGCCTTTGCTGTTCTCTCCTCTGGACAGCAAACTCCGCTGAGATGCTGACGTGGCATGGAGCGTGGAGAGAGGACTTACACGCTGGGACCACCAACCGCAGAAACAGTCCTGTGTCCTGTTTAGAATTCTGTGTGGTGCTTTGTATTGTGGCCAGATTGTGGCCAGATTTGGCAGATTGAAGAAGGAGGCTCAGACAGGTCCGCTGGCTCCGCCATGGGCACACCTTCAGCCAAGAGCTGTCACAGGTCCATTGTCTTCTGGTTTGTCAGGAACATGGAGACAGGTGGCTGTCCCATGCCCAGTGTGGCCTCCAGGGGGTACTCAGGAAATCGTTACTGGAGGATCAAGGAGAAACTGGTTTTCTGAGTTTCTAATAGTCCTGCTTTTTACAGGGTTTATCAGCCCATACTCTGGCCAAAACTGCCGGGCACACCCTGCATCTGTGCTGGAGTCCACTGCCGCCAGGAGGTGCCAAGCAGTGGTCAGGGTATGGGGTCCTGTGGTGGCCCTGACCTTGCGAGCCAGCTGTACACTCTTGGCCAGGTTGCTCAGTCTCTCTGTGCCTCAGCCTTCTCGCCTGTTGAAGGCAGTGATGAAGGTCCTGACGATATCATCACGAAGATGAAATAAGGACGCACAGGCACAGCTTGCCTTAGTACTTGGCTCATGTAACTTCATGGAAGTGTTCACCCGTTTCTAAACCTAGGAGAGGATCCCTATTCCAACAAGAATGCCCCAATTTACAAAACATACTTGCGTGAGGGGAAGAACATGGTAGGGGGTGTGAGAGAGTTCCCTGCTTCATTACTGGGAGCACCATTTGGGGACTTTGGCCTACAGGACAGAGTGGTTGGCAGGAAACACGGCTTCTGCCTCAGCTTCCCTCCCGACTAGCTTCACACTTGGGAAGCAGCCCCAGAGCAAAACTGCAGGATTTCCACTGTGAACAGATGGGCCTGAGAGCCATGGAAGAGAAATGTGAGTGAAAGCATGTTTCATGCAAGGAGAGGAAGGAGCTGGTTCTCTAAAATCACAGCATGAGGTGCATTTGCTCAGCTTAGTAAATTTATATTTACTTAAAAAAGCAATAGACTTGTTTAGAGCAATTTTGGGTTTACAGAAAGAAAAGTTGAGCAGGAAGTACAGAGGTCCCACGTAACCCCTCTCCTCCACGTGCCGTTTCTCCTGTAGCGGTGAAAACGTGTGACACCACCACCACAGTGTCAGGCGCTTAACACGTAACCCCGCTGACTCCTCCCCACAGCACTTTGTGGAAAGCATGTCACACAAGCTCGTTTTCACAGAGGCTGAGAGGAGAGGGGGCCGCAGAAAGCTTGAAGATGTGCAACAGCAACCTGGTAGCTGGGGTAGGGGCCCCGTGACCCGTTGCGGGTGGCCCAGGCCTCTCGTGGGCTTGATGTGAGCGTCCATTGCTTCACAGTCTCTGACAAACATGCTAAGTCCTATGAAGTTCTAAATAACTTGACGTTAGCTAGAGTCTTCAGTGTTTTGAGGCAAGTGAACAGTTGTTCATACCATTAGAAACTTCTCATTGCTAGACACTTCCTGATGGTCTTAGCTGGAAGCTTGAGTCCTGCTGGGTTTATTTATGCTCCTGTATGCACAGAGAAAAATACTCATCAAGAAACCAGTTGATTCAGGGGAAAAGCAGTCAAATTAGTTCTGTGCTGGATTGATACTTCTGTGCTCCAGGGAAAAACAGAAAGGCAAAGCCCCCCAGTCCCAGAAGCACACATGTTTTTTGAGTCATGATTTATGGTTCATTTTTCCTGGAATAGTGTAAAATGAACGTAAACACTTTCTTTTTTATCAAGACAGAAAATGAAAGCCAGGAAAGACTGACCGCGGTCTGCAGGGCCCCAGGGTTGAAGCGAGACCGTGGCTGACTGCACCAATAGGCAGAACCACGGACAGACTCAGTGCCTCTGTGGCCCCCCCTTCCCAGAGGGATTGATTGACCAGGCACTCAAACGGTGGACTTGGCTGGTCCCGTGCATTTCGGGTGTGTGTCACCACAAAAGCTCTGCATCAAGGTCCCACACGCTCAATGCCACCCCCACTGCTAATGAAACATCGAGGGCCTGGTTGGGTTCTGGCCAATCACTGTGGTGGGAGTTAGATTCTAGTGGTCCAGGAAGGGGAGTGTTTCCAACTCAGACCTCAGGGACTTCTGGGGCCCGAGGAGAGGGAAGTCCAAGTTCAAGTTGAAAGCCAAAGGCCTAGTTGGTACTGGGCCTGGAAGGCCAGAGGCTGAGCATGAACTGGACTCGAGAGGCCTGGGTGGGGGTGGATCCTAATTCTGTTCTGAATTCTGGGCCATAATGGTCTCCTATGGTTTCTTTGTGGCGGACATGTGCGGGCTGGTGGTTCTGGCTGTCTTAAAGACAGAGAGTAGGGTGTAATGCAGCACATTTGAGCAACACAATGTTCAGAGGACCGAAAGGTTTTCACTCATTCCTCCCTCATCCAGGAAATGTTCACAGTCCTCATGGTTCTCCAGGGTCTGTGGTTGGTGCTCATAAAGAAAAAAGGAAGAGCTGAGGACCCTGCTCCACTGGGGAAGGCCTCGGTTAACAGAGGCTGTCAGTGGGATGATAAATCACCCAAAACAAGCAACCCCAGTCAGTCAGGAGGTGTGTGGGCGCGCACGGGCACACAGACCTCCCTGAGCACTTGGGGCGGGGCCTGTGCTGTGCCCCTCACAGATGGAGGAGATGTCGGGCCAGTCCTCCAGCCTGAGACGGGCTCACCACCCCGTGCCGTGTGGACGGGGCTGCCCGTAAAATGCCGGGGAGCACAGCTGCTGGCCAGCACCGCCACCGCCACCACATGTCAACAGAAGTTGTTCCAAGGGCCTGGAGAGGCATCAGTCATAGCCTCTATCGTCAGCTACATCTTCCAGTCAATATTTGCCCATCTTGGGAGCACAAAAAAATCAAACAGCTACAAAATGAGCACAAGATTCTCTGGCTTTGCGTCAAGAGCCTCCTAAGAAAGTCTTTGTGGGAAATAAGCAGCAGAGAATAACCGGGTGTCATCTTACAGTTTGGGGCTTTTTCTTTTGGGGACACGTTGGTGTGTGTGTGTTTTTCCCTGAGGCATCCTGTGTTGGCCACCTGGGCTCTTCCATCGCCGTGAGGCGGAAGCAGCGGGTGCCCCCAGAACCCACACGTCTTCCTTAACCTTACACGGCACCTCACTGTGCGTCTTCACCTGTGCATTGCGTGCATTGACCCTCAGTTGAACAAAGAGAGGTTGCTCGGATATTTCTTTTAAAAGTCATTTGTAACAGTCACCCACACTGTACGAGTTGTAAAAGGCGAGAACATGAAATTTGACTACATAAACACTGACATTTTTATAGGTCAGAGTAAAATTATAAGCAAAATTAGGTCAAACATAAATGAAGAAACCGTCTGCAAAATCTATCAGACATCAGGGTGCACATATTAGAGATTTTGCCATTAAATAAAATTAGTGGAAAAGAGTGCAATGAACGAGCAATTCATGCAAACGTCACTGCAAATGGCAAAGAGGTTGTGGGAAAACTGTTGAACCGCATTAATAAAAGTAAAGTGAAATCATTAATGCCTATCAGACTTGCAAAGCCTAAAATGAGAACTCACATCCAATGTTGGTGATTGTCTGGCAAAAGGACGATTCTCATTCACTCCCGGTGGGGGAGTATTTTGGTAAATCAAAATAAATAAATAAATAAATAAATAAATAAATAAATAAATAAATAAATAAAAATTCTGAGGACAAATTTGGCCATATAATTTAGGAACGCTAACAATGTATTTCTCTATAAGAAATTATAATATACGTTCTTCCTTTTACAAACTTTAAATGCAAACCAAGGTGCAGAAATTTAAATATGAGGTTGCACATCTGTGTTTTATAGAAAAGCTAATCACTAATTTATTGAATGCTTATTTTGTGCATCTGTGCTAGGCTGTCCCCATGTACTTATCAAATTATCACAAAAAAGTTACCTGAGGTAGTACTGTTATCATGATTTTTGTTTTTAGTTGACATCGACCACAATAGCCGTTTACTTCAGGTCGTGCAGCTAATAAACATTGAGTCAGAGACCTTGGTTCTCGATCATCAAGTGTCGGCCATGAGGTGAAAATCTGAAATGACCCAAATGTTCACCAATGCACACTGTGAATACTGGACATTCCAATTGTGAAACACCACACGATCCCGAGAAATCATGCCACAGAAAAGGATTTGAAGTCATGGGAAATGTGCTCTTAATGGCCGAGTGGAAAAAGCAAGCAGGCAAAAAGACCTGCAGTTGGATTCAGTTTGGGGTTGCATGCGAACCATGTCAACATGAAATATTTCCACTTGATGGAAAACCAAATTTTACTCTATGTGCAAAATTCAAAATTGTCAGTCATTCCAAGTGAAAGCTTAATTTCGAAGGCTGCAGGCCCAGGGGATTAGAAACTGGAAGCTACACATTCCAAGCTGTGTGGCTTTGCACCGAGATGCTTTGGAAACAGGGCATGACATTTGGATGATAAGCAGAACTTTTCTTGGCCCTGGGCTATGACATACAAAGATGCAGTGGAACTTCAAACATGCACTTTAGTTTTTCTCCTGCTGTTATTTTGTCATTCCTTGTGGCTGTAACTCAGAATCTTATCTTATATCCTAACTGCTGTCACGCCTACATTCACCAGATAAAAAAATGTACCCAATAACATTGAAATAGGGGAGTCGACATAATAATCAGCCTTAAAGAACCGAAAACCTTCCCTTCATGTCAGCTACACTGTTTGTGTAGCCGAGAACACTCTGAACAAAGAACATTGGACAGAATGCTCAGGAAAGGAAAGGCAACTTCAAGCTGATTCACAGCTGACAAAGACCCTCTTCAGTCAGGCTTCTTACCAGCGAGGTCCCCACTTTATCATGATGAGCCCAGTTTTGTCAGAGAATCCTGCTAAGCCAGTTTATCCAGGACGCCTCTACCTTGGATGCCCAGTGGAGCTCTTCCTCTACTCCGGACACCTGTCCAAGTTGCTTTTAGTAAGTTTCCATCCACCCTCTTACCCTTCCCATTGGCTATCAATCCGTGCTTGCCTCTGTGACATCGGGAGTTAAATTTACTCTCTCTCCCCTATTGCAGTAGTCTTTAAAAAAGATCTGTCTTGCTGTGTTTAACAAGTTTCTGGCGAATAATCTCTCTGAAACACCTTTAACGTCATAAAAATTGTCAAAACAAAACAAAAACCCAGCACAGACAATGGGAAACAAAGAACAAGTTCTGGGAATATGATATCGAGATTATCACCCACGCTGTTTATAGTGGATGTAGAATTGTCCCCCAGGGGAATGTCAGTCTTGAATTATAAAGCTTGGAACTATGGCAGGAATTCAGGAATGCATCCCTTGCTTAGCATACAATTGTCTCTTACAAATATAGGGAACATTCTGGGAGGACACGTGCCAGAATTTTGAGTCATAGGATTCTAGGTGGATATTTTTTTTTGTGGTGTTCAAGTTTCCTGTTTTCAAAATATAGTCGATTCTTATGATCCACAGATTCCCTATATGCAAATTCACCTACTTGCTAAAATTCCTTTGTAATCCCAAAGTCAATACTTGTGGTGCTTTTGTGGCCATTCATGGACTTGCACATATACCGCGGGATGGGAAATTTGAGTCACCCAGCTGAGCTCGAACAAGGCAATGCCCTCTGCCTTGTTTTTCAACAAGTAGTCTTTTTGGTGCCACATTCTACATGTTTTGGTATTATTCTTGGTTATGTCACTGTTTAAAATGATCTGCAAATATAGTGCTGAAGTGCTGTCTAGGGTTCCTACATACAAGAAGGCTGTGACGTGCTATATGCAGAGAATACATGTGTAGATAAGCTTCACTCAGGCATGTATTACGGTGCTGTTGGCCATGAGTTCTAAGTTAATGAACCAATGTATATTAAACTGTCATTAAAAAACACACATTAGAAAGGTTGTGTATTGATCGGTTGATAACAACGTGACCGGTGACTTGCAGGGACCTAGCCCGGCATAAGGAGCCATGGCTCAGTGTCTGTTAATTCCGTGTTCTTGGAGACTCTATAGTTCCGTGCTACCACGGATAACCAGAATTGCCTGTATATTACTTATACGATTAGCAAAGAAAGCATTATTTCTGAAATGTAGGTTGTACATGGAGGTGCGTCTCTGTCTGGTGAGGAAGGCAGAGAATGGATGCAGACTCGAGCCCTGACAGGGGTACGTTGTCCCAGGCTCGGTGCTTCACACATGCGGTGTGATTATGCCTTCGTTCCTTCCTGAGGCCAACATTCTTATCTTCATTTCTCAGATGCGGAGAGAGGCTCAGACGGTTAAAATCACTTTCTCCAGCAGCTAGGAAGGGGCAAGGCAGAACAGTGGTTGTCATTAACTTGAGATGGACCATGAAAATGAATGTGTGTCCATTTCACCAGTGTAGACAACGAAAGAACAAGACGTAGCATTGTCTTCAATTGAGTAGCTGGTGAGTAGTAGAAGCATTTTGCCACAGTCTCAGGATCCAGTGTCACTTCCATGCCATCCAGACATGGAAGGAAAGCACTTCTTGATGAGACAAGTAAAGAGTTAACAGGGGCGGGCTTGTGAGCTGGCAGGAACGAGCTTAAAACTTAACCTCTTGGCTCTGAATCCCCGGGCCAGCACTGCATTTGTGAGCTGAAAAGCACCTTCCATCCATCACAGGTGGGAACACAACAGTTCCCAGTCGCAACCGCAATCCCCTGCAAGCTGACTGCCATCATAGCAGGGAGCAGGGCAGTTCCCAGGAGAAGACAATTATAATGGCAGCCCCCCTGCAAGCAGATGAGCACTCTACATCCTGCATGGAAAAATATAAACCCCCAGCTAAACAGAAACCCACTGCAGCTCTCTCCATCAGACTGCCCTGGCGAAACTCCCTCTGCCAGTATTTCTCTTCCAAACAGAACTCCCTCCCTCTCTCTCTCTCTCTCTCTCTCTCTCTCTCTCTCTCTCTCTCTCTCTCTCTCTCCCTCTCTCTTTCTCTCTTTCTCCCTCTCTCTCTCTATTCCTGACTTCCAATAAGTCTTTCCTTGCTTTCTCACTTTTTAGAGTCTCATGAATTCTTTCACATTCTGTGAATGAGCAGGGGTAATTTCTACACCAAGACACTCCTGACTTGGGGTGTGGTGGCCCCTGGGGTATTTAGGGCATCACCCAGGTGACCCTAGCAGTCGGTTTGCTTGGACTCACCCTACTGCAGTTTAAAGGTTCATGTTGGCCCATTGATTTCTTTTTTCTCTCTGTACAGTTCTCACCTCTGCCAAAGCCCAGTCACCATGAATGCCAGTGAATTCAGAAGGAGAGGGAAAGAGATGGTGGATTATGTGGCTGACTACATAGAAGGTATTGAAGGACGCCAGGTCTATCCCGACGTGGAACCCGGCTACCTACGTCCCCTGATCCCCACCTCCGCTCCCCAGGAGCCAGACAAGTATGAGGATATCGTGAGTGACATTGAGAAGATAATCATGCCAGGAGTAAGTGTGTCAAGGTTGGAAACGGAAGGACTGGGGTTAATGCTGGGTGTCAGGTGACTCACATGTACTATTTCCCCTACTCCTCACCACCATCCCATTGGGCAGAAACCCTTACCATTTCCATTTTACAGCTCAGGCCACCGAGGCCCAGAGAGGTTAGGTAATTAGCCTTAGGTCACACAGCTACTAACTGACAGAGCCAGAACTCCACCACAGGCTGTGTTCCAGGCAGTGAGTGAGCTCTCCCTGCAGCCCCCAGGTCAGTCCCCTGCCCTGAGACCCCGGTATACGGCATATGGTCATGGTGGTTGCAGGAGGAAAGACCCTGGTGGCTGCTTTCAAGTAAGTCCATCGCTCAAAATGAAGCATTCTCCTACAATTTTGTGTCTGGCAGAGGGTAAGACGCTCTGTGTAAGAAATGGTTTATTTATTTTATTTGAGCATGGGCGATGTGGAGTCTGCAGAAGCTGAGCTTGGCGTATGGTGCTCGGAGGGGCTGCAGACAGGGTCGCAGGACCAGGGCCTGTCGGCCACAGGAGCACCCTGTAGTTTTGTGTGCACACAAAGCTTCCCTGCAGGGAGCTCGCCTGCAGTGTCAGCGTGGCAGGGCGGCCTCAGGTCCTCAATCCCTTCCCCTCGTTTTCAGACAGGACGGCAACGCCTAGACCAGTGAGCAGGGGGCAGGAGGGGCCCAACCCTGGGACGTCACTGCTCAGCAGCCTGGGATCCAGCCCTCTGCTCTTACTCCCTCCTCCCAGGAGACTTTCCCTGACATTTGCGCTCTGAGCCAAGCGCAGGGTCTGGTTCTCACGGAGAAGTTGTTCTTTCTGAGAGGTTGTGCAAACACACTAAGCCCTGGGCTTCCAGCCCCTCCAGGGGGAGGTTAAATGTCAGCAGGTGGGGTCCCGGTCTGCTCCAGCTGCCATACGAAAGGTCGCCGCTGGGCAGCTCACACAACAAACATTCGCTTCTGGGCTCGGAGGCTGGGGTCCCAGATCAGTGTGCCCCCAGATCCGGCTCCTGCTTGCATATGGCAGCCTCCTCCCCGCGGAGGGGCCCACTTCATGATCTAATCAAACCCGAATCACCCCCAAAGGTCCCATCCCCCAACAAAGCGTCGCATTGGGGGCTGGGGCTTCCACAGAGGAATTGGGGGACACAAAACTGCGGACCACACGGGGAGTACGAGAGACTGTGGGATTCTTCACACGCGGTTAGATGGGGGCACTCATCATGCAGAGCTGTGCGGGATGTGCACGGCTGGGGGCAGGGCCCTGGGGGGAATGCCAGCCCGCCTGGTGCTCCCTGTGTGACTGCAGGGAGAGCAGCTAAGATCTCTGGGCGCGACTGGATGGCTAGTGTAGGGACAGCCATCTGGAGTGCTGAGTGTTCGTTGAGACTGAAAGAAAAGGTGCTGGTGTCCTAGACAAGAATCACTCTTGTCCTTTCCCAGGTGTCAGGGCAGGTAGAGAGAGGCCTCCAGGGTTGGAAGGGGCCGGGAGGCCCTGGTCACACTCTGCTCCTGTGGGCCCCTCCCCCCCAGAAACACGGAAAATTATGCTCCATGAATACATTGCTGAGAGTACTCGTATTAACACTATGGAGTGACCTTTTTTCTTTGATCTGAATGTTTACTTTTTCCTTTTGATTTTTAAATGAAATTACAATATTTTCCAGGCCCCTGAAAACACTGTGGGCCTGGCCACTGAGCCTGCTGTTCCTCACGGCCCTCTCTGCCCTCCCCCAGCCTCTCCTGCCTCAGCCCTGCAAGCTCCAGCTGAGCTGAGTGCCCCCCTCCCCAGACCGTTTCCCAGCCCTTCACAGCCCCACAGCCCCCCTGCTCGTTCCTCTGCTGGGAAACCCCTGCTCCTGCCCCCCCATGCCTCACCAGGCTGAATCGCTTTGTCCTCCCAGGGGCCTTCCCTGCCCCCATCCTGCAGATGTGGGGGTGGCCGAGTTGCAGTGGGACCCCGTCTTAAGTCCCCATGACCACAAACCCTGCTGAACTCTCCTGGTGTGGGAGCCCTCCCAGTTGGCTACCTTCACACTCTGGGGTCTCCATGCCACGGCTCACAATGGACAGTTAATAACTGGTGTTATCCGTGAAGGAATGTTTGCCTTTTGGCCCAGACTCAAAGTGACTAACGCTGGCGGAACACCCCCACAGGCTGGGAGAGTCTGAGACAGGCCTGGTGAAGGACACACTGGGGGACACACTGGGGGCGCACTTTGTTTTACCTGAGAGGATGTGTGTGCTCAGAGAGGTGCTTTCCGCGGCCTGAGGTCCCCCGGAAAATCCAAGCAGCTGGCTGTCCTGGGGTGCCCCAGCCCCCATGCAGCCGATATGCGCTGCTGGGCTAAAGAGTGCTGAGGTTGGGGGGGGGGGACAGGCTGCTGGATCGTGTCTCCTGGACAACAAGTAAGAGCTTGTAACCCGAGTGGAGACTGAATGACCATGCCTGGCACCTCCCCTCCTCCTCTGAGGGGTGGGGGTGTCCTCAGGGATTTATTCTGCTCTCATATGACAGGCATGTCATGGACAAGAAATTAAAGAAGCAAAAACTGGGCCATACCCCCACATTTTCTCTCCCCCAACCCCGATCTTCTTCCTAGACTCTGAGATTCTCCCAGCCAGCCACAGTCACCTCGCAGGTCTTCCCATCCCCTGAAAGGGTGTACCTGCATGTCCCCTCCTGCTTCTGATGCCAGGTGTGGCCTCACTGCTGCCTGGCAGGGTTGGGGCACAGAGGGGACCAGGCATCTGAGGGATGTTGGAGCCATGCTGGGCTGGAGGGAAGGAGGTGGCAGTAAGGCCAGTTGAAGAAACCTCAAAAATCAGTCCTTTTTCGTGAATTTTCTGATATACACTGTTTTTGGGGAGCACTTTAGAAAACCAGGCTTCTAACACAAAGAGATGAGCCTCGAGTGCAAGCTGCACCTGACAAGCACACCTGCCCAGAATTTCAAATACAGTGTTGTTGAGAGAACTCACTTGTTGTGGCAAACTCAGGGTCCTGGGTCCTGGGCTGCAGGGGGGTTCCCCTTGTACCCAAGTAACCGCCTGTCTGCCATGCAGGTGACCCACTGGCACAGCCCCTACTTTTTTGCCTACTTTCCCACGGCCAGCTCGTACCCAGCCATGCTCGCGGACATGCTATGTGGAGCCATCGGCTGCATCGGCTTCTCCTGGGTGAGTGACGGGGTGACCCAGGGGCCCTGCTATGGGGACATGCACCTGGCTTCAGAGGGTGACATCAGGTGGCAGTGCCCCTGTGGGAGTGGAGAGGGATTCATCCCCTGGAGAGAGTGCCTCATAAGGAAGTGAAACACAGGGAAATAGAGAGATGGTTCTGGAAGGTTATCCACCAAAAGGCAATCCTGCACAGCTGTGCTTTGGATTAAAATCTGTCCTGGGTTTCTGCAGTCCACGCCTGGAAATCTGCATTTCCACCAAGCGCCCGGAGGCGTTCCAGGTGATCTGCAGTTTGAGAAATGCCACTGCCCATGTCCCATCCCATCTGTTCTCAGGGACAGGCCCCACCCATGAGGAATGCCGGTGATGCAGAACAGGCAGCTCTGGCAATGGGGCCAGCTCCTGCCTCCCCACACACCAGCCCAGCCCCATCTCATTTGGGGACAAAATGCTAGAAAGAGTCCTGCTCAGAAGGGGGGCGGGGCTGGCCCTACCTGTGGCTCTGCTCCCAGCAGAGCCCCACAGGCTGGACGCCCGCTCCCCAGAGGCACAGCGAGGACACAGAGATGCCCCCCCACTGTGTCAGGGCTCCCTGGCTGCTCACCCTGTGGGAACTTCAAGGTGAAGGTCTACCCTTGGCCTGTTGGGTCCGAGTGTCCACTTGCCTGTCCCTCGGCGCTGAGGGGACTCATGTGTTGACTCCACTGAATCAGGGCCTGAGGCGCGGGAAGGAGAGGGCAGTTTATGAACACATGGTGTCCAGCACTGGGACTGTCGCTGCCTGCTCCCCACCCCCCATATGTCCCAGGTTGCTGGAGTGGGGTCAGCAACTGCAGCCCTTCAGGAAGGGTCGGAGCGTCCCCCAGCTCTCTGCCCTGCTCCTTTGTCCGAGGCCACCCTCTCCACGGGGGAGAGGAGGCAGTATGGCCACAGCTTCTGTGACCTCGATGACCTTCCTTCGTATCTGTGGAGCACGCCCCCTTCTGAAGGTGATTTTGTTTCCTTAGATACCGCAGCAGACTCCATCTGCTGGTCCATAGCCAACCTGTCCCTTCAGGGTGATACGGCTTCGATCCCCTCTTGTGTCTGTTCTTTCTGAGAACAGTCTGATTCCTCTGGGACCCTGGAGAGCTGCCACGCCATCTCTAGGCTGTGGTGCTGGCCAAGTGTGGGGTCACTAACAGTGAGTGCAGGTTCTTCTGCCTGGAGCTGGGCTTCGCTGGGATGGGAAGGGCCCTTCTAGGGGGCGGACGAGCAGGAGAGCATTCTGTCGTTCTAACCTGGGGCGCTTCGGGAGCTGGTGGACACGTGGACCTGAGGCCCTGAGCAGCACGGTGGCAAACGCATGGCGGGGTGGGGGGAGGGCTTAGTCCATCCTCAGGCGGCCAAGGCGAACTGCCCTCCGTGTGCAGGAAAGTCCTTAGAGCACCATCTCGAGAGACTCAAACACAAGACCAGTGACCTACCCAAGGCTCCCAGGCGGTTCAGCCACCTAGAGGATACCTCCTGACTGGTCCAGTCCCCTTAGACTCACTGTGACTGTGGACGAGGGTCCAACCAGGAGGCTTTCTAGATCCTTCTGTGAGTAAACTGATGGTTAACTGAGAAGCACGTGGTGCTGGGGCATCCCCACGGCCTACGCCCCCCCCAGCTCCCCACCCCCCATTCTCTCAGGAGTGCTGGTCAGAGCACCTGTTTGAAACATGCTCCTGGCATTCTCATAGCATCTGGGATTGGACAATTTTAACATGGGTCAAGTGGCAGATGAAACCCTGCTGCTGCTCCTGAAATTCTGCATGACCTGGCCCCTTATTCCGACACCAGCCCCTAGAGAACTGTGGCAGAGAAAGGTGGGGGAGGATGACGTGCTCCCCAGTGGACATGTGCAAACCCTTGCACACAGTGGGCACAGGGCTTCCAGTGGCAGGTCTGGGGTCTGAAACTGTGGTTTCCTCCAATCTCAAGTATGGGAGAAACGAGGACACTCGCGGGCCAGGCTCTCAGCACCATGCCGGCCCAGATCATCCCAGTAATGCCTGAGGGCCCTAGACGGAAGGAGGGGACCTGCTGCCAGCCCGGTCTGCGGGTCCCGTCTCCGCCACTGCTTCTCCCTGCCTCTCCAAGATTCACCTCCTCATCTGAATTCCCACCCCTGATGGGCCTCCTGAAAATGTTTAAAACCGTCTGTTAAATTGATAAAATATAAGTGACAGCAGTGATGGAGTATTCCTATCTGTCACATCCCTTTATCAAACTGACAGGAAGCGGAGGGCAGCTGGCCTGTGGTTAATTCCCACCCTCCCTTCCACAACAGGCTGCCAGCCCGGCCTGCACAGAGCTGGAGACGGTGATGATGGACTGGCTGGGGAAGATGCTGCAGCTGCCAGAGGCGTTTTTGGCCGAGAAAGCTGGCGAAGGGGGTGGGGTGATCCAGGTAAGGTGGGGAGGGTGGGGGACCCAGCTCTCTGGGGTGCTGGTTCCACAGAGGGACCACGGCTTCAGAAAAAAGAGGTGTCCTCCTGTTTCTTCTGGAGAGTGAGCAGGGCAGTGCTGCTAGGAAAACCAGATCTAGATTTGATACCAGGTCCTCCAGGGCCCTATTCGTGGTACACAGAATGGTGGCTGTCACTTAGCAGGTGCCTAGTAAGAAACACAGCAGCAACTGGCATTGGTGTTGGGTTCCAGTTGCCAGCCACCCTGCCTGAGCACTTTCCAGATGTTACTTAATTCTCACAACAGCAACATGAATTCGAGGCCATTTCGATCGCCCTATTGTACCTGTGAGGAAACTGAGGCACGGAGAAGGGAGGTAACTTGCCCATAGGTTCCCAGGTGCTAAGTCCCAGAGGTGGGGTCTGAGCCCACATCTGTGTGACGGCAAAGCCATGATCTTCACCACCACGTGGGGCTGTCCTCAGTGAGACAATGGCAGCTGTGGTCACACGCGTCAAAGGCTTCTAGAAAGTGCTGGGCCTATGGGAGCCAGAAGTTCACCTAAAGGTGCTGCCTTTTCTATGCACCAATTTAATTCATTCTCTTCATCTGGCACATACCCTTGAGAGAGACTATGTGCCAAAGCATACGTCAGGGCACGCGGCAGACACAAATGGCAGTGACGGCAGTGTGTCTGTCTGCTCCACCGGGGGCTGCAGCACAAATGCCTCTGAGAAGACTTGGGCTCTGTGCTTTTTTATCTCCTAGCAGCGAAGATGGACTCTACTGAGCCCACCACCCTCCCAGCCACCTTGCCTCTTATCAAGTATATGATGATAATATTGGAAAGCGCTGTTTACTTTGAAACAAAAGGGGATTTCCCTTTTCCGATATTGCCTTCTCAAAGGCTGCAAGAACTAATCAAGGCAGCTGTCACTCTGCCCGCTGGACCACTGAGAGCACTGAGGTACGGATACGCCACCTGGCTGGTGTGGCCAAAGGACACCAGAAGCAAGCTCCTGATTTCCGGACCTGACACTGCTCAGCCAGACCGGCATTTGTCAACTCCCGAATGTCAGTTTTCTGTTGCTGCTGTACCAAATTCTAGTGGCTTCCAACAAAACAAATCTGTCATCTTAGAGTTCGGTAGGTCAAACATCTGACACAGGTCTTCCTGGGCTAAAATTAAGCCTGACACCTTGGAGGCTACAGGCGAGAATCTTTCCTTGACTTTTTTAATTTCTAGAAGCTTCCTATACTCCTTGGCCATGTCCCCTCCCTCATCTTCAAAGCCAGCAGGGCTGCATCTCTCTGACCCTTCCTTCACGGTCACAGTTATTTATCCATCTGACAACGGACGGCTCTCCACTTTTAAGGGTGCATGTGATTAGATTGGGTCCATCCAGTTAATCCAAAATAATCCCCCGGGTTGAGATTCTTAACTTAATCACATCAGCAAGATCCCCTTTTCCAGGTCAGGTAAATAGTCACAAGTTCCAGGATTAAGTCATGGACACCTCTGACTGGTCCTTATTTTGCCGGCCACACAGGATATATCAGTCACTGTGGGGACCTGGAACTGCCCTTAGCAGTTGGATTCAGCAGGTTTTGGGTGGGCCCAGGAATGTGCATTCCGTCGTGCACCTCAGGTCGTTCTGATGCAGAGATCCCAGCCCCGCTCTGCTAAACAGGCCACGTGCTGTGACGGATGGGACTTCTCCAGACCAACGGGCCGCTGTGGCCAGGCTTAGACCCACTGGCTCTGTCCTCATCTGCCTCTCAGGCTTTCCGTATCACGTCACTGATTCTGAGCGGGAAGCTGATGACAAACACTGGCTGCGAGGCCGGCAAAGCTTCCATGTGATGCTGTGACCCAGGCTGGCACTTAACAGCACAGCAACGCTCACGTCCTCACAAATGCAAAGTGTTTCAGGTCCGGGCAGTCTCCTCCTGGTCACAGGTTACGCAGCCTGGCCAACCTTGGGGACAGAGACGACACACTGAGACAGCACGTCCACATGCCCTTCTGGCCTTGGGAAGGGTAAGGGGGCCGCGGCACAGACCGTCCCCCATCTGTGCCCCGTCCGCTCATCCTGGTGGGGCAGGCGGCTTCCAGTCCTGGTCCATTAGCCCTGATTCTCCAGGGGCACACCTATTTCGTGGAACTTTGGGTTGTCACTTTTCAGCCTCCAGATATTATTGAGGGCTGGTTGCATTATAGACAATCTTTTGTGTCCAGGAGGAAAGTGAGCCCCGGAAAGGTAGTGTAGCCGGCCCGAGAGCACAGGCCTGTCAGAAGCGAGCACATACAGCCACGTGCGGGGCCTGTGGTGCCACGCCAATCACGGCAGTGTGCAGCAGTGTGCCTGCTTGGGCTGCGGTGTGCTCATTTTCCAGAGACAATGGCAGCCCTGGCATGGGATGGGATTAATCCTGGCACCTGTTGGCCCAGGGATTCAACATTCTCCTCCTTGGAGCCTAATCTGCTCGGTTTGCTGGACAAGAGCAGACAACGTGTCTGTGTCTGTGTTCCCTTCCCAGCTGGCGAGGCTGATTGATTGTCTGTAATTTGCCCTGGAGCCCCCACTGCAGGGGATGCTGAGCCCCTCAGAGCTGCCTGCACAGGCACACGGACAGGCGTCTGAGTCAAATGGCAAGTCGTCCTCTGAGCTGGGCCAACAGGGCTGCAAAGTGGTCTCTTAATTGGGTTTGAAAGCTCTCATGGAAGAAAAGCCAATTTCCTGCCATGTGTGGCGTGACAACACCCAGGAAACGAAGGGGCAGTTCTGCTCACAGCATCAGCGGCCCAGCTCCGCTCTCACCAGTGCTTCCTTCTGCCTCTTGGCGGGTTTGCCATGGCAACCTTTGTCTGCTGCCGTCAGCGAAGGTGTCATTATGCTCTCTGAGCACAAGACTAGTCACCCCCTGCCATCCCTCCCTCATCCCTCCACAGGGATCTGCTTCCAACAAAGGGCTCAGAAATCCACGTGTCTTCCTGCTCCTCTCGGCCTGGGCACTGGGTGCTCGAGTGACAAGTATGTCTTTGGGCATTTTTAAAATCAGTTTTCGTTGCCTGAAGGAGGAGACTTTTCTCTCAGGATGTGGACAGAGCCCAAAGGAAACCCCTAATGAACTGGCATGGTGATTCTAAGCTTTTCCTTAGGATGCAGTTAGGAGGGGACTGGACATTTGGGGGGGTCACCTGACTCCAGGGCCTCAGGTAGAAGGTGGGGTTTGGAGAGAAGCCACAAGCCCACATGAGTGCTGGGGTGACAGGGCCCCAACCAGGACCTGTGCCTTCAATACGCTTTTCACGGTCCAGGTCCACTGAGGACAAATGAGGCAAAGGACGGGTTCATGACATGCAGCATGTGGGGGCACAGGAGGAATGTGGCCGCCCGACAGGGGTGCCCGGTGCCCACCCTCAGAGAGCTCCGATGCCCTGCGGGAGCTGCCTCACCACGTCTAAAACCGGGTGGCCTAAAACCACACCGAAAACCTGTTAGTGAAAATACGAACTGAAGAAAATGTCGAACCCTGTTCAGAGGCTGAAGTAAGAAGATTACATATGTGTATACATGTCCACCCATCAGAGCTACAGAACTCCAAGTAAATGTACTGATCTTTAAATTTCACCCGTCTTCCCAAAGGATATGAGTTCAAAGAAGAAGTAAATGTATTAAATTGGTAATAAAAATAGGAAATCAGGATCAATGAAGGGAGAATAAAAAGTTAACGAGAGGATTTTTCGTTGTATATTTCTCTATAAAACTCTAAAATCTTACCGGTCTCCACCTTTAACGTTGTTTTCTTTCCAGTGTTAATCGTGTTTAGCGCCTGGGTCTCTCCTAAGATTTACTTCAGACACTGTGACAAGCAGAGAGAACAGGGAAAGTTGCTCATAGATGTGTGTGTGTGAGGGGGGCCGCCAGCCTGGAAGGGACCAGTGTGGGCTCCTCCTAACCGTGCCCCTCGCTAGCCTCTGTCTTGGGGCAACTGAACCCCTCCGAGCATGGGTGACCCACCTGAAGATGGGGACAAAATTAGAAAACAGGACTGTCTGGCTAATTAAATGGGCTAGCCAGGTGGGTGCTGAGTCCGTATTACCTGTCATCCACTCCCAACCTCAGAGCAGTAAACTTTGCACCGTTCTTTGCCAGAATGAGTTGTTGGCATCCCTTGTGTGCATTTGCTCAGGCTGCCATCACGGAGTCCCACGGACAGGGTGGCTTAAACACTAGATGTTTATTGTCTCACAATGCTAGAGGCTAGAGGTCCGAGTGACGTGGCGGCAGGGTTGGTTTCGCCTGAAGCTTCTGTCCTTGCCTTCAGATGGTGACCTCTTCTCTGTGTGCATGCTACCTGGGCCCTCCTGGGTCCTCAGCTCTTCCTCTTCTAAGGACACCAGTCGGTGTGTATTAGGGCCCATGCTAAAGACCTCCTGTAAATGTAGTGATGTCTTTGAGGCGCATAACTCCAAATATGGTCCCATTCTGAGGTCTTGGAGTTTAGGACTTCAACATATGACATTTGGGAGGACACAGTTCAAGCCATAGCTTTGGGGGTGGAAGGAAAATCTTCTGAGGCAGTTTCAGAGTGTCGAGGAAAATATACCCCCTTTGTAAGTAGATGCAAACGTGTCTGCCCCAGTTGTCACTGACACAGAGCTGGGTTTCGATGCTGGCCCCTGGGCCCTGTCCCCTCCTCAGAGGGACATGGGAGTGGCACCGACTGAGGATTTGTGGGAAGTGCCTGCAAAGCGGGTCTGTGACACCTGGTGCATGCCGAGTGCTCAGAAATGCGGGCTATTATGTTACGGAAAATAGACAACCTGCTGTTGAAATAATGATAAGAGCTGAAGTGGCCGTCACAGGTGTCCAGAGTTTTCCTGCGTAAAGGAGCATGGGCTTTGCAGTTTCAGGTTCATCTCTTAAGAAAAACACAGCGAGTTCGTAGTATACCTCCCCACAGTTTAGATGTGGATTCCTTTGCTGTGTGCTTTGAAGCTCACTTCCATCTTTCCTTTGATGTAGGGAAGTGCCAGTGAAGCCACTCTGATGTCCCTGCTGGCCGCTCGGGCCAAAGTGACAAAGCGCCTGCAGGCCGCCTCCCCGGGCCTGACGGAAGCTGCTGTCCTGGAAAAGCTGGTGGCCTACTCCTCAGATCAAGTGAGTGTGTGCCGTGGAAGCCCCACGGAGCCACCAAGATCTCAGTGTTTCGCGTCCAGTGGGAACCAAGACTGTGCGGTGTCCCATCCCATCTACGAGCAGTGGCTCAGGTGTCACTGAGATACCCACCTGCACTGGAGAGGACGGGTGGGTGCAGGTGGGACCTCAACAAATCCAGGGGAAGGTGAACATGCTCTGCGGTCCCTGGGACCAGGTCTGCGGTCACCTGCACTGCCTTTCCCCGCGATTGCCTGGCTGCCTTCAGAGCGGCCATGCGGAGACGTGGCACATGGGACTCAGAGACCTGGGCTTGTATCCCAGCTCTGCTGTTTTAAGTGTCGTGATCTCAGGCAACTCGTGCACATTCTCTGAGCTGGTTTTCCCCGTCACACGGGGACACAAGCCCCTGCCCCTTGGTGCTGCTGCCCTGTCAGCGAGTGGCTGCCATCTCAGGAACTTTGCAAATAGGAGCATCTAGTGTGATTCCACTGAGCAGTACGTTTGAAGAAGGTTAAAAAAAAAAAAAGAATTGTGTGAGGTGGAACAGAAGGAAAGAGACTTGGTTGGCGGGAAGTACCTCCAAGAGGTAAACTCCAGTCCTGAGGGTTCAGCAGACACGCGAGGGCCGCACCCTCAGTGTGGGATCCCACAAGGAGGGGCGCCTTCCTGCTGCCGGCACCCTTGTCTTTAAGGCATTGTAAGCCAGGCACCTCAACGGTGACAGCCCTGTCCCAGTTAGCAATACGTGCAGCCTGGGATCAGTGCAACCCTCAGACTTCAGTGCTTCATCCGGAGGCTTGTCTCCCCGTGTGTGGCTCCATGCCACACATCAGAACCCTACACCATTCACTTACATTTCTCTCTCCCTGTTCCCCAGAAGTACACGCGGGGATTGGGGAAAATGCATGTGTCTGCATTCAATGGATAGATGTTGACCTAGGCTGCAGTGAAGGTTAGGGTGTACCCTTTCCCAGGGGGCCTTCTGCTGAAAATGAGTTGTGTTCTCGGTTCTCCCAAGGGTGCTGCGTGGCTGGTACCACTCCAGCCACACGGGGGTTACATGAAGTCGTCAGTGCCGTGGGCTCGAGCATCACTGCGCTGTGGCTCTCCAGTCCGCTTCCCCGGGAGAAGGGGCTGCCGAGGGGCTTGAGGTGTTCACTGTTTATGGGGGGGCTGCTCTCTCGGGAAACCTGCGGGAGTGAGGGAAGCAGGGTGCGGCTGGAAGGACCAAGCACGTATGTGGCCTCTGCTAAATCCTGGCCTGGCCTGGGGGCGCCGCGCGGCGTATGAGCTGTCCCACCTGGAGGCAAGGAGCCAGCCGTTTGTACCTCTGTACAGTCAGTCCTGGGGGACTGGGTGTAGCAGGTGCGGCTGTCAACAGAGAAGGAGCAGCTGGCAGCCATAAGCAGCTACCATCCGTCACAGCTGGGGGTGGACACCAGGCCAGGCAAGGGGACCTGGGTAGGACGACCAAAGCCTCCTCTTCAGGAGTTAGGTGCACGGACACAAAGCCATGTTTCATGGACAATCTACAACACCACTGGCTTTAGTGACAAATCCTGTTGTCAGTGCCTCCCAGTGCCCCAGTCTCTGCTGCACCAGCCGTCCTGACATGTCTTACCTCTGATCAGCTCATGCTGCGTTGAATCCCGTTTCAAGTCTGTGCAGCCCCAGCAGGCTTAGGTCAGGGTGTTGGTGGTAAACTTACAACCTGATCACCTCACCCGTCATCTGAAGGAAAAGAACGCACCAGGTTCATGAAGAGAACACCTGAGAGTCATCCGTTCCATAGCTGATTTTCGAGCTGCCTTTGAAAAGAGTAGGAATGGTGGCTTGTTAAGTGCCCTCTGTGCCAGACGCCGTACCAGGAATCCACGTCAGTGCTGGTCGTTTTCACAGCTGTGCTTCGGAGTATCTGTTATGTTCTGATTGAGGACGTGAAGCCGTAGCGGTTCACTGTGGTATCTGCCAAGGTCACAGGCGGGGGGCCGGAGTCGACCAAGGCCCCCAGTGCTCCGAAGCCTGAGCTGCCCACGGGGCCCACAGGATGACCACAGGGAGGCGCGAGGCCCAGGCCCAAGACAGGGTGGAGTGGGACAGTGGTGGGTGGCAAGGCAGAGGGTGGTGACTGCAATAGGAGCTGGCTTTCCTGGGAGTCCCTGAGAGAGGAGGGACCCACCACCCAGTGAGGATGCCATGTCCTGGCTCCTTTGCTCCAGACACTACATACTGAGCATCTGTTGACTGACCTGGCCTCCAGGCTGCCCAGGCCCCCCGAACCCCAGTGACAGGAAGGGCCCAGATTTGAATCCAGGTTGTTTAACTTCACTTCTGGGGTGTGTTTTCCAAGATCTCATGGCTTACTCTAGAATTCAAACCAATGAGTGACAAGTGTCACCAATGTTGACCCAGCACTTTCACCCTCACAAGTGTCTGATTCACTAAATGAAAAAGCAAGAGCCCACAGGACGTGAAACAACTCCAGGAAAGAAGGTGTGGTTGGGGGGTCAGGGGATGCCTCTGCCTCCTTGTTGCCAGATGAAGGGGGCGGGATAGGGGGGCCTCTCTGCAGAGCTGGGGGCTTATGGCGCCTGCGTGGAGTGTGGATCTAACTCTGTGCTTTCTTCCCAGGCCCACTCCTCCGTGGAAAGAGCCGGATTAATTGGTGGAGTGAAATTAAAAGCCATCCCTTCAGATGACAAGTTTGCCATGCGTGCTTCTGCTCTGCAGGAGGCCCTGGAGAGAGACAAGGCCGCTGGCCTGATTCCTTTCTTTGTAAGTCCAACAGCACCTCTGCATAGGGGCCCCTGGGAGTTCTGAGCCCGCCTGGGCCTGGGGTAGGGCCCGGGAGCCAGGCCACTTTCAGGCTGCAGAGGCAGTCACAGGCCAGGTGGCACTTGTGCTGTCAGCCTGCCCCTCCTTGAGGACGGCTGGAGGAAGAGTCCACTTATTTTTCCTTCTGCTGCATGAATCTCAGCACTAAGCAGAGAACCCCAGCCTGGAGGATTCTGCTAAGGTGAGACGTCTTGTTTCCGCTTCCTGTGAAAGTGCCACCATGCCGTCGCACGGTGACTGTTCTTTGTGCCATCTGTGATGGTTCTAGATGCTCTGTCATGAGCACTGTGTGACAGACGAGTGAACCGAATGAAAAATAAAGCCCAGAAGGCCTGGCCCCTAGATCAGTGTTCTCAGTAGATACCAAGACACGGTGTCCGTGAGAGATGCAAGCAAGCAGTCAAGTCAGTGAAATGTCTCACTAGCCAAGCAGCACCTGCTTTTCTCGTGTGCAGATAGGCATTTTCCAGGGGGGAAGACATCGTGGGCGTGGCCGCTCGAGCCTGGGAATTGTCACCCCCGGTGTGGCCGTGGCCGCATGTGCAGTCATGTGGGATGGCAAATAGAACGTATTGAGGCAGCAGCACCGTGGTGTTCACCTGGCTGCACATGGGAACCACTGGGCACCGGAGGGGAAGTACCGCTGCCCAGGCCCACCCAGCCCATGGTACCAGAATCCCCGGGGATGGAGCGGGCACTGGGACCGGTTCCCAGCAACTCGGGGTCCTCACGCACGTCCAGGAAATGCTGCTCAGCAGGCACGCTCGTCTGCTGGGCATTTCATTTCCCAGTTGTCAGAGCCACACACCGTGATAGACAGCGAAGCTGCAGAGATGTGGAAGATCCCAGGGGGTTGGAGGAGACGCAACTGATGTGTTGTTATCTTAAACCAGCAGCTGCGGGACGAAAGGGAGACAGGCGGGCCCAGACCCAGAGGGGCTGCGGCTTGAGCCTGGACTTACGGATCTAGTGGTTCTAATTCTGCTCGGGCATGTGGCTCTGGGCTTCATTCTGAGATGCATGTCACCTTCATTAGGTGCTCAGGGGGTTGCAGACCCTCACCATCCGACACCCCCTGCTGAGAGTGAGGGCACATTTGGCAGCTTTGGACCTGGAGGCCGGATCTTTGCCCTCCAGGAACTCGTTGGGACTGTGATCAGTCCCCTGGCTTCCATCTGATGGTTTGCTCTCCCTACGTGACAAGGTCAGGCCGCAGGCAGAAGGCAGTGCCTGCAGGACATACATCTGAGCAGAGCGGGCAGGTCGATAGGTAAGGGAGGCAGAAGAGAAGGCTCTGGAAGGGAGCGTGTGCTGGCGGCAGGGACGCCCAGGCTCAGAGACGGGGCGCCTGCCCAGTGCTCCTCCCTCTCCTCCACATAAATGTGATTACACCTCTGCAGAGCGGCTAAAATCAGGTTAGCGGCACCGAGCTGAGCCGGGGGGGTCAGAGCCTGGAGCAGAGCAGGTGCTCAGCATTCAAGTGGCGTCTGGGAGTCAGGACAGGCTGACTGGCAGGAGTCTGGAACACTGAGCACACAGGGCCACCTGGCACGTCCTTGCTGAGAGCCTGGGTGCCCCCTGCCCACCCACTGGCCCTCCTCGTGGGCTACTGGGGGCTTGAGTTGGTTGGAAGGGACTCTGGCACAGCCCCGGGTGCTGGGTCCTTTAACTGTAAAAACAGCAAGAGTTGACCAGACCTGCTCCCCACCTTTGCGTGCCCGGCCCCCTGTGCATCCTTGACCCACCTCCAGAGTCGCCCTTAGGTCAGGGTAAAGCAAGGGGCACAACCAAGGCCCACGCATAAGGTTGTTGTGACAACTGAATGTCATATCTGCAAAGCCCAGGCCTCAGAGGAACCAGAAGAGGTCCCCTCTTCTCGTTTTCTACTAAGGCCACTCCCAGGACTAGGCAGGATTGATGGTTTTTACAAAATGCTCTAGGCTCAGAACAAAAACATCCATAATTACATAAAAATCTAAGAATAGACGTTTATATTAACCAAAATCTCATCCTAAGAGACAAACAATATTAATTTTTGGTGAACGTTATTCTAGTACTCTTCTGTGCATACATTCATAGAAAATCATTTTAACAAGGGGATATTTAATGTTTATATCATTTAAAAACAGAAGTGATTTCATTTCATTCAATTAGAATTTAACTGAGGAAAAGGAGACGAAATGGAAGGAATTGCTGAGTGACAGATACGTCATTCCTAAGAGACTCTTAAAATTGAGAAAATAAATCACAAGAGACATTAAGATGGTTGAATCATGCTGTGTTTTTTTTTAACTACATAATTTTTTACTATTCTTTTAATGACAGACAAAGCATTTTAGTACTCAGTTATATCTCAGGAAGAAATTGCAAATACCAGAGAAAAATAACACACTGACTGGAATTCCCACGCAATGACTCTTTAGTCAAAAGAAACACAGGCAGAGAAGGGCAGCCCCCGACGGGAGAGCGCCCGCAGAGGTGCAGAGGAAAGGAAAGCGGAGGTGTGGGCCATGTGAGCCACTGACACCTTACCAGTAGGTGTCCAGTGCGTCTGGGTTGTACGTGAGGAAACCCAAGCCCAGCCAGGTGCCAACGTGGCAGAGCTGGGCTTCCCACTCGGGTCTTTCTGCCCCAAGCGCTTGGCTTAAATGTTTCTGTTAGTCAGGCCTTTTCATTTTCTGTGCTTCTGATGCATTGACGTCTGGGGCCTTGCGGCTCTGGAGGCCTACTTCACCCCCCCCCCCCCCCCCCGCCCCAACCGCGCCCAGGGCTAGCCGACAACCAGAGGAAGCAAAGGACTCCCTTGCCAGTGAACCTTTTATATGCAAACAGCCACTCCAGAGCCCACAGGGCCCCTCCACCCCCTCTGGGGGCCCTCACACCCAGGGCCACCCTCCCTCTGCCCTGGTCACCCAGGACCAGACGACGAGAACAGGCCCTGTGCCCCACAGCCCACTGAAAGAATTCAAACTCTCCAATCCTAGGCCTGCTCGGCTGCCTCGCCCGATCCTTCTGGCGAAACCACAGTAAAGACTCTCACCCCCATTCCCCCATCCCCCATCCCCCTGACCGACCCTGGTGCTTCCCCGTGTGGCCTGCGTGGCATGGGTGCCCCTCGTCCTGGGAACTTCGAATGGCAGTCGCCACCTGATGTGTTGGCCTCGCCGTGCCCGAACGATAATAAAACCTTCAAGGCACTCTGCTCTTGCCAGGCCTGAGAGCAGCCTCGCGGGCCTGACTCCCTTGGGTGTGCCTCCCGGATGCACGCGCCTGCCATAGAGGGTCCAGGACTTGCTTTGGCACCACTTCCTGCCCTCGGGCAGGGGACAGCTCTGGTGCCCAGGCAGTGGCTCTCCAGCCAACGACTGGGTCGTGCCAGCAGAGAACCAGGGCGTGTCAGCTGAGCCACCCCCAGGACAACACGATGCCCCCTTAGAGAGGGCTGGGCTCTCTGGGAGGTGCACTCGGTGTTCCGGGCAAACGTAGGTGGTTGTAGATGAAATGGGACCAGGAAGACCGCCAACAGTGTCCCAGGTTGATGAGATGCATGCGTTTCCACCCTCCCCAGCTCTGTTCTCGTGGCACACAGCGTTGCTAGGGTCTTAGTGGGGCGGAGGGCTCAATAACGGCTGCACAGATTGGATGAGATTTCACACTTTTGTCATATCTCAGGAGAAACCTCATTATCCAGACAGTACCTGACATCATAAGTCAGTTAGGCCTGTTGGTAAACATGAAAGGCTTATCGTAAACATAACTGCTTTTTGATCATTTGCAGAGTTTGCATTCAGCACCTAGGCTGTGTCCAGCAAAGCACCAGTTCCTAGTGGTGCAGAGAAATAAGACGTGGACTCTGGTATTAGAGCTTTGAGGGTCTAGAGAGAGAGAGAGACAGAAAGCCTTGCGCGTGGTGATGGCACAACCAGTTGGTGCATGTGTTGTCACAGGGCCACAGGATGTTCAGAGACCAAGAGAAGCAGGGGAATCCACTGCTTCTGGGGAAACCACTCCATGTCCCCAGATGTGTGACAACGGGCAGGTGCTCAGCACTTGCTCAGAACACAACGTTAAGAGTTATTTCCAACATCGCAGGGCTGTCTCATGAATCTCCTCAGGAGAGCAAATCTCCTGGAGGGTTGGAGTTAATCTTCAGGAATATGGTTCAGAGAGAGGAAGGCAGCCGATGACAACCAGTGAGTGACAGGCAGCCAGACTCCCGCGGTGGCTCTGAACCCACCCAAAGGCTCTTTGTTCTAGAAGAAGCAGTCCAGCATGTCCTGCTGGGCACTCATCATTGCCAGTGTCTATTCTGCACACACACACACACACGTGTGCACACACACACAGACATGTGCACCGACACATACACAGGCACACACACAGACACACACGTACACAGACACACTCACACATACACACACAGACACACACGCACACACACACTCACTAAGGAAAGACCCAGACCTACTTCAGAGGAGGTACGATAGCCAACATGTACGCTCTGTCACTAACGCAGAGCACGGGGCCCTGGCCGCTCCGTCTCTGCCCCTCGGCGCACGGGCCTGGCTCCTTCTCAAGGTGTTACGATGCTTCCAGCACCGATGAGTGTGCGCTCAGAGCCCCGTCTCCACCCGGCGGTCACCACGCACCACACACAGAAGTCTGGGCGGTGGTTATCCCCAGGCAGGTTGTAACCGTGACCAAGACGTGGGGCTCACAGGGTCGTCTGCTCTTTACTCTCCAGGTGGTGGCCACGCTGGGAACCACATCGTGCTGCTCCTTTGACCGGCTTTCAGAAGTGGGTCCCATCTGTAAGTACCCGCTACGTTTTCTTCTGGAGGAAGTTCTTGATACGTGCGGAGTTTCATAGACTCTCCTCCCCAATATTAACTTAATATTATAACAAGCAGAATATAACATACACTACAATGTCAACATAATGCAACTTAGCATCATGATGGTTTGCCAAACTCTTTTTTCATTTGCAATAACGCAAACCGCACGAGCTGGAAGTCCACATACCAGAATTTGGACAAATTGGACAAGAGCAGGGCTTAGCTTTACCAACACACTGTTTATTTCAAAAGCCAGCTGTTGCTCGCAGTCTAAAGTGACATCAGTGCAAGGCTGACTGCCCCATTAGAGGAGAGGAGAATACACTCTCCAAACCCCAGCACACCCTTCCCGAGGGCCGCGTACACATAGCGTGAGACCACCCGCCCTTGAAGTAAGTTTTCCAGCATCTTTTCTAGCCTTCTTGAGATTACTGAATGTAGTTAAGCAAATTGCTTAAAGCGATTAAGCAAATCAATACCCGAACACTGGGTTTCTCCAAAGAAGAATCTGAGCTTCACGCCCATTACTCACCACCTCCTCCCCGCCTCCAGCACGTAGGTTTTCTCCTAGACACAGGAATTCAGTGTGGTTCAAAGGTGACCGTGGCTGTAAGGCGGGTTGAGAGCTAGCCCTGGGATGGGTTTCGGTGGCCTGTCACCGGTGGAGGCCCCGGCTCCTGAAATCCCGTTTCTCTGTCCTGGGGACATGACGCTCTGGGAGGAGCTAAGCATGAGAAGGTCCCTGGAGCTGGTCACACCCCAGGACCGCACTGCAGCTTGTGCCGGTCTCAGGCGAACCCCTGGTTACTGGCTCACCCTCTGTGTGGCCCCACCACGTTTCTCCCCTCTCCTAACCCGGGGTCCGCCATGGTCCATACTTAGGGAGGGGACCCCTTCTCCAGCGCTGTGGGTGACAGCATGGGGCACGGCCTTGGTCACAGGTGAGCCGTGGTGCAGCCCAGGCCCACCGCTCAAACCTGTGCGCCTTCATTTCTGAGTTGCATCCGTCACGTACACGGGAAAGCAACGCTTGTGAAATGATAGCGTCTCCTTCACAGGAGTCTTTAAAGGACAAATTAGTGCTGTGGCTGTGAGCACTGGGGTATGTGGGTGGGGGTCCCGGGGCACATGGATGGGGACAATGGTGGCTGGGACAGTGGCACGAGGATGGCTGGGAGGGGCTGCAGCTGATGGAGGGTGAGGCCTGGGTGCTGGTGGACCTTGTCCTGGGCATGTAAGTCCTGTGCTCAGGCCTCGGGGTCTTGGTGACCCAAAACAGTCAGAGGGTCCAGAGGCAGGTCGTGATGTCAGCTGGTGACACCAGATGGAGCACAGGGCTGGTGCGATGGCTCTTTGCCTTCCGTGGAAAGGAGAGAAGCCCATTCAGAGGCCGCTCCCACGGGCGTCTGAGTTCCTTCTGCTGGAGTTTTAGGCCAGGAAAGTTTAGAGGGAACCCCATCCCGAAAGACCCTCCTTGCTTCTGACACTGATTCAGGCTTCCCCAAAACACCCTCAGTTTTGATAATCCAAAGAAGGACCCACAGAACGCCTGAGAGCACATCACCATTATGGTTTATTCCTGGGAGGAGACACATGGGACAGCGTGCGGGAGGGTCCCAGCCTGGAACTTCTGGTCCTTCTGTCCCGAGGGGTCATGGTTGGCAACCCCCCAGCCACAGTGCAGGACAACATGTAACAGTGGGGTACCTCTCTGCCGGGGAAGCTCGCCTGAGCTTTCTATGTCCATAGTTCTGGGCGCTCAGTCACGCACTGCCCACCTGCTGCCCAGTCTCGAGCCGCTCCTGGAGGTCCATCTAATTCCTGGGGTCCCTCGTTCCTCCGGAAGCCAGCGCCGATGTGGCCTGGCCCAAAGCCCCATCATAAATCAGGTTAAACTGTCTGGGGGCCAAAGTCAGGCAGGAGCAGACACGTGTCAGGCAGGGCGATCCAGGGCTGGGAGGTCACTGCCAGGAGCCGAGGGCAAGGCCAGGCCTCTTTTGGGAAGTTAATTCCTTACAGCACACCTTCCTCTGGGGCCCCTGGTCATTCCCACCCACCGTCCCTCCCGCGTCTCCAATACGCCCTGAGTGACAGAGCCTGGGGCTGGCCTCCTTCTGGCCCCCTCCTGGGGACCCCTCCATCTGTCTGTCCTGGAGGCCTGGACAGCGTGGATGGGTTGTGGGTGTTTTTAGCCAAACGTCCCTCTCACGAGGGTAATGGCTGCGAAGGAGGACACAGGACGAGGGAGGAGAGGGCCCTGTCTTCCCCTTGGAGTCGTGTCTCCCTCCCATCCTCGTGGCGGCATCTGTCCTGACTCCACTGCCTGTTCAGGGGGAGTCCTGCTCTGCCCCCCTTCACCACAGTCCTGAACCAAACACAGTCGTTGGCATCTCAGACCGCACCCATGCCTCCAATGGAAAGTGCAGAGCCCTCGGCAGTGGCCAGGAGTGGCCCACACAGCCGGGAGGCAGACTTGCTCTGAGGTGCTCAGCGACCCCTTAGTGCATCTCCGCCACAGCAGCAGGGGCTGTCCCCTTGTTTCCAGGAGAAACCCTAGTGTCCCAAGGCTTGTGCCCTCCCTGGCTCCCTGCCCCATTCATGAGGGCTCTGCGGGTGCCCAGGGAGGCTGGCCCGAGGGAGGTGATGGAACCCGACACGCTTTGCCCATAGAACATCCTCAGGTTGCTCCATGATCCTCCGTGGGAATGTCATGTCCTCAGGACACTTTTGACCTTCAGGGGAGGAGTCTTTCCGGGATCTGGAGACCAGGTGCACAAATGCCGAGGGTAGACTGCAGCGGGAAGGACTCTGGGACAGGGCGGGGCCAGTTGTCAGACCAGGCAAGGAGGGCATCCGCGGGGGGGCTCACAAGTCGCTTCTGTCCTTCAGGTAACAAGGAGGGCATGTGGCTGCACATCGACGCGGCCTACGCGGGCAGCGCCTTCATCTGCCCTGAGTTCCGGCACCTTCTGAACGGAGTGGAGGTGGGTGTGCTCTTTAACAAGATCGTGTGTTCAAAAGCGCTATGTAGCCAGTGGCACCTCCTGATAGGGATATGACATTCAATTTTTCAGCACATTATTTTCTAACCAATTCCAATGATCACGTCCCTTATGACATAGGTGCGAACCTCCTGGAGGGACAATCTGTCTTCCTGCACCAGACGTCTACAGCTGTTTTGCAGTCTGCACAAATCCTGGGCAGAGCTGTCACAGTTGGAGAGGTTTTCACGCATAAAACTGTGGGAAAATATTTAGGAACAACGTAAAATCTTAATGGGTGTCAGATCGAGGAGGAATTTAAAATACCAACCCGTGACTCCATTTGGTCTGGTTCAATTCGGTAGCTGTGTTCTGATCAATATTCAACGAGCAGCTATCAATGCATTGGAATGTCCTGTGCCACTTTCAGAATTTGTAAAATTGTGGCCTGGAACGCCGACTAACACATCTGATTCTTTCAAGGAATAGCAAACAAAATTATGGACCAGTGTTCAGCTCCTCCACAGGGCTACAGAGCGTAATGTGGTACATGCACACAGCATGGAGACAGCACTTTGTGGGTGTGCTCTATGTTTCATTTTGGATTCCCACAGGATTTCATTGTTGGCAGCAGCTCACAGAGCAGTAGGGTCCTCCTTGCAGGAACGCAGATGTAAATGTAACAGAGAGTACGTTTGGCAGTGTGTCTGGGAAGGAGATATGTCAGAGGAGCCCCAGCAGCCGCTTTGTGCTCTGAGGCAGGGGCTCCCTGAGGCTTCGTCATGCATGGTGCAAGGATTAAGGGCATGGTCTCTGGCACTAGACTGCCATTTGGATGCCAGCTTTACTCTAGGGCCAGCTGTGTCCCCTTGGGCAGGTTAGGGATCCTCTCCACACCTCACAAATTGATTTAGTTGATACCTCCTTCAAGCGGTTGTTGTTAGGATCGGAGAAGCTAACCATACTTAAAGGGCTCAAAAACAGCATCTGGCTCACAAGAAGCACAATGCATGGATTAGATGCTGTTACCAGTTTTCACCATGGTCTGGAGAGACCGTCGCTCAGAACCTGTCTCCACTCTCCTGTCATGCTGCCAATCCATTTTCTAGTTATGGATTTGGATCGTATAATGCCGTAATACCAGGAACGCAGGGGTCAGAGCTGTAGAATACAAACGTCTGCATCTTTGAAAACAACAAGCCCCTTCATGCGAATGAATAAGTAGCATCCTGGTTTATACCTCCATCACATTCATTCATTTATTCCCTCCTTCATTCAGTAATGACTTATTGATCACTGAATGCGTGCTGGGGCTTAGATCAATCCCGGGGTGTAAATGGAGCTCGCGAAGCCCCTGTAAATACCAGGCGATATGTGAGAGGCTCAGCTAAGGGGGCACTGACACCCACCCTCTGTGGTTCACTGCTGATTGCTGGGTTTGTGGGTGTTTGGTGTTGGGAAATGAAGACTAATTCTTTACGCTGTATAAATACCTTTATTACAAGGATGGAACCATTACTAGGAGTGTGTTTTCCTGCAGCTCAAAGAAAGAAGGGCAAGGCGTTCCTGGGGGTCTGTGTGCCTCTCCTAGGTGTGGTCCTTTCTAAGGATCAGGTTTAGGGTTTCCCACCTTTTCCTGCTACCTCTCTTCTCTTCCCCACAAACTTGAGGTTTCACCTTTCCCAGGGGTGCCTCCTTGTCAGCCCACCGCAGCAGGGGGCGTGGCGGCGGGATCCTATCAGCAGCAGACAGGATTTCATGCCCGACAATGAGCATTTCCATCTTCCTCCATGATTGCGACTCCTTCCTATCTAGCAAGGGCCTAGCCGCTCAGCTGCTTAGATAAGAGGCTGCAATATCCTGCCCACGGCCCTGCCCTGCAGATAAGGGCCTTCTCTCTGTCAGCAGGAGGAAAATATCGCAGTTGGGAAATGAAAGAAGTTTAAACAGATCAGCCCCCCAGGAGCAAGCTAATAAAATTCTTAGCAAACAAAGCGTTCCTTTCACCTTTTGTTTCCTTTTATCAACAAATGAAACTCCTTGTAATTTCCTGTCTCTTCCTCAAAATTACCTTTATTAAAGCCTAGAAGGAAATTAAGCTGTACCCCCAGAGTGGGCTGACGTGCAAGGTTGTCATCAGCTGACCTAATGTCCCTGTTGATGCCCACTGGGACCCTGGACCCTCAGTGCCTACTCAGGGCTCATCCCTGGGACAAATGGAAAGGAGGTGTCCCAAAGCCTTGGGGGGTTTAGGACATTCAGCCAGACCAGGTCTGGTGTGGCCACTGCCTTTATTTCTGCTTCAACTATGGCTTCTGCCCCGTGGCTGTGTCCCCGACCCTCCAGGTGGACTCAGGTCTTGTTTATCAGTCAGAGCACAAACCAGGGCACCCATTTTGAAAAATACAAGAATTCAGTACTTAACGACAGCTAAGAAAGTGTGGAGTGCCCTGCTTGGCCACTTGATGGTTGAAATGTCTTGTTTTCTGCTAGAAAATATGGTGGCACCTAAAACTGGTGAGTGATCCTAGAATCAGTTGTTTGCAGCGGTGACCCACTGGGGACATGAACCCCCATCGCTGACCCAAAGCTCCCCTCCAGCGACTGTGCTCCAGCCCAGAGTCAGACCTGCATCTGCTTCCTGTTTCCTGAGGGGAGATTTGTTATTCCCACTTGCAAATGAATGAAAAGAGGCTCAGATAAGTCAGGTGGCTGCCCAAGAGAGTCCCTGAGCCCAGACCTTCTCCACTGTCCCCGTGTCCCCATCCCCAAGGGTGCCGTCACTGCACGGGGACCCCTCTGCATGGTCTGCTGTTTCACTTGAGACGACACACTGACAATTGTCCTGTATGGCGTCTTGCCTTATAACTAAACATTAATAACTAAAATGTCTTCTTTTTGTTTTGATTATTCCTTGGCAGTTTGCAGATTCCTTTAACTTTAATCCTCACAAGTGGCTTTTGGTGAATTTTGACTGTTCTGCCATGTGGTAAGTTTCCCTGTTCATTAGTCTTGAGAACAGTGTCTTGTGTGAGGAGCCGGCAGGTGGGGGGTGCGAGGTGGGAGGGGGGCACACACAGCCCCAGCACGCCGTGCGCTCCATTTCTAACCCACTCCTGGGACCCGTGCCGTGGTTCCACTGCGACCTAGAACATTGTGGTGCCACACGTGTGCACACGTGAGCGCCAGCCCCTGGAGCACATGTCACGCTTGCGCACCTGGTTTGAAGAAATGCTGTAACAAATTAAATGCCAGCACTGGATGCTACAAGGAAGTAAAATACGTGAGTTTGAGGGCTGTCTGGAGGAGGGGCCTTCAGCCCCTGCTGGGACGTCCACACCGTCCTTGAGGCCAAGGGTGCCCGCCTGACATTTACTGCAGTAGCATGCGGCGTCCGAGTGTTTCATTTGAAATCATATCTGCCCTTAGGTAGCACTCTGCATCCTCATCCTCACCTCCTCTTATCCTATCACGGCTTCACTGGTGTAGGTGACTGGGGGCTGCGGGGTTTAACCTTCAAAAGGGCACACATCCCATGCCGCAGCCACAGGCCCGTGTTGGATTGTAGCAAAAGGGGCGAAATGTTAAAACCTGGGACTGAGGGAAAGGAGTCAGATAGAATTACGTATCTCACAGGATGGAGATAAAGAACACGTGTGTGCAAAGCGACTCACATTTTTGTAAATGAAATGGTGCACACAGAGCCTGTCGGATTATTACCGTGGACACAGGAGATACTGGACACTGAGAGCTGGTGTTGGTGTGAATGACGCAAAGTCAGGCCCCGATTTTGCTTCCACTTTTGTTCAAGCTGATTTCACTGTCTGTCTGAATGCTGAAACGAGTCCTGAGTCTTAGTCCAGGCCTGCATGGCCAGAGGCCACAGGTGAAAGCTGACTGCAGCCTCCCTGTCCCGTGCGTGGGCTACCCCTCTGTCCAAGCAGGGCTCCTGCTGGGCACCGCCGTCCAAGTGGGACGGCCCGTGTGTCTGCAGAGAGGTAAGACAGTACGTGGGACACAGCAGAAGGGCAGATAAGGATGATCGTTAGGGGGTGGAGTCCACGGAGGCAGCGCCCCCAAGTGGACGAGAACCACATGGCTGCTCAGGTCGGAAGCTCACTGGTGTGTTTTTGAGAGAATATCGCAGAAAATTACATACAAAAGATGATGCCACTTGTGTTTAAACATCTTATGTTTATGTTGTTTAGAAATGAGCGAAACAATACTGTAGCTTGCTCAGGAATTTTTTTGGGAAAGTCAGTGGAACTCTGTGGGCGAGATAAACCCCTGAGATAAACCCTGTGCAGCCCCGCGGCCTCCTCTGCGGTGGTGACCCGGGGGATGCACAGGGATTTAACTGTGTGTTTTGCTCAAAGGCAGAGAGGTGGATAACTGACCATTTGTACCTTTTGGCAAGGTTTTAACACTGCAGAATCCTTTTTTTTTAATTTAAAAAAAAAAAAAAAAACAGCCGGAAGGTCGTACAGGCGTCAGTAGGAAGGGCAGTGCCATCTTCATGACAAAGGGTAGAGTTCTACTGAGAGACACAAGTCCTCCTACCCCTTTCTCTCTCTCTGTCCCCCTCTCTGTATGGCCGGGCACAGAGCTTTCCCAAGTACAGAGGGACCCAAAGGGAATTCCTCCAAGGGTCCTCATGCAGTGGTTACAATGCCACAAAGTCCCCATGCACACCTACCAGCAGCGTGACCTGTCCCTTCCACGGGTCAGAGTCCACACCACACAGCTCCTTACTGCCGCCTCTGACCCTTGGAAGGAATCACACCGCACCTGCCTTGCAGAAGTAAACCCGGCCTCTTGCCCGGCTCCTCACTGCACCCCACCCTGTATTCTGTCTCGGGCTCGCTGGCTTTCATCCCCCAGGGACGCTCCCATCGATTTGCTTTCAAGCCTGAGCTACTGGCAGACTGACGTGTCTCCCTAGTTTGCCCCTAAGACACTCTGTTTGCCACAACATTGCTTTGAGATGGTGTCAATGCTGCCAAATGACGCAGAGAGGCCATTGCCACAAAGCTGGGCCTGGAAGGACAGAAAATGAACACCACCCTGCTGTGTTCCTGCTCCTGACGCCAGCCCTCCAGCTCACTACACACCCTGTGTCCCACCCGCAGTCCCGACTCTGAGCCCCGGGAGTGGGCACACACCCCACGGTGGAGGTCTCAGCCTGACTAGACCCCACCCCCACCTCAGAAACCAGTGACAGCAGTGGGTCCCACGTGGCTACAAAGCTGGGGTTCCGACAACCCCCTGCTCTTTCAGGTTTGATAGTTAGCTAGAACAACACAGAACTCGGGAAAGAGCTTTACTTACATTTATTGGTTTATTAGAAACGAGACAAATGAACAGCCAAATGAATGAGATGCCCAGCATAAGGTATGGGGTGGGGTGGGGGCACGGAGCTCCCTCTCCCAGCATATCTGTGTTCAGCAACCCAGGCACTCTCTGAACCCCACCATTTAGGGGGTTTGATGGACGTATTATTACATCCACATGACTGATCCACTCATTGGCCGTTGACTGTAAACTCAGGCTTCAGCCCCTTCCCTCCCCGGAGACAAGGGCTGGGGCTCAACCTGCTAGCCTTCTGATCAGGACTTGGTTTTCCTGACTGGGGAGCCCACCACCTGTCCTCTCCTTGGCATACAAAAGATGCTCTTACCCCTGCACGATCCCAGGGGGTTAGGAACTGTGTGCCGGGAACCAGAGACAAAGACCAGATATTCATTCTTTCTTATGCTGCCCTCCGCCCGTCCCCCAGGTGCTCAGAGCTCTGGAGACTCACACTGTGCTGCAGTGACCCCAGGGGTGGCGGGAGCACAGCTGAGGGGCATGTGTGCAGAGCAAGGTCCCGGGAAGGGGCTCTGAAGCCGGGGAGTCTGAGCCGGGCCAGGTGGAAGAAGGGACAGACAGCTAGGGCGCGGGGTCCCTCTGAGGGGCCTCCTCATGAAGCCACATCATCTGTTCTC
Source organism: Rhinolophus ferrumequinum (assembly GCF_004115265.2). NCBI lineage: Eukaryota > Metazoa > Chordata > Mammalia > Chiroptera > Rhinolophidae > Rhinolophus > Rhinolophus ferrumequinum. The sequence continues at coordinate 2,356,668 of NC_046303.1, read as the reverse complement.
TATGTCCAGGGTGAAAAAGAGAGCAGACCTGACGGGAGCCTTTAAACTGGACCCTCTCTACCTGAAACACAGCCACCAGGATTCAGGTAAGAGGGGTCCTTGCGTTCTGCTGTCTGTTTCTGGTTTTGTTTTCATCAGAGCTGCATTTGAAATGCCTAGAAGACTGAGTTGAAGGTTCCGGTCCAAGAGGCATCCCCACGGAGCGCTGCATGTAGAGCCCAGGAAGGGCTGCTTCCCGAGGGTGGGGTGGTGATGAGGCCTCAGGGTCCCTCAGTGGGGCCCCCCCTCCAGACCTGCTCAATGCCAGAGCAGGGGCCCGGCAGCACGGCTTCCAGCACAGAGGTGGACACCTGCTAAAGTCATGCCTGCCGCAGTGACTCCGTGACACGTGCGCCCACTTATGCCAGTACCAGGGGGAGAAGAAAGGGAATGAAGAGAGTTGGGTGGGGGTTGGGAGTGAAGAGAAAATCAGATAAGGCACACCAATGCCACCCTCGCCATCTGGTTTATAGACCTGCTCTCCGTGCCTGGCACTGGTGGTGCAACAGTGACCAGGCCCAGTGCCCACCTACGAAGCCTGGTGGGGCAGAGAGGGGCATTCAGAAACCACTGTGGACGGCCCACGTGACCCTGGTGGCCTGGCCCTGCCACTGTCACCACACATTGCAGCTCACCAGGCCCAGCTAGGAGTCCCTTCCTTGGCTTCTTATGACACCTCCCTCTCATTACTGAGACCCAGAACAAAGTCTCCCCTTTGGGGACGTCTTCCCAGGCCTCTCCGTGTAAGCAGGTGCCCCCCACGGCATCTCCATCTGTCACTTCACCCTGAAGGCTCCTACTGGCACGTGACTCCAGCAACAAAACCCTCGCCCACTGCATACTTGTTTACTGTCTTCTCTCCTGCTTGCACCTGAGATCCTTGGGAGTGGTTGGGGTAGGGACTGTCACCCCACAGTTCCCCACTAGAATAGTACTTGCCTGGACAGAGGGAGCGTCCACAGCGTGAGAGGGTATGGTCACAATGCGTTTGTTCTGCATTTTTACATATGGTGTCTCGTTGGACGCATTGCCAGCCAGTGGTAGGACTGGGGCCAAAATAAATGGGACTTTTCCTTTTGATAACTGAAAATTCTTTCACAATGCTGGTGACAGGGAAAAGTGGCCACACTGGGTATATAGGCTTTTCAGACAGATTCTTTCTTTAGAAAAACTGTACGTTTAGAAAACGTAAGAGAGTAAATGGTGAGCCGGGAAGTTCCCATCACCCACCCCCCAAATGCACTCATGGTCCCGTGTGCTTGAATTTCTTGCCGGTCTTCTCTTACGCATTGTGTGGTTGCACTGTTTTTACTAGTTGCCACTTGCAAATTTAGAAGCTGCTCAGCCCACATATATGTTGTGTAGCTGTGACGACACACCGGGCACATAAAACGTATTAAGAAGCCCACAGTATAAGTGAAAAGGGGCCTTGGCATTCTTTCTGGTCGCAGTGAACACAGTCAGGCCTCCAAACCGAGCCAGGTCTGCAGCCCACCGTGGAGGGAGCAGCTTCCCCGAGCAGCGGACTCGGTCTCTCACCGACCATGTGGTTCACCTGCGGCGCTAGGCGTCTGAACCCTCTGCTAAAAGCACCAGTCGCACTGTCAATGGTTTCCTACGGTGAAAGACATGTCCTGTAATTCTGCACTATCCTTTACGGTGGCCACTAAGCCACACGTGGCCACTGAGTACTTGAGCTGTGGCTAGTCTGATAGAAGAACCCAATTTTTAATTTTATTTAATTTTAATGTGGCTACTGGCTATTGGGATGGTGCAGTGACATAAACCAAAAGGGAGGGCCGCTCATTTGCCTTCATTCACGATGTCATTGGGTTTTCGATAAATCCTTTCTGAGTGCTGATTTCAGGTCCATATGCTTTTGGGTGCTGTTCTTTGATTTCTGTTGGCATCTGTGCATCCCTCTCAGGTCCCTTGCGGTGACTGCTGTGGACGTTGGTTTAACTCCCTCCCACAGGGTATAAGAAAGAGGATGAGTTGGGAGCTGACATAGGCTGTGTGACTTTGGGCTTCGTCTCAGGGTCCCTCATGACATAAGGAGGTTGGCCCTTGCAAAATACCCTGCTCCTTCTCCCATCTCTGTCATTTTATGGCCCAAACCGAGGAAATGCCTGGTCTCTGCTGGCCAGATGGCAGTCAGGGAAGCACAGTAAGCTGTGACTCCAGATTTTCACGTAAATACAGTGTAGCGCTGTCTGCACAGTGGGTCAAGAGTAGTGTATAAGGGTGACGGTGGGTTGCGTCAGGTGGACAGCGGTCTCAGCTGACTTCAGTAAGGCCAGCTAGGGCCAAGCCACGGCCACTCTCACCATGGAGTGAGGGACACGTTGGCGCCGCAGTGGGCCTGGTCTGGACCACATCAGAGGATCAGAACTGCGGCACACCTGCAAAATCCCCCGATTCCCTCCTAGGATGAGCGTGTAGGGACTCACGCGCTTGAGGGTTTTCGTCCGGTGTCCTTTCCCCCTTCTGAGGCTGCAATTGCTGCTTTAGGCACTGACCTGCAAACCAGCCATTTCCACAGCCACTGCGGAGTCATGGCATCCGGGACAATGAAAACGACTCAGGGGCACTCACCGGTGTCTGCCCTGTGCCGGACACTGGACTGAGATCTGAGGGTACGGCGATGATGAGTGCCCATCAAAAGTCTGAGTCTTTTTTATATTCTAATCACTCTTCACATCGCACATTCGCCTTCCCACACACGAATGAATGAATGATGAAGGCCTTCCGTGCGTGCCAACTTACTGCTGGAGAAATAGATTCTCGTGCTCGTGGAACTGCCAAAAGAGAAGTGGATGGGGTCCGTTCATAATTCAGCATTTTCCGTTCGTGTTCGGGGCTCCCTGCTCCTGGGGACCCCCTCACACCTCTTACCTTGGGACGTGCCACAAAGAATACCCAGCTCCTGTTCAGGAGACGACGTACCAACCTTACAGATGAGAACAATTAGGCACGTAATCAACCAGTGCGTCTAATGGGTTCTTGTTTCCTTGTCTTTCTCTTTTCCAGGGCTTATCACTGACTACAGGGTAAGTGGGAGATCTGTCTGGTGGAGCTCCAGGTCCCTGGTAATGCAAAGTGTGATTCGGTGCCGGGTGCTGTCACAGCCCCAATTCCTGCTGCCTCCCCTCCCTTCCTCTCATGATCAGGGTCCCACGAAAGGACACCACCTAACTGGGTCCTAATAGCAAACCAGGCCAGGCAGGGGCTGGTCACTGAGCCCACCTCCTGCAGGTCTCCAGTTAGCAGGAAATGACGCTGCAGGGGGACAGGGATTCCGCACCCAGAGTCCTCCAAGGAGGATGTAATCTTTCCATCGTGCGTCCCCTCTGTTCTGTGCTATTGCTGGGAGCCAGGAGCCCACAGCCCGGGCAGAGGAGAGCAACGTGAGTGCATAGAAAGGGCTCCGGGCACTGCCCCTTCCTAGCCCCTCTGCAGGCAGCCTCCTTTCCCAGCCAGGAGCATACACTGTTCTGGCAGCTTCTGGAGGTGAGCAAGCCCTGTACCTCCCTCCTGGCCCCCAGGCTGCAGAGGGAGACAGAGGCACAGATGGATGGTCACACACACACACACACACACACACACACACACCGCCGTGACGACCATCCTGCAGGCTGCTGCGAGCTGCTGTTCTGAGACACACCTGAAACATCCCGCTCCTCTCTGAGTACTGCTTCTGGCTGAAGGGCAGTATTCCAGCTCCTCAGCTATAGGGCAGTGAAGGGGTGGCCTCGCGGAGTTAGCGGCTTCCAGGAGAAACAGGTGGAGTGATGGGTCACAGGAGACCCACTTCTCCCTCCCCGTGGCTCCTCACTGTGGCTCCCTGGGTGTTTCGTTCCAGCACTGGCAGCTACCGCTGGGCCGCAGGTTCCGCTCTTTGAAGCTGTGGTTTGTCTGCAGGATGTACGGAGTCACCGGGCTGCAGGCCTACATCCGCAAGGTGAGTTTGTCTTCATTACTTACCTGGGCAGCCTCACGGAGGTCTTAGGGGACTTTGGGAATGAGTTAAGATGTCCTAATAAGCAAGTAAGTGACCAGGGGTGGTTTGAGCTATTGCGATGGGGGCATATTCGGGTGGTCAATGTATGAGTACGGCTCTTTCAAGACACTTCCAAGAAGACTGCAGGTATGGGGTCCAGGAGACTGTCAAAGTGAAAACACCATGTAGCTGGTATTTTAGCCACATCAGCAAGGTCTAGTCAACAATGGCAACAGCAAGCACACACTAGGTTTCTCTCCAAGAACCTTCTGGAACGGAGAAAGCTAAAGTTGGGGTGGGGATGATGTTATCTAGCCTGGTGGTTCCCAAAGGTGCCTCAGCCCAGCAGCAGAGGTACGACCTGCTCTCAGACTGGGTCCCAGCTGTGAGGGGTACTCAAGTGTGAGCACCAACCATCTTCTCTTTGCCCCATCACTCGTTTGTTTTAAACAATTGAGGAAACTGAGGCCTGAATATGTCCTGGGACTTGCCTAAGGCCCACCCAGTTAGCCAGCTGTTTCCAGTGAGTCCCTCGTACCCTGGTGTCTTTTCCCAGCCATGGCCCCATGTGGATGACGGAGGTCCTCAGCCTTCATGGAAACGGGACACACCTGCAGTTTCCAACTCTAGTGACAGTGACATGGCCAGCCCTTCATTTTAAGTCCTGGCTCTGAGGTTTAGCCTCCGGGTTGGTGGGATGTCTCCAGGCCCCTCCTTTGTGACAGGCCCCATGGCCCACGTCTGCCCGGCAAGGCTGTTGTGGAGAAACCAAGGGCAGCAGAATCTACGCGGGGAGGGGTAGAAAAGGGGTGTGTGCGAGAGTTTGTGGGTAAGAGAGCCCCTTCCCCATGTTCTCAACGATAATGAGGATTCAGCTTTTGGGGGGAGGGTAACCAATCCTGCCTGAAAGAAGAGCGGGGGACATCCAAGCCTCAGGCAGCTGTGTGGCTGGTCCAGGACCCAGCTGTGGGGAATTGCAGACAGCTCCCAGTCTTTGCCGCCCTCTAGTGGCACGAGGTTTATTATGCGACGGGAACTGCTCATATAAATGGTCTTTTGGTCCCAAGCACACTGAGCCCAGTACTTAGGCTCAGATGCTCCTTGGGCACCTACCAGTAACAGCACCCTGTTGAGCACCCAGGTTTAGAATAAGCAAGACATACTCTACAGCTAGACCATGGAGAGCTTGTGCTCAGATCGCATACTATTTGAATTAGCTTTTGAGCTCCATACAAATCTACAAGTGAAATCAGGTGACATTATTCAATGAGAGGAAGGCAGTTCTCGAATGTGATGGGGACTGGCATATTCTTATCTCTCAGTGATGGCAAAACTGTTGAGTAACAAACAGTCATGGCGACCAAGGAACTGAAGCTTTGGCATTGGGCAGCTGTGTGAGAGTATGGCCTCAGTTTCCTAATCTGCAAAATGGGTATAATCATTGCCTCACTGGTGAGGTGGGTTATTATGAGGCTGGCATAGAGGAGAAGCATCAGCACTTGCCTAGCACACAGGGGCTACTCAACAGCTGCTAGCCACCATCTCTTTTCTAGAATGTTCAAATGCCTCTTTGCAATGTTTACTCTAAAATTATTATTATTTTTTAATTGCTTTGGTGGGATAAAAACAGTCCCTGAGCAGTAGAAAATGACGGTTGGTGTTTTTCTGAAGACACTACACTTTTCCCATGGTAACACATCGTTTTTTTTTTCTCAACCTGTTTGGGAACAGCTGTTGAGTGGATGGCATCAGCACTTGAAGAAAATGGCTAAAAGCACATAAATGAATTAATTATAGATGGGCAGCCTAACGAGCTTTTCTAGGTGGTTAGCTCTGAATTAAGTTGTGATGAGCTGCTTGGACACACTTCCCTTCCCTTTCCAGCACGTCCAGCTGGCCCACGAGTTTGAGTCTTTCGTGCACCAGGACCCTCGTTTTGAAATCTGTGCAGAGGTCACTCTGGGACTGGTTTGCTTTCGGCTAAAGGTATGCTTCAGTCTATTCTATCTTCTTCATTTCTTTTGAATGTGATAGAGGGGTAAGCATCATTCATTACTTCTGTGCTCAAAAACTTGCTTTAGCTCCCCAGAGAGGAGGGAATTTGGCCGCATCATTTTCCAGCGTGCCTTTTAGGCCTCCCAGCCGTGACCCCACCTACCTGCCACTGTGCCCCATGCACAGTCTTCTCTAGGCACTGTTCACGCTTCCTCAGCCAGACTCGGACACTTCTTGCTTCTGTAGACCCTTGTCTCAGGATGCTCACAGTCCCCTCCATCTGTCCATCTCGGCACAGGGCTCAGGCCAGTTTCCAGCATCCTCAGGTCTTCACCTGGGAAGAACTGGACTTTCTTCTTCCCACAGTCCTTCCTGCCTCTTGAATCTCAAGACAGAGCGAGGACACAAATACCATAATCATGCGAGGGTTACCTGACCCAGGATGCAAGGCCCCGCTTCCAGCCCCTTCTATGTAGACTACACAGCTTCCTGAGGTTGCCGTCGCCGTTCGGAAACAAGGAAGCCTGAGGGAGGGGGGTGTGAAGAGAGACAAGAAAGACTGGCGAGGAGAGCACCCTGGCAGGAAGGATGGCTTCCCGTGGTCTGTGTGGTACAGCCTGCCTTCTGGGCCAGTCAGGGCGAGTCCAGGCCGGGGGGATGCTCCCTATCAGAGGGGAATCCATAGTGGTCCCTGGGTCCCTCTAGTTCACGGGCCATTTCCCAGATTCTAGCAACAACATGAGTGTTACGCTTCGCTTTCTATATTGTTGAGACTGTCTTCTGGGTGTTTCAGTGAGACCCCTCACTGCTGCCATTAGAATCCCAGTTTTGCTGTTTAAGCTCATCAATTTATAGATACCATATCTAAGAATCTTCATTATTTTCTTTAAAAACTTGGACTGTGGAAGACTCATCTTTTGACAGCACGTTACACCCTGAAGAAACTGTCTTGTAGGGAGAGGCTGCAGTCTGTTAGGGCCACAGAGCCACCATTTCATTGAATTTTACCATTGTAAATGACAGGCAAGTGGTCAGATGGCTTCTTTCACTGACATGTGGCGCCACTCTCTTGATCTCTTCAGGGTTCCAACAAACTGAATGAAGCTCTTCTGGAAAGAATCAATGGTGCCAAAAAAATCCACCTGGTTCCGTGTCACCTCCGAGACAAGTTTGTGCTGCGCTTTGCCATCTGCTCCCGCGTGGTAGAGTCTGCCCACGTGCAGCTGGCCTGGGAGCACATCAGAGGGCTGGCAACTGACCTGCTGGCAGCAGGGATGGAGTAAAAGGTGGGCGGCTGCAGGTCAGCTAAGTCCCCACTGGCAGGACCAGTTTCTTCCACGTAAAAAGAGAATGATGACACCATACCCTGACCAGTCTGTAGAACCGGAAGGAACTGATTCTTTAGAACCTCAGACAGACTTTTACTTTGTATCCTTCTATGAGACGAGCAATGGTGTATTTCTATAACTTTCCCTCATTTCTATAACTTTCCCAATCTTATTTTACTATAAGACCCAGTCTTATATGATATATAATATAATGTAATATAATATAATATAATATAATATAATATAATATAATATAGATATATTATATACATATATATGTATATATAGTATATATATGTATATCATACATATGTATATATGTATATGTATATATATACATACATATATATGTATAGTGTATATATATATATGTATATAATATACTATATCTTACATAAGACCGGGTCTTATATTAATTTTTGCTCCAAAAGACACATTAGAGCTGACGATCTGGTGAGCTTTTATTTTCCGGGAAACACGGTAACAATACACACAAAAGAGAGCCATGTCAGGCAAACACTCCTGATGAGCATTTTTGCAACCCTACTTGTATGTTTGCACATATCGCATCAGGATGCAGCCTACCATGATCGTGTTCCCATGTGCCCACAACAACACGCAGAGACTAGAGCTCTGAAAAATGACCAGAAACAAAGGATGCACCTGACAGAATTCCCAGTTACTCTGGAGTCAGATAATTGCTATCACTTCAAAAGTGAAAATAGGATTTCATTTTTTTTTAATGCTGGATATGGTAGTAAATCACAGTGCACCTATGCTGGTTTGACCAGATTAATTAGAGCAATGAAAATATTAATACCATGGTTTGACTTGTGCGTAGTTGAGGCTATCATGTCAAACCCATGTGATCAGTTCTGACAGAAAGGAGGAATTGTCCCTATTTTACAGAGCATAGAAAACGGAGCACAGACTCCAGTTGACATTGTCAAATGGGTCAGAGAGAAGCTGGGTCAGCAATAAAAACTCATTTCATCCAGTTCAAACTCTTACATTGTACACCATCTCATTGGAGAAATTGTCTATTCCTTCTTTGCTTAAATGGAAAGTATACAAAATTCTGATTCTTTAATTTTTTTGAATGTTCTCATATGTTCATGCTACTTTTTACCCCTGTAGAGCAAAAGCTGAAAAGAAGTATATCTGAAAAGCGGAATGAGAGGAAAATAAACATCATCCTGGCTCCATGTAACCAAGGCTGTAGGTGGCTCCACATTTCTTTGTCCAGTTACCCAGAAGCTTGTGATTACGTCTGTTCAGTCTCTCATCAAAGAAGAAATATTATTTGTTCTATGAAAAGTTAATCCCAGTGGACATGGCTTTTATTCATTATTTGGCTGTGATTTTTGTTGATTAAAAAAAGTCATAGGTTTTCGTGCTCTTGAAGTTGTCATTGGTGGGAAAGGCTTATTGAACTATTTTTGGTGGCAGTCTATGGTTATGGGACTTGAGATTATATCTCTGGTATTTAAATTGTTCTGTCCTGTGGCTCAGTGCTTAATAAACAATTTGAAATGCAATGGTAACGGTGTCTGATGTGCATTCTGTTTTACAAACCGATGGTTGTAATGTGGACTTATCCTTTTAAAAGAGCCAAAGATATGGCATGCTTTAGTATCCTTGGATATCAGTTTATTCAACAAATGTTTCTTGAGTGCCTCGTATCTATCTGTCAGGCACTGTTTTAGATAGTTTAACAACATGCAAGTTTTACCTGGAGATGACTCCAACTTCTAGAGAAATAAACAGCCATATTAAGGAACATGAAAAGTAGAAACACCACCAACAGTGTGGGCTACTTTTAGTCACGTAGGTGTCAAGTTTGTTAGTTGCTACTCAACAGTCATTTTCTCCATCCCTCACTCGAGAGTCACTTTTTCAAGAAGGAATAACCACAGGGCAGGCTGAGCCCAGGGAGAAAAAAGGAGGTACTGGGGCTTTCTGGGCAATGCCATCTTCCTTTTTCCAAGAGAGAAGTATTCAGGGGGGACAGGTCCTTCTCCAGTTTGGCCCCTTCTTCCTGCTTTAAATACATCATGTGAGGCTGTGTTCCTTGGATTGTGGGGGTCCTCTTGGAACAAGGGGGTGACAAGCCTGTGGAGGAAAATCCACTGGGGAAAAGATGGCAGAATGGAAAGATGGTCCTTCAAGACATCCTTAGGTCGTGTCATCAGACCTGGAACTGCCAACCTCCAGACTTAGGTGACATGACGACATTGATTACCGCAGAGGTCGCTATTAGTGGCTATTCTGTTACTTGGTCTGAAATCGCAGTTTACTAAACTAATCAAAATATGGTTCTGTTCTAGGAAGCCCAAGTCCAAAACAATAGGGCGTGCTTTTCAGTCTTCCAGGGAAGTGTTCCGCTCAGGTGGGAAAAGGGGTGTGCCGGCTATGGATGGAGTGGATGAGCTGCGGGACCCAGAGCAGGTGTATCTATCCCCTTATTCTGTCTTTATAAAGCACGTCGGCTTTGCACCGCTCTGCTCAAATCTCAGGCGGTAACGCACCCAGCGGAGGGAAGGGGCCGGGACCGCGGGGACCATCAAGGACAGAGGGCTGGGTGCAGCCCAGGTGCGTCCAGGTGAGCGCCTTGTATGGGAACTCTCTGATTTAGTTCACGTCGGCGGCTGCGTGTCTTTATTTAGTAGGACTTTAAGAATGGAGCAGTGCACAATGAAAAGCAGATAGTTGACGTTACCTACACCCTTAGTGGCTGCACAGGTAGCGCGACTCCTCCAGCAGAACCCGCGCAGTCAGCCTCACCCAACTGCAGGGGCCAGAGCAGAGCCCGGAGCAGAGCCCGGCCCCGCCCCGCTCAGCGCCCCGCCCAGCGCCCCGCCCAGCGCCCGGCCCAGCGCCCGGCCCAGCGCCCGGCCCAGCGCCCCGCCCAGCGCCCCGCCCAGCGCCCCGCCCAGCGCCCGGCCCAGCGCCCGGCCCAGCGCCCGGCCCAGCGCCCCGCCCAGCGCCCGGCCCAGCGCCCGGCCCAGCGCCCCGCCCACCGTCCCGCCCACCGCGCGCCCTCGCTCCGCCCCAGCGCGCGCACGCACGCACCTACGCACGCACGCAGAGGCCGGAGACCGTCGGCTGCGGGCAGAGCCTGCCGACCGGCCCGCGCGCTTTCTGGAGGCAGCAGGTAAGCGGGGGGGACGGGGAGGCGCGGTGGAGCCGCAGCGGGGTTCCGGGCAGGGGCGGGGGGTGCGGAGGGGCCAGCCCGGCCCCCGCAGACCCTCCCGGGCGGCCGGCGGGGGGAAGGGCCTTCCGGGGCGGCGCGGGGAGGGCCAGGGTCCTGGAGCGTTTCTGCTGTGGGAGCGCCCTTCGCGCGGTCAGGTTCCGGTGATTTACCCTTTGGGGGCGGGGGCCCTGGAGGCTGCGGGCCCGCAGCCGTGTCCCGGCGGGGGCGCCTTGGGCTCCGACGGCCGGCGGGGACGAAGGCTAACCTCGCGGGGTTCTCGGGGCGCGGGGAGGCGTGCCGTGTGCGCGGCTCGCCGGCCCGGCTCTGCGCCGCCGGCCCCCTACCTGCCGCCTCGCGCGGTGACCTGAGGCCCGGCGGTCACCGCTGTGATCAGGAAGGAGGCGGGACCCTCAGGAGTGGCCGGCCGTCGTGAGGAACGAGTGACGTGTGAGGAGAGTTTTCTAAGTGTTGAGCGCTGTTCCGAGTGTTGTGCGGCATTAGCAGCCCCTTCGGGCCGGGCAGAGCTGCTGCGCCCCCGACGCGGGGGTCGGGGCCCGCTGGCCGGCCGGCCGCAGTGCCGGTCCTGTGCTCGTGTGCCGCTGCGGGTGTCGCGAGGTCCAGGGCGGGCCGGCGTTCTGTCCGCCCGCCCGTAGTAAGCGCTCGCGGCGTTTTAGCTTTTGTTTCCGCGGATAGATACCCTGTTCTAGGTAACTGGGAGGATGTAAATGTGGTAGGAAGGAATTCCGACTTGCGGAAGTCCTCTAAGGACTACTTAGTCCTCTAAGTAGTTAGATCGTATTGTCATGACGATCACATGACGATAAAAATCACATTCTTACAATAAGCAGGAAATTATCAAAATAAAAACAATTGCAATGCAATTCATATGTCAGTGCGAATGAAGGATAGTTTTTTAGAGCTAGGAAGCGCCATACAGATGAAAGGGACTTGGAAAAGGTAACGGGGACGGTTACCTTTGCGACAGGCGGTGTCAGTGGTCAGTGCTGGCTCGTCAGGTAGTGGTTCGTTACTCATCTCCATGTCTGTTGGCTGAGGGACGGAGTTGGTAGGGAGAAGTAACACGCGGGAGGTGCATATTGAAGGAAACAGTGAAGCTGGAACGGAACCAGGCCCATGTGCCGGGATCAGTGACTACAACGCCGCTGTTGGAGGACTTCCAGGAATCAGGTCATAAAGTGGGATGAAGCCCTGGAGAGAAAGAGCGTGTTCGTGGTGATGGGAACGTTTGTGATCAGTGTTGTCCCAGTCACCTCTTTAAATGCCCCGTTTCCAGCAGTGCGTTTCACGTTACAGTGGTGTGCTGGAAAGAGGGACGAGCTGCTTGTCAAGAGACCTCGGGTCTCCTTTTGACTCTACTTGGCTTTATAGCTTTAAGCAAACTACAGTCTCTCTGGGTCTTTCTTGTCTTTATTTTTTTCAACAAAGATTTATGAACACCTGCCTACAATGTGACATATTCTCCGGAGGGTATTATGGGACATACAAAGCTGTATTAAATATGGCTCTCGCTCTAAAAGAACCTACTGATTCTTAAGCTGTATTTACCGGTAGTTTGGAAGGTAAACTAAAACACATGACTTCTTGATTCTCACTTTATTGCAATGCCTTTAGGAAACGTAAAAGTTGTCTTACAAATTTTTCTTGTGCGGTGCCGGGTAAGTTCTACGCAGCCAGCAGCATGATACATTCATCTATACTTGTGTTAAACTAACCTGAAAATGTAAGGAGGCTTTTAAAATGAACTTGCAAGAAGAAATCTAAAATGAAAGCACTTTAGGAGCAGACCGTTTAACCTGTTCTCATGTTTCATTTGTCATGACGATTTCACCTCTTAATACTTCATTTGAATTTGGAAAATTGTGAGGCGTCCTGTTTTAAGTGCTCATTCCTGAATAAGTCCTTTAAAACAGTAATGACGGTCGTTCATGTTTTTGATCCATGCTGCTGTGACCTTTGGTGGTAGCATCAGGGAGCACCTTGCTCAAGGTGAAGTGCATCCTGTCTGTGGTGAAGCCACCTGTGTGGGAATTCTGTACCAGTGCTAAGCGGCTCTGTGATCCAGTAAGTTCCTTGATCCTCTCAGCCCCAGTTTATACATTTGGGCATAGCGCTGGTAGTAGTAGTTTTCAGAGCATTTATACTCATTATTTTACCTGATTCTCACAGTGATGTCACTCACTTTACACGTAAAACTGAAGACTTGGCAGTAGTAAGAGGCTTGCTTAAAATCATTCATTTAATTTTTCTCGGTGATGAGACTTAAACCCTATGCTTGGTTTGTTTTGCTTTGTCCATAATTCCATTGTTTTTCCATATTGCCTTTCTTTTGCTGATTAATTTTAAATCCTTTCCTAAACCGTGTGAAAGCTTTCCCTATTTGCAGGGAAAATTATTATATAACTAAAAGAGTTTAAACCATAATGAAGTGTTAAGTTGGGTCTTTAATCTTTTATATCTTGAATGCTTGAGATTTATGATTAACTAGATAGTTCCCTTGCAAATGGTCTGTCCGTGCAAATTTACCTCATAAATGACAAATCCAGTACACCTTCCTTCAGAAGAGCTGAGATTTAAAAAGTACATTTGAAGTATCACATCTTTGTTTGCTTCTTCTTATTGATTCTTCTTCAGTTTTGTCATTCGTTCTAGACCCTCTAACATGCCGGCCTCCAGCTCTAGGTCTGTGCACCTGAGTGAATGGCAGAAGAACTACTTTGCAGTTACCTCTGGTGCGTGTGCAGCAGGACAGAAGGCTGATGCCTACCGAGCACAGATCCTGCGCGTTCAGTTTGCCTGGGCGAACTCGGAGACCTCCCAGGTCTGTGCTGCCAAACTGTTCAGAAAATATGCGGAGAAATATTCTGCAATTATTGACTCTGACAATGTTGAAACTGGCTTGAATAACTATGCGGAAAACATTTTAACTTCAGCGAGATCTCAGCAAGCTGACAGTGACAAGTGGCAGTCTGGATTGTCAGTGAGTAATGTTTTCAAAATGAGTAGCGTCCAGGAGATGATGCAAGCTTGCAGGACGTTCAGAGACTCCGTGCTGGCACCCGCCAGTGCGCTTGCCGTGGTCCACACAGGGGCCGTTGCCTTCGAGCCTCATCGGTTTAGTGTTTGTGGTGGTTCTGGGGAGAGTGAGCCCTTAACTAACTCAGCTCATGGTGCAGGCAGGACTCAGGACGTCCCAGAGAGCAGTCCTCTGAAGGGCCCTCAGAGTGCCCAGCCACCCCCGGTGACTAACACCCCGAAGACCTGTCCCACACTCTCAGTGCCTCTTGGGGAACTGGCCACTGCAAAATGCCATGGCACACCATTGTTTGGGAGTGCCGGAAAGGAGAACAGCAGGTCTCCAAAAGCCAACAGAGGACGAAGTGTGTACACGTCTGATCAGTCTTGTTTTCCTTCTGGCTGTGAAAATCCATGGGAAAGGAAAGCTTTCTATGCTGCTGGTGCCATTGATGCACCGTCCACCCCAGTGCTGAATAAGGCTTTTAGTAAAACAGGAGATAATGGCCAAAGAGAGGAGAGCGGCCTGCCAACCTTTAAAACTGCTAAAGAACAATTATGGGTAGATCAGCAAAAAAAGCACCAACACCCCCCGCGCTCATCAGGGTGTTCCTATGGCGGTGTAAAAAAGTCTCTGGGAGCCAGTAGGTCCCGAGGGATATTTGGCAAGTTCATCCCTCCTGTGTCTAAGCAAGACGGGGGGGACCTGGGCGGGGGCGTGCAGTGTAAGCCCGACGCTGCTGGGCCTCCAAGACCAGCACATCCAGTGGATGAGAGGCTCAGGAACCTGGAGCCAAGGATGATCGAGCTGATTATGGATGAGATTATGGATCATGGGCCCCCAGTCACCTGGGAGGATATTGCAGGGGTCGAGTTCGCCAAGGCCACAATCAAGGAGGTAGTCGTGTGGCCCATGCTGAGGCCAGACATCTTCACTGGCTTGCGAGGACCCCCGAAAGGAATTCTGCTCTTTGGCCCTCCTGGGACTGGCAAAACTCTGATTGGCAAGTGCATCGCCAGTCAGTCTGGGGCGACGTTCTTCAGCATCTCTGCCTCCTCCTTGACCTCCAAGTGGGTGGGCGAGGGGGAGAAGATGGTCCGGGCGCTGTTTGCTGTCGCAAGGTGTCAGCAACCAGCTGTGATATTTATTGATGAAATCGATTCCCTGTTATCACAGCGGGGAGATGGTGAGCATGAGTCTTCTAGGAGGATAAAAACCGAGTTTCTCGTTCAGTTAGATGGGGCGACCACATCTTCTGAAGACCGTATTCTAGTGGTGGGAGCAACCAATCGGCCTCAGGAGATTGATGAGGCGGCCCGGAGAAGGTTGGTGAAGAGGCTTTACATTCCCCTCCCAGAAGCTTCAGCCAGGAAACAGATAGTAATGAGCCTGATGTCCAAGGAGCAGTGTTGCCTCAGCGAGGAGGAAGTTGAGCTGGTCGTGCAGCAATCTGATGGGTTCTCAGGTGCAGACATGACACAGCTTTGCAGAGAGGCGTCCCTCGGTCCCATCCGCAGCTTACAGACGGCTGACATTGCCACGATCACACCAGACCAAGTTCCACCAATAGCTTACGTTGATTTTGAAAATGCTTTCAGAACTGTGCGACCGAGCGTGTCTCCAAAAGACTTAGAGCTCTATGAAAACTGGAACAAAACTTTTGGTAGTGGAAAGTAAATGGGACACGTGGACTTATAAGATGGCTTCCTTGTAGTATAGTCTTTCCCATTCTTTAGCATAGGAAACTGGGAATTTATTAACTGTACTTTTGGTGTATATTTCAAATTTGATACCTCAAATAGAATGGCAATAGCTCAGATTTTACAATTGATTGACTTTGCGTATGCTAAGAAAAGCTTGGTTTTTCTTCCAGTTATGACCTGATGTGTATATGCCTGTTCATACAAAACATGAGAGAACTTTTTTTGTTTTGTTTCTAATAGGTCTTTGTTTTCAAGATGTATAATGTGATGAATAGTGAGCTCGAATTGAAACTTTTGAAAATCGTATTTGTATATGAGGATGTATGTTTTATATACATGTTTTATTGGGAAAAGTTTCTTCTGAAGACCACATAATGCTTAGTGTCAGCTCGTGTTGTGGTTTACATTTGAAACAGAGCATTGCTTAATAAATTTAAGATCTCACCTAAAGCTGGAGTGAAAGTACCAGTTTTCACTTTGTCTGGTTTGTAAGCTCTTACTGTTTTCTTCCCTTACTGGGACTAAGTAATCAAGCGTGTTCAGAGACGGCAAAGGGTAGTCTAATACCAGACGTAGAACTGACAGGTGAAGGATGTTTTCCAGGGGACAGGTGATGTCTAATAACATTTTCTTTGACGCTGCTTCACAGCCTGGAGTACTGATTGGTCTCTTTCAAAAATAAATGTTTGCAGATTTGTATAATGGAGCATTCTGTTTTATAAATAATACATTTGTTGTGGAAACGTTAGAAAGTAGAGATGAGCAAAAAGAAGAAAATAGAAGTCCCTGTTAATCCTGCCACTTTGGGCACACTTTACCTTTTGAGAATCGGTTCTTCCAGGTGCTTTATACAGGAGCAGGATGGTGCTACGCGGGGCCTTTTGGAGCCTGATCTTTTTCTTTAGTATATCATCACCTTTTCTCATGTTCACATATGTCTGCGTGTCTTCCCTATGTGACTGCCTGGGCTTCCGTTGTTCGAATGGACTGTAATTTCTCTCTCTCTCTCTCTCTCTCTCTCTCTCTCTCTCTCTCTCTCTCTCTCTCTCTAAGTTGACTGCCGTAGTGGTCTTGTACTACCTTTATGCCAGTCACGAGCCTTTACACATGGCGCCAGAAACATCAAAATATAAAATTAGAAACTAAAACCTATTAAAACACTAGCAAAAATGTGAAAATATTGACAGCACAGTGTTAGTAAAGATTTGGAAAGTGGGGCGTTGGCACACCCTGGTGGGGAAGAGGACTGCTGAGTGTAGTCCTTCTGGAAGGCGTTGGATCTGTCTGCCCCAGGCTGATTGCACTCCTGGATACCTACACTACGCAGGTAAGTTCCCTGAAACATTGCAGTGTCTGAAAACGTAGGTAATAAATGTTCATCGGTGGAGAACTGTTAAATCCGTTCCGTGGGGTTTTACACGGATTATGTCTGTACACCGGTAGTGTGAAGGCCCGGACTCTGTTGTTCAGTGAAAGAAGCAGGTTGCACAGAACTCATGACGTCGACTTGTGAGGAAAGGCGCGCAGAAAGCTCCAGGAGGATGTGACGAGGGCTTCCCTCTGGGAGCGGGTAGGGCAGAGAATTCCCGCTTCTGACTTTACACACACAGTAGCTTTGCTTTGACCGTTTACAATAATAATGTGCACTTTTAAAGACTCAGTTAAATCGTGTTTTAAAGTGTTAAACAGAAGATTGTTAACCTTTTCTGTGTTTTGTTTTTTGGTACCGATCAGTTCGTTAGTAAGTGATGGAGAGGCAAGTGATGGAGAGGCAAGAATTGAAAGTCCCCATTATAAATTTCTCTTAGAAAACATGGATTGCATATGAAAATGGGCCTGAAAAAATAACCAAATGGCATATAAATCTTTAAAAAACAGGTTGAAAGCTCATGTTTTGCACATATATGATTGTATTTAGAGGTAAACCTCTCAGAATCAGAATCCATAGCAAGAAGTCATTCATCCAACTCCAAATTGAGCAAAGCTGTCAAAATTGCGTTAAAAAGTAGTGAGGCGCATACAGATTTCTGCATTTTAAGGAATAAACCTGTTTTACAAAGGAATCTTTGAGCAAGCGACATACATGTATGCCACTACCGCTGTGACTACAGAAGTGGATAAATTCCATTTTACCAGAGTTCAGGGTTACAGATGATGTTGAACTCACATCTCTCAAATCAGGAAGAAACGGCCTGCCCGTGTACATGGTTCTGACCCAGTGGAACACTGCAACCCCGGATGTGTGAGAACCTTCTAGAAGCAATTTCACAAAATATAGAAAATTGCTGTAAAAGTGGGGCACAGTTGCAATTTAAGGGAAATGGTGCAGATAAATCTATTTTAATGGATAAGCTTAGTAGATGCAAAATAAGTATGTCAGTACCTCATTATTCTTTTCAGCCAGTCTAAATTAGAGTGGAAAATGCACACAATATCCACTCTGAAATTGTGCACATAGA
Source organism: Rhinolophus ferrumequinum (assembly GCF_004115265.2). Classification (NCBI taxonomy): domain Eukaryota; kingdom Metazoa; phylum Chordata; class Mammalia; order Chiroptera; family Rhinolophidae; genus Rhinolophus; species Rhinolophus ferrumequinum. The sequence continues at coordinate 2,338,917 of NC_046303.1, read as the reverse complement.
AATGAAAAAAAAAAATGTTTTTCATGAGCTGTTTTAGTATTTTGGAAAAGTTTAATCCTGCTGTGTAATTAATTTCAAAGATTCTTTCTGACTCAGTCCCACTGTGACCCGTCGTGCACATTCTGTGTCAGACGTTACCCCAGGCTGCCAGGTTGCTCACCACTGAATGAGGTCCACAGCTTCTCTTTCAAGTAAGTGAATCTTTTTTGATTGATCATAAGGGTCAGTATTTTCATCCAACAAAAAAGAGCTTAGCAAGATTGGGCCGACAGAGCAGCCTGGCATCACTGCCAGGCAAGAGGGCAGTCGGCCATGAGCCCAACCCCTGCGCCGTCAAAAGGCTCTGAAAGTCCTGGGCCAGGGAGCAGCATGGGGAGGATCGAGCAGAGCTTGTCCTGGCAGCCTCCGCACGCAACGGGGCTTCGTAAGGGAACTAACGTTAAACTTGATTACTTAACATTCTTCTAAAATTCTACCCTCGTCAAGGAATCAAGGCAGGTATATCTGTCCTGAGAAATACGGAATTCAGTATAGTGTTTCCTTTATAGGATTAAATGTGCTAATTTATGTAAAACGTAGTGCACACTTTATAATGTTCTAGAGAATATAGGACATTTTTTAAAAGCAAGGAAACCAATTCCCGGATGATTAATGATGTTATCAGCTTAAGATAAATGAGCTTCTCAAAGATGAGTTTTCAACCTGAAATAGGAGAAAACATAAAAAACAAACAAGGCTGAAATGCATGAGAAGAAAACCCGAACACATTTATGATGGTAACTGAAAGTATGCACGGTCCCAGGGTCAAAAATGTGACTCTCCTATAAAACTAGAATAGAAAATTCTAGGTCCTAGAATTGAAGAATCGTGGTGTTCCGTGTCTCAGCGTTCCCTGTTTTATTTTCATAAGGGTAATGTCTCCTAAACATTAGGATAAGGAGTAAATGAGAAACATATTTGGAAACAGCAGGGACATAATATATGTTAAAACATTTTTCCTTTTTTTCCTTCCACTCGCTCTTTCCTCCTGTCCTCTTCTCTCTGTACTTTTTTTCAAGGAGTATTTGAGGCTTCCTGATTAATATTTGGAGAAATAAGGTGCTTTTAATGTCTACTAAAATTAAGAGATTTATTGTCAGGAAAATGTGTGTTGGGGAAAAGCAGAGGTGTGACTATACAACCTTGCAGCGAAACTTAAGAAGGATGAAAAGCTCAGCAGCCTCATGCACCGGGGGAGACTTGGTGCCTCACACACCCTCTCCTTACCCAAGGAAGCCGCTCGTCAGTCATGGTACAGGGGCCGCAGTAGAGAAAGTGACCTCAGAAGGTCTGGGTGAGACTTATCCAATGGCGTGAAGTCTCCAGTGTAGGAGGCCCGCAGAGTATTTGAGAAAATGGATGCAGCAGAAACACTGTCAGCTTAGACCAACAGGGACAAATGAAGGGAGTGAAAACGAGAGGTATCTGGCAGAGCCCCTACAGCCCTCCTGGCAGGAAACAGGCTGATCCACTAATCACCTGCAAATACCTTTTAGGAAAAAGGAAGAATGGCTCAGGGGGCAGACCCCAAACTCAGCAGGCAAAGCCAAGAGCCACAGGAAATTATTCTCAGGCCTCAAAAGTCAGTCAGGACACTCCGAACGTTTGCCTGCCTGGATTTCAAGGCTGCTCTGGGTCAGTGGCTGCTGTGCCCACTGCGTCGCCCCGTTTTGAGCAAATGCGGATAGCTGCTGCCCTGTGCCTGTCCTGCCACTGTGTGTGACAGGGCACACAATGTGCCCTGTCCGTTCCCTGGTCCACAGATCAAGAGAAGCTGTGCCTCAGGAGCTGCACTCGAGCCATTCATTCCTCGGGCAGTATCCGAACTGGACTGGACTTAGGTGATAAGATTTTGAACTTTTGAGTTGATGCTTGAGTCGGATGAGACGTGTGGAGGGGTGAGTGTATCTTCCAGGTGTCAGGGTAGAATCTCTGGAGACCTGAGGGTGGATGCAGGTGGACAGATGCTGCCAGAATCTGATGTTGAAGGTTTTCCGTAATTTTCCCTTGAGTGTGATTCTGATGAACACGGCAGAAGTGAAGGGAGATCACGTCCATGATTGGCTCACAAAAGGATCGTGGCTTCACTTTATTCACCCTCTCTGGCGTTCTCACCTGCTCACTCTGATGGGAGCCAGCTGCCACATTGTGAGCTGCCCTTTGGAGAAGCCCCCATGGCAAGGACACAGGGAGGCCTCTGCTCACAGCAAGAACTGGGGTTCCCGCCCAACATCATGAGACGGAGTAAACCCAGACAATCATGTAAAGGAGCTTTAAAGTGAATTAAAGCTGAGCCTTCCGATAAGACCTCACCCCAAACCAGCAACTTGACTGTGGTCTGAGTGGCACCTTGAGCCAGAAACTCAGCTCCGCTGCACCTGAATTCCTCACCCACAGGAACTGAGATAACACGTTTCCTGCTGGAAGCTGCTAAGTTTGGGGATGTCTTGAATGGAGAAGCAGATAACTAATCCGGCCAGTAAAATTGTATTTCTTGCACACTTGGATCTGTGGCCTCAAACTCAAACATACTGTACTGTGCAGAATTTCCCTCCTGACCGGATGTATTTGCCCCTAAAAAGCTTGTAGTCAAAGAAATTATGATTTGCTTTCACAGATTCCAGAGTGCCTTTCCAGTAGCTGTTCTTTGTTTAAAAACTCCAGGATTCCACCTCCTTATTCAAAACTTAGCAGCTCACACACCTTTTTTGGTCTGATTAAAATAACTCTTATTCATTTAAAAATCCTTTATTTCTAAAAATTTCAGACCACAAGGAGTTGCAGAAGTCGTCGGAGGTCTTTCGCATCCTTGTGCAGTTTCCCCTGTGACAACGTCGTACGTAACCACAATATATTCTCAGCATGACCTGCTCCTTTTGTGTAGAGCAACGAGTCTATTTGGCAGACTCTCAGGAGGCTTCTAGCCTACATGTAACATTGCTCCTTTCCTGGAGCCTTTCCCCAGATGAAGCTACAGCGCTGTGTAGTACCATCCAGAGGGCTGGACCCTCAGAGCCCAGTCACAGAGTGGGTCTCAGTGGGAATCTATACTTGGCAGCAAAGGGAGACTCACGTCAGCCTGACCGTTGTCCGAATGGCACAACAGCCTCCACACCCAGCCGTCTCTTTGGGGGTTTTCTCTTCCTTCTATGAAGGCCCCTCCATACCATGTCAAGTTTTTAACCTCAAATAAAACTGGATGCCTTTTCTCCTCTTGATATGTCTAGTGCCAGTTTATTTCGCAGGCGCAGCCACTGAACGCGAGGGTCCAAGGATATATTTCCTCCTGCCAAGACGTCAGCCTCTCGGCTCGGGGAACCTGGAGGCCGAGAGCGAAGGGACAGCAGTGTGAGGCATGACAGTCTGGCCTCGTTCTTGTTGCGGGTGAGTTCCTTGAACTCCTGCTCAGGCCAGGGCGAAGCTCAGCCGAGCTCATGGTGGGCCCCCCAGGGTTAGAATAGGGGCAGCCACCAAGGTTAGAAGAGCCGGGGCCAATGCAGTGTTCTCCCACAGCCCCGTTCGGTGGCAGAGAGCGACACTCTTGGTGTTAGCCGACTTCATGCAGGGACCCATCTCAGGAATCTTAGTAGCTAAATAACTGATTTTAATGGTGTTTGAAAATCAAACCGTAAGAAATGGTAAAACACATTTACCTGGTTGTAAACCTGTTCCACCCTTAACTTGCTAAGTGGCTGGGCTATGTTTTTACAGCCCCACCCTGTCCGCCTGTCATGGGGTGAGGGGGAGGTGTGCAAAAATGGCTCTCCCTGGCTGGTGCTGAAAGACCCCCAGAATCCGAGGTTGACAGTCAGCTCCATTTGCTGAGTGCCGCTGGCATCCGATCACCACTAGGTGGAGAGCTGCTCTCAGCTTTCCCTGGGGCTCCCGGAAGGCTGGGCACAGCTGTCTACACCTCTTTCAATTTTGATACCATTTTAAGAAATTCCAACTCAGATGTTAGAAAACGTTCAGTTAATTATTTGCTAGAAAGCTCAAATTGTGAGTTTCTTCATTTTTGTCTTTTAATGTACTGCACTTAAATTAAAAAAAATATATGCTTAATTAGATTTTCTTGAATGTTCTGGCCTATATATTACTGGGAGGTTTTCAGCAGAACCTTCACTGACACTCGCTTCTATCTTTGTGGAAAATGCCTCGAATCTCTTTTAAGTGAGTCGTTCTTTTCTTGGTCAACTGGACACAAAGAAATGGTGGAGATACAGCAGGGAGGCTAGGGCCAGCTTCCTTTCAGCCTGTGAGCTTCTGAAATTTCTCTTATCTACCAGAGTGTTCCTGAGTCCTCCGCACCTCAGCACAAAAGACACTCAGTCAGGAACTGCTCCCTGGTAGGACATTTTGCAAATACTTTTTTCACCTCTGTTATCTCACCTCACCTTTCCTACTCTCGGGGTGAGCAGTTCTGATCTGTGCTTGCCGAGGAGGCAGGTCAGACAGTTCTTCCGCGCACAGGCCCTCGCTCCACCCCGTCTCAGGGGACTGCTTTGGTTTTCCGTGCGGCTCCTGCACCCTCAGTCCTGTATTTCGCAGCAAGGGTGCAGAGACGCCGGGACATTCCTCTGGCTGCTGCTGGCTGACGGTCACAGGCCCTGCTGGGAGGTCCCCAGGCCCCAGTCCTCCGGGGACCCTTCCAGGGCTGCATCCCATCTGTCCCTGGGGTCCAGTGGGGAGTGACAAGCTGCACAAAAGGAAGAACCAGATGATCCGAGTGGGTGTTTGTCCCCAAGCGGAGACGCGAGGAGAGCTCAAACTCCAGGCACACGGGGGGCCTGGCGAGGAGAGCGTCCTGGGACCCTGGAGTCCGCACGTTGTGTGAACGTGTGGAAACAGCGGCTTTCACAAGGAACATTTTCTAACTGCAAAGGAAATTAGGCAAGCAGTTTATTAGGAGAAGCAGAAGCAAGAGGCCAGTGATGGGCCGTTTTTTCCTCTTTTTCTCCTGAGAGGAGGATGATCCTGCAAGAAAATACCAGCAAGTCCTTCCCTATTTGCTGGAAATCCCACCCTCTGCTCCTGCCCCTCGCAGTTTCTGTTTTGCAGGTTGCCACTGCCACGGAGTGGGGGGGGACTGGAGGTCACAGGAGGACCCACCCAGGGCTCAGAGGCACCGGAAACGGGGTGGAAATCTCGGAGATCCCGGGGCATCCGCAGCACTGGGGGAAAGGCAGTTCCCACGGCAGCCAACACCTTGCAAGGACCAGCGAGACTGTTTATAAAAAGCGCATGTCCTCAGGCAAATGTGATTTCCCTGGCTGGCAGAGTGGAAGGCCTGGCCCCAGCGAACGGGAAGTGAAAGTTGCTGCATAATTTGAATATTGAAGGCTGCCTTCAAGATGCAGTAGCCAGGGCAGGCTTAGTGGGGAGCAAGCTGGGGGTGTGGGCTGCTGGGGGCAGGAATGAATGTGCTGGGCACCGCCCTCTCCCAGGAGGTGGGCGCTGCGGGCTGGGAAGCCAGGCAGGCATGGGGGTCTCAGGCACTCCCACAGAGCCTTCCATACGAGGCCAAGGTGTCACGTCTGCTGCGAACATGCAGCCGGAGTCACGCGTGGCTTCTTGAGCACGTGGAGTGTGGCTATTGCCCAGAGGGATGGAATTCTCTTTTATTTCATTTTAATGAATTTCAATTTGAATAGCCTCCCGTGGCTCCTGTGGGAAAGAGTGTCCTTCTGTGTATAACCTCTGTTCAGGAATGAACCTGTAGGTTCTGGCATCTCCATGCTACAGGTGTGAAAAAGGACGCTGTTTGTGTAGGCCAACAGTCAGGAAGTGCAGTCGCTCCTTGCCTTTCCATGTACTCTGTATTTAGCCCTAAATGGAGTATGAGTGTGTGGCAGGCTGTGACATTGTTCCAGGGGACAGCTGGGGACACATCTCCTAGGACCGGGCCAGGCTGGCTGTGGTTCCGCCGTGCTCTGTAGCTCTTGCCCTCCTGGAGTGATAGTCATATTGATGATGATAAAAGGGGTGCTGGGGCATCTGGAGTTAAGTATATCTGTGGGCAGCTGGGTTCCATAACTGTCATCCACCCTTCCCACAGCCTTTCGATGCTACGTACCCCGTGATTCCCGAGAAGGCAGGAGTGTGTGGCTTTTCCATCCTCCCTTTTGTATTACTCATAAAGGGCTTTAGGAAATGTGGCTCAACGGTGACTTTCTGTGACCTTGACAAAGTCACTGTGCTTCCCTAGCCATAGTTTCAGTACCTGAAATGGATGCTCACGCCCACCTGCGCCTTCCTCCGAAGGGCCTGAGCCGGCCCTGCTCAGCCCTGCAGCTCCAGCACTGGGTGGGGTCCTCCTTTTGGGCCCCTTTCCCCAACACCCTGCTGAGCCTGGGTGCGGAGGGCCCTTCCCAGGCTCAGCGCCGACCATCCTCCCGCTCGTGCCCCCCAGGACACTGGAGCCACACTCAGCGGGGTGCACGTCCCCGTGTGTGCCCCTGCACACATGCTGCCCCTCTGCCTCGGTTCCCGCCGCCTTCCTTCACCCGAACGACTCCTTGTGTCTCAGTGTGGCTGCGTCCTGGCCAGCTCTCTCCCTGTCGGGTCTGCCCATTTCTGATGAGGGGTCCAGTCTCCAGCTGTCATAGTGGGTCGTGTCTGTCCTGGAGTCCGGTCAGCTCCGTCTCACACAGTGCGATGCCGTGTTGTTAGGCGTGCACACGTTAAGGATTGTGAGCCGTCTTGCAGCACCTGCCCCTTTATCACCACCTAATGCTCCTCTGTGTCCCCAAAGCCGTCCCCTTTTCTGAAGTCCACCCCGTCTGAAGTGAGGACAGCTCCTCTGCTTCCTTCTGATTAGTGCTGGCATGCTGTGTCTTCCCGGCTCCCTTTTCTTTTCATTGGCTTGTATCTTTCTATTTAGAGCGGGGTCCTTGCAGGCCTGCTTTGCGGATCCACTCCGACAATCTCTGTTTTCATGGGCGCACTTAGACCAGTGACGTTTAAGATGAGTATTGAAGCAGTAGGATTAATAGCTACCACATTTGTTGCTGTTTTCTGTTGGTTGCCTTCATTTGTCGTTTGGTTTGTTTGTTGTCTTCCATCTCTCTTTCTCCTCTGGTTCTGAGTGCTTTTTCTGGCTGTTTCTGCTTCTCCTCTCTGCCTGGGCCTGTCAGGGTTAGGCCGACGTGCTCTGGAGCCCGGCTGGCCTGCCTTCCCCGCCTCGTAGCCCTTTTGCTCCACGTCAGCGCCTTCCCCCCAGGACTGCTCAGCCTGTGTCCTGGAGGAGACTGCCCAAGGGACCTGAAAACCAGGACACTGAGAGGACCACAGCCCAGGGCCTGTGTCCCATCGCCTCCTGCCTTTCTCCGGGGAGAGTGACACTAGCCCTGGAGCAAGTGGAAAGGTGGGAGGGGACTTGAGAAGGAAGCATCATGGGCCAGGGCACATCATCGTCTAGGGCAAGATACGGCCTCAAGGGCCCAGGGAGCAGGGCAGAGGGTCCCTCCTGCATCCCACACGGTGTCCCAGGGCTGCTGGGCCCGACTCCAGGATTTTCTGTTGAGGGTTTGGGGACGACTGAGTCCAGACTTCTGCCCTCGCAGTCTGGTGGAGGAGGTGGACACTCGGCACAGCCCCAGGAGAGCCCTGACAGACTTTCACAAAGGCTCCCGGGGACACAGCGGCCTGGTCTGGAGAAGCACCAACGTGACTTACGTACAGTGAGCAGCAGCTGGCCATCCCGGGACCAGCGGGCCTTGTGACCTGCGCGTGCCTGGTGGGAATCAGGCCTGACCTAGAAGTCGGGAGGAAATTGGAGCGATCACTTGGGCTTCAGGTCAGGTCTGGACTGGGCCAGATGTCGTTCAGGTCTGTGGACTTAAGCCTGACCAGGCTCCCTGACCGCTCGGGGTCACAGTGATGGACACATCCCTGAGCTCAGAAGCGAACCGGTTTGATTTTCCTGTCAGTGGAGAGAGACATACAGCTGCTTCCCCTGGGGATGGGGACACCAGTTTTACAAAGGGATTGTGAGCCTGAGAGGGGAGCCCGGCAGGTTTTGTGAAGGGCAATGCCCAAGGGGAGGAAGGCCCTGAAAGAGGAATGGGGCCCTGAAACCACCGGCCTCCTACTGTGGGGGCCTGGGCCCGCCCTCGCCCACAGGAAGCCGGAGGGATGCTGGGGAGGAGGAAGCTGCCGCAGGTGCAGGGAGCAGCGGCGTGATGCTGCCCAGGAGCCCCGCAAGTGGTCCCCAGAGTGAGCTGCGGATGGCGCCGCTGGGAGGGAGGGAGGGCACTGCCCAGCGTGACCACGTGTGCCGGGAGCAGGCCGGGAGAGGGCCCCTGGCAGTGTCACCGTCTGAGGCCCAGGGATGTGGCAGAGTGGAGAGGAGGCCTGCGGCTGACTCAGGAAGGAAGAAACAACATCTCTGGACAATTCACACAAGGCAACGTCACATCGAGTTGGTTTGACAACACATGGGAAAGGAGAAGTGAAATTTGTTAACTGTACCGAGATCCATGCAGTTCACTTCAGGGGACAGCTTTGGTACCAAATAATCCTCCGTATGCAAATTCCCTCCCAGGCGGCTGATTCCCAGCTGTGCACAGGGACCCAGGCCGCAGCCCCTCTGCTTGGCCTGCAAGGGGCCTGCTTCCCTGGAGGAGGGACCCAGGGGACTGGCTCCTTGAGCAGCGAGGGGAGGAGCAGCCAGCTCCCCCAGAGCGCCCACTGGCCCCAGAGAGGGCAGCCCCAGGGGACAGAGCTCAGGGATGTCGCCTTTCCGGTCCGTGGCCTGTGCCCAAAGTGCAAAAAGCAAGGGGACTTCACATTTGAGGTTTTACCTTCCTCTCTAGGAAAATACGGCCCAGAACTTGGCATTTTTGAAGCCGAGGTCTGGGCCCCGTGGTGCATTGAGTTCCCCATTTCTTCCGTCTACTTCTCTGTCGGGGCCCCAGCCTGTTGTCTCTAGCACCCACTTGCCACCCTCCCTGGAGTCTCTCCCCAAGTGTCCTGTGTCCTCAGCCAGTGGCTTCCCCAGCCTCCTCCTCAGTTCACCGCCTCTCTAGGGCCTGCTGATGGCGTCTCCTGCAGGGGGACAGTCTGGGAGGCTGCGCAGCTGGCTGTCCTTCTGCCTGGAACAGCCGCTTCCCTGCCCTGCTGTTCTGGCTGTGCCTCACCCTCCCTCCTCTGTGCTCAGGCCCCTTCCTGTACCTGTCACAGCCTCCCTGACAGTTACTGACCCTCAAATCCGCGACCTCTCTAAAGCTGATCCGTTCTCCTCATCCAGTTGCTTAAAGGACAGAGGATAAGCCCCCTCTTCAGCCCCCTGCCCACCTTCCTTTCCTATTAACGGCTCCTGTCGGATCTGAGACTTGGGGTCGACTCCTCATTACTCTGATGTACCATCAATGCAATCATCTTAAAGAGAGGATTATGCCACAGATGTTTACTGAGCAGGCCCTTGGTCCGTTTGGGCTGCTGTAAGGAAGGACCGGAGACTGGGTGTCTGACAAAGCGCAGAAATTTATTTCTCTCTGTTCAGGAGCTGGAAGTCTGCGATCAGGGTCAGGTGACGAGTCTTCTGTCCTGGTGGTGGAAGCGACCAGGGAGCCCCCTGCAGCCTCTTATAAGGACACTAACGCGGTCCCCTCTAATCCCATCATGAGTGTCCACCCTCACCACCTCATCCCCCCAAAGCCCACCTCCTAACACCAGTACCTGGGGGTTAGGGTTTCCACATACGAATTTGGGGGGGACCCAGACACTCACGCCAGAGCAGGCATCTGCTGCGCTCCAGTCCTATTTTGACACTGAGGCTGTGGCAGAGTTAGAAACACCAGTCCCTGCTCAGAGATTGTGTCCTGGCAGCAGAGGTTCGCTGCTCTCCTCTCTGCTTCCCTTTCGCTTAGCCCTCTATCCACAGGTGAAGGCACAGGTGAGGCCTCGTCTCCCGCCGGGACAGCTGCCTGGGTCCGCCCCGGCTCTTCCCCAGGCCTCTGACGCCCCTCTGCCCCTCATGTTCCCACGGCCTGTGAGTCAGTGTGCACTCTGGATGCATGCTTCCTCATGCTGTCCTGGGGTCTGGTCCCTGCTCCCCATCTGGGAGAGCAGGGCTAGGGCTCAGCCTCCTCAGGGGTGCTGAGCTTAGGTGTGTCCAGGGCCACCAGGGTAGCACGGCCACTGCTCAGGCATTGAAGCTGTGTCCTCTGATCTGGGTTTTTTCGGGTGGCATAGCCAGTATTCTGGTTACCCTTGTCTATACCTGAGTTGTTTTAAACTCAGGAGGGTAAGAGAAAGACATTGTTAACATGTCCTCCTCCCGGGAAAAGGGGCCAGGGTGGGCTGGAGGAGAGAGTGAAGGTGGTAACTGCCTGGAGCAGGAAGCGGACTGGCGCCCGCTGAGCCCAGCCTGGCGGAGCTGGTCCCGCAGCTGCTGGGGGGGGGCTCCTGGCAGACCTCCAGCTCCAGTCAGGTGTGAACCTCTGCAAGGTGCGCTTTTAACAGCCACCCAGGTGATTCTGAGCTGCATGTCAGAACTGGGGTCATGGGGGTCCCTGGAGGCACAGGGCCCTGGGAGTGGGTGAGGGAGGCTCAAGGCAGCCGAGAGCTGAGAACTGGGAATTTGGGTGGGTGGTGGAGAGGCCCAGGGGATGACCGAAGAGGCCTCACCGTGAGGCAGGATGGTCGTTCTGAGAGCTGAGGGGTCCACTCCCTCTTCTGTAGAGGTGGTGAGTGCTGGGCTGTTTGGGGAGAGGAAGACACGACACGTGCTGTGTGGGCAATGGCCACACTAGGCTCCACGCCTGCCGGCCGCTGTCCCACAGTTGCTGCTCTGGGTTCAGGTACACAGAAAGGCCAGAGGGGCTCCGAGCAGTGCCCTCGGCTTTGGCGGAATGTGGGTTCCTGCGCCCGTGGCCTGAGAACGTCCTGAGTCTTCAGCCGACTGCTCCGTTCCCTGGTGGCCCCTTCTGTGCCTAGCTGTGTGTGTGCAGTTGAGAAGTCATACCATAAACAGACTTTGGGAACAGCCGGAAGGATTCTGTTCCTTGAGAATCCACGTGGTATCAGTGCCAATGCCAGGTTTCGCCAAAGAGCCACAGAACCTCCGAGATGCTTTACTTTGATAGAAAATACGACGTTAATTGGAAATGGGATCCGGGGTGTTTGATCTCTGAGCCCCAGTTCTGATCCCTAAATTTCATGCTAACACTTAAAGTTAAGAGCGCGACTTTTAAATTTACTCATCAGAAACAGAGGTGGCTGCAAAGAAGGGGGATGAGAAAACCCCTGCAGGATACCTCCAGGGCTGCCCCAGGGGGCACATTGGAGCTGGAGTGGTCAGGGTCTCTGGTCCTGCTCCAGGTGTGCTAGGGACAGTGGCAGGGCGACCGCTTTGCATCCACGCCTCGCTTCCACTCGGCCTCTGGGCCGTTTGGCCCGCCGCCCGGTGCTTCTCACCTTGCTGCATCCCACCTGGGGCTGTCCTCCTGGGCCGACCAGGCAGACTTTTCCTGACTCCTCCCCATCCCAGGTGTGCACGTGACTGCTCTGGTCGTCACTGCCACCCCCTCCAGGCCAGCCTCCCCAGTGTGGGCTCACCTGTTTGGGCACACAGAGTGGCTGTGCCACCTCCTCACCAACAGTTCGCAGGGGACCAGAGGAAGGTATGCAGGCACCAGCGGTTTACAGCGTCAGAGGGCCGTGCTGAGAAGAAGCGCTTTATGACTAAAATAAAGGGGTCCTCAGCCAGTGGCCACATCGTGCGCTCCTCGGGAGCAGCAGGCAGGGAGTGAGTGCAAGTGCACGCACTGCGTTAGTCGGCATCCCTCCAGGGGGCGTCATGAAGATCCACAAGGGACTGAGCTGCCACGATATGCAGGAACCTGGTCCTCAGGCTCACCATCAAAGCCCACCCTTTCCGTTGCTTCCCCTGAGTTTGAGCCTGGGTTGTTTGTAGCTAAGTGTATAAATGCTTTATTCGGTTTGGACCCAATCGCTGGCAAATGACAAGGTGTAGCTATGAAATGGTGGGCCCGATTTGTAAGTGCGTGCGTCATCACGTTTCTAGGTGAGCCACACGCTCTTCAGTGAGGTAACCCAAGGAGGCTGGGATCATCCTCAAAAGGTTCTGCCTCGGCCCACGAGGGTTTTGAAAGCCCTCCTTGGAGCTGATGCCAGAGCCTGACGTGAAGCGGGACCGTCTGTTAAAGGTCTCATTAAAGTTCTGCCTCATTTGGATCAAGTGTACCATGTAAACTTGGTCACCTCAGTGTATATCCTGGGTCCGAACCCAAATGACGTCTGGCTAGCTCTCTAAAAGGGACAGAGGATTTGTACCCATGTTTGCAGTCATGTACTTCCGTGGCAGAGCGGGGATGAGCCCTCTGGCGCCGCCTGAAGTGTGCGAGCGTGAGGTCCGGGACGGAGCGTGGGTGCTGTGCTCCCCAGCATGGCCTGCCGCGTGGCCCTGCGCAGTTGGTGGGCAGCCTTGGGGTATGCTCGTCGCCCACCACCTCCACCCACCCTCAGCCCCACACTCGGAGGCCCCACGCCCAGCTCAGCTCGGACAGGAGGCACTCAGTGTTCTGGAAACATGGGGCGCATGTGACCACATGGCCTCAGCCTGGGAGGGGTCCGCAGGGGATGGCCACCTTGTCATACCCGGTGGACTTAACGGGAGGGGCCCACAGAGCATTCTTGTGTTTATTTGTTCTATGACTACAGAAGAAGCATCTCAAAATGTGTACAAAAGGATACTCTATTCCTCCAGGGGTGCACCCCTGTGTTCACAGCCAAACAGAAATAATTTAACAGCATCATAGCGCTGGATTGGAAATACCACTGCATTTTCTCATTTACGATCCTATACATGTGTTTGCCACAGCGGCAGGTGAAGACTCACAGCTGCATCAGATACAGACAAATTGGACCTTGACAATCAACACAGAAACAATGTAAAAAAAGTGTATTAGAAAGTATTCTAAACAATATTGCATATTAATATCTGTTACATATGTTCACAGTGAATGCTATCCACCAACAGCATATGTGCTGCTTTTGTGATGCCTACTCATCTTAAATAAGTCTGATTTGGGTTCATTTTAAAGTAGGAAATAAACACATTGAACTGACTGAGAGAGATCTGGATTTTAAGTAGCCTTGACCCTTCAGTATTGCTGGAAGTTAAGGAGTGAAGGACAGAGAAAGACATTTACTCCTTGACTTGACTGCACATATACATTTAATCTTTTGACTAAAAGATGATACGATACGACTCACAATGTAATCAAAACAAAATAAGAAAAAAACACAAAAGTAGAAAAAACACCGTCAAAGAAGTTTACATTTCTCTAACAGGTACGTATGATCCCTTTCTCAATCAAGATGTTAAGATTTCATTCCCGACTTGACTCGCAACTGGAAGTGGGACATGCATGCCCTTTGGTGACAGATCAGTAATGCAGTCCTTCTAGTGACTCTTCAACTAGGACAAGCCCGTGCTCTCAGGCACACGTTCCAGAAGGGACCTGGGTCGGGAGCCTGTGTCCAGGCTTTCTGTGTCCAGGAAGGTGGTGGCGGGAGAGGCAGGATGGCGAACAATTCTCGTCCTGCTCAACAGATGGACCTGCCACTTCTAACCCTCCTTCCTCTGCTATGTATTTTAACCACAATGACAGTGTGTGACACCCAGGCACTTCAGTACACAGCGGTCCCCAAGACACACACTCACACTACCCAACAGCAGGACAGCGACAGAACAAAAAGGTAGAGGGCATGCAAAATTCTACTTTACCAGCTAGAAGAAAACGTTAACATCTTTTGGTACAGAATGTGGCCACTTTTGAAACATAATTTAATTACCCATTGACATCGTAGGAAATCTTATTTAAATACAATGTTTCAAAGGAAAATGCTTTTACAATATAAAACTACAACAAAAAGTGTGTAAATAGTTATATTATCTATAAAAGGCAGTGAAAAGAAGGGGAAAGCATTTTAGAAAAGTACTGGGGTAGCCTCTATTTACAATTCTGGGTTGAACTTTGTGTAAAGCCACTGAGAAAAATAAAACCTGGCTACCACCTGACTTTGTGGGCTGGATGGAAAGCACAGGGCAGGTGAAATGGGCCAAACTGCGGGAAATCTAAGCATCCCACTTTGAATCTGCCCATTTAGATGAGGCGTGTCTTTCTCTGTCACTGCGTGTTGAATGAAAGCTCTCAGCAGCTGGTTCTTCTATCTGTGCCATTGTTCAGTGCACCGTTACCTGCATTATGATACTGTTTCCTGTTTCAAAATGGCATACTGTTCTGTAAGCACAGAAGCCCATGCATGGCTCAAGAACTGTATCTTTGTGGGCTCCATTCTTTTTGTAAAGCTCAAAGGCACAGGAGAAGGTTTGTTTCTGAAGACTGGAGGGGACTAGTTCATTACAGAACTTATAATGACTCCAGAGCAATGAGTCAGGCTCCAGACTGCTGACCAGGAAATACCCGCAATGCTTTTATGCTCAGAAGGCTTCCCAGCCTTTGCTCTAGAATTCATTCAGGGCAGTGGACATTGAGGAGTCTGAGAGGCTCCCATGCCTTCCCCATCTTTGCCCAAGGAGCCCAACAGGCACAACTTTCCCAATAACTTCTTCTCCTGTACAGAAAATGACTTAGAATATATTTCCTTTAAAAATTGCATGACATAACTGTGTAGTTCCCAGACCCTGCTGGGTCAGAGCGCCCCTAGGGGAGCTCACCTGCAGTGCCAGGGGCTGCGAGCACTGCTTCTGGGGCTTTGGGAGCCCATCTGGTGTTCCACCCCTGGCCTAGCACTGGACCCGTCTCCTTTCATCCCAGGCTGTGCCTGGTGTGACAAAATTCTCGTGAAAATAACTGATTAGTGGGCAGAAAATATCCTAGGACAGCTGAGTGAGTGGATTTTAGCTACTGTTTCCCCGAAAATAAGACCATCAGCTAGTCGGACCATCAGCTGTAATGCGTCTTTTGGAGCAAAAATTAATATAAATTATATAATTTTAAGAGCGGGCATTATATAACATAATATAATATAAGACCAGGTCTTATATTAATTTTTGCTCCAAAAGATGCATTAGAGCTGATGATCCGACTAACTTATTTTCGGAGAAAATCGGTAGCAGTCACTTAACATACCCAGCCCCCAGATGTAACCCTGCATCTGTGGGGAGTGGGCTGTGAGCATCCAGCAATAAAATTCTGGTTTCTACATGCAAATCAAATTCCTAAGCAACTTAAAAAAAGGAAAGAAAAGAAAACGGAAGGTCAATTAAGAAAAAAAAAAGCCCAACGTCCTGGTTCCCTTCTGGCATCTCAGTGTTGAGGGAGGGGCGTGGCGAGTGGGGCGGGGCACAGGCCGGCTTAGCTCAGGTGGAAGCGGTGCTCCCCGCGCGTGATGTGGGATGAGAACTCGTACCGGTCCTGGCTGTGGTAGCCGCACATGTTGCACTCGAAAGGGTCGCGGAAGCCGTGGCAGCCCATGTGGATGGTGTACATGACGTGGTCCAGGAAGAGCACCCGGCAGTGTTCGCACTTGTACACCTTCATGTGCTCGCCGCCCGTGCCGATGACGCGGAAGGCGTCCTGGGAGCTGTCGGAGGCCGCCCGCAGCGCTTCGTAGGCCGCGTGCTCCTCCTTGATGGACAGGCCATTGCGGGCGTGGGGGTTGATGTGGTTGGTCAGGTAGATGAGGCCGCCCCGCTGCTCCTCGGCGTTGCTCTCCGTGTCCGTGGAGTCCTGGCAGCTGTTGCTCGGCGACGCCTCCCTCTCGGATGACGCGGATTTGGCCTTGGACAGCAGCAGCAGGTTCTCCACGGCGCTGTCCTGGGCCGAGTGGTTGGCCCGCGCAGAGCCCTCTGTGTGGGGCTTGTGCAGCTGGTACATCTGGCTGATGACCGGGACCACCTCGGAGCTGCCTGGGGGCGTCTGCACCAGGGGGCGCAGGGACTCGGCGCCCAGGTAGCTGATGGCGTTGTTGATGGCTTGGTCCATCACGTGGGTCTGCATCATCTCATTCTCCTTCTCGTAGCTGGTGCTGTCATAGGACATGTCCGACAGGCACTTGTCCCCTGTGGGAAGCAGGTGACAGTCAGCGAGGCCCGGATTAGCGCAGGGTGTGGCAGCGACAGATGAAGTCGTCACCAGGGGCACTGACCTCGGGGTGTCCCAGTGCGCCCCAGACACGCAGCGCCGACACCCCCCAAACGGGAGGCTGCGCTCGCTGTGCCTGTGGCCCCCGCCAGGGCCTGCCCGGCGGGCACTTGGAGAATTCACGCGCGCAAATGAGTAACTGAGCGTGTGAGCCAAGCGGAGCGCGCCAGTTTCAACGGCAGGGCTGGGATGGACTAAACCAATACTCACGTCTGTTCCCGTGGACGGTACCGTCAAACACTATGGGAGTCAAGATTAACACTTGTATTTTCCAGGGTCCTGAGTAATTTATAATTTATCATAATTTTATTTAATTAAAATACACGCTTATATGATTATTCACAATAATGTGCAATGCATTTATTTAAAATAATATATATGTTAAATTCGCAACTTTAATATTCTAGAATAAAATGTAATCAAAATATGTGATAGCTGTGTGTTCTGCACAATAAAATGACAGCGTCCTTATCCATAACACAAAGCTGAGTGAGCTCTGGCTGGGGTGAGGGTAAAGAGGATATGCAGACATCCCAGCCATTGCCCTCACCCTCCTTCACCTGAAGTCCCACTTCCTTTCCCTCGTCGGTTGCCCTGGAACCATGTGCCCCAGAGACACATGGTGGGAAGCTGGAGCAAACCAAGCAAGCTAGAGGACAGACGATGAGCCGTTCGCTTGTTCTTTCAAAAAATGACCGAGCGTGGATGATGCCCAAGGACCTACTGCCCAGGGCTGATGAGCGAGTGACCTGTGCCTCCAGCGTCTGCAGGAAGCTCGCTTCCCCAGGAAAGCTGAAATCTCAGCCCAGCTTTGGCTTTCTGGGATTAGCTTTAGAGTAAACATTTCCATAAAGAAATGAAACAAATTTCCTTGAAGATACACCTTCTCGATCTATTGATTATAAGTTTGGTATGAAACCATGGCTGCAGAGGAGAGTCATTAATTAGTGTCTGGACTGTTGACTTGCTTCACTTTCAGGGGTGGTTAAGCAGTATTAGAAGTCAAAGCACCTGAGGCCACGCAGGGGCGTGTCTGACAGGGTTACATTGTACCCTTCCCTCTTCCCTTCAGTGCGTCTTCACTGAGCATCGACCATGGACCAGACAGTGGTGACAGACAGGTGAGCAAGTCAAAATGGTCCCCATCCCTAGCAGCACACAGCGAACGGGGATAGACGTTAAAGCCTGATCCTGCAAACAGTGCATCAGGTCTGGGAAGTCCTATGAAGACAAAGGGAGGCTTGCTAGGACAGTGTCACCCAGGCTTCTGACGGAGGAGGCATCAGCCAGGCAGGTGAGGTTTTGTGCCCCACACTAGGAGTAGCAAGAGGGACAGGTGAGAAGGAGCCTGGAGCTTTGGAGGGACGGGTGAAGGTAGTGGGGCCAGAGGCCTGGGCACCGGGCGAGCAGGGGGCAGGGCCAGATGTGCAGGCAGAGCTAGGCCAGGGGGAGGCGTTGTCCAGAGGAAGATGGAAGCCACTGAAGGGTTTGAAGGAAGGACTCTCTCCTCAAGTCACCAGAGGAAGAAGAGATTGGGGAGGGACAAACGTAGGGGAATTACTTGCAGCCTGTCCCAGAGTCCAGGTTACGGCTGACGGTGGCTGGGGAGGGTGGTGGCAACGCGGGAGCCTTCATATCCCACGCCGACACCTGACTTCAGGGCCCTCTGCTCGTCAGGGCAGCAGAAGGGCAAACTGTCCCATAGTGCACAGGCTTAATATCAGTCCTTTATTTTTAAAAAATAATCTATGACCACTGATGATTACTGAGGAATACGCCTCATCATACTACACAGTATCTTTAGGTCTCCTTTCTTGCTTTGAAATGGGTACTTCACATAACGGCCTGACTTCCATTCATTTTAATCTACTGGTGGTCAGGTGGCACGTGTCTGATAATGGTCCGATGCTATCCTCTGATCACAGACAGAAAACGTGTCAGTGGCCAGTCACACCCTCTGCAGTCACTGAGCAGAATGGGACCTCGATGCACGTAGGGCAGCAGGGATCACAGAGTGGTGTTTCTCCCCATCAGAGGTCAGAAAAAGTAATCGGACAGCATTCCAGAAACCACAAGATGGTTTTTTCTGTTTTTGTGTTGTGCTAAATGCCTTATACAAACATCCAAATACAATTAACCCTTTCTGGCTTATATCCCAGCCTATCCCTGCACTTATCCTGGGAAGGAGAGAGGGGAGTGTGGACTTTGCAGCCAATTCTAATACACATAGCAGTGCTTACAGCCCCGCCAACAGCAGTGCTTTCCCATGTGATCATCCTGGTTCTCCGCAAAGTCACGCTTTCCCGAGCAACCACTGAACTCTGTTGTTTCTAAAGTGTGGTATCAACAACAAATGGATGTAGGAAGAAAAAGACATATATTTCGGATTGCTGTGGCATATCGAAACAACCCACAGAATTTCCCTTCCCTAATACTCCACAAAGTGAGAAAAATAAAAGCCCACAGAATTAACTTTGGCAATCAACTCAAGAAAGGAGCCCATTCTAATGAAATACATATGTTAAAAAGTCAAGGACCAAGGAAGGAAAATTCTGGCATGAGTCATATGGCAAAGCTTGGCTGCTGATCTCACTTCCAAAAACCTTAAGTATGAATCAACACAACCCTCAGCATTTTCCCTAATACCCTCATATCTGTAGAGAATGAATTGAAATAGGTGTGTTTTTTCACTTCTGATCAAAAAGCAGTTGAAAGCTCTGATAGTGAGAACCAGGTGACACAGGACCAGTGAGTGGGGAGGTTGTCTCTCGGGACAGGAGCGACGTCCTCCATGCGGTATACTGAGGGGCGTGGCCCAAAGTCTCAGCATATCCCCTAAGGATGGGAAACACTCCCCAGCCAGGTACAGTGACAACTGGCTTAGGGCATTTAAACCAATTTCAGCACTAGAGAGAGAGCCGAGAGACAGTCTTTTAACAAAGACTGCACTCTGCCTCACCTGAGTCCCCCAGCCCATCTTTGGCATTATTTCAAGGTTTAGAAAAGTCAGTAGCTCTCACAGGAACTAAAAGTGTCTCAGATACAGTGGGAAGAATCTGAAATGTCAATCAAGCTATATCAGCCCAAGTAGAAAAAGCAAGATGGAAAGAAATGTCATGGTTACTATGAAAATATTTTCTAGCAATACAAGGAAAGAAAGGAAGTAAAACACAGACCACTAAGTCCATCCTAGGAAAAATGCTTAATTCAAAGAAGAGAGGAAATGTCTCATAATTGCTTTGTGACATGAGCTCAATTAAAAAAAGAATACTGAGAGAAGCATGCTAAAACAACAGAATGAGATGAAAAAGGAGATTGCAGATCTTAAGGAAAAAATGATCCAAACAGTATTATTACAGAATCAATACCTGGATTAGAAGCAGCAAGTAATAGAACAAAAACTACTAAAAATGGAATTACTGACATAGAGGAAAAACAGAAGATAATAACAGTGAATAAATGTGAAAGGGGAAGAAAAACTGAAAAAAAAAACCCAACTTGAAATGCTAACAGATATGGAAGACAAATTATCCAACATAAGGATGACTGCTATCCCTGAATAGAAATCACAATAGATGGAACAAAAGATACATTTATAAAAAAGAGAATTTCCCCGACATAAAGAAAAAAACAGGGAATCCCCAGATTAAAATGGCAGGAAATTTTTATTCAGAATACAAAACACCAAGATATATCCTAGTGAGGGTATTTAAGGTTAAAGAAAGAACTCTTCAGGCACTCAGGGTGAAAGTGAAAATCTCACCATCAGTCATGGAAAGATCCAGAAAGTTCTCAGGGGGGATAAAAGAATGACCCAGCACCACACACTCCCTCAAGATGCTCTCCCAGTAGAAAGGCAACGGGCAGACACCCTCAAACAGCAAGGCACTCGAGACATAGAACAGCTATAGAACCTTCTCACAAAAAGTTGCTTGAGTGTAAAGTCCAATCAATGAAGAGTTTACTCAAATAGAATTAGTGACACCTGAAACTAATATAATATTGAATGTGAACTATAATTGAAAAATAAAAAAATTAAAAATAGGAACAGTCGTAAAGCGACTGAATCTGAACTTTGAATCAGTTTAAATGTAGAACAAATAATAAACTACTGTGAGGATTCTGATTACAGAAAAGAATGTGAAATTATTAAGCTGAACAATGTAAAAATAATTACCTAATTAAACACTGGGATGTGGGATAATGCCCTTATTTTACAAAGCAATGAGTCAGTAGATACTGCTTAAACTGATACAAATGGATTAAAAATCACTTAAAGGTCTTAATGTTTTTCATAATATATATTTTTCATCTTAGAGAAAGCCTTTAAAAACAGTATCTTCCTGTGAGAAAATGTTTGAGGATGAGTCAGTCCTCCTGTTTTGGTTGCTTCATATTCACCTCTTAAATTTAAGGCGTGTAGAAATGAATGCTTTCGTTTGCAGTAGCACCTGTTTGATACTATATGATAGAATCTTTACATATTTATTCCACACCTTCATCAACCCACCTATTCATCATCCTTTCTGTTCACATACAGTTGCATAGAAATAAAAAGCTATTTAGAATGAATCTCAGCTACCCTTAATACTGGTCATTTCTGGATGTTGGGTTTTGCGGTGATTTTAATATATTCATCTTTGCATGAAAATTCTTTATATTAAGTTCATGTGTCATTTAAATAATACAATAGGATGTTTTCTTTCTTTTGAAAAATAAACTAAGATGATTATAATGAGTAGCAGGAATATTGATCGTTGTTATTTTCCTCTTCTGTATTTAAAACGTGTTTTCGCCACAATCACCGAACAGACTAAAGAGAACGATCAGTGTGGCGACACACCGGCGGCCCCTTCCTGCCGCGGCCCATTGGTCCTGCTTATCTGTGTCTGTTAGCTCAGAGGATGAGCTCTTTGATGACGTAGAGTGGTCTTTGATGACAGAGCTCTTTGAGGACGTAGAGTGAGGAATGTGGCTGGCAATGCTCACATCAAAGCCTAATTTAAAAATGTTCACCACAGATGACAGAGCCATTAAGCAAAACGACGTGCCATTCTGAGCACTATGCAACCTGAAAATAGTATCAGCTTACTAATAGGTGTGTCCTAGTGCCGAGAACACTGCCACACCTGTCATGCTTTTGGTCCTCAGAAAGCACTGGAGAAGGCAGGCCTGGAGGCCTCACGCCCGTTTCACAGGTGGGGACAGTGATGTGCTCAAGGCCACCATGCTAGTCACAGCTGGAGCTGGACCCCGACCCCCTGTGTCCTGAAAGACAACCTGGAGGGCCCTGAGCTCCACCTGCATTGGGCCAGCGTGTACGACTGAGCTCGTACACGAAGGACAAACTCAGCATCTGGACAGAGGTTAGGAGGGCCTTTGGAGCGCCATCCCCGTTTTGATTTTAGAGAGTAAGGAACGGTGACAAGTAGGAATGGTTGACTAAAATCCCATCCAATTGAAGTGAGGGTCTTCGGGGGCAAGAAGAGCCATTATTTTAGAGATCAGCTGCCCGCCCCCAAGCTCGCGGGGAAACCCCTGACAGAATACACAGCCGCTTGTGAGCACTTCTTTCCGATCCCACCCTGCTATACAGGGGACTTATGGCTCACCTTAGTTTTGCTTGAGCAAAGCTTCTTTATTTTTTTTTCCTAACATGGAAGCATCTACATGTCAAGGTGACATGTAAATTGTGGTCTCACGCGAGCTGTCTACAGCAATTTCACAGGTCACCACATTTGGCCTCAAGTCTCCAAAAGCTGAAATGGCTGCACATGCTCCCTGACCAAGCCCTTGGCATTCTCGCGTCCTAACCTAAAGGGTGGAGTGGTCCTCAGCTCCCCAAGGCCAGTGACCCTTCACAGGCCTCAGATGCATGGCTGCATGGTCTCTCCATCTCCCTGGTCACCTGCCAGCTGCGCGCCCCACTGCACGCCCGGTCTCCCCACAGCCCACTGCGACTTGAGACCTCACCACCAAGCCTCTTCTCCTCATGAGCTGACTCTCACTCTGCTCAGGAAGTGGATGGTCTCCCCCATTCCCAGAGTCTGAAAGCTTACATTTATGGGGGCGACTCCCCACACGGTATGTCCAGCCAGTGGTTTCCCAAGGCATCTTTTAACTTCCTCCCCCACCCCTCCCAACCCCCAACCTATGACAAACCTTTATTTAAAACCTGATCAAAATAAAAGCTATGTTAAGTGCAAGAGGGAGGCTGGAGCCCCCAGAACTTGGTGTCCCTTGGGTCCTTCCCCTTTCCTGGCGTCCTGTCTGCCTTGTAGGACAGCAGGTACCCTCTGGAACCCGCAGCCCCATTAAACATGAACCACTTTTCAGACCCATCCTTCTCTCCCAGCACACATTTCCCAGACTCCCATGTGGCATCTATAGCAGGAAGTCCTTGAAAGTGAGCAGATTAAAAACGGAAACCGTCTTCCAGAGCCTCCTGGCTCGATCATTTCTGTAACTGGCACACTACCGTACCAGAGCACCCCCGACTCATGGTTTCCATCACCCAGTCCCTGTGCTGGCCTGAATCCCCTCTCTCATGCTGCCTCTCTCGTCCGTACCCCTCTTTCCATGCCACCACCGTCCCACTGCTCTCCTCCCAATCAACTTTCGGTGCTGCAGTCTCTATTTTCCTGGATGTGGCTCCAGTTAAGAATATGCCAATGTTTTTTTTCTGCTTACTGAATGAATTAAGGATATTTTTTTCACCTTGGCATAAAAATCCACTCATCCGATGGCCAGAGCTTCCTGAGACTTTATTTTCATGTACTCTCAAGGTACGTGAGTTAGCTTAGGCCACCCCTTCTCCATGGTCACGGCTCAGATGTCCCCATTCCAGCCCCACAACCACCAGCATCACCATTTCTCTGTATTGTTCTCATCTGTCTGCTCAGAATCCTCTTCCATTTTCCACTATCAGTGCTAGGCTCAAACCCTATTCTTCTGTCAAAGTCACTGTCAACTTCAGAAGCTTTTCTGGACACGACCTCTTTCCCGGACACAACCCTCCCCCGTGGTCCTCTTTCTGTATCCTCCCCATGATAAGAGTTGGCCTTCATACTGAGCATTGCTGAATGTCCTCACATCCTTGGTGTTAAAGTCATGTTCACAAAACCCTGTTAAGTAAAGGAGAAAACCAAGGCTTGGAGAAGCCACGTAATTTTGCAAGAGGGCAGTGATAGCGTGGTTGTGCACTGACACCCTCAGGTTCGTGGTGCGTTTCCACTTTCACACCCGCCTGGGGGTCATTCTTTCCGTAGGTTCAGTGTCTGGCTTGGCTGATGCTATTGGTGCATTTCTCTACCACCTACACTGGACAACAAGCTGCGGGAAAGGGCTGCCTCACTCTGCCTTTACCCCTGAAAGCACCTAGCGCAGGTGGAGAGTCACCTGTGAAAAAGGAATTGTAGGTGTGTCCCCTTGTCACTGGGCATTTCTCCTGGGCCACAGTGCAGTTCTGCCCATTAAACCTTCGCACTAGCCCATGTGGGGAGAAGTATGAGCTTCGTGGGGAAAACGACCGTCTGAAGCTCAGAGGCTGCTCAGGCCGGGGCATTCAGGCTGTGGTGGCCCCTGGCTGAGCCAGGCCCCCGCTCTCGAACTTGTGCACACTGACCCGGCCACCCTGGTGGACGCCGAGTGTCCACAGGCCGACCTAACCGAGTGCCCCGGACACTGCCAGACTGCTTCTAGGAGAAACTACTGCGGAAAATCTGTCATTTTGAAAAAATGCCAAGATATTTAAGAAATGTTAAACTTGTTACTTTTTAAAAAAAAGTTAGATTCTTTTTCTTTCTCCTGCGCTCAGCTGATTTCCACCTGAGCCTAAAACACCCGCACAGTTGTTTTTTTTTTTTTTTTAAGAGACAGCAAACGTTTAACTCTTACCAACAAATTTCTGAGGCATAGAGCTCTTACGTTTGGCGACGTTACTTGCTAGTCTGTCCAGCACGAGGGATCTCTCTGATCCTGTCTTGCACAGGTCTTCTGCCATTTCACTGTGATTAGTTTCTTCTTTAATGACTAAAGTCAAAGACAGTTAAGAGAGGCCAGTTTAGAAATGCTTACGGTGAAAGGATTCAGTCACGTCCAGTGCTAATCTGACATTTGTTAAGCCTACAAAAGCCAGGCCCTTCGCACAGATTATTTCTAATCTTCCCAGCAACCCTGCCAGGCAGACAGGGGTTGAACAGAGCCACCTGCTAAAGACACCTGCTCACTGCACATTGTCCCCTGAGCCCAAAGGACCAAGCACCACCACTAACACCAGGAGGTGGGCTGTGACGAGTAATTGTGTCCCTGTGACGAGCCCTCTTCACTTGTCAGGTGCTCCCAAATTCACTGACTCAGTCAATCCTGACGTCATCACGTTTCTGAGAATGAAAGAACTGTCAGAGCTGAAAGTGATCTAAGGGTCCGACTCCACCTACAGGCACAGGGAACCGAGAAGCAGAAGAAACGCCCGAGACACTGCAGCAAAGCCTGGCAACACGGAGACAGAACCCAGCACTCCCAATCCCTGAACACAGCAAATTCTGGAAAATCAAATAATACCCGCAGATTATAGAATATTTAGGAATTGTGGAGGTAATTGTTGGTGTAGGAAGTATTTCTAGCCCATTTTTATTTTTCTTATGTCATCTCTTTGTTTCTACAATCGAAGATACAACTTTTTATCCTGTGTAGTCTCATCTATATTCTAGTTTTTACAGTTGGGTTTTTGGTAATATATGTTGTCCATCTGCTTGCAATTTATCCTAATGTATACGGAGCTGAAAATGTAAATTGATTATCTTCCAAATAGATAACCACTTCCTCCAACACCGTTTCTGAACAAACCATTTAAATCCCACTGCCAGGTGCCTCCTCCTTCCTCGGACGTGACGTGCTGCTTTACCCTTATCTGCTATTGATTTGTCTGTCTCTTCTTCAAGCTGGTCCATATTACAGCTACATTTTAATAAGCATTAGACATTCTGCTTTCAAAAAAATGCCAAATCCCTGACTGATTTTTCCGGATATACTTTACTATATATGGTTACCAAATTCCAATCAAGTTTACAAACCAAGTTTATGCTAAATCGTGCCTGGATTTGGGGACACACATGTGCAGTGTCTGGTCCTCTCTCACTCTTCAATCTCCCACATTTTCTCTCCGTGTGGTTTGGTAGCTTCCTTCATTATGTCCTGCACATCACCTGCTAAAGTTATTGCTAATTATTTTATGTCTTCCTTGTTTCGGTATGATTACCACTTTGAAAAAATATATTTCAAATTTGTTATCACTAGTATATGTAATTTTTCAACACCAAAAACACGTGTTTCTTATTAAATGGGCAAATGTAATACCCTGATTTATATGAAGGATACACGTAAAACCCATCAAGTTCAATCCCACTGGTTGTGCTTTTGGCCTGTCGCGCTCACATGCTTCCTGTGTGTCCATCCTTCTCCGCACAGCAGGGTGCTGTGGCGTGCCCAGGGCACCTGCCAGGCTGCAGGCTCCTGCCAGCACCAACCCTCAGAGTCATCACCATGAAGAACGGTTCAGCTCAGAGACCCCGGGCCCCTGGCTGCTCTGCCCTTGATGCAGTCCCACTCAGGGCTTGTAAACACAATTTGTACACTTACGGCTCAAGAAACACTTATGTTTTCCATAAAGACATTAGGAAATTATAACGGGTGACCAAAATGCCTTTGCCTAAAAGACACTATGATTCATAGAATGTAATCTTTTCTACATCCTATCAGCTAGGTTTTGTGTGTACCTACTCCACCAGAATGGCCCCAACCTAAGGGGGTTGGAGAGGGAAGAGCCTGCTTGGGTGTCTGAGTGAGTGCTGAGGAGCTGGTCCTGGGGGGCGTGGCAAGGACGAGATGAAGATGTACGAAGGGCCCAGGTTCAGCTGGCCCTGGCACCGCAAACCTAGGGATCAGGACCCCCACCCCGCCCACTGCCTGCCCTCCGAGTCCCAGACGTCTTTGGAGGACTTCTGTTCAAGTGCTTTTATGGATTCCCAAGTCCCTCCAACCGGCACACGAGACACCTTCTCATCTCCTGAGGACAGGAGCATGATGACACATCACTGGTATTCCAAGCCATGTGGTCACCAAAGGGGGAAATTAACACGTTAGCACTGAATCGATTTTCACCTTCGGGTCATATTCAATGCCTAGCACGCTGACCTATCAGCTTATTGGTATCGACAGCCAGTAGAAGAGAATTAAATGTCAATCCTCACGTGACCCAAACTCCCTCACTCTCACAACTGTGCCTTCGCTTATGTTTCCTTCTGCATGGTTGGCTGGGCAGGAATTATCACTGCTGTTTATGAGATGAGCTCACGGTCACAATCAGGAAAAGATTCCGAACTGAAACTTGAACCCAGGACTCAGAGAAATGCATGCATGCTGCTTGCCCCCTGGAAGAAGCTCTCCCCCTGCTGTGACTTCACAGCTTGTTTCTTTGGAAATGAGGCCAGTGCGGAAAACCCACGTGCTCTGTTTCTCGTTCATTTTGTCTTCTCAAGGCCCCGTGTAGTTTTAAAGGGAAATTCAGACTACTGTGCTCAACAGGGCATGGCGTTGCAGGTCAAACATCCTCAGCAAACATTTGCTAAGTAGACAAATGGCTATTTAACCATTAATCAGCAGCTCTTACTTCTGAGATCCATTCTTTTGTTTTTTATAGGAAAATACAATATATGAGTATTCACATTTTATTTTAAAGGAGCATAGATCATCTTCTCATCCTTCAGTCTCCTGCCCTGGGATATGGCCACAAATTGATGTGTTACATCATTATCATTATTGTTGTTTTTAATAGCTAATGTCCCATCTTCCATGGACCCTCAATACCTTTACATTCTAGAAACAGACCTTAGACTCTGAAGGAAGCTAAATGATCACCTCACGGGATCTCCCTATTTCACAGGTGAGAAGAGTAAGTCCCAGAGAAGTCAGCCATTGGCCCCAGGTCGCCATCTGACGGGTAGGGAGACAGCATGGGGATGGCAGCACTCTCAACATGTGATAAGCGGCCTCTGAATGCCGACACCATCTGACTCCCAGGGCCTCACTCTGTTCTCTCCGGCTCTCTTTCCGCTGCTCGCATAACCTGTGTGTTCCCAAACGTACCTTGTGTCATGGAACTGTACACTTAGAAAGGGTGAACAGCCTGGTTTCTGTGATGGTTGCCTTATCACGATAAATACAATAAAATACAATAATCAAGTAAAATTTAAAATTACAAATATAATCTGAGTGTCCCCTGGTGGATTTCCTTTTTGAGCCATTCACTCAAGTCTGAAAGCTGAATGAGGCTTCATAAATTCTCAACCGTTAATTGAACTCCTACTCCTTGGTCCAGTGATAATTTCCCCAGTGGTCGTGCTAAAGGAGCCGTGTTTTGGAAGAGGTTGATCTATTCCTAAATGTCTTCTGTGTTAATGTTAGGAGGTGCCTTTGTGGACTGAGTTCCGCCCATCTATCCCTGGAACTGTCCCTTTGCTGGAGATTGGAGGGAAGTGCCATCTTAAGATCAGCACACTGCAGAGCATCTGAGCTTGGAAGGAAAGGCAGCCTTCCCCTGAACCCGGGGACAGCGCCATGCTGTCCACTGCCGGCTTTTCTACCAAGCTCCCTTTCTTGTTTCAGACAGATGCCCAGCCCCGTGAGTGGAAACAGTATGGAAACTCTTATTTGATTAACTTCACTAATAGTTTTTCAAACAAGAGTTCACATCTTATTTTGGTTACTAAGCACAAAGAAGCAGTCAATAGTCCAGGTTTTTTTTTAAAAAAAGCAAATACAAAAAACAAAAACAAAAAACCCACACAAAAAAAGCAAACTTTCAAGGGTCACTATCATCTCAGAAGCTTCCCCGGATTGCAAGAGGAAGGGGTTTGAAGGCCAAGCTCTCTGGTGAGATGAAGACTTTGGCACAGTGTGTTGCCAGTGGAACGGTGTGGTTAGAGTGGCCAAAACTCCCCTGGGTCCCAGCGAGGCGGTGCAGGGCCCTGGCTCCCCGTGGTGGCCTCGGTGCTGTGGGCGCTTACCTGGGTACAGCGTGCCTGGAAGGCCCATGCTTTGCAAGTAGTTGTGGCAACGCTCTTTATGTTCCTCTAAAGAGCTTCGCTGCTTATAGCTTCGGCCACAATATCCACATTTGTGAGGTTTACCAACTGCAGAAAACACAATCGAGTTCAAGACCCCAATTAAATGCCGGCCTTATGTGTAAGGGGAATGCATGCAATACAGTCATTACCAAAAAGTCAAAAAAACTCTGCTCTTGAGATCTCAAAGCATCATGGACTCGGGCAGAATTACTACCTTTAAAAATGTTAATGCCCAGGAGTTTCCTTCATTGTACCAAGAACGCCTGTCAATCCTGTTTCATCTTGATTTGTCCACTCTACTGACCACCAAATTCTCCGATTTAATTGACTGAAATCTATCTTTTAACTGGAGGGAAAGAACCCCGCGGTGTTGTAATATGAGGGGGGACAAGTGGACATGGAGGGAGGAAGACGCCGAGTTGGCTGGATAACACAGAGTCACGTCCACAGGTGGGCCAGGTCTGGCGACCACAGCGAATTCCGTTCCAGGAAACCCAACTGGGTAATTTGAGGCTCTAAGGAATCACAGGGGATCGATTGACTTTAATGAAGTGAGCATTTTATTTCCAAAATGTATTTTCTGGTTCTAACTTAGTCAAGTTCTGTTTTTGTCCCAAAGAGCTTTAGGAGGGTGTGGTTTCTAGGCCAGCCCCGTCCAACCGAACTTACTGTGACGATGGAACTGTCCTGTGTCTGTGCCATAGTGCTGTTCAGTCCAGTGGTCATCGGCCACCTGTGGCTACTGACACTGGAAGCATTCACTGAGGACTGAAGTTTTAATTTTGTTTAATTTTAAATGGTTAAAATTACAATTTAAGGACCCCTTATGGTCAGTGGCTACTGTGCTGAACCATGCAGTTCTGTACAATGAGTTTAGTTCTTCCTGAATCTTATCGAGTGGTATTTTAGGAAGACTAACACAGATTCATACCACGCCTAATTTCAAAGACTTTGATAGCATTTTAGGAGATTTTAAGAGATGAAGTGGATAAAATTTCTTCAATTACTAATATAAAGAATATAAAGTTCCATCCTAAGACCAGAACAATCTTCTACTTCCTTCTCATATTGTTAGGTTTTACATATTTGAAAGTATTATATAGAATTAATACCATCCAAATAGGAATGTTTGGTAAAATGGTTTAACTAAATCTCATATTAGTTAAATGTCTTCCGTAGGTGAACAGAAGCTATAGTTTAAGAAGACGAAGACAAAACCCCAAATTTGACTTCTGGAACATTTAATAGAGGAAGAAGAGGGTCCTTATCTGTAGAAAGTGTTGTATTCCTAACATGAGGGAAATAACATTGAAATACACAATGTTGCCTAAAATTGCAAATTCTATTGAGTACTGCCTTTAGAAACTGACAGCATATAGAGCAGCTCTCAGTGTCCTTTCCTGGAAAAGCTATAACTTTAGCCAATTCATATATATGTATATGTGTGTATACGTATATGGCACATATGTGTATATATATATATATATATATATGTATATATATGGCATGGTCTCAGAATATCCATTTTTCTGATAAAGGATTGATTTTAACTCTGGAACCTTACTGTCAGCAATAGAACTGAAGTACATCTCAAAGCATAGCCCAATATTCTGTACCATGTTTCCCCGAAAATAAGACCTAGCCGGACCATCAGCTCTAATGCATCTTTTGGAGCAAAAATTATTATAAGACCCGGTATAATATAATATAATATAATATAATATAATATAATATAATATAATATATACCAGGTCTTATAGTAATGTTTGCTCTAAAAGATGCATTAGAACTGGTAGTCCGGCTAGGTCTTATTTTTGGGGGAACATGGTAGGAAAGACATCTCTAGCTAAGCTTGCAGCTTGCAAAGAAAGCAGTGAAGAGGGAAGGGGCTCCCTCCCCTCCCCTGCCAGACCACCCCAGCCCCTCTTGTTGTCAGGGTGGGTCAGATTCTCCACTTGCATCACCACTGATGGGTTGGTCTTTGGGACCTCAGGCCACCTGCAGTTGCTAGGGTAAGTTCTGAGGCTGATCATGTTTTTAGTGGAATGGGGGAGTGGCCATTTCACAACGGAATAGAATGTGGCCACATCTGAGTTTGTAGACACAGGCTGAAATCTTAATTTCGTGCTACTGAAATCATCTGTAGAACTTGAATCATTGTTTCTTTCCAAGAGCTGTGTGTCAGTGGCACCTTCAGATGGCAGAGTTACCAGCAGCCCTGGGTCAATGGTGTCTTTCTCACATCAGTATTGTCTTCTCTCTCATCAGTGGGTCCCTATAGGCATAAGCTGTGCAGAGCTACCACTGTCAGAGCAGGACACCGTCCCACATTGAAGGAAACGAGCATACGTGGAGCCATGCTAAAACAATACTACATTAGATGTCCTGACGTCACAAGAGGAAAGAAAAGGGAGCAGCTTCACTTTAGGTTTTAGGGATTGCTGTGCAGGAGAGACGGCTGTTGCACCTCAGAGAATCTGGGCTGAATACGATGTGGTTGGAAAGCTGAGGACGAGTCTGCTTTCAGCCCTCGTGGCACTTCCTGCTCCCTACCATCCCTGGGCAGTATGACTGCCCTCTGTGCTGCTGTCTGCCTGACGCCTTAGAAGTGATGTCTGCGGGGTTTCTTTGTCCCCTGTCACCTCTTCGGCACTATGCACAGACCGCATAACCCTCACATCTGAAGCCTCCACTCCCTCCTGCTCACCTTCACGTCTACGTGGGACCACACACATGCTCCTCATTATTGTCACATGGAAACATTTAAAAATGCTTACTGTCACACTGTCATCATCCCACTTTGGGAGAGCCCCCTAGTCTCGCTGGCCCCTATAGCAAAGCCCCCCCAGGCCTCAGCAGGTGCCCGCCTCTGATGGGGTGTTGCTGGCACTGGCCCCCCGGCGGCCCCTGCTGACCTGCCTGCTCTGGGGGACGAGCAAGTCCTGGGCTTTGTATGGCTCTTCCTTGGACTATTTTAAGACCCTCACTCCAGTCATCACGGTTTTCTAACTAAGAGTGTTTTGGGTGCCTCCTTTGCGTTGGCCATCAGGAAGGAGGTCAGAATGGACAAAGGTGACCTGGCTGAACGCTAGTCCTGCAGGACCCTTGCCCCTTGCTCCTGGATGAATGCCTGCAGGTGCCACTGCAAGAGAGCGGCCAAGTTTCCCACCATATTTGCTAAAGTGCGTACCACGCCCCTTTCTGGGATTACGTACAGACTTGCACATTTTTGGGGGCACATCCCTGAATGTAAACATTAGAAACTCACCGTTCAGCTTGGACTCAAGCCCTTCTTCTATCGGAGTCTCTCCTATGCCTCCCGCCCCAGAGACCAACTCTCTCCTCCCCGTGCTCCACCGTCTCCTTGGACGCTGTGTCACAGCTCTTGTAAGACACTGGTGATTTGCTACTTTGCCCCTATGTCCTCCACTGGAGAATGGGGTCCCTGGAGTGCTCAGTACATGGGTGACAGAGAAAGTGACACAGGAAGAGGATTCTCAAACCCAACGTTAACTACACTTATCACATTTGGGAAAGACATGGCCTGAGCCCAGGAAAACTTCCCCAAGGACACGCATCCCTGCTCTGGGGGAGGTACCTCTGTAGGTGCTGCCCTGGAGATGTCTGGCCGGAGCTGGTCGGAAGCCTCTGCCTCTCCCCCGGCGCCCTACTTGGGAGAAGTCCCCGAGACAGGATGGTTAGGATGGGAACTCCATGAGGGCAGGGGTGATGGCCCATCTTCTCCTGTCCCCAGAGCCTCCCGCTGTGCACCATGGCAAACACCCCTGGGGATGGCGTGTGTGCCGTACCCTGCGGGCCCCACCCTTCCTCCTCTGATCTGTAAGATTGTGGGGCTACTTGATCATGAAAAATAGCAAGAAAGATTTCTCAGGAGGTAGACGATCTAATCCAATCAAAGGCGGAATGTACTTCACAGATTGGGAGTGTTTCGAGAACACATCCAGATTATTCAGGATGTGTTTACTCAAATCTGGTCATGGCCCCAAACTGGCCTCTCCAACGGAGGCCTTGACTGGCTCCTGGCGTGAGAGTTATACTCAGGCCAGTCCGGGCAGCATGCCCTCTGGTGACAGGTGTCCATCCAATCAGGACAGGTGACTACAAGCCCTGAATCACCTCCTACCACCTCTGCAAAGAAACCATCCCAATAATAGCTACAGAAATGTCTGCATAACCCAGCAATGCACGTGACTTAACAGTCACTGTAGATAAATGTATTGGGGAGCTTTGCGGGTATTAGCAGGACACCCAGTAAAAGTACTTTTGGAAAAGCCTTTACAAAGACCCACTTACCTGAAAAAATGGATGAGGCCTCCTTTAACACAGTCTACCTAAGGCAGGATGTCTGTGTACGTGAGATTTCCCCACCCGGAAAATCACAGAATATGAAGGGGACACTGATACCACCACAGTCATCAGAGTGACCAGTCCCCGATGGACGGCTGTGCCCTGGGATCGGGCCAGCCAACAAGGAGGGCTGCCTCGCCCACACGCAGTACAGGGTGGCTTCCGAGTCCCCGAGCCCTGGACTGCACCCAGAGGACCTACCGGAGTGCGTCCTCAGGTGGCCCGTGAGGGCGTCCCTCCGGCGGCAGGCATAGTTGCACAGGTGGCACTTGAAGGGCTTCTCCCCCGAGTGTAACTTGATGTGACGGAGCAGGTTGCCCTTCTGCGTGAAGGAGGCCCCACACTGGCTGCACTGGAAAGGCCGCTCTCCTGGGAGGAAGACAGGGAGCCGGTGAGAGCGGGCCTCCACGGGGCGGGAGGATGCCGCCGCCACCCGGCCGGCCGGCCGGCCAGAAAGTTGTTTCCCACGGGCCTGCGGCTTCCACCGCGGCAGGTTTGATAGAACACGAGGCTTTCAGACTGAACCTGCCAGCTCCTTAACGCTTCACTGGTTGGGTCAATTTGATCTGAAAATCTAATTTTTTTCCCCTAAATCAGAATGGCACATCACAATGCAAATTCAAACTCATTTAAATAAAGTGACTGCAACATTTTGTGATGAAGAGCCACTCTTCCTGATGAGCAGTTTTGGAATAAACCAATATCCAATTTTGCGTGTTGTGGCATTTGGTGGGGTTTTTAATGTGGCTTTTTTCAAAGGGTCTTTAAAATATGCCACTGAAGCAGCAAAATAAAAAGGAAACTCATTAAAAATGCATTTCAGGATCACAAGTTCATTTCAGCGTTACATTCTTATATTTAAATGAAAGGCACTTCATTATAACAGTTATAATAACTTCTTTTCATTTACATTTTCCCTGTATTTTCCCTTTCAATTTCTTCTCCATTACCTGTCTGTCCCTACGCAGGCAAATCAGGAAAGAGACAGACAGAGAGAGTGTGAGGGGGAGAGAGTGACTAAAATGTGAAGTGAAGAAACCGGAGGAAAGTCCTCAGCGCCCACAGAAGTCCCGGGCCCTGGGGGGCAGGACCGCGTAGCACAGCTGCCTGCCCGAGGCTCGGGCTCTTGGCTTTCCTCACAGATCCTAACGTCTTGCTGCTACACTGGCCCAGATCCACACAAGACAAGCGATGTTTTCAGTCCAAATATGCTAAGAGATGCCATGTAGGTGTTCCTAGGAATCCCCTCCCTGGGGTGCTGCCGGAGAGGTGACCACGGTGTGTGGCCGTGCGCGTGCCTGTGCCCGGGACCCAACACAGGGATGAGCAGGCATCTGTGGACAAGAAATAAGCTATGGAGTCGTCACAGGCCTGGGGATCTAAATGTGTGAACACTCCGTTTAACTGTCACCTAAGAGTGATGGGTGCATTTGTCACGTGGAAATAAACATTAAAACTTTCTCGGCAACACATGCTTTTTTTCCTTTTTTTTTTTTTTCTTTTTGTAGAAGAGCTCTGTGTGACCGCAGTATCTGTACTTCCTGAAAACGCACTTCCCAGGAACAATTTTTTCTTAGGAAAAAAGAATGTGTTTACTGTGTATATTTAACAGCCTTCCCATTTGATTAACATGACTTTGGCAGACGAGACAGCACTTACCAAAAGTGATTAGCCGCATATCTGGTACCATTAGAATCTACACAAACCTAAAATTTAACCTGGAAAGGCTATCTGGGCACCTGAATTTCATGATTACCACCATTTCTATTTTACGTAGGGAGGACTGAGGTGCTACTGTAAAAATGGAAACTAATTTACAACGCTGTTCCGCTATGGACCAATCGGAAGGGCCCTGGTTCTAACCAGCAAGCATTTGGTATTTTCCCAAATCTTTACCTGGACTGGACTTGGCTGAGCAGAAAAACAGTTTAAAGTCATGCAGGTGAAAAGGTGATGGTAAAACTAACTAACTATAACTAAACCTCTGAGTTAGAAGCCCGTGAGGCCGGCAGCCAGGTAGCCTGAGGAGCGTCTGACAGACAGAGATCCTTCAATTATCTGTTAGAAACGCTCTGGGCCTCCCCACACACGTGAGTGAAGGTACATGTTTATCTCCCAAGCAGATGGAAGGACAACGTGAAGTGGGATGGTCCCTCGTGCCTCCCGCTCTGCCAGGCTGGCCCCTCAGCTGGGTGTCCTGCTAGGACAGTTGGGAGGGAGGCCTCCTGCCTTGAAAAGACTGAAGAGAAGGACGCAGGGCCCTGCTGGTGAGCGAGGTGTGTGGACCACCCAAAGCGAGCGAGGCCCCCTCGCTGGGTGAGGTGCCCCTTCCCTGATGACAAGGTGCCACCTCCGTGTTTTTCCTGAGGTCTGAAGGGGGAAGGGGAGGTCCAGGCGGGACCTCACGCTTGAGCCCGTGTGTCTGCAGGAGCAGCCAGCCAGCCGAGACAGAGAGGACATTTCTTAAAGCCTTGTCCCTCTTCCTCAGAGCAGGACAGGAAGGAAAGAAAGGCAGCTGCTTCTTCTAGAGTAAAATCTGTCTTCTAATTTGAGCCTCTGGTTCTTGTGTATCCTGCTGCCTGCTGTCTTACTCCTGCTGACAAGCTTTTCTGGAAATCCGTGTGTTGGTGACGGTCTGTGCTCACGTGAATACGTAACAGGGCATGGGGACTCGTGAAGTGAAAACAGTGTTTCCTGAAGTGACAGCGCAGAGCTCGGACTCAACCTAGTTTCCCTCTGCAGGTGTTAATGGGGAAGGGAGCCCGGGAACACGCCTCGCCATCCGTGCTCAGCTCTGCTCCCCTCCCGCAGGTCGCTAGCGGGCTTACTGTAGCGAAATGAAATCAAGTTTCTCCAAGGTCGCATCTCCTTGTATTTATTTAACTGGGATTCAGAACTTAGTTTTCAATCCCAGTGACTCTAGACTCTGTCATTCCAGGGACTCTGTTAGGATGTCTGAGCCCCTTCTAATGACTTCATTGGGTGAAGAAGAACATCTTCATGGATGCCGCATCAGAAAGTTTCTGCAGGCGTGTGGGAAGAGGGCGCGTTTAAAGCGTTCGTTGTACCTGAACTGTGGGCGGGGCTGTGTTGGGGCAGCGGAAAAAGCCTTGCCACTCAATGCTGTGCTTAGGAAGCCTGGTGACTGCGCCTGGTCCCCTCAGATGGGAACAGAGTGGCTGCAGGACTGTAAGGCAACCGTAATCCAGGCACTTTTCTTGGTCTTTATTGTTAAAAGTCCCATCGTTTGGAATAACGACACTGCGTATTTGCATGGCGGGACCACACTGCACTGCTTGCTTCCATACACTCTGCGCTCTGATTCTCACGTGAACCCTGAGATGCTGGAGGGGAAGGCATTACTCTTATACGTGCGTTAAAAAAAAAAAAAAGTAAAACCGAATAAACCGAGGGCAGTCAGGTGGTGGTACCAATAAGCCATTTAGAGGAGGTTGCCAGTGGCTCCTCACCGAGGGGCTGACGTGGGCAGAGGACGGCATCCTGTGGTGGGAGAGAGCCCAGGAAAGCTGCAGACTATCAGGGAAGGATCTCGGGGGGCAGGCCCACTGGGTGGTGGGCAGGTGCGTGTGCTGGCTGCCTGGGGTCGTACCCGGGCTCCCAAATGACGAGCCCCCCGGAACGGCACAGTTCACGGTCCACCCAACAGCACACCCTGCCATCTGCACAGCGTCCCCAGGGTCCCCTGCATTTTCAGGAACCCCCAGGGATTCATGTGGTCTCTAAGTTCGAGAGGCACTGCTCTAGAATGTTTCCAACTTGGGGAATGTAGGGTGGGTGTGGTTAGTAAAGTATGCCTTGTCTGACGCCTGTCACTCACTTTCCTGGAGAATGGACTCCTCCTCGCATGTCGTTATTCAAACCTCCTTTGACCCATGTAATTCTGTATCTACCTATGACCTTCCACATTTACGCGGGTGGAAACACCTTAAGGAGGCAGCCCATGCATGCATTGTTTCAGCTTTTTTCTTTTCCAATTAAAGTCAGGGCAGGGACCATAAAACTGATGGCAGGTATGTCCCTATTTCTAGAATTTCTTGTGTGTGGGCAAAGGCCTCCATGGACTGGTGTGGACTCGGCACTTCGCTGCTATTTGTGGAGAGAAGTGGGCAGCAAACAGCTGCTGCATCTGTGCATGTCCACACCTGGCAGGTGTGTTCATTAGACACAATTAGTCTTTTGCTCAGGGAAGGCACTCATTATATTCTGGCAGTTTAGATTCATTTGTCAAATACTTATTTAAGAGAATTTTCACTGTATAACCAGGCTTTCCATGAATTAGCAGGAAAGTAATTCATTTGTGAGGGCTATTGCTCCATCGGGAATGTATTCTCACGGTCCCAGTGTATTCTGCTAAGTGTCTGTCACAAGGTGACCTACCTTTGCTTTAATCTCCACCTCATTACAGATGGGCACAGCCCCACTACTCTCCTGCACCTGCTACTTACAGCTGGATGTGGCGGGTCTATTTCACTGGATAATGAGAGGATTCGGGGCACACCAGGCAAAGCAAATGTTGCTTAATTGTAGAAGTCAAATTTCTATTGAAAATGAATGCTTATTGAAAATAAACATATTGTATGGTTTTCCAGATGTACTACAAATGGAAGACATTGTGTTAGAAACTGCCCTGATTCAAATTTAAAAATCTGAGTAGGTCACCTTGTGTTAGACACTTAGCAGAATACCCTAGGACCGTGAGAATACATTCCCGATGGAGAAATAGCCCTCGCACCCACATTACTTTTCTGCTAATTCATGGAAAGCCCGATTGCGCAGTGAAAATTCTCTTAATTCAAATTTAAAAATTTGAATCTGCACAAGTGGTACATTTCCTGACAACCAGCTTTGGTGCTCAATGAATTTTCCGAATTCCCTCTTAATTTTTGGTCATCTGAATTTGTGTGACGTCGTGTGAGACTCAGGAGATGTAATCCGGCTGTGCCTCTGGGATATGCTTTTCATCTGTTTTGTCTGTTCCTCCTGCGCTGGCAGGTACTGGCTTTGTGGTGACCTACTGATGCCACCCCCCAGGCAGGAATGACTCAGGGTTTCCATGTTTTAGGTTCGAACATTCAGTGACCACTAGAACGGGTGAATTTATTGTGGTTTGTCCACCTTTAGGGCAGACGAATAAACTTTCTGTTCAATTCAAGACACCCCATGTATACAGTTCGTTAAAGGTAAAATGCATCCTGTTAATACTGTATTTTGAAGACCCTCTCGTGTCACTAGTGGTGGCTGGACAGTTTGGTGGAAAAGCATGTGACTGGTCAATCGCCAAGACCGGGGACTGGTCACTCCACGGAGGGGGCAGACCTGAGACTCCACCTCCCCCACTCCAACGTGACAACGTCTTAAGAGCGTGGGCATAGCCATCGGACACGAGACTGTCCTCGTTCCTTCGTTTTTGGACACAGAATACTATATTGTCTTATACTCCCAAAGCCTCCAACAGACAGGGGTTTGAGGATTAAATTCTTTACCGATTTTGAGATGACAACTGGCGGCAATGAAAGGACCATGTTCCAAGGGTCATCGTTGGAGGGCGGGCCATCGGGAAAACCACGTGAACTCTTTCTGAAAGGCTACACCCCGTCTTTCACTAATATTTAAGAACCAAACCCTGATAGTTCAAATACAGAAAAAATGCAATTTTACTCAGGGTTCCTCAGTGGCAAGCCTGAGGCCGACGTTTTGATGCATTAATCTTTTTTTTTTTTTTTTTTTTGGATCTGTCTTGTTTTCTTAAAGGCCAACAACTTGGCGGGCGCCACCGAACAGCGCAGTGGCCAATATTCAGTGGGTATCACCGCCGGCCCTTGCACACACACAAGAGGCCGCTAACTTTCCCTTTCTGTTTGTTGCTGAATTGTCTACGGTCGGATGGGTGAGTGTTTAGCAGTCCCGCCCGACGTCGTTTGGAATGAGAACGTGACGCCCTGCTATGGCGTGGAGCCACCGCCGCGCGCCCGTCTTCCTGCAGCACCCTGAGCACGACAGCCCAGACAGGATGCAGAAGTGCCTCCTGCGACACCCCCAAGCCTTACCAGTGTGGCTTCTCTTGTGGACCATGAGCACATTGGGACCGATGCAAATTATCCCACAGACATCACACTTTAGTTTGCCGTTAGGAAGTCGAATGCCTCCAGCTCCCGACAAAGCTCTGCCGCCTTGGCCACTGTGGGAGCCATTCATTTTCTCTCCCGAGGCATCAAGCACTCGTAAATCCTCGGCACATGCTTCCCCATTCATTTCACAGGCACGCCCATTCTCTTCATCACTCTGAGTCTCTACTTTAACATTACTGGCTGAAAGACACAATACAGGGCGCCACTCAGTGTCATCGCAAAAACAAAACAAAGCAACACAGCAGCAAAAAGATGACCCAACGGGAGCAGAAAGCTCCTAAACAGAGGTTCTCAGCAGCTTCCGCCACGTGGACGGCGTCCCTGAGTGGTGGACGGATCAGCCCATGGGGCTGTGAGGGCCTGGGACAGGAAACCAAGGCATTGGGGACGACCGGCCTGCCCTCGCCGCAGGCACGAGTGGCAGAGCCTGAGAATGTGTAAGGGACCCATCCCTAAATCCTCACTGTGCAGCAGGGTCCTCTCTCTAAGAAAGTCAGGGTCACCAGACCCACAGTAACAGCCTGGTGTGGCCTCTGGAGTAACCGGAGGCCCGCTACCAGGTGGCACCTCTGCCAGGAGAGCCCCTCACAGCAGCAGCTGAGTGCTGTCCTGTCATCCAACCTCCCGGGGTCGCGACCTTGTTTGGCGAGAACCCTACTTAGTGGTTATCGAGGCTGAGAAACTGCTACTTATAGCGTTGCCTTTCCTCGTGTCATGTATTCATGAACTCTGGGACCAAACTCAGCAAATGCATGCGCAA
Organism: Rhinolophus ferrumequinum; assembly: GCF_004115265.2. Classification (NCBI taxonomy): domain Eukaryota; kingdom Metazoa; phylum Chordata; class Mammalia; order Chiroptera; family Rhinolophidae; genus Rhinolophus; species Rhinolophus ferrumequinum. The sequence continues at coordinate 2,299,340 of NC_046303.1, read as the reverse complement.
CTTCTGACCACAGACTCCTGGAAGATTTGTTTGCTTCTTTAGTACATAATCATTCTAACTCCCTTTTATTTCGTAATTTATTTCGTAAAAGATCCATCCTAAAATAGAGCCACGTTTTCATCAATTTCTTGTGATGGCTGAAGGGTCGGTTGGGGTCGTTGTGAATGGAAGAGACTGAGACCTGCTTTTCAGAGGGAGCCTACGTGTGGGGTGAAGGGCCAGTGTCGGGACGCAATGGCTGCTGTGTCCCCTGCCTTCTCCTTCCCTTCACGTCACATTTAGGGCAATTATTTATGTCATTCCCGTATTTCTCTTGGTAAACGCAGTGAGGGGCGTGTTATGTGCATTCTCCTGAAATACAGCCTGGGGGGGCGTGGAGGAACCCAACCCTGCCGGGAAAACCATTGTTTCCATCACAGTCTCCACAGGTCGGTGAGAGCACGCAGGAAACTGCCAAGGAAAACTCCCGGAGACAGGCGACAGTGACCACTGCAGCCTGCGGCCAGGGCTTTGGGTCGGTGGTCCTCCCCGTGGGGTCCCTGGACCAGCAGCAGCGTCTGAGAACTTGCAAGAGCAGATTCTCACGAACTCGCAGAGCGGGGCTGGTCCCCGCAGAGGCCTGTGACGTCCACCCGAGTCTGAGAACAACTGTTTATCATGGTCAACTTAACAGTAACTCTCCGAGTTGACTTTATCCAACACATCCCTCTACCTTTGGGAGTCTGGAGCCTGGACTCTGGTATCAGGCTTCTTGGTGTGGCACCCCAGCTCCACTTTCTCTAAGCTCCAAGACAGACCCCAGGCGAGCCACGTGACTTCTCTGTGACTGGGTGTCCTCATCTGCAAACATGGCACCGTTGCCACACTGGCCTCCTGGGCGGGGTGAGGTTTTGGTGGGTGAGCTGGTGAGAAGTTAGCTTAGGACAGTGGCTGCGTGTGGAGACCACAGACCCATCGCACTGGGGGGCCCCACCTCATCCCATTAATGTTGCCGGCACTTTAACTCCCAACAGCTTATGAGAGAGGACTGCTCGTATCCTATTTTACACGTGAAAATGCTCACGCACAGGGAGGGTGAACAACTGGCCGGGGGTCACACAGCTAGCAAGTGGCAGAGCTGGGAGATACTGCAGGCACCCTGACTGCTATCCAGCCAAGGTTTGCCCATTAAGGCTTTGGAGAGAAGACTTACAGATAGATAAGAGCATGGAATGAGTTAGCTGAGATCGCATCAGGCCCTGGATCACAATAAAGCAGGGGTGTCCAAACTGCGGCCCACGGGCCAACTGCGGACCATGATCCATTGTTAATTGGCCCGCAGCAAATTCCAAAAGTATATTTAGTTTCCTTAAATAAACCAGGTGAGGCAATACGTACTTCACCTCGAGTGAGGGGCCCGGCTGTGTGTGTATTTTACCGCATAGGGCCCTTGGTGAAACACGTTGAAAAGTTTGGACACCCCTGCACTAGAGTGTTCTGAAGACCCACTCATGGGGAATCTCAGAAGGGGCTTCCTACAGGATCCCGACACCGGAGGATCAGCAATGCCCTGTGTCCCAGTGGCCTCCTGGCCTCTCCCAGCCACCAGGGAGAGTCTTCCAGGCACGGGAGCGGGGAGACCAGACGGGCCGGGAGGCGGGTGAGTGGCTGGCAGAGGCTTTCCTGCCTGTGCTCTGTGGGCTCCGTCTCTCGGGGGCGAGCATCTGTGTCTTCATGGGGAAGCAGACTCATTCACCAACTGCCCACCCGTGTCTGCACCGGAAACATGACCATCCAGCTTCCAAGGCCTCTGAACTCCTTCACCAGGGCTGTTTCTAGTTGTCATCTTGTAGCGTCAGCACAAAGTGGCGTAAATGACTGCGTGTGAGAGAAGTTCTCCAACACGGAAGCTGACGCCCAGCCCAAGGGTGTCTGGCGCTGGAAGGAGACCATGTGGAGGGACAGCGTCGGGGTCACCCCTTGGCTGGCCCTCCAGTCGGCTCGATGTCATCAATTTAGAGGCCAGAAGTGAAAAGAACAGACTCCTGCTTTCCCAAAGACACACAGCAGTAGTAGATGGTTCCGGATGTTGCCTAGAACGCCCACTTGTTCTGCGTCAGGAAAGCCTGGTGTTTTGCGACCCCAGGGTGCTCTGTGGCTGGTGGGGATGGCTGGCGATGGTGTGGGGAGCGCAAGAGCAGCGCAGCACAAGGGTGCCGTCTGGGTTTCTGAGCCCAGGAGAGCACGCTCCCCTACGGCAGGCTGCTTGCAGAGGAGCGGACACTGTCAGGAGGGGAAGGATGACCGCGTGATGGGAAAGCAAGGGTGATGTCTCCCTGATGCCACAGAGGTCCTCAAGCCAGAAGACGCGACACCCGTCCCCACCTTGACTAGTGGTTCATGAAGGAGGGACTTGATGATGATTATGTCATGGGACATTTTCTCTGAGAACTGTCATGGGACCAAAACGCCAGGAGGCTACACAGGCCTGGAAGCATCTGACAAATTATCCTGAGACCACGGAGGACCCCCAGGTACAATGTTAGGTACACATGTTCAGCACCGGAAGACGCAAAGCTCAAAGAAGGAAATTCAGGACCCTGTGCTATTCTAGGTTTCTCAAAAAACGCAGACAAAACCCCCGGTCAGTGCGGCTAAATCAAGGAACCAGAGACAATGGGAACTGGACAGAGCTTCCACATAAGCAAATGCCACACACATTTCGAAACAGCAGTCCGACAGCAGAGGCCCAGCATTTTAGAGCTGGAAGCTTGCTAGCACTCTGGGCACAAATTCTGGGCCTTCTGATGACAGGGAAGTCTGTGGGGACTGAGAGTGGGAAAGAATGACTTCTGGGGCAAAGGGGGCTGCTGAGAAGAAATGGGCCACCGTGTCAGACGCAAGCGTGAGAGAATTTCCCTAAATGTAGAGGGAAGATTCTCGTCTCTGTGGACGGATGCATGGCAGAGATTTCTGCCCCCCGAGGAGGGTGTCTATGAAAACGGGTCTGCCATTGGGCTGGGAGGACAATACGGGCAACATGCTTATTATTTTTGTAGATGACAGAAATCAGGGCATGAAACTACCTTAATGGCAAACATAGACTGGATCTCAGAAGTTGAAATCTAATAGACGTAAATGTAAGGTCCACTTAAGTGAAAATGCACATTTAAAAACCACAAGCTTGGGATGGAAGCTGGGGTTGCAGGCTTGGCTTCATTATGTAAGTGTGAAAAGGCTTCGGGGGTTTTGGCTGATGGAAAGCTCGATTAGCAAGGAGGCTGGGAAAAAGATCATCCAAGATGCAGTCTTGAGGTCCTGCGTTAATCTAAATCTGGGTCCCTTGCCCTGGTCAGGCTGGCCACCTCCTGGAAAGGGCCACGCAGAGCCTGGAGTGGTCAGATGGAAGGAAGTCAGTGGGGGACGGAAGCCAGTTCCTGTGGGGACATCAGTGGGAAGTTGAATGTTCTGTACTCGGATGCAGCCCGCAGGTGTTTTCTGTATGGAAAGCTGAGCAGGGCTCATGCTGACCGCCTGCCTGTACTCTGCTCTGAATTCATACACCACTCCATCTGAGCCATTTCCCTGGACCTGGAGCTGCTTTGCTGAGATACTGTTTCTGTGAAATGTGACACTGTCCCTGAATAGAGGAACTATACTTATAAATACTGTGTAACTCCATCCTCCCACCCTTAGAAACATGTCTCTCTCAGTAAGGTGCTGGCCTGACCTGATGAAATATAGACCATGAAATGGAGCCTTGCACATGCCTTTACCCTGGGACCCGGGCTGAGGCCTACCCTGCAGCTTTTCCATTGACGGGGCCCGATTTTACTATTTAATAGGTGTGGCTTATGTTACGAGTGGATGTTTTCAACCCTGAGTCAAAAGCTGCTTTCCTTCCCAGAGGCTATAAAACCTCTGGAAAAATGACAATATCATTGTTACGTATGAAGCCTATGTTATTAGTAACAGCAGTCCTAAGAGCGGCCCGCAGACCCCTGGATGTAAGTGGACTCTAGCACGTAGACAGGTTAGCCCTGGAGAATCTGGAGAATCCAGGGGACCCAGGGTCGGGGGGCCGAGGCCTGAGGCTGCCCAGAGTGTTGTATGCTGTCAGGAAGGATTCAAGCTTCTGAGTGCACGGCTACAACGCACACGGCAGCCCCACCTTCCAACTGCATTACACTTCCTCTTCATTTTCTTTTCCCTTTGAGGCTGTGTCTTTATATTTACTGGTCAGGTAAATGTTTGTACTCAGACTGCATTTTTCCATCGAAAAGATATTCTGAGATCTTCACTACAGTATCCGTTTAGGCCACGGAACCTCAATCTTTTAAATCTTAAAAATGGGAGAAATAGTCCTGCAGCACTGCTGACTAGGCAGTAAAAATCAAATGGAATGAAAATATTTATACTGTATCTGGAATGAGGCTAATTTTGAGATGAAGAGGAGATATGTAGGTGTTTCTGAGGTGTCTCTAGGAGAGGTTTATGAAAACTTTTAAGCATCTTAAAGGTTAATGAAACCATTTATTATAACATATCATTTTAAATGTGGGATTTTTCCTTCTTTTTCTTGTCATGATGCATGCTTAGGAATATTTTTATCCTTATTTGATGTTTTAGGCCTTTAAATGGAATGATGTCAGAAAGAGAGAAAATAGGAACTGTATGAAAAGAGAACAAGTTACAAGCATATTTGCATTTCCTCAGGTAACTAGGGACGCAAACTGGGATAAAGAAGGTGGTCAAACAGGTTATGTTTTTAATTTTGAAGAAGGAAGAGGTGAGGGGTGAGGACAATTCTCCACCCTGACCACTAGGTGGTGATGTTGGCCCAGAACAGTTTGGTTGCTGTTTGCGTGGGGATATCTGGCGTCCCGATGAACAGCCACTGGTGCGAGGGGATATGTATGTACAGTTTGGGTACATACATCGGGGAGGGGGAGAAAGACCCTAATACTTTGTGAGCCCATGTGTATAAGGACATGGACAGGCAGTGCATCAAAATCTATATAATCTATCGTACAAAAACTCCAGTCTCACATATCTTTAAACGCAGCCATGTTTTATACAGTGTCTTCCCCAGAGGTCTGCTTCAACACTGCAATATGCTTGAGCCTACACATCCTCCGATTTAATGGCAGCCTGTCTTAGGTTGTATTAGCTCACTCTGAAGTGCCTTTGGCTTCACAATATTTCAACCATGTGACTGTTCATCTCAAAATTACAGTTAGTTCTCTGTCCCAGTACCTTAGTGTTTTATATAGTCATATATAAGCACACATACACATATGTACACATATGTAAATATTTATGTATGTACATGTGTACATATCCCACAGAAATAAAGATCAAGCTAGTGTTGAATTAAAGGACCGTCAGTAAGAGAAAGATCTCTGTACCTTTATACACGTACACTGGAAAAGCCGTCAATGTAGCTTGTAAGAAAGGGGCCTGCTTAGATTGACCCTGCGAAATCCTTTAGAGACCAGGATGTCAGACAGCCGTCTCTACCTGTTCCTGACGCCGTTAGATCCGAGCCTGTATTGCACTTGCTACAGTATTAACAAGCACGACCTGTGTTCTGATGTCGCTCTCCAATGTGAGAGAACTTACTCATACAGGTTCTCAAGCGTCTGAGTTCTAGGGGGCAACCCACTCGTATCACTTTGAATATTCAGCTACGGGTACAATTTTCAAAAGCACTGTCCATTCCTTAAAATACTCCTCCGAGAATGTTGCCCACATGTATTTATCATCTATCATCTCTCAATGCCTGAAAAAGAAAGATGAAATCCACACCTGCTTTTGGTTTAACAGCTCAGATCAGGAATGGCACCCAGGCACGAAGTGGGAAGTCTGTCGGCTCAGACTGTGAGGCCCCGGGCACCAACGGCCAACGGCCTGGAGGCCCTGCGACTTTTCTCAGTTCTGAAATTAATACTTCAGAGCGACAGAAGGAGAGGATGTGTCTTTCTCCTGTCCTACAAACTTGGGAAAATTATGTTGAGAACATGTTGGGTTGTTTCCTGGTGACAGAAAGTCTGGCCATTTTATCAGCTACTCAATAAAACAAGAGATAATACCAGGTTAATAACAACCCTGTTTAACAGCATTTAGTAGAGTAAGAATCCCATCAGAGCCGTTGCTGCGTCTCCCTCCATGGCCACCACAAAGGGCTCTTTCAACCATCTAAAATGTCACATACGTGCTTTATTGTGTAAGTGATGTACTTGATGGAATGGTCAATATTTATCTCATTTTGTCAAGTATGAAGAAAGGTGATGGAAAAAACATGCATTCACGATATTTACACTATGGCAACTGGGCATGAAATGAACACGTTTCCATGTTTTAGAAGCAAAGCGTATACTTACGAGAGAAAGATTTGGGAATTATTGCATGAAAATCCCTAAAGCCATCAGCCCCATATGCAACTGCAATAAAGAAGCAAAAAGAAAGAAAGCTGGGTTGTGATACCGTTTGACAGACGTAGTAAGAGTTTAAAAGAAAGCATTATTTTCTTAAATATAAGCAAGCATGGCTCAAAGCCATTATTTAATGACTGATCAGCGCCTGCTGCCCTCAAACACCTGAAAAGACAACAGTGCCTACTCAGGATCACATCATAGTGTTTGGAGCAACCTCGGTGTGGCAGACATCTCAGGGTGGTGACCTAAACCATTGCAGAACGATGGGAAATCTCAGCAGAACCGGTGCGAGCAATGTCTCCTGGGAGGCACTCGTCCTCCGCAAAGCCGTGTGCTCCTTCAGGGCGGACGGCACAGCACATGCTGTGCACCCAGCTTTTTCTTAGAAAGTGTTCACAGAAATTAGAGAACGTTCATGCGACACCCTGAGTGAGTGGGGGGAAATGAGTGTGTGCCTCTCCTTTGGTGAGAACTACCCAATTTCTGTGGGTGTTCCTTATCAGCTGCCCTCATAAATGTTATCAGTGCCTCGAATCTTCAAGTTCTCGTTCTGTTTTATAGGTCAGAGCTTCCCAGAGTGTGTCTTCAAACTAACTGGCTACCACGCACGCACATGTATGTACTGCATAAACACGCATGCAGTTTTCTCTCCATGAGTGCGGTCACAGTGACTCATTATGGGTACAGTGTGGCTGTGGAATTGAACTTGTTGGGTGAACTACTGAACTGACAGAGTACAGACCATGGTGTCCTGTAGGCCTCTGGACTCTGCCTGAGCCAGTGTTATCCCAAAATATCTGACCACAGACCCTCCCCCCCCATGAAAAACTTATTACAAATTGGGACAGTGGGCAAACACAATTTGAGAGATACTTCCAAAGCTGTTGCTTGAATGGACTAGCTTCATCGTTTCCTAACACTTAGTCTTCTACTTCTATTGTTCCTTGATCGTCCAAATCTAACAGAGAAAGTCACTACCATGTGCCTCATCACTCAGAGCTGGGTGGTCACGTGCTGGGGGGGTCACATGGTGAACAGTGTGATGCCGACCGCGCAGTGACCTCTGCAGGCGCTCGTCTTCACTCAGCTCTGACCCTTTCTGTCAACTTTTTGAACCTCAGTTGCTCTGAGTCAGGGAGGCATGACCATCTCAGATCATGGAGAAAAGGCGAAGGTGATTTCAAAGCTAAGTATCACCTTTTCAAAACTGGGGCATTACAATGCATGACCTAATACGTACCAAATGCTCTGATTAAATGACATCACTGCCACAAGTCCCTGAGATACTGCAGACTCTTGGACATGACTTGATTTGAAGGTCAAGCTTTAACACACTCTTTTAGCTCCAAGACCATAGGATGTGTGTGTTTGTGTGCGTGTGTATGTGTGTGCGTGTGTGTGCGTGTGTGTGTGATGAGCACAGCCCTGGAGGAATTCATGTTCACTGGGAAACCTTTAAGCTAAGGAGCCAAGGGGTTAGAACTGAATGTCATGTTATCTAAAATCTGTCTCATCGTTAGAGAAGGTAGACTGTGGGGGTCTTGGATGGTTGTAATATAAGCCTTGAAATACATAATTTTGTGAGAATGTTTTCCGTTTTACCTGTTACCATTTAATATAAATAATGTTATATCATTAGACATTAAATGTTCGTTTTCAAGAGTATCAGTCCTTTGCCTAGTATAATTCAAATTAACTTTTTAATTTTTTTCTTAATATTTGATTCCCTGAACATTATAACAAGTTTAAAAAAACAAAACATAGTAAGTAGTAGCCGCTCTGCTTCTCCATAGGAAGGCTGAGCTGGTGAGAATTCATAATGGACGGGTCACTATATACCACAGGGACACATGACAACTCACTCAGTCCTGTCCGGATGGCATGCCACGGCCTCCTGACTGTGGGAACTGTCCTGGCCTCAGTGGCCGCCTGGCTGTCCTTTCTTCTCTCCATGCTGCCACCCAAATCCAAACTTGAGGTCCCCGCCCAGAGCCAGCCCTCCTCCTGTCCCACAGGTGTGGTGCTGTTCTCTGGGCCCCACACATCCGGACGCACACGGTCATCTGTGTGGGCCTGCACAGCCAATTCCTCTCGAGTCCTTCTGAGACTTCTCTCCTACCGTTTCCCAGGCACACACATCCCACCATGTCCACAAAGCCGCTGCCTCACCCAGCAAGGCTCCTCGCCTGCCCACCACCTGGCACGGGGTGGGGTCGGCACCCGTGCCCCTGCCATCGACCCTGCCCACTGCCCTCTAGACTGCCGTTACGGACACCATCTCCGTACTTCCAAAGTGCCCACGGCCTGCTCTATCCCACGCCTCGTGTCACATCCTCTAGGACTGGTCACAGCGAGCATGACTCTCTCAGCAGTTAATGCTATTCAGGAAATCACATGGATGAACCTTCTGGAAAAAGGCAAGACAAACCCAACCCTGCAGCTACACCTCGTTTGTATGCACCCTGTAGTTTCCCTTCAGCTGTGCATGTAATTGTTTCCTAACTAAGCCTCAGCCACGGGATGAGCACGTTCTCCAGGTCCCAGCAGGTGTGCAGGGAGCCAGGTGTCCCCGCTCAGCTGGCACCGCCCGCCCTCTGCAGGACTGCACCCTCGCGGCTCGGTCCCTTTCCCGGCCCTCACCCTGTGCTGCTATAGCCCAGAATCCTTGGGGTGCAGGCGCAGGACTGGACCTGATGTGGTCTCGCGCCCAGTTCTGGGCTCAGAGGAGAGGCTGCAGGCACGCGGCCCCCCTGGCCTCCCTCCCCTGCGGACTCAGCCAACTCCTCACCCCGACTTTCTGTGGAGTCATCACGTCTGAACAGAAACCCATTTACATTCAACCTGAAGCTACACAGCATGTGGGGACAGTGGTGCGTTTCGTGTGTCAGTTACGAGTGAGGCTCCCAAGAAACTTGGTGCCTTTAGACCGAGGGAGTCACGGGGACGTCACCGCCAGCTTCTCCCTCGTGTGTCACTTCTCTGGCTTTCTATTGGAGCGGGTCCTCTGGCTTCTTCTGCCTGTGTCACCTCACGGTGGAAGGCAAGGGTGCCTGCAGGTCAGAGGGCGGGGTCTGGCACACGCTCTGCCTCCCACCAGCTGTAAGGCCAACTACTCCGAGCCTCAGTTTCCCTTCCTGGGGGAAGAGTCATATGCATGTTGTCAGGCTCTCGTGAGGATTCACGGTGACGCTTGTGAGAGCCCTGCTGTTAGCAGCCCGGTCACACTGCAGCTCTTTTCTTAGTGGGAGGCCACAGCAGGTCAAGGAAAGAGTCATCGTCTTGTCAACACACACTCCAGGGCCTGTGGGGTCAGCTACAGCTGCTGACATCAAAGGAGGAAAGCAGCAGGGAGAGCTTTGCAAGCCACTGCCGGGGACAAGTAAAGACAGATGTATGTCCTGGGGAATGCTGCTGGCTCCCTGACACCCTGCGTCTATGCAGGCCTCGCCACCCAAATACCCCTGGTGGGTTCTCACCTCCACGTGGGAGTTTCCCTTACAGGGTTGCAGGCGAACTGCCAGGGTATGGGACAATTTTGGTTGATTCAAGAGGAACGTGACAAAGGTGGCCCGAGTCAAACTACAGCTGTCAGATGTGCCGTGCAGAGCAGACCACGTACAGACGTAAACAACAGCCTGATTTCACAGATCAGGAAAAGCCAATTTCCCACCCTCCTCTCTCCCTCGATCTAGAACAACCAGGGGAGTGTCCTAGTCGAGTTTATGTTTCATTACTACAATTTTCATTTTCCCCACTGAACTAAGTAAGATGGAAAAAGCCCTGATGGATAAACCTACAGTTTAGAAAGGGAGACGCGGGTCAGCAAAGGCTTCCCCGCTGTGAGTCACCTGCCGGGATGGCAGGCAGAACAGGACGGCCCACATGGGGGTCGGGCGAGGCCCCATTCTGGTGCTGGCGCTATATCCTGCACCCCCATCTGAGACAGTTCACCACAATATGGGGGTGAAACAGTCAACAGGTTCAAGAATAGCTTTAGGAACATTTCCTTAATGCTACATCCTCCTTGCTTTTTCATTCTTTTTGAAGAAAAATTACTGTTTGTTTCTTTGGTAAAAGTTCTATTCGCCTATTCTAAAGATAGCAAGTGTACAGAAGTATTAAGATGAAATTTCTAAAATTCACCTCCAACTCCTATAATCTGAAGAAAATTATGAAGAGGAGAAAATGGAAAAAATAATAAAAACGGAGTGAGAAGGTTTAGTTCAAGCATTTAAAAAAAGGAGAAGGAAGAAGGGACATTTTCAGGCAACAAATGAGAGCTGGAGAAATAACAACAAGACAGAAAGGTTTTGTCATGAGCCCGGGGAGGCTCAGAGTGTGAGGTCCTGGATATAAGTGAATGAAGTTTGTTTTGTTTTTCCATTCCAAACCGTATTCCAATTTATTCTGGAAACTACACTAAGTCCGGCTGCACACGGGAGTGTGGACGTGCTGACTGGTGGGTGGCCTCGCAGGTGTGTGTGGGGAGGCCCCCTTGCCATGTGCAGGCCCTGTCAGGCCAGAGGAACCAGACACGCCTCCCGTGGTGACGGTGACTGTGGTCACTTGCGGATGGGAAAGAAAGGCCTGCAGGGATGTGAGGCCGCCCAGCTCACCAGCTGCCTGAGTGTCTGCAGCGCCGTCCGGCATGCGCTCTAGCTGCTGCAGCTGCATGTGTTAGATGTGGTTTTCCTGGCAGCACGTTCTCGCTGGAGCACTGGGCGAGCTGCCGTTGTCAGTGTCAAAGGATTTCGGCAGAGGAAGCCTCGGAGACGACAGGCAGCACTCTGACTGACTGCTACCCTCGCCCCAGCCCTGAGAGGTGAGGACTGTCACACATGGAGGAGGCACAGGAAAAGCTGCTCCGACACGCCGAGGGCTGCCCAGCCCGCCTGCGGCCCAGCTGCACACGCCGCACCCCGGCCCCGCTCCAGGCTCTGCAGATACTGTTGGCCATTCCCGCCTGTCCCCACCGCTGGCACTGTGTCAAGCCCCAGAGATTCTAGGAGCCCGGGCCCTGCTTCAGGGAGGCCAGAGATAAAGTAATCTCCCCCAGGACACACAGAGGGTGGGTCCCCTGCTGTCCCTCCCTTCCAGAGGCTTGCAGGGGTCCCTGCCAGAATTCCAAGCAAATGGTGACTCAGCAAAGGAAAAGGAACAGTGTATGCGGTAGTGTCCCAGGTCCCTCAGCCACAGCATACGGTCCCTGATCCCCGAGCTTCAGTGGAAGTGTTCGTGGAGTTTTTGTGCTGAAACCTCTGGGGCTGCTGGTGATTGTTGCACAGTATACGGGGATGACGCCTCCATCCCAGCCTTCCCATTCCTTCCTGTTCTCCTCCCAAAAGCATGTTTCTCAGGCAGCCGGCTGGGGGACTTGGGGTACGGAAGAGTGGAAGTGGAAGATACCTCGGCGTGTCTGTCAAATTGGCTGCAGAGGGAAGACCGGGCTGAGGTTGGGAGCTGCAGTGGGGACAGAAGCATAGGGGTGGGTGGATGCATGCGACCTGTGTATCAGGGCGCACGTGTGTGTGCGTGTGTGTGCACACGTGTGAACGGCACATACAGGCCGCTCTTCCTGCACACGTATTTACGAAGGCGGTTCAGTGCGGACTTGAACACATGGAACGCGCCCCTCACAGTGACTTCTACCTTCACAAGACAGCAGTGCAGAGAGGCAGACAGCAGTCCCTGGGGCTCAAGCATCAGAGGGGCTCCCCATCACCCCAAACTCTTTCCAGCCCCCCCACCCTGCCAGCAGGCCCAGACAGGTACCCAGCAGTCAGAGCGGGGGGCCAGGGCACTGACAAGCCACCATGAACTTCAGCCCCTCCCTGTCTTAACTGGGGAGCACTCCCGTAGAGGCTTCTGGGTAAGGAATTGTGGCTTCTGACAGAATTCTACATCTTGATGACAGGCGTGCACAGGCTGCGAGAAGACGTAAGGCAAGAGCTGTGGCTGCTTCAAGCTCTTTAATAAGAGTCACCTTATCGCTAACCTGGATGGAAGACTCTCAAGATCCTTGCATGTCACAGTTCTCTTCAGGAACTCTTTAAGGCTTCTTCTCTCACCCCACCCCCTTTCCTTTGCCCCCACTCCCCCTCTCACTATTCCCTAACTTACAGCACTAGGCTTGATAGACGCTAAGCATAAGTGGATCTGTCCCCCTCCCACGAAGTCCTGGGACGTTCTTCTGAGCGCTAGTTCCAGGGCAGGGCTCCGAGCCCATGGGGCGGTGAAGGGGGCTCAGGGAGGGAGGCTCTGCCCCCTGCCCGCCAGCTCTGAGCAGCTCTGGGACCTGCCAGTCATGGGCCTCACTCAGTCTCCGCTGTGGCATCAGAATAAATGCCCGCTCGCATCTCCAGACGCCTGGAGGTAGAAGGGGTGGCTGTCCCAGAGCAAGGACTTCAGCGCCCCTTCTCCTGGCTGCACCCACAGCCTTTGTCTGGGGTCACACATTGCTCAGCAGCCTCTGGGTTCCCAACACTTCTGCCAGAATTTCACATCTCTTGGGAAAACCAAATATCACACTTTTTTCCTAGTAGATGTCAGCTGTTTCTCGGGATCAGCTTGTCTCAAAAAGTCCTGTCCTTCACTTAAGCAACATTTCTTTGAACTAAGGGCGGTTCCTCCCTTTCTTTCCCCTCTCTGGAGTTTTCTGATTCAACACCACTTACTAGGAAATATGTGAAAAGAACCATGGTGGCTCTTGCATTCTTCCCGTTTAAAATCTAAGCCGCGTTAGGCTGCTCCCACATCTATCAGCGGGTACCGGGTGCCAGCAACTGTGACACACTTTCTATCCATCAGCTCCTCTCTTTCATTCCTGCGGCAGCCCTTTGGGGAACACAGGACTCCCAAGTGAGAGAGAGCAGGCTCAGAAAGGCCACCTGGCTGCCCCAGGACCCCTGCTGGGAACTTGGGGAGCAGGCTCTTGAACTCACGAGGCTCCAAACCCTGTGTTCTCCAGCCATGTATGTCCGCTTGCCCCAGGTCCCCTGTGCCACGCCAAGGCTGCCATATATACCAAAGGGCTTTGAAAGCTGAATAAAACATAGTGACAGAGATGAGAATTTTATGGGAGAGGGAGCTAATGTGCTATCCTGCTCCAGTCGTCTTGGTAGGGCTGAGACAACGTTTGCAAGCCCTCACTAGGGCTTGAGTGAGTGAGTGTATGAAGTGAGGCCCTTCGCATGAGCCGCAGTACGTATCATTCCAGGAGTGACCTGCGTTCTAGACATGGCCCACGTGTGCGTGTGAAGGCTGAGGGAGTCACAAGGAAATTATACAACGAGAATACGTTCTCTGACTGCAGGACAGTGTAGTCTCCAAGGGGCAGGAAGAGAAAGACCCCCGGCAAACAGTAGCCTGGCTGGAGGCGGGGGGCAGCATCAGCTCGGGGCCTGGTCCTCAGCGAGACAAGACTGCAGCCACCGCAGGGGAGCCTGGTAGGAGAAGTGACCCAGGAGCCTGGCCGCCCGGCAGGGCAACCTTCAAAATGAGAAGAGGGAACAGGGAATTCCCAGTGGAAATGCCAGGGCAGCTGTGTGCCTGGCGGGATGCAGAGGGGGGCAAGGGAGCTGAGATGACACCCCTCCTCTGGGGTCTCGTGGTGGTGACAGGGTCAGGTGTCAGGATGGCGATGGCTAGGGGAGGGTGCAGAGAATGTCCCTAACAGCCCACAGTCTGAAAGAGGGAAGCTGGGAGCCAGCGGGTGGTCTGGGGAGGGATCACCGTTCCCACTTGGGAAGTAGCTTCTGAGCTGCTGGGTTCCTGTGGCTGAAATGCTCACCCCAGGGCCTTCCAGGGCACCACCCGTCGGCAGTCTAGTCTGGAGAGGCCCTGCTAATGGGAAATGCCAGGCTTTAGAGGAAAACCATCCTGGCGATTGCCAGGCCCTGGGTTTCCAGAAGCCCCCACTTCTGCATTCTGTCATCTCCCCTCGGCAGCCATTTATCTTCCTCCTCCTCCTGCCTCATCCAGATGCCTCCAGGAGGCAGGGCCCAAGAGTATGATTGTGACACTGCCGCCTGTGTGTCATATTGTAACTGGGTTTCCACATCCTCCTGGCTGTATTGTAAAAGGCCTAGAAGAGGAACAAGGGCAAATAATGAAATATAGGAATCAGGGAAAGAGGAAGCTGCCCGAGACACCAGCCCAACCGAAATGCAAAGAATTATGGAGAAGTGACAGAAAGGGAAGCAAGAGTAAGGAATTGCATTTGGTGGCTTAGCAAAGCGCGTGCGCACACACTGATCCACTCACACAGCCTTTTCTGTGTCTCAGTAAACTCCTAAAAGGGCATGATCTCAGCCTCCGCAGAGGGAGAGGGACACGTCTGCTTCGCCACTCAGCTGGCTGAGGAGACAGAGGCCAGTGTCCCCTGCGTGTCTGCCCTAAATGGTACTAGATCCAGAAATTCCTTGTAATTCTAGGAGGCCATTCTGTTCTTTTTCTCCTCTGTTTAAAAAGCTAGAGAAAAAACATGGTAAAATTTCCTTACGTCATAATGAAAAATGTAATTTTAGGGCAGAGACAAATAATGGACTCGGGGAACAGAAGTTATAAGTGTATATTAAGGTAGATTCCCCTTTGAAAGCTGTAAACATCATTTTTAAAAATGAGAGCAGGAAAACCCTGAAATCTAGGGAAAAACGAGAAAGAAACTGTGAATTAGCCGGTTTGCGGCATTTTCTGTTTGTGGAGATAACCTGCGGCAGAACCCTGAGTCACAGGCATTCCCAGCTGGGCAGTTTGGAGGTTGCTTAGAAAAAATTCCTTATCTCCTATTTTCACAGGTCCCTGGCAGAGGGGCGGGGGGCCCAGCCCAGGATGCCTTCCCCGGCCACCTCCCCACGTCTCCAAATTCAGATGGAAAGTTCCCTCACAGGCGCAGGTTTTTAAATTAATACACAGTTTTCCCTCTTCCTTATTTTGCAAGAGAAACACTGGCTACCCCAGGAAAATGATGGATTGTCTCTGGAAAGTTTCCATTTGAGTGGTCCCCTCATAGAAGTATTTCTTGCAATTTATTCCTTGCGAGCTGACACGTTCAAATCCATCATGGATCTAAAATGGCCTGCTGTGCAGGGAGCTCGGGGGTGGGGCTGTGGGCCTGGCGTGTCCCCCACCTGCCTGCTGTCCAGCCTCCCCGGTGGTGGTCGGCCGGTACCCTGGCCACGCCTTACTCCTTCAACCCTTTGCCCACAGATGGCACGGACCCCAGAGGAGTTTCAACTTCAGTGCCCTTAGTTGAGTTTCTGTCTGAGGGGGAAGGAGTGCTCTCGTGGGCTTGGCCACTTCCCTGAGAATCCCGCAGGTTGCCCAAGTTTCCGAGGACAGAGGCTGACCGCCCCAGGCTGGCCAGGAGGCAGGGGAGGCCCATCTGCAGCCAGGCGCAGGCCCGCCCTCCTCCACACCCAGTGACCCCACCCTCAGGCTTCCTGGGTGAAAGTTCTAGATGACTCCATGCGTCAGTCAAGTCCCTACCCCAACATGACTTTTGGGACACTGAAGTGTGACACTGAGTGCTGTGGTCCAAGCATGCCATGTAAAACCAAAACACTTAACGTTTCCCACGTACATAAACTTCAGGTTATTTATTCCAGAAGCTTTCACAGAGCGCCTGCAGTGCCAACTCTGTGCCACAGAAAGTGCCACCTCCTCCCTTCTGGCCACAGGCCTGTAAAACAAGGGCACTGACTCTACTTTTAACCAAACCAGGAGAAGAGCAGATATGCTAGAGACAGTAACTAAAGGCCTGTGACTCCAAAGCCTCCGGGTGTTTTTTTCTCCCTTTGGTTTTGGCAAGTTGGTTTCTCCTCTCTGACCTTGTTCACTCCTTTTTCCTGTCTAAAACAAGCACACGGTAGCAGAGACCCACCTCCGGTACTGTATTGCCCTACTGTCCCCTCAGCCTGCCATCCACCCTCCCTCGGGCAGGAGTAACACAGAGCACCCTGTGAGCTGTGCCACTGACTTCCTTTCTGCCGGGGCTGAGGCTGCAGGAAGGGCTGTGCTCTTCCTGTGCGGGCAGCCTGTGGCCAGTGGGGGGCGCCACGCGCGGGCCCCTCCAGCAGTCCTTGGAGGCGGAGGTGGGAAGGAAGCCCAGTCCCCACATGGGTGGCCGCACACGTCTGCCTTGCTTTTCTCTTTTTCTTTCTCTCCTGTCCCTCGGTCTGCCCCTCCAAGGTCACCTATTCGATGAAATGAGCGGACTACGTGCTCGTAGCATTCCCCTCCCGTTGCTGGGGCGCAGAGCCGGGCTGCGAGAAGCACGGCCTGCCCCAGTGTCCCGGTAAGGGGGACTGGATGGTGAAGTAGCTGGTGTGTTCAGGTCCTGAGTTATAGATAAACACGGACAGAAGCCAGGGCAGACGGTGGGAGGCTCTGCCTTCTCTGGACGCTTCTGTCACTGAGTTTTAATACAATTCCCACATCCTGGCTCTGGGACGAGTCTCCCACTTTGTAACAGAGGCTCCAGGAGAAACACATTAAAAGGGTTGTTGACACTTTTTAATAGATGAAAGTTTTAGCAACTTGCTAGGAGATTTACAGATTCACTCACAAGAGAAGCCCTTCACTAAACATGACAAACCTGAAGACTGGTCATGGAGACAAAGGGGTGTCCCCTGGGCCCTTGTGGCAATCAAGCTCCCCACAGCCTCTGGAGCCAGACAGGCCTCGTCTCACAGCTAAGCTCTGGCATGTCTGGCCTCAGGATCCCCACGGAGGACTGGCTCCCATGGTCAGTCACTCCATCTGGTGACTTCAGAGAACCGCTAACATGATGGCTGGAGATGAGACAAAAGGAGGAGACAAACTTCTGACTCCATTCTCCCGCACAAACAGGCTAAACACTGCAGACACGAAGCCTCAAGTTCAATTACCAAGGAAAGAAGAAGAGCCAGCAGACGTATGCCTGGAGGGTAGCCAGACATTCAGCCCATCCTGGGAGGTGAGGTGGTGATAAGAGAGATGGAAGGTGTAACCCCTTTGCCCTGTTCAGAACGACCTAACTTAAAAATGCAAGTTTGGGGAAATGAAGAGCTTCACGGCTGATCTCATGCCCTGGACATTACACACTCACAGGTGATATACATCCATCTCCAGCCACTGGTGGCAATAGGTCAAGAATGAGAAAGAAAGTAAAACTGGCCTCTGAGGCAACCAAGTAAAAGAGAAGTAAAACACCTTTGAACTGCAAGTCACAGGTCTACTCATGGTGAGGTCCTCCACTCACTCATGGGTTGCTCCTGCACTCTCACCTGCAACAGTGGTGAAAATGATTCAATGACTCCTTCTTATCTTAACACCTGGCAGATTTGAAGTTGCAAGTTAGGAAGGAGAGAGAGACTGAAAACACGATCCTAACAGACAAGAGAAGCAGGGTCATCTGGGGACAGTGACAGCTCTCTGCCCACAATGACTTGTTCTGAAGGGAAGTCCCAGACCCATACGGCCAAACGAAGGCACGTGCGCTTTCTGGCAGTGGAGCTGCCATCTGTACCCATATGGAAGATCTGGGAAAGACGCCTGGCTCCCCTGGAGGCGTGAGAAACGTCTCCTGAAGGAATGACTGAGCGAGGCCGTGACCGCCCTGGTGACGCAGCGCCCCCGCGGACTGGATCACAGTGTGCACAGCGTGTGCCCACACGGGCTCTCTCCAGAACGCCTGAGGGACTATTTACAACAGTAAACTGGACTTAGGAAGAAAATGCCCGGGGCCTAGTAGGTTCTAGAAAGAGTCCTTATCCAGCAGGGTTAAAAGACACCCAAAGTGAAGTGGAGCCGGCTTGAGCAGTCTAGACAACATTGTCAGGAAGAAACACCCCATCTTGTCCCCCCACAAATGCTAAATGACGAGACGTGGCTGAGGTGGCCTATGAACATGGACTGTGCTCACGACCGTCAGCCCTCCACGGGCCCAGATACCACGGCTCGCTGCCCGGCTGGCTGAGCAGCTGTGCAGTAACATGTTCCTCAGGGCTTCATTTATATGCACATGTCCATTTGGTCCCAACTGTGTGCAAAGGGCATAAATCTTAGGTAGGGGCTAAAGTTTGCTTCCCGGGTCCTGCTGCCAGGAAAGTAGATAATGGAGGAAATAAAGAACATTCTGAGATTAAAAACAGGAAATGGGTGAATTCAGTGCCCCTTCTGGGAAATGATGAAATGCATGTGTTTCAACCTTAAGGTGTAATCATGCAAAACGCATTTTTATCAAGGTTCTTAAGACATGATTTCTCTTCACGATAAATGACTTTTTAAAATTAAAGAACCCAAATAATATAATGGTTAAACCCACTCCCCTGTTGTATCATAAAATGACAGGGATCTTGGGTATTTTCTGTTAGCAAACGATTAAAAGAGGAGAAAGTACCTAATGGCCAGTTGTGACGTGCTGAGCATTTTAGAGTTCTCAAATCAGAACTTACAACGTTTGGTTGGTTTTGTCCAGAGACGTGATACACAGATTGAATTAAACAACCAGAATCACTGTTAAAACACCAGCCCCTTATGTTGGAAAGCACAGCTCGTACTTTTAAAAGCAGGTCTTCGTCTCTCAGTGTGTAAACCAGAAGCACACGCTGCCCCCTGTTCACTGACCCACAGGGGCCCAGGCGGGGCCCAAGCGATGCCAATTTTGAGCTCACAACTGAAACGCCACATCAGGGACCCAGTGGCACTGACAGCTCCCCTCGCCCCAGGAGTCCTTTTCACAGATTGACACACAGAGCGGTTGTACAAATCACACCAAAGATCTACATTGATGAGTAACCAATGCAAATGAGAGGGAATGAAAGAACAGAAGATGATGGGAAATCTAACAGCGTAAATATTTTCACACTTCAGTGACACATTTCTAACGGTTAAGAGCGAGGCTGTTATCGGAGCATGGTGTAAGCCTGCCATCAGAATCTGGTGTAACGTGCTATCAGAAGCCAGTTTATCTCCCATCTGCCTGCCTCCACGTCCAGCCTGAGGACTGTCTCTCCAGCTGCAGAATCACCTGCCAACAAACTCTCTCTCACCGTCGTGGGGAGGACGATGGTCGGACTGACTGGTGGATTCAGAAACTTTACCTATGTCAACTGTTCAGGTCTCCCAGTTCCCAGATGGGCCTGAAAATCACACCTGGTTTCTGTACAGTGAACACCGATGGGGGACGTGGCAACAGCAGGGAAGAGGGGAGGTTTGCTCTGCCTTTTGGACAGAGACTGGCCTGACAGCTGGGCTCCTGAAGGAGCTCGGCCCCGCATGGATCCAGGATTTCCTGCCACGCAGCCCTGGACGCGGTAGCACCAGAGTGTGGCTACTCAGAGAGGAGGGGCAGCTGGCTCCAAGCCCTGGGGTCATCACTGGTGACTCAAACCCAGGGCTGCTGGCTGCCGGGCTCCCCCTACAGGCTCACCCCCCCCCCCATCTCTGCTCGGACACTTCAACTGACTCAGGGATCATTTCTTTTCCTTCTCACATGGGTTCTTGTACCTAACTTGGGATTTTCAAAACTACAGCTTTCGGAATGAATGTGTAAATAAGAGGAGCTGACTTGTTCCTAAGCCTTGACTCAAATGTTGCATGGAGCGTCCCCTCCTGCCCCAAACTTATTTCTCACAGAGCCTGTACCGTTACTCAAAATATAAGAATGATCCCCTAAACCTGACAGGGCTTCAGTTAGGGTGATCCATCTACATGATCTCTCATGAAAGGCGACAGAAGCAGTGGTTCAAACTAGCCATCATTCTTGGGGGTCAGCTCTGCCGACAACCGCTGCCCCAGTCCTCACGCCCACGCCATGGCTGCCTCGGGGATGCGTTCACCAGAGGCCTCTTCTGAGGTCACAGCAGGATCTTCCCCTCAGCCCACACAGAAACCAGGGCCACCTGATTGTCCCCCCACCTGATTCTCTTGCAACCTGTTAAAATTCTACCCATTCTGGAGCGGACGGGATATGTCATGTCTCCTAGACAGCCTACACTCTTGTCAGCAAAGCTGACTTTGCTCCTTGCGTGTCCTGCGGGTTCTCGTTCCTCCACTGCGGTGTTTCTTCCCCGTGGGAAGGCACCTGACTCACCCTCAGTGTTCTTCATCACACGCCCAACAAACACTGCAAGGGTGAAGCCACTCTGGATGGCAGATGCCAGAATCCAACTTCCCTACCAGTGTCCTAAGGCCATTTAAAGGTCAATGCCAGGATTTTTCAGTGTCATTCAGCAGGGCTTGTTCTTTGGAAGGTAACAAAGATCGTAAACAGGCAGACCTAAAATAACACAGGGTAGCACCTACAAGTCCAAACAACAAGAGATTCAGAATCCGAAAAGTTGGGTTCACACAGGTTGTGTGATTTGAAGATCCACCAATTAACCTCATTAATTTTATAACCAACCAAGTAAAGAAGAAGAGGAGTGGATGACGAAGTACCGCCGGCCCTCTCTGGACATTGTGAGCGTCTGGGCAGGGGCTGAGACCTTTCTCATCTGTGAAACAGAGCAACGCTACCCCCAAGGAGTACATCAGATGGGCACGCGGCCACGACTGGCACCCTCTGTCTCCTTCCAATCGACGCCAAGTTATCTCAGCCGGAGTCTCTCAGCACAGGCTAGTCAACGAGCGGGTACTATTACTGCGTAAAATAACAGTTCACTCCTTGAAACTGTTTTGTGCGGACGACCTCAGGTTCTGTTGTGTCTACTTTCTTCCGTGTCTACCTTCAGAAGAGTTGCCTGCCTGTAACCACATCTGCCTGGTGCTTCACTGTGTTCATTCCTGACACAAAATGGTGCCTGAGCCCATTTGTCCCACGGGCAGAGTCTGTGCAGTCACCATGATGACGTCCATGGCTTCAAAACCACCACCCTCGTGTTCAGATCTCTGTGCCACAGAATGAGGAAGCAGCACCTCATAGAGGTGTTTTACCTCAAAGGATACGCCAAAAATAGCTGTTTCTCAAGGCACATGTCCCACTCTCTTTCTCGCTCTGTTTTTTTTTTTTTTTTTGAGGTGAGGATTTTGCTAACAGTCAATTTGTGGGACGTCTCATGAAATCACTTGTCAGCAGCCTTTTCTTTTTTTTGGCTCAGACTTTCACGGCTCCTGAAAAGTCAGACATGTCATTTCCAATGGCAGCCATCAAGGACTTCAAAGAATTTGTTTTTCCGAAAATCTCAAGAAATCTTCCCTATTTCTGAATAAACAATTTGGAAAGTATGGCCAATGATGGGAAGCAACAGATCTGTCATTCTGACATGGGAATTTTCCTGGAAATGCCCCTGGCATAGCAGAGGAAAATCTTGTGATTCTAAATAAAGAAAAAAAAAAACGCACTTCAAATTTGGATGGTGGTAAAATGTTTCTCCCTTGGCTGCGGGTCCCCTGTTTCTCTGTGGACCTTGGAATAGGAGCCTTCCTGATCTAGGGAGTGGGGACCCGTCCCCAGCAGCAACACAGTATCGTCTAACCAGCCACGACAATGCACGAACTGTCACAAAGAGAGCCATTCACACACATCTTACTGGGAAGCACACTTTCTACCTGATTTCCCTTTCACTTCAACTTTCTAAGAAGTCTCTCCAAATCTATGGTACGCCACCTGCACGAGGGAGTCATGAAATTATGTGATACAACACCAGCCCTTTCAACTGAGCTCAGGGAATTCTGGATTTATGGAAGGACCCGTTTGCTTAAAGGTGACATTTCCACTGACGAAAGTAAAAATTAAACTCAACTGAAAACGGGACAGACACAACAGCTGCAAAGCTCACACAGAAAATAATGAGGCTGAAGGGCTGTTTCAATGGGAACGATGGCGGATTTGTCTGCTTTTGCTTTAATGTGTGCTGTGACTTTTGCTCACTTTAAGGAACTCAAACAAAAGCTTAATTTTCAATGATTTAAGAAGCCCGGCTTAACCTTAGGCCTGGCTCGCTGACAAACGATCCCAAACGGCTCCCGTGACACACGCTTGTGCTGACAGCGAGGCTAGTGATCCTAGAGGAGTGGGGATCAGAGTGAGGCCGTGGGGAGCCACGTGAGTTACTTTCATCTTAAAATAAACAAAAGACTATCTGAATTTTTTTTTTTAAATGGCTATGTTTTCAGCCGTGCCCCTTTCAAAGAAGGTGTGGAAATAAGCATCTCAATGGAGGACCTTCTGTACTTCACCACTGTCCCTGCTTCTGGCATATACAGTTGTTCCAAAAGATCTTAGAAAGCTACTGTGAAACACACTGCGCCCAGCACGCCATGGTCGTTGCCAGACCCTGCGCTGGGACCCAAACATCGAAGGCACAGATGACGTTTCACACAATGAGTGAGGTGCATCTCAACAGCTACTGTGTTTCCCCGAAAATAAGACCTCGCCGGACCATCAGGTCTAATGTATCTTTTGGAGAAAAAATTAATATAAGACCGGGTATTATATCATATTAGGCCCGGTCTTATACTAATTTTTGTTCCGAAAGACGCATTAGAGCTGATGGTCCGGCTGGGTCTTATTTTCGGGGAAACCTGGTAGCTGTTCCTGAGAAACTGATACGTGCTCTTAGGGGACAAGGGTCCTGGCTGCACAAAGGTGACGGCCGTGTGTGTGCGCAGGCCGCATGAGGGCAAGTGCAGCGTCAGAGCAAGGAGGCTCCTACTTGGCCCTCTGCCCTTCGGAACCACAATGGTGATTAAGTTCAAAAGTAAACAAAGTGTGTTTACCATCCATACTTCAGGGGCTAACACAGGTGACTCCCATGGGGTGGCCAAATCAGTTTTGGCATGCGTCTTCCACCGCACCCTGAGGGCAGGAGTAGATTTGGACAAAGGAGGCTCTTTGGACGCAGGGGCTGGGCTTTCTCCTTCACTTGCTTTCCCTGCCAAGGCCAGTGTCACCCTGTGGGTGCCGTGTTTTAGGGAGGACTCAGGCATACTGAACAGTGCGCAGGCAGAGTGAGAACGGAGAGGGGAAGCAAAGCAGATGTCTAATCATGTTTATGGTGTGCCAGGAGAGGGGGCGTTCAGAGGACCTGTGACAGCTGTCTCTTAGATGTGAAGGGCTCTCACACTAAGAGAAAGTGTCCATGCAGCAGGTGGCTGCAGGGGTGGCTCTAGGTAGAAGAAGCACATTGAATCCAAGGCTTTCCTAATAATCCGCGTCTCTCGAAACCTCCAGCAGGTTGTCTCATGAGGCGTCCAAACAGGCTGGCCCATCACTTGTAAAGACGCTAAACGACTTATGCTCTGGCGACCGTCACTGCTCAGCGGCTTGCATCTGGAATGTGTTTTACGGGAGCGAGAATTGCCTGTACTGCTAGCGCAGCTCTGGGCAAACATACTGTTGTGCACAGCTGGTTCTGCGGGAGCTGGGGGTGGAGGAAGTGTCAGCATTAGAAGCTTTCCGAAATGTCTGCTATTTCATTCACGAGCAGACAGAAGCTATGATTCGATCCACCTTTTCACTAGGGAGTTGGGCATACTATCGTCAGTGTGTGTTCAGTAAAAGCAGCCGTGAACTTCAAGTTAAATATTTTCATTAAAACCAGCAGATGTTCAAAGAGGCAGAATTGTCCATGGGACAAGAAGACAGTTTCTATTTTAGTTTCGTTTTTTCCTTTTCTACTATTTTTCTCTCTCTACTCAGCTCTCCCACCAGAAGGCAAACTCTTTGAACCCCTGAATTTTTTGTTTATTGGTCACCCCTGGGCCCAGCGGGGTGCCTGGCATGAAGTAGGTCTTTGTCAAGCGTCTGTCTCAGGAATCGATCCCCCAAAGCCAGCTCTGTACCCTGCAGTGTGCTCCTGGCCTCTGGAATGCTGACACCATGCTGACCCACCAGAGTGTGGAGCGAGCCTTCTTGTCGGTATTTGTAGCTCACTCAACGCCTTGGGGGAACTGGTTCTTATCAGCTGGGACTCCCAGGACATCTAGTCCGACCTCACACTTTGCAGAGAATACGGTTTGCATTACATCTCAATATGCATTCAGATTTCTTTTCAGTTTGCAAGTCTGAATAGCGTAAAAGAAATTTGTAATATTCACCTATGAACCTTTTACTAAGAAGATAATGCCATGTGCGGCACACTCATCCTTGCTGAGATCCCAGGCTGCGGTTAATTCAGATTACTCACCCCCTTAAGGGGTGGTGGGAGGCCAGAGGGGTGACCTTCACAGACTCTAGGCTGCAGCCGATTCTAATTATACAGCAAAAATGGGAAAATATCCATTTCCTGTATTTTCCCATCTATGTTTGACTTAATTTTTCAGATGATACATTTTATGTTTCCTCTCAACTGTATAAGTTTTACTCCTGCCCTTCTGTTTTAGTTATTTTCATCAGCTGGATGAAACATTGCTTCCCGACTTTCAACTCCCTCCTGAGATGATTTTCTATCTCTGCCAGTTTCGTGAAGACACTTAAAGAGGAGACGTGCCCTGCCCTCAAGGGTCTTGCAGTCTGGCTGTCCATACGGGCACAAGACCCCAGGGCAGCCCTGTGGCAGCTTATGTCCTAATGCCGGTGGGTGCTCACACGTCTTGACACTTCCCAAACTTTCTGCGCTGAGGGATAGGGGTGCAAGAATTCTTGATGTGCTCTGATGAACTCAGGTAAATGGTTTGGAAGTTGTAAAATATGCTCCCTAGATCACAAAGGGTGTAAAGGTGAGATGCTGATGACCGGCAATGAGAAAAGGAACTTAACAAAAAATGCTGCTGAATGACTTCATCAAGGTTTCATGGGAAGCGACAAAGACATGAACACAGAGGTGGTCCCGGGGTGTGGCCGGTCCACCCTCCCAGACATGAGGAAATGCAGACAGTAAGCACATGGCAAAATGTGCACCCTTTCCAACGCAGTGGGGCGAACTAACGGATTTGTAAAGTCCCATTTTACAGTGTGCACAGAGGGAAAATGTACGACTCCTTCAACGTTCCCTGAGATGTGGACAGTGGGGCTTTGGGGAAGGCCCGCTCCCGTCACACTGGAGAAGGCAGACAGCTGAGCCTTGAACCCATAGCTTCTGCTCCAAACCCATCTACAACAAGCTGGGCTTCTCTTCCAGAGGCATTTTTTTTTTTTTTTTTTTTTTTTTAGTGTGAATTTATAAGTCATCCCAGAAAGCAATCCTCACTACTTTATAATTAAACCCTGGTTTTGAACAAAACAATAGCTTTCCCCAGGTTAATTCAATAATTTATTCAAAGGTCTAGGTTCCAAATGAACTGCTGACTATTTCTAAAAGAAAAAGGAAATATTCAAAAGTATGTGCTTGGAAGGGACGAGCAGGAGGGAACTGCAGAGGTGTGAGCGATGCAATAAGCCTGGACCCCAAGGACCAGTCCGGGCCACGCGCTCGGGGCCGTGGGTCCTTAAACCACTCCTGCCACAGCGTCGGGCTCCCCACTCAGTGGGTGACCTGTGCTCTCCACGGCCACAGCCAGCAACCTTGTCACCACTGTGTGTTTTTCTTGGTACAATCTTTGTACAAAGAAATAGCTGCCACTGTCACCAAATCCTGCACCAGGTAACCCCTAAGTCACTTAACAAGCAGCGATAAGCAAGAGCTAGTGACCTGGGGACTGTTTGGCTGGCTCTTCCTGTCACAGCCATCTATCCTGCTACTTCAGGTTACCTGCCACACAGGAGTGTGGTACCTGAGGTCCTTTACGACTTAAAAAGGTTTGCTCTGGGGCCAAAGGCTGCAGTCACTGGTCCTTGCACTCCACTAATATGATCTTAATGAAACCGCACACAAGATCAATATTGGAAGGAAAGGAGGGAGAGAAGGAGGGAGGGAAGGCGGGAGGGAAGGAGGGAGGGAGAAAGAAAGAAGGAAAGAAGGGGAAGGAAGGAGGAACTGAGAGAGAGAGAGAGAAAAGAAAGACAGGAAGAAAGAGAAAAGAAAAGATCAAAAGACACTAACAACACAATCAAAGCCACAGTGCTGAACCTGTGAGTCTGGATCACAATGTGCTCAGGAAATACAGCAGCCACAAAAGTCCGCACTATCTCCTGAAACGCGAGAAAAGCATGGGTTAGTGAGCACGGGACGTCCCTTACACAGGAAGGCTGAGGTCTGGGTCAGGGTGCCCTGCCTGGGCTGCCAGGACATGGGTGCGAAGTAAAGTACCAGGCTTGTTTCCTCAGGCTGCAGTGCAGGCAGCTGGCTGCTTTCCTTTGCCCTAAAAAAAAAAAAAAAAAAAAAAAAGTGCCTGCCCTGCACCACCTCTGTTTGACGGCTTCATCAGGCTGCAGTGGCATCTTCTTGTAGAAATTGTCCAGAAGCTTCATTGGCCACAATGTTTGCAAACAGTTTCACACGTGTGACAGCGTCTGTCGTGAAGCTTGTTCATTTAGTGCCTGTCGTGGTGGTATTCTCCCGGAATGGGCTCTATGTCTGTAAGCAGTTGCCTTGTTTCAAAAATTCAAAGGGATTTCGCACCCCCAACAATGAACACAGGGCGTGCATGAAAATAAAACGGATAAAAACTAAAACTGATATCTTTCCATGTTAATTCAGCTCCTATGCTTTGGAAAATGAATGTGTTTTCCATGTTATGTTTTGTTTTATTCTCATTACTTTGTACTTAATCAAATGCCTAAAAGACCTATAGTCAAAACAGAGCTGCACAAAATAAATCCAAGTGATGTAAAAACTGGACTGGACCTAGATTTTTTCTAAATCAAATGTGGCCCAAAATGAAAGAACTAAAAAGCAAATTTTCACATTCATTTTTGATGACAATTGAGAAAATGTTTTGAAGAGAAACTGATTTAAAAACTACTTTAGCGAGTTGATAAATGACTAGCTCTGAGTAAAATTTCAGTGAAGATTAACCTAAAAAGTTTTCTACAATATAATGACACGCACTTCTACAGAACCCCAGAGCTGTGCCCCTACCCATAGGTGGCTTCTGAATACCTGAAACGTGGCCAGTCCGAGCTCAGATGTGGTGTGAGTGTAAAACAGTCAGAAACTCAGTACAAAAAAGACTAAAATACTCATTAATGATTGTTGATACTGAGTGCATGTTTAAGTAATAATAGTTTGGGTAAGCTGAGATAAAAAAAATATATTAAAATTAATCCTCCTATGCCATTTTTCTTTGTTTAGTGTGGCTCCTTGAATATTGAGAATTACGAATGTGATGTCATATTTTCACGAGACTCAGCTACCGACAACATTTGATTCCTGTGTTTCCCAAACAAGTCCCAGAACCGCTGGCTATTATTCATCTATGAAACCTCTGTCCCAAACAGGGACTGGTCTCAGTGGCTATGCCTCCTAAGGCATAAGGCCGGCTGCCTGCCTAGGATGGATGGGCAGGCCTATCCTTAGAGACAGAGAGAGAGAGAGAGAGAGAGAGACAGAGAGAGACAGAGAGAGAGACAGAGAGGCGTGCCATGCACAGAGCAGGCTGATTTGAAGGCAAGTTTCGGGAGACACCCCATCAGAAATAAAACGTTACTGAAATGGGGAAAAATAAAAAAAGAGCAAACGAACCCTGAACAAAATTTTTAACACCCACACAGACAAAGTCAAACAGAAAAATCACTACTGAGACCGTATATCAGCAATAAAGCAATATACTGCTTTAAAGTCGTGAGTAAATGCAGTCTTTACAATAACAAAATCACTCTGCCACCTTGTCAGGATTAAAACCACTTCACTTAAAACCATGGCCTTCTCTACTGAGCATGGATTTCACCAGACGCTTAAATGGCAACACCGAGATTTCCTCAGCGGCAGCCACCGTTAATTGTCCTTATTTAACAGTATGGTGGGAATAGCAGTGAGTGCTCTGGGTGTGAAGGCAGAGCCATATTTTTACTGCCAGCAGCACAATTCTGCTGGATTCCAAGAATAATAATAAACATAGTTATGTAGGTGCCTGCAGGGCTATAATAAAAGCCCTTTTCTCATTTCGGCGGGATTTCACCACTAGTGACGGTCCTTCATTCTGAAGAAGACAACAGCCGCCTTTGCCACGCGCTCTGTAAACTGCAGCCAGGACCCCGGGTTAGAGGCCTCCATCTCTCAACTCCCCCCAACCCCCCACCCCCTGGGGAAAGACTCCAGCCGGTCAAGGCTTCACCAGAATCATGCCGGGTGACTTCAGTGGAAAGCAGTAGCCTGCATCCACCTCCCTGTAGGGGAAGTGCTCTCCTGGCAGGCGGCCTCGAAAAGACACACCCTAGACCTGCTGCCCCGAGAGGCCTACAGCTGAACTCACTCTGAAAGCAGGGCAGACACAGGACTCAGTTCATCCAGTGGCCCCAGTGTCAGGTGCCTGCAGGCAGGGACAGGCGCCCCACAGCCTTCGAATCCATCCACAGTCGTTAGGTTTCCGCAGTTCCCCTGGCCACTCATAGGTTGCCACGCCCTTGCTGTGAAAGTGTCCTAATGAAGCCACTGCCTACTTGGGGACAACTGAAGACATCACCTCCTAGATCAGCACACACGTCTCAGGGTTGTATTTAACGCAGGGAACGCAAATTCTTTTGAAAGCACCAAGTTCGGTCCCATGTTTCGAAGGATATCATGAAGCTAATGCTTTCCTGGAAAATGACTGTCACTTTGTAACATAGCAATGCCACCCAGACACGTCTTGCTTTGCATTTTAAAGTTCTTCACACCAAAATCACAGCAATAATAACAATATAATCTCATAAATAAGACACAGAATCCTTTTCTAAGCACAGACCCCCAGCAACAAAACAAAAATCTAAAGAAGCTTTTAATTGTCAATAGAGACAGTCTAGTTGGTCTGACATTCCCAGTTTGTGACATCAGCAGCCAAGAGTCCTTTGTTACCAACTCTTATTGGACAACGTTCATTTACCCCTCACTGCCCAGGGCTTCCCAGCAGGCTCCCTCTCTAACAACCTCCCCCCCCAAAAAAAACCACACCTGCATCAAAAAATAACTCCCGCTCTCCACTGCGGCTGTCAAGCCATTGAAACTCTATTTAAGCCAGTGGTGTGCTGCTCAGCCAGCTCTCAAAAACCAACACTAAACGAAATCCCAGTTTGTAGTATTTGCCCATTTCTGTGGTGTAAATCCTCCCAACTGCCGGTGCTTCAGGCGGCCAGCAGCTGACCAGAGCCCCACAGCTTTTCTGAACCCATCAGTCACCGGTCCTGCCTGGCCCCGGCGTGCTACCCACTTGGACACATTTTCTGAGTTCCCTAGGAGCTTCTGCTTTCCCTCCAGTCCTAACAGGCAAAAAGGTTCCCATTTGAGGCAGATCTGCGGTCATGTGTGAGCTAACTGTGTGTAGTGCCTGCTGAGCTCCTGGCGGACGCCGGGCTTATCTGGCGGGTACAGTCCTGCCCTTTTTTTAAACAGGCAGGAGCTGTGGGAGCCAGCAGGGCTGCTGGGGACTGGGCGGGGGGGGGGGGGGGGGGACTCCCCAGAGCAAGTGTTTTCATCTAATTGAACTGGTTCGGTGGAAACGGCAGGGCCTCTGCTTAAACCTTTCTACTTTTGCATAAAAGAAGGGGGAGCTTTTTTTTTTTCTTTTCTGGGTTATATTTACACTTCCCAAATCAGAAAATGTCCCAACCAGATCGGAGGACAGGTGGCAACTGGCAACCACAGCTGAAAACCTTTTTTTTTTTTTCCATTTCTTTCTGAAACCCCATGTAGAAGGAAAGTTAACGACATGTTGGCTCTTTTGTACACACAGCTAACTATTTTTTCAACACAGATGGAACAAAGCAGAAAAGAAAACTAGGACCCAAAACCTAAACAGGAAACAGTGTTTATCTATCGACTCTGGGGGATACAAATCTATATTTCCCTCCATAAACCAATCAGGTACAACACGATCCTGAATTTACGTTGTCAGGATAAAAATCATGCCAAGATGGACCCTGCTTTCTGTTTGTGAAAATAACAACTTTTCAAAATTAACACCCATCTTTGGAGACAGGAAGTTGAAACTAGAAGCATGGTTAGAAATGCCAGGATCCAAGTTTTGAGAAAACCGTTTCTCGTCCAGTTTTTCTACGGGGACTCTTTTCTTTTTAATTCAAACGTCAGGTTTTGGAACACACTGCCTGTATTTAAAAAAATCTTAGATAATCTGCCACATACTGCCTGCCACCCGGAAAGTGCAAAGCGGTGTACTGAGCTGTGTGAGCATGAGACGGTGTTGAGAGTAAAGGGTGGGGCATCAATCCCCGTTCTCACTGGAGAAATGTGGGGAGACATTTGGGGAGCATGACGACCAGGCAAGGTGTGACGTGGGTGGCCAAATAGCTCGCCACGGGACGGACAGTCTCAGCCAGTGATGGCAACTCAGCCCCAAACACCAAATGTGCCCACTGAGAAAGTGACCCAAAATAATCTGGGGGACGAACCTTCAATTCAGATGCAGCCTGAACTTGAAGTTCTCTCCGCTGTCCTACCAGCTCTCCACCTGAGAAAGCAATGCCACCATTCATTCATTCATTCATTCATTCATTCATTCATTCATGCGGTCCACATTTTGGACTCCTCTGGCTGCTGGGGACAGCAATGAGCACATCTGTGTAAGTGGTGACAGGCAATGCTGTGAAGGGAAAGGCTGCAGAGTAAGGGTCGAAAGGGTCTCTGCTATTTTGTGTCGTGGGCTCAAGGACAGCCTTTCTTACGCGGGGCGTCTCAGTGAAGGCTGAGAGTGGGCAGGAGAGGGCCACGAGGACACCAGAGGGACACCGTCCAGGCCAGACACCATCACGGCTGAGCCCCACCCCGCACGGGGTCGCTGATCCTGCCTTCCCCAGCACTGCCCTTGGGCTGTTAGATTTTAATCCCTTCTCTCCCTGCTGCCT
Organism: Rhinolophus ferrumequinum; assembly: GCF_004115265.2. Lineage (NCBI taxonomy): Eukaryota > Metazoa > Chordata > Mammalia > Chiroptera > Rhinolophidae > Rhinolophus > Rhinolophus ferrumequinum. The sequence goes on along the minus strand of NC_046303.1, from coordinate 2,268,125 downwards.
CCTGTCAGCCTTCAAACATACTTGAATATGCTCCTCTTACGAAGACCAACCTAGAAATCCTCCCTGACTACGGCCCCCCAGCCGGCTTCCTTCTCCCCGTCCTTTCACCCCTGACTTGCTGCCCTCTCCGCCCGTCACCGTCACTCTTCCACCTTTTGACTGGGCCTCCCCCTCCACTGAGCTGCTTCTGGGAAATGCCTGCCCATGTTCCCAAGGCCCCTGCCTCCAACACCGCCTGCTACCCTGTCATGCTTCTCACCTTCCTGAAAATCTTTGATCCAGTGGCTTCCACGGCATGTGTCTCTCTAGACATTTTACCTGAATCCAACAGCTAATTCTTCTCCCCCTGTCTTTCTCTTCTAGACAATTCCGTCCACGTGTTCCCCAAGGTCTCTCCCCATAACATCACGACGCAGTACAATTAGGTCTCTCCACCTCTGCCACATCCCGTCTTCCACACAGCTCCTTAGCTAAGAACCATCAAGTTAACCCCAACTCATTGTACGGTTCCCATTTTGTCCAACGCGATCACTGCTGTCCCATTCGCCAAGGTGGACGCTGCAGCCACTCCCCCACGCACCCACGTGGAGTAAGGGGACAAATCCTGCGGCCACTACTAAGAAACTCTGCCGTCCTGCCCCTCTCTCGCCGAGGGCTCCTGGCTCAGGCACAAATCTTTTCTCCCTCCTAACGGTCACCAGGGTGATCTTTCCAGCACAGCTATCTGCAGGGTCACTCCTCAGATGCAACCTTTCGAAGGACCCCCTCCAAACACCGTCCCCCCCCCCAGAGCAAGCCCCTGGCCCTCTTGGACCTCTGTACCTTCTACACCCTCCTCCCTTCTCCCTACCCGTCAGTGTTTCCTAAAGTCACTGCACCGCTCAAATCCAGCTCTGGGAATCTTCCCCAATCCTCTCCCCACTCCCAGCCCACCTACGAACAAGTCTTCCTTTTCCAAGTTCTTCAAAGTAAACCTGAACTTCCTGTGAGTTCTGTGGTGCGTTACTGTTATTTGGCCATTCGTGTCCGACCTTGACCTGTACAGTCTCAAAGGCAGTGGCCAGCAAAAGCCTCCGCCAATACCACTCTTACGGGTGGAACTTCCTACCTTCCTAAGAGTCTAGGAAACTGAAGTTGGAACAAAGCACTTCGCCAACGTGAGTGGTGTCTGCCCAAATCCCACAGTGAACCTGGCAGGGATTGTGACTCTGCTTTGGGCCAGACACTGGATTCTCAGGACATGTGGTCACTAGCGTCTGAGTACAGGAGGGCAAGGACACTCTGGTGCTTATGTGACACAGAGCAGAGAGCAGTGTGGGAGTCCATCATCCCACGCACACCCTCCTGATGGGCAGGCCTTCACGGGGGGGTGGGGAGCAAAATGACTCCTCCACCGTCCACTGCTGGCTGGCCTTTCCCTGTACCCCACTCTCTCTGGCGGCTGCTAGGGACTTGATGTGTGCGGAGATTCGGCCTCGCCAGCCTGGCCGTGGGCTGCTCTCTCTGTGGGCCTCATTCCGTAGGAATCTCAGGCTGTTTGCTGGGTCCGTGTTTCAGGGCTTCTCCCTGAAATCACCTGCCAGGAGATGATGGACACACATCCATGCAGTCTCCAGATGCTGCAGAACACCCTCCAGCGAGACCACCCTGTGGAGATGGTGAGGACATCGACAGTGGCCGCCAGGGCTGACTGTCTACTTGTCACCCACCAGCTCAGTGCTTTCCACCTATGACAGCACAAGGCAAGGTGACTCCTCTCACCACATGGGGACCAAATCGGCATGAAGCAGCCTGTGGGGGCCAGCAAGTTAGGGACCAAGAGAGTCAAGGACTGAATACCCTACAGCCTGGCCCAGCTGCAGAGATGCTCCCCTGGTGAGCAACTGCGGTCTGTCTCTGCCACTTGTGGTGTGTGCACCTTCATGCACACACACCACACACACCACAGACACACACACACACACACCTGTACACACAAACTGCACACATACACTATACACACACCACAGACACACACACACACCACAGACACACCACCCACACACACCTGTACACATACACTGTACACACACACACACGCCACACACACACACCACAGACACACCACCCACACACACCTGTACACATACACTGTACACACACACACACGCCACACACACACACCACAGACACACCACCCACACACACCTGTACACATACACTGTACACACACACACACCACACACCACACACTGTACACACACACCACAGACACACACACACTCACCACACATTGCACACACACACACTGCACACACACACACACACACCACAGAGACACACACACACACACACACACACACACGCACGTTTCCTTTTCTCCAAGGGCTGCTTGGAAGCCTCTGCTGCCTGCTCCCAACCCAAGTATGGGACAGTCCCCGACGCAGCACATAGTCACTTATTTTCATTTCAGTGTACCAACACGTCACCATGTTCTGCAAAGCTCATGATTTCTAGATGCTTTGCCCTGACCTATGAGGTGGAGGTAACAAAAGCCTTAGCATTTACTTTTCGATGGGAAGTAACAAACCTGCTATGTCATAGCCTCTCTTTTCAAAACTTGAAAGGCTTAGAGGTAGGAAAACAACTGGTTTACTGCTGTGTCTCATGTATTTTGGAAATTCAGGAAAATGAGTCTCTCCAGCTGGATCACCTGGCTTGCTTACGTCACGATGACGACATCTGCTGTCTTCACAAGGTATTCCAACACAGAGACAGTGAATTGCAAGATGGAAAATAAAGAATTTTTTAAATGTCCTCCATCAAAACCATTGCATGACACTTCAACTATGAGTAGAAAGGAATTAAAATCGAGAGGTGAGCGAGAATCCAAGTGGCATGCTTGTAGTATTCCTCAAAGGGAAATAAACAAACTGGCCACCAAGACGCCAGAGGCGGGCGTTCAGCAGGGAGCAAGCGGGTGGAAACGACTCGCAGCATCATGTCCCATTTGAACAGGCTTGAGCTAAGCTGCAGCCCAGGCTCAGATGCTGCTAGATAACATTTCTCCCCAGCTAACATGGGGTTTATCGTTCTGAGGTGATGCCTTGCAAAGATAAAAGTAACTTCCTGTAACTGCTGATTAGATAAGCGGGCTTCGCATCCGTACTCAAAGCGGGCTGCCCGATCTCCAAGCCGACCAGGCCCCACCGCTTCTCTTTCCATCGTGGAAAACTCTCCAGCACCTCCCCGCAGGCTGTGGAGGCTTACTGCCCTCCACACGCCCCAGCACTGTCTTGCTGCCCCACCGAAAACCTGACCAGGATGGTGAGGTGTGGCAGGGGGGGCAGCCAATTAAAAACACCTGGATCCCCTCCCAATTCCCACGTCAGTCCTCGCGCTCACGGCTCAGGGGTTTCACTTGGAGGGAATGGACTAAAAAAGAAAGTGGTTTTTACACATTTAATCATTTTCCTGGAATCCCTATAAGGGAAAATACACAAGATTTTTTTTTCTCTACTTTTCTTTTCCTTTCCGTTTGTGCCAGGGTGCATCAAACTATTCAGAGGGAAGCCCAAGGTGACCTAATTCAGCTTGGCGATGCCACCTCACTCTACGTGCCTGCCGCCTGTGAGATGCGACCTACAGTGATGGAAGGAGGGCGTCGCCTCCCAACTCCAGGGGTCAGGGAAGTGCGACAGGCCAGGGCTGCACATTCCAGAAGGTGGACGTTACCGCCGATATGCCAACGCGCGCCAACCCTCACACGTCCCTCCACGTGGGAGGGACTAGTAAAGCTCAGGTCATCCCCGACCGTTGGCGTGGCCCCTCCACGTGGCAGACCCTGTCCAGTCCCGCAGGGTCTCCGCCACTGCCTCCTGCGGCCTCACCCGCCCCCTCTGCGCCGTGTGAACTTGCCCCCAGTTCCGTCGGCAGCAGCAGCACCACCGAGCGTCCGCCCTGGCTCTTCCCGCTGCTTCTACCCTAAGTGCTCAGCTTTCTCAGGGCGGCCAGCTGGGTTTCCTGACCCTAATCCTCCTACCTCTGCTCTCTCCTTCCGCCCTCTGCTCCAGCCACCAAAGCCCCAGGAGGACCCCTACCTCCATTTGGGGGGGTGGGTGGGGCCCCCTGGATCTGTAGCCTGTCCTGTGTCTGGAACCACCCCCCCTCCCAGCCACAGCCACAGGCCCTCCTCTTGGAATGGGATTCACCTCCAGGCCCGGGTGTCACAGGTAGCTTCAAGATCCTTGCTCAGTGTTGGGACATGAGACCCACACTAGCAAAGGGAGGGTAAGGTAGTAATGGGCAAAACACATGCTCTAACGAAGGAGGAAATGTGAGGATTATTGAATAAAGGAAGAAAAGCAATAAGGTGTGGGGTTGTTATGCACAGTGCTTATCTGTCCTTTACACACCATTCCTGACATTCCCCAGGAGCCACTTTTAAGAGCCCCTGGCCAACAGATGTCAGCAGAAAGCTTGAGCCGTTTGCCACTTTTCTAGAATGGGCGCCACGGCTGACTGAGGAAATCTGGGGCTGCCTTAGGAGGTCACTGAGGACAAGCTCTGCTTTAAGCAGTTTCATACACAACCACTTCAGAGAGGTGAGCCTTCTCTCATTTTTAGAGAGACCACTTCAGAGGAACCAGCTACCATCTCATTAAACGGCCATTCTGATGACTGATCCCCTCATTTCCAGGAGCCTGTCTTTTGTGTGTAACGTAAATCCTTCCAACTGCTCCCTCTTCTTCAGACCTAGAAGAAAATGGGGCCAAGTTAGGGCCCTGGACGTGGCCTTATTCTCTGCCACCTGTTTTCCCATATCTTTTTCCTTTTCTTTAAATCCAGGCAACCATGTTTCTTCACAGTCCTGGAGGTGTTCTTTCAACAGTGGGCGAAACCAGGAGGTGATGCCCGTTCACTTCTCTCATTCTGGGAATGACCCACCTCTCAGTGTGAACACTACTTCCCCGTCTTAGGGGGCTAACTGCTCTATTTCCCACCAATTTGTTCATTACTATGGGGTGTTCTCCTGCTTGAGATGAGATTTGTGTCTAGCTCATAGCTTTTCAGAAGCGTTCTGTGTCTTTTTCTAAACCAGATGCCCCAGTGGTCTATTATTAGCAAATATTTTCCCACCTTTTTCCACCTGCTGGCCCCTCACCATTTCTCCCCGATATTTCAACAGACGTACGGAGCACTCCTGGCTTCGTCTTGGGTCTGGTGGTCAGCCCCTCTCATGAGTCTCCCTCTTGGTCTTGCCCTATTCTAAGTAACCCCGTCTTTCTCTTCTTGGCTCCTTTTCAATTTGCTTATTCAATGGATTTATTATTTTTTTTAATTAATACATTCCTCCTCCATACTCAGGGCTACACATATTACCTATTTTCTCTTTCCCTTCTCTCAAGTGAAGCTTCACTAGGTTCCTTTACCCGTTTCATAAAAGATCTGTTTTGCACAAGTTGCAATCTTTCTCTGCCTTTCACTGCCCTTTTTACTTTATGTCTTTGCTATTCTGACATCAGCAAAGCATGTTTACATTTTTTCCATTTAACCCTCGAAGCCATTCTGTCGGATGTATTTTGTCGCCATTTTTCACCACTTTAAAATGAGGAAACTGAGGCTCAGAGAGGCATAGCCAGAGAGGGGCTTGGACTTGGCTCTTCCATGGAAGGTGCATTTGCTCCAGCTCTGCCAGCCCCGCCCCCTGGCCCGCCTGCCTGAGTCCCAGGGGCACTTCCCCTTCCTGCTTCACTACTTCTGTGAGGGAGGGACTGCTTCTCGCTTCCTGTTGTTTGTCTTCTGACACTGCTTTGCTCTCTGACTTCTTCCCAGGATGATAAAATATGGCCTCAAATGCATTTCCTCTCCTTTTCATTTACTGGTTCCCCTATCTTCTTCCATGGTCTCCTGCTGCTAGCTGCATACTTCCTTTGCTTCATGCTACGTATGCTGACTCCCGTCAAAAACCACAAAGGACAGCTTCTAAAACTTAGGTGCTGGGAAGAGTGTTGATTTCCTTGACGCCTCTTTCTACCGTCTGCTATGCTGGGTCCTCCACTCACTAACTTTTCTCTTCCAGCCTCTCCTCTCTCCCGTGCCCCAGGGTTGTCTGTGTTTCGGCACTTTCTCGGCCTCCTGGCAACTTTGGCCTACATGCTGTGTAAGAGTGTTTGCTCTCCAAAACAGGGTCCCAGCGCCCACTTCAAATGGTGCCCATACGGCGACATCAACCAACAGTTACAAACCAACAAAGAGGCTTTTTCCAGTGTTTTGAATTTTACAACTCTAAAATTCATGTTTTCATAAACTCTATACGGAAAGGAGAAAGCAGACTCAAAATCACATCCCACGGAGCAAGGGAGCAGTGGGAGAAGACCACAGGGAAACACAGGCCAGCCCCCCACCCCCGCCACAGCCACAGCTGCAGAGGTGCCTTTTAGTGCCTGGAGCTCAAACCCCCACCAAGAGGACGCAGTCCAGGGACAGTCAGAAGTCCCAGCAGCGGCTGGTGACCTCTTACCGGGGGCAAGTCAGTAATCTGACGTTCATAAAGGGAGACGTATTTAGAGTATTGTGAAAGCATTTCTGACACGGTTTGTTACCTATACCTGTGCACTGTCCTCTACTCTCCAGGAATCAGCCTGACTTTCAGTTCCCTAAGGGATGTCATGGCGACTCTGGCGCCCAGGCCGCAGGGGACTTGAGGGACAGCTCCCAGGTTTTCTCGTAATGCTCCTCAGGGTCCTAGCTCACGTCAGGAGTTCCTGGATATACATCCATACAGTGTCTTCTGGCCCTTGGTCCCTGAGCCCCTCACTCTGTGTCCCAGGTGACTTACGAGCGTCTGTTTGTTGATATGAACAGTGCAGAGGGCAGTACCCATCTCACTGGTTGCCCCAGGGTCCAAACAAATGAGACAATATAGAGTCACCCCAACATTAGCTATTCATACGCCACCTTTGTAAATCTTTATCACATATATGCACCATCATGGGCTTATTTATCTTTGAATTTGAGAGGAACCTGTGTAGCAATAGGGTATATGTTTAAATAGCATCACTTGCAATAAACAGAAGACAACCTTAAAAATAAATGCATCAACTACAATAAAGCACGCTGTTCTGTGTCCCAATTTGGGGCCACCCTGAAGTGATGTATGCAGAACAGAGCAGAAGATCCCCAAATGCTTCTCTTCTACCTCTTCTCCAATATATATGGCCCTTTTCTAACAGGGAGACAGAATTCAGAAATGTTCTTGTTTTCCTGGCTCATCTACATCAAATGCTTTAGTCACTACCCTTATCTTTTGGTACAATTAACTGTATAACGGAAAAAAAAAAAGAACCACTGTACCCAGAGTCTACTTGGTTTCTACGACACATGAAAACACAAGACATACTACAGCTATTACATCAGGATGTCCTGCAGATAGGTCGCGTGCTATGTCATAACCCTGAGACGGTCACAGACGCTGCCTTCTGGGCTGCAGGGGCTTATGCAGCCGGTCCACCTGTGGACCCATTCTGCCTCATTTCCACCTGGGTACCCTTCATGATATTTTTTTGGTGCTTATAAGTGGCTTTCAATATCAGGTTTTTTTCCTTTGAAAAATAGGTATTTCAAGAACTGTTGATTTCTTAGCTCATGAGAACACAGCATAATGAAGTAAAAACCAGACTTTGAGTCAGAAATTGAGTCTAATTCTGACTCTGCTATTTGAGCTTAATTAATTCACTGAACTTCTTTCTCTGTGTCTGTTTTCTTACAATAAAGAGGGTAGACTCAGTTTTGTAAATGTGAGCTGTAGCCTATGCGTCACTTAGCCAGGGGAGAGACTGCAGACACAAACCCACTTATGGAAAAGGCAGGTAACGGTATGCAAACACATGCTGACTGAGACCCCTAGATTGATTTTTAACATTTAAAATTTTCTACCTATCAAATTTTCTATTTTCAGTTAAATTTGACATTTAAGAAATAGAGATGAGAGGGATAAAATCAAATGGCCAGATTTGCTCCTTCTAACCCAAAGCTCTAAAAATCAATAGCCCTGCTGCCCTCACACATCAATGCATAATTTTCACTATCTACAGTCCATAAACTTGGGTGTTCCTGCAGAGAACTGAGGTCAGAAGACAGAGCTAGTGAAGTGCCTGCCCGTGGCGGGGCACACCTCAGCCCTGCCCGTTGGCCCCACATGTGGGTTTCACAGCTGTATTCCCCGGTGAATGTCTATCCTCCTTCAGACAAGAGGGCCCCACCCTGCTGATCTTTATTCTGTATTTCCTCAGCATGGTGGCTAAGGGGAAACAACAGAGGAAAGGACTCACGTCACCTAGTCACTGTGTTTGAAAGGACAGAGAGACAAAGGTCTCATAGGAGCAGACTGTGTGAGCGCCAGCTCACAGGAGACCCAACTCACCCACGCCTCTCTCACTCTTGGCATTCTGCTGTCCTCCAGACGTGGTGGAAAGGTCTTCGGGGACAGGCATGGGTTCATCGCCGTCGTCTGCAGTGTCACTTACTGGCGGGCTTTCCTTCCCTGAGAAGACAAGGAGCAGCTTGAGGTTCTGGGGGCACGGTCACCGCTGAGGACGGTGGTCGGTCCTGAGGGCAGTGGTCACTGGGGACAGGCCAGCAGGGGGACCCAAGGTGCTGGGCCTCGCCTTTGCTTGGCTTGGGAGGGCAGCAGGAGGAGGCAGTTACTGAATGGAGTTAATGCTTCTCTGTGGGGGTTAAACTCTGTTTTCCATTTTATAAAAGAATATCACACCAAACAATGAGAGAACATAGATGTGCAAAAGGAAAAATATATCTATAAATCACCTGCAATCCTAGAGATTAGCGCTATTGAAATCATGGCATGTGTGTATACACATATACGCATATTTATACATTAGGTTGGTGCAAAAGTAATTGCGGTTTTCACAATTATTTTTAACCTTTTAAACCAAGATTACTTTTGCGCCAACTTAGTATTATCATAATATTGGTGAGACATTTTCTTCATCAAAATAAACTGTCTTTTAGACGTTCTCATGAACACCTTTGCCTTGTGACACCTGCGTAATAATACTCTACTGCGTGGGTACACTAGGATCTATTTAAATCCTGTTTGTATCTTTGAACTTGTACTGTTTTCATTTCTTTTTATTAAACCACCCTGTGGTGAACATCTGAATGGGTAGCCTTCACGCATGTTCTTTTTAATCACCACAGTGTAATTCCCCAGAAGTTTTGTGCTGGGCGTTTGAGGTTCCTCGTGCGTGTGCCGATCTGTTTTCCTGGAAGGTTGTTCCAGTTTACCCTCCACACCGGCCGGCGTCACCACACCGCACATGAGTTTGTTTTACGGTCAGCAGGCTGGGCATCCCGCTCAGAGCTCCACATCTCGGGTCTGTTCCTTTCTTGTCAGGAAATACTTTGGCAGCTGCCTGATTTGAGTCAAGTTGGGAGGGGAGGGAAGCTTGGGAAGAGAATGACCAGGGTTCCCTTCTTGCATACACAGAAAGTCTGCCACCAGGAATTCTTTGAATCATGAAAATAAAATGTAATCCACACAACCACAAAGTAGGGTTTACCAAATAAAACAGGGCTTTTCAAGGTGCCTGTATCTGTTCTGAGTGAAGAATTAGAGTTGAGTCACAGGTTGCAGCAGTGGGAACTCACCCCAGCTCCCAGAATGCAACACTGGGAAGCCACGGCTGGTAGGAAAATGCTCTTTTTCTTTTGAAACCGAAACTCCTGTTTCTTCTAATAACCTATAAGACCTAGCTTAAAATTGAATTAGGAGACCTAAAGTACACGCAAGAAACAGCTGGCAAGGCCCTAAGTGGATGCAAAGTAAACTTCAGAGCTTCTGCAGAAGACCAGCTGGGATTCAGATCCTTTAGGAAGGTGACTAGAGAAGCACCAGACGGGCGTTGCCTGTTTGCCGGTGGGGCTGGCAACATGGGCGTGTGCACCGATGATAAGCGAACAGTTGATGTGGCCAGAAAACCATGGCTATAGGTAGAATGTGGGATGTTATTGTTTCTTTGAATAAACCACCTGCAGGAGCAACACCGACAGACAGAAGACTGGCAAGACCAGAGCAAGCATCCCCATCATGTGACACAACCCTCTGGGACATTTGCAGTGGAACGGGCATTTTCTAGGAAACACATCCCTGTGGAACGTTCCAGCTTAGCAGTGATGACCACAATGGGCCTGTTTTCAGAAAGAGCATTACGGGTTTATTTGGATAGCCAATACAAGATGAATAGTTAAAGCTGGGCATCACTATGAGAGTTTCCCAAGGAAAAACAAAAGGCCAGAGAGAAATTGATCAAACTTGCTGGTGTCACTCTAAAGCCTGGTAGCTGTGCATACATCACTATTTTCATTGTCCTAAATCGAAGACTTAAAAGTAACAACAGCTAAATGTCTGTTATTTTTCACCTGTTTTATAAATGGGGAAAACTCTAGATACAAGAATGCAAGAGGTATGTGAGCCATTTAGCTCTTTCTTAGGACTCTCTAGAGTAATGGTTTCCAAACTTCGAGGGCTTCGGGGAGGTGGTCAATCTTTTTTTTTTTTTGGTAAGAATAACCTTAAGAAAACTTCAGTGTAAAGTGGGGACACTACATGGTGGGGAGGCTGGATGATCAGAGACCCAGGCCACTTGCTCTGCCAAAGCCCCCTGTGGAACCCCCACAGGACAGACAGCTGGGACCCCTGGTCTAGCAAACTGGCCAGATGATGAAATGTGCAGAGTGTGGGGTGTGCCTGTGCGTCTTTGTGATTACCCAGCTGCCATGATTAGGGGGCGGGAGTGAGAGGTTGAGAAATTAAGCTTTATGGACCCATTTTCTTATTATGATCCTCCCGTGATGCCTTTGGAGCGCTCCGTGACCCGTTCGCGCACGCTGGGACCCGTTTAGATCTCAGGGCTGGAACCAAGGGGTGAGGGACCATGAAGAATCAGGACATACCAAGAAGGCACATCCTCTCTCTGCTCAATTCATGCTAACATCCACCCAAATACGCCTTGATTGCTTTATAAAAGAATATTGGAGCAATCGTTTCGTTAGGGAACAAGACCAACTACAACTTGTTGAGGCCCCAGAATAACAGAGCTGCTTCCTCTGCCTGGCCGGGCTCCAGCACTGATCTGAGCGCCAGCTCTCCTTCCAGGGCCCTCACCTTCCAGCTCAACACTTCCACTGTGTTCTAAGTGGGGGAGGAAAAGGAATAATGCAAACAGTGGGGATCATGATTCTAAAATCTGTGGGCCAGATTGATCGATAGGAGCTCCCTGCGTGAAGGAACCCCTGGGGAGCAGGGAAATGAAACATTAGTCTCCGCCGTGTACAGTGGCCTTGGTAACAAGTTAGAACTGGGAGAGAGCAAAGTCAGAGCGCGTCCCGTGCCCTCCAAGGGCTCTGCTGCGCTTCCGCCTTGCCTGGCCTTCACTCAGTGATAGTTTAAAAGTCATCCATCTGATTTGCCTAAAAGCCCCCGAAGTCTGAGCACTGGCTGCTGAGACATCAGTTGTGCCAGGAGCCTTTCACTCAGTGACCCAGGATGCTTTCTCTGCTGGAGGTTTCCACCATGATTATGTACCACTTCACGGAAACCTTCGTGATAGGCAAAAATACCTGTATGTGTGGATTTTAAACCAAGTTGCCCAGTTGACCACTTAAAATGCAAAACCACAGAGAGATAACAAAAGTTCCAAAGATAAAATTATTAAATCAAGTCGGCACATCCCAAATATTAACACACTGTGACTGCAAGTGAGCTGACCTGGGATACAGTTCTGACTATATACCGTGTTTCCCCCAAAATAAGTCCTAACTGGAAAATAAGCCCTAGCACGATTTTTCAGGATGATATCCCCTGAACAGACACCTGAATGCATCTTTTGGAGCAAAAACTAATATAAGACCCGGTCTTATTTTCGGAGAAACCTGGTAGTTCTTCACCAATTCTGAGGATGATGGGAACATGGAATGGGTCACCTCTTTCACACTCCTTCAAGAGTAAAATGAGGCTAAAAACCATGATTTTGGCTTAGCTCACAGGTTGTTGTGAGGATAAAATAACAATAATGCGTGTGAATGTTAATATGCTAATGAAGCTTAGGGGAACATTTTGGAGACTGTAACATACTATAGAAACATAAGGTAAGTGTAGCAGCAGGCATCTGTATTTCCCCTGAGGGCATGGGAATGACACACAGACACACAGAAGTGTAGGCAGCAAGAAACCAAGTATTTAAAGGAAATAATTTAGGAGGTACAATATAATTTCCCTTAGTTAGAAAAATGAAAGAAACTTGGTACCAATTTATATTTAATTAACCTACTGCCTGTGTTTCAAATAAAGCATTACCTGTGAGAAGTGTTTGGGGGCAAATTAGATGAGAAAATTGTATATTTTGCTTATCAGCAACAAGCAAAGAATTTCTCAAGTAGGCTATACTTCCCCCAACAAAGTTTTGTGATTTTTTGGTCTCCCAAATGCATGAGTTTTTATTACATAAAAGTACGCAGCTGAACATAATTCCTGGGTTAAATAAACTTCCAACTCTATGGAAGACTGGAGAAGTTGGTGCTCCAGCAGCTGAACTGGGCTTATCCCCGACGCACGTCTGGTTCCCTATGGAGGGGCTTCTGGTCACTTACTGAAATGCTGGGACTCTCAGCTCCCTGCCAATCGAAGGTGGTGCGCGTATGTTTACCACTGGGTATGTGCAAAGGTGAAATGAGAACCACGTACCAGATGTACTCAGTGCATCTGATGTACTCATCGGTGTACGATGATGTACTCATCGGATTATTATTTCTATGGAAACTTCAGCAGATGAGCCAAATTTCCCTAAGCAGACTGCATGTGCCCACAGAGCCTGTTTCTTGTTTCCATGTCCCAGCAAACATCACAAATGCCATTAAGAAAACACCCGATCTAGCCCTGTGGTCGTAGGAGCCCAAGGGAGCTCAACCAACTAGCTCCAGTCCCTCATTTTGCAGATGACACTGCAGTATCCCAGGAGGCAAGGACCACTGTCTCAGGTCCCATCGCTGGGGCAGAGAAGGGCTGATACAGGTCTGTCCATGCTCCCATCCCTCACGCTCCCACAGGCTGACTCTTCCCTTAGACACCAAAACAAAAATGTCCATGAAACAGATTCTGGAAAGAGTGCTGAAGAAGAAAGAGAAAAAGAAAAGCAGCTTACCGAGAGCATGAATGAGGAGTGCCCCAAAGGAGGGACAGCTGGCTGTGGACGGACTCTCCCCAGGCCTATTCAACACCATTGTCCCCACATGGGTACAAGGCACTGCATGTTTACTGGGTGTCTGCTACGCACAAGACACTGTAAACCGGGCTCAGCCTACATTTAGGATAAACCCCAGGGAAGAAAGAGCAGGTGGTTTCAACAAGTCAGATATTAAGAATTTCTCTGTTTTTCAGCTGAGTAGTCTACATGTATCAGGTTGATCCCTATGTACTTGCTGGCATTGGAACATCTTTCTTTTTCTTTAACCTATGAAAATGGTAATTTCATAGGGTTCAACTTAGAAAAATCTATTTTTTTTCTTTCCTGTGGACAGAAGATAATATTGAATAATTTTATGGGATTCAGTAACGTATTCTTCAGATTTTGTATAAAGAACATCCACTTCTGTTTGGGTAAATGTACGTCCCTATTCCAAAGCTAACTGCTGCGTTCCTCCATTTTAGAAATGAAAAATTAAAAGTGAGGGGAGTGGGTTTCATTGGAGAAGCAGCAAGAATTAGAAAAGGCATCTTTTCTATGTCTAGTAAAAACAGCATGGCTCTCAATGCTCTCATCACCGCATAGAAAGCTCCAAGTTCAACCCAAAGGGACGGCGAGTGTTTTAGAAGAAGTATTTCCTTTGCTAGGTGTATACAATCTGAGTTTCACCAAAGCTTAAATCTTTTCAACCCACAGAGTCTCCTTTTGCAGGCAGTCTTGTGTCTTGAGGCGCCCACCCCCCGAGACCAGCCAGTCAACATTCAGGACAAATGGAGTGGTTAGCATAACATTCAGGGAAGGAAAACTATGAGAGGAAAATGAGGCTTTTGCCATTTTTGTTACCGTGATAAGAGATGAGCGCACTGACGGCTGTTCCTCACATAAGACATTACAGAGAGGCCCCCCAGGCTGGCCTCAGCCTGGACTTTGGGACCTGAGTGCAGACTCCACCGACCACAGGCGCTGTCCCCTCTTCACATGCGTCATCATGCATGATGCCCCTTAGAGGCCACCCCGGGGAAAGAACGCGAAGAGCAGAAGCAGTGGAAGGGTCTTCGTGTGCCTTTGGGATTTTCAGCATCGTGTTTTTTGACGTTTTAATCCCCTCCAGCCGCAGTGCCATCCTGAAGGAGGGGCCCCCTTCCCTTTGGACTTCCTCTCCCAGCAGTTACCAGACCCCAGCCAGGCTACATGGCAGGCTTCAAGGAGCCAAAGCTTTCTGTGTTCATTTACAGTTTTGTTGTGCTGGTATTTCTGTTTAAGAAAGCAAGTATGTGCTGAAGGGAAATAAATTCAAATCATGCTGAAAGGTAGAAGGTGAAAAAGCAGTTTCCCGCCTCTGCCTCCACAACCCACCCCTTCCTTCTGTCACCAGTCTTCCAAGAGGAAGTACGGATTTAATAACTACTCTCCAGAATTTTCCCAAGTCTATATGCAGCCATGTAGAAAGCGTGTGTGTGTGTGTTTCCGTGATTTGTTTTCACTGCAGATCGCAAACTGGTTCACGTCTGCACATGCCTCGGCCATCCTTCCACACTAGTATGCTCAAGTCACCCTCACTGTCGAGAGCTTCAGGAACAATGTGCGGGGACGGACCGCCGTCTCCAAACGTCCGTCAGATGCTGCACTGACGTCTGTTTAAACACTGTGCAGATGTGAGGGTGTATCTCTCGCTAACTCCTTCAATTCACTCTAGTTTACAGAGATGAGGCCACACTGGCCGACCAGTTTTCACTTCCACCAGCTGTACATCAAGCGCCTGAATGCCACAGTTGAAAAGCTAGCCCTCGGTTCTTTACAGCCTGGAGAGTTCAACTCCAAACTTTCTAAGTGACGGGGTAGCTGGCACAGAGGCGGAGGAAATGCCTGCGGTGTGCAGGAAATCCATCTCCAGTCGGGCGGTCGTGGGCGTCCTCTCCTGCACCTCAGAGCAGCCACCAAGAAGGGCAGCTGTCACCTTGGTCCTGGTCACCGTCGTGAGGATGGCTTAGCCCGAGAGGTAGAATTCAAGAACAACTTGGAAACCAGTGCTTGCAGGTCGGCCAAGCCCAGAGGACAAGGATGGGCCATTCTCCCACGGAGGCCAACCTGGGGTTGACCATGAGCCTGTGAGGCTATAAAATAGGAGACACTGAACACCCTGGAGGCTGCATCTGCTGCTGTGCCCTCCAGGTACAGGGCAGACAGAGGTGGGCTTCCTGGCCTGTGAACAAGGGAGCTGAGCAGACTGCACTGGACTGGCTGGTGGTCCATCCTCCCCAGTGTCACCCAATGGGACGTTCTGGGATCCACCCTCACGCCTACTCTCCCTACTTATTGCTCCACTTCCTGGGTCTCCTACGATGAAATGAGCTACGTCCAATATGGCTTGAAATAAACATATAGTGAAGGGGACCAATGTTTTCACGTTTAACAGATATTCTGAACTGTGCCCACAAAACTACATTTTCCAAGCTACTTTCTCCTTCTCTGCCTCCTTCTTTTTCTTTTTCTTTTCTTCTTTTTTTCTTCCTTCCTTCCTTCCTTTCTTCCTTCCTTCCTTCCTCTCTCTGTCTCTCTCTCTCCCCCGCCCCGCCCACCCCCTCTCTCTTCTCCCTTTTAAACACCATCACTGGCATGTGTTTGGGGTCTAGAGAAGATCAATCAGTCACCTCACCTGCCAAGAGCACTACCTATATTGAGTCCTTTCCAAGTTGCTCTCAGATTTGACAGTAAACCTAATTTGAACATGGAGATTTTCTGTTCAGGTTCTCCAACCGGAATCCCTTCTAAGAGTTGACATGAAGCAGCGACCCAGATTCGGCCTTGGTCTTTCCTTTGCACTACAAGCCCTCCCCCTCCCCCAGACACCACCGTGGCGTCTGAGGCCCGTGCTGCATCTCACAAGGATCTCACCTGAAACTTGGGACATGTCTTGACCCTCATCAGCGTCCATTGTCCTCAGGTTATCTGAGAAAGAGAGGAAGGGACTTTAGTTTAAAGCAAGGTACTAATAAGATACGAGAGAGCGTGCGCGCGATAAAGAAGCCTTGTGCGTTTAACAACAAGGTTATCTACCGAGAAGAATATGTTTGCCTCCTCACATACTTGCTGGAGTATCAGAATGGCACAGACCTTGATGCTTTAAAAAACAGCATTACAAAGATTTATAAAAATATCATTACCAGCACAGGAGGACCAAATTTGTTATTTATTGTTAATTTCCTACTGCATAATAACCCAAAATGCAAACTGACTGCAACAAAATTAAGCAGAAAATTAAATGGCCCTGGGTCATTGTAGGCATAGAATTCATTCTCTTGGCTGATCCATAGTTATGTTCTTTCTAATTTACTGAGCATGCATCGATGAGCCTTGAGTCAGCTTGGTGACATACGTACAATCAGCAATCAAAACACGAAGCAATTTGCTGAAGAATGTCTCATTTACCCAGGCAGGCTGCATATCTGAGCAGCCCGCGCACGCCTTCCATCAATAATGAATACACCTCCAGCCCGGCAGCGGGGCCACGCGGACACGGCCGCTTTGTCCCGCTCTTTCAGGACCCTTGCCTCAGACCTCGCCCTGCTCTTACACAGGGAGAAGTGAAGCCAGGACACAGCACGAAGACGCCGGGACAGGGCCCGGACCTTCCTGTTTTGCTGACAGATGGCTGCCTCCTCGGCTGGTTTAAAGAGGAAACCAAGCGGGAAGAGCTGCCCTTTGGTGGCAGTCTCACAGGCTGCACTGCCAGCCGCCACCGACACCAGGGAGAGGTCGGCATCTCTGGGGCAGGAGGAAAGGGGGCACTGCGTTTGGCACCTGGGGTCCTGGCCTGCACCTGGGATGTCTCAGGTGTCCCTGGTAGGTGACAGCTGACAGTGACCTCAACAATTCTGCTCATGTATGCTCTGTTGGACCACCTTCAGAAGAGACGCCTTCCTAACCAGCAAACTGGGCCTGCTGGTTGAATATAAATCGGGTCCCTTTTTTTCTGGGGAGGGGGACACCTCTGTGCTTTGGTTCAGAAGTGTGGATCTGAGCTGTGCAGCCTGTTTTCAGCAGAGACCTGGCTACAGCTGGAGGGTTCAGGGGACCCACCCTCTCCAACCAGGCTGACAACTGTGCAGGTACAGGCTGTATGTACTATGGATAGCACATCTGGAAGACATATTTCCGTTTCAGTCATATCAGGACTAGTTATGAAGAAGACATGAATGACAGTTACCTTTTCTGGGTGGGGAGGGGTTTTCACCTATTTCTGAAAGCCACTGAATGAGTGTGAGTTGTGACATGAGTTTCCAAGACTGTGGATGAGGGACGCAGCTGGTGAGCACAGAAGGGAAAAGGCTCCATGGCCCACCAGTGCTTCAGCCCTGGGCCCGAGGGCCACCAGCAGCCACAGCCAGACAACCCAGCCCCCGGAGCAAACGGGGCCGGTGCCTGGCCTCACAGGGCACCGCGTGTCCACAATCTCACATGTGTTTACCATAAAAACGGCGAAATCTGTGATTCTTCCCAAACTATCCAACCAATTATAAACAAGACAGACTCAAATGAGAAAAACCTTTGTAATTATGGTGCAGAATTAACGTGAGATTCAGTTTTCTGAACACGAGGGTGGGATTTTATTGTGGCATGTCACAGAGTAGTTCTTAACCGTCCTTGTATTGACTGGAGAGACGAATGGCAAAACTAGTCTCGCGACGACAAATACTCCCCTAACACAGCATTTTTATAATGTTGACTTTGAACTATTTTGCTATGTAAGTGATGTTCTTTACCACCTCTTTTTTTATATAAAGGCAAGAAAATACCCATAATAGCCAGAACTTAGGACTACCAAATGTTTTTCCGTGTGTGTGTGTGTGTGTGTGTGCACAGAGCTTTTCAGAAAAAAATAGGATGCTAAACATCTCAAATACACTGCTGTGAAAGGTGTTTTCCATTTAACATTACAGGTGTCCTTTGGTTCTACAAACATGCCTCAGCATCTTTGTTGACCAGGCACTGCTCAGCTGCAGGAAGTTACTGAACCAGTGCCCTACTCACAAGGTATTTCCAGCTAAAAGAAACAAAATGTTTTCCAAAGCCCAGCTGATGGCCCCCGCAATTCAGTACTGGGGGAGCGCCCTGCCAGCCAGGGTGCCTTAAGGGGACCCTCCAGGTTTGCTGTCAGGGGCCGACCACGGGCCACCAAGGAGACACTGATTAACTTCAGTCCACCCAGGTGCGGGGCTGCGAGGACGTCACGAAGGAGAAAACATGCTCTGTGCCGTGGCTGATGCCCGATCAGGTCTGCTCAGTGGAAAGCCCTCACCCTGGGCAGTCTTCTTGCACTTGGGTCCCGTGTGTCCCCAGGGAGGATGGGTGAGGGCACCTTCCTGGAACAGCCCAGCCGCAGCAGCCGACCGCACACAGGGCAGTGGGTGTGTTACAGAGCCAACCACACTCAGCTAGGGGACTCTGGATTTGTGTCAACAGGCCTGTTTCCATTGTCACTAAATGTCTGAATCCAACCACCCCCCCGCCCCCAACACACACACACGCCCCACGTGGAACCCCGCCAGGTCGTCAGTCTCACTGCCATTCTCAAGCACACTGTCCCCAGCCTGCTGCAGGGGCCTGTGGCCTGCTAAGAGGCCCCTGCCTGGACGAATGTTTGCTTGTTCCTGTCACTCTGACATTCTGAATAACTGAGGAAGAGGACGTGCCTTTCCAGTCTGCACTGGGCCCCGTGAATCCCGTGGCCTGGTCCTCTGACATCACACAGTGGGTGACTCGACAAGCTCCCTCAAACTTCCCCAAACTCCAAATTTGCATCTCTTGGGATGAAAAAATAGTGACTTTTTTTTTTTTTTTTTTTTGGTTAAAGTGACTTTACTTTTAGGCAAAGGCCAAAAGACTAATCCAACAGTAGGAATCTGCTTGAGGGAGAGGAAATGGGCCGGTCCAAGGACAGGCTTACGGGGGCAGCCCTGAGGGTCTCAGGGGACAGTGAAGTACCATCCCACCCCGCTCACACCCGCACAACCAGCTCTGTGTTTATTTTTAGGCAGGGCTTGCTGGACCTTCTCCTCCCACTGGAAAGCAGCGTCCAGTGCCACGCAGAAGACAGAACCCAGCTCCACACCGTCTCAGCTGTAAAGGAATTCTGTCAGAAAGAGGAGCGATCACAAAAGTTCACTAACAACTTGTTTTTGCTAACCTTCACCTAAAGGAATCCCAAGACCAGCAGGGCTGTGAAGAGAGACACCGCAGAGAATAACTATTTCACAGCAGAAACACACTGTCATTTTCTACTCTGCAGGGAAAACCCAAACAATCTATGGATGGCAGAAAACCCAGCGACACCGCGATTGTCCCCTGTGCGGTTTGATCAACATGGATGCATTTATTGTTTCTTTGAGGCAATCTGTCCTGAATCCTGCACAAGGGGAAACAGATGCAGAGATAAGTGAAGGCCAGTGTGACAGAGCATGGATGGCTGTCCCTCTAGGAGAGTGCAGACTGTTGTCACTTCTAGCCCGGATGGGGCACTGATCTGCAGGTCTGTAGTCTCTCTCTGTCTTTGCCTGTCTCCCTCCCCCTCTCTGTCTCTCTCTGGTCTTTCTGATCAACAGGGTCCCACAGGACTTTCCTAGCTGCAGTTCAATGGAGTTGGCATATGGCTGACTTTAGAAAACAAGAATGTTAAAAATGAAGCAGGGGCAGAGCAGCCTCACTGCTGTCCTGTTCCCCAGGGGCCAGACCTGGGAACCCTGAACTGGCCTGCGTTGGACCCTGTAGAGGAGCTTCCCTTGGGCACAGTGGGACTTTGTGGAAAAACCCTCCCTGACCCTGCCTTTCTTTCCTCCTTCCACACCCTTGAGGGACTGGACCCTGGCTGTCTCCTGGGGAGAAGCAGCCAACAGCCCTGGGCAGTCGTGACTTCCGAGGGAGGAATCCGACAAGACTGCAGAAGAGGTGACCTTGCTCTCATTTCTGCCTGCAAGTGAGCAAGTGGCCCCAGACAGCGCCATGAGTCAAAGAGCCGCGAGGGCTACTGTCGGGGGGAGGGCCGGTGGGGTCCTAGGTGCCCCCTCGCCCCTTCATGTGCCATGTTCTTGAATCCACCACGAACACCTCGCTCCCCAGTAATTTGCTCAGAAATAGTGGGGAGCTCCCATAATTCTATAAAGGTGAGTCTGGATTAATGAAGTCAAAAGTGAAAGACACCTGTCAAAAACCACGACCTAATTCCTTTGCAAGCCCCACACATCCATGGCTATTAAAGAATCGAGGACACCGAGCCAGACAGGCTGTCATGAACTGCTGACAGTCACACCAGTCTGCCCCTTCCTGGAGCACACAGCACTGCGACAAGCGAGGAAAAACCTTCATTCTCTGAGGTTTAAACAACTACACTATGGGTTTTTTCCCCAAAAAAACAAATGCCATGTACAGCATGATGACAATAGTCAATAGTAACGAAGTGCATTATTGGAATGTTGCTACGAGAGTAAACCTTAAAAGTTTCATCACTAGAAAAAAAACGTTTGTGTAACCGTGTGTGGTGACGGATGTTAACTAGACCGATTGTGGTGATCATTTTGCAATACACATCAATATCGGATCGTTATGTTGTGCACCTGAAACTAACATAATGTCAACCATACCTCAATTAAAAAAAAAAAAAAAGGACAAAAAAATGACAGGAACTAGGAAACAAACAACTAAATAAATGCAAATGTGTTGCCCTCCCCAATACTGCACAGATAATTTTCTGCCCACTAATATTTCATAACATTTCTTGGGCACTTTATATATGCCGGAGAAACATGGTGAAGGAAGGGATACTGGTTTAGGCAGCTTTATTTGAACAACCTGCTGCTGTGTGCCTGGCCTGTCCTGCGAAGACACCCAGGACCATGAGCACCGCCCACTTTTGCCCCCGGTGTCCAGAGCAGATGTAGAATCCAATGCGCATTCGCAGTGTGTAGCCTGAATGCTCGCCATTACACCTATTATTATTATACTATGTAATCCATATTATTAGTTCCATTAACAGACCAAAAAACCGAGGCTAAGAAAGAGGAGCCTGCCCACGAGATTCGAACCCACGGCCTCTGGGTGGTGATGCCTTTTCACGTCTCCATTCCCGCCTGCCGGAACTTCTCCACCCCGGGCAGTGGTCCCTCATTTCCAATGTACCATGTTCCCTATATCTTAACAGAAAATAAGCATGTTCTTTGTAATATTCTACAGTTAAGGCAAACTTCACCCCCCAACTTCTACAATATAGTTAAACTCTGGTGATTTGGTCAAATGTATACTGTTGATTTTTTCCTCCCTGGCAAGTGAAGTTGCACTAGAGTTACATTTGGGGCGATTTCCTCATACTCTCAAAGACACTTGTTTGGAAAGGGGCGGGGATGCAGGGGAAGGAACACTGGCCAAGCCTATCATCTATTTTAAATGCCTGAGGTCATAGACCTTTTTCATAAAAGCCAGTATTCCTGCTAAGAGGAAGTCCTTTCATTTTCAGACGAGCAGATTTTATTTTTGCTAATCTATCATATCACTGTGAATTACACTGTATCTTAAAAAAAGAAATGTTCCAAGAGAAAGCTGAGGCAGTCTGTAAGGTCTTTGTGTCTAGATAAGGGGACCTTATGGGTTTTCCTAACAACCTGACAAAAACAGGTCAGGAGAACATCAAAACTTCTGGGCACTCTTATTTCGTTTCTGATTCTTTTCATTTTTCAAAAATTAGCTGCCAATCCACACATTTTCATGATTATTCCACGGAGTATTGCTGGCTCAAATAATGAAAAACAAGATTTAAACAGGCCACTAGGGAATCCAATTTGGTTTTCACTGCCACCACCCCCCGCCCTACCCCCCACCCCTCTAACTGAGCCACAGTAAATGCCTCCAGTGGTTTGTTCTACTGTGAACCTGCTTTCTGAGGACAAATGAGCTCAGATGTGCAATTCTGTCCTCACGTTTTTTCCTATGGGCAGGAACTGATATGCAAAAGAGGAAGGGGTTGGAGGGAACCAAGGAAACCTTTTCAGAGCACAGCTAAAAGCCACGCTGTTTGAAAACATTCTTAGCAAGAAGTATTTCACACAGAAGGAAAAGAACCATAAGAATATTTTAAAATGTAATGGAACCGCCTGTCTCAAAGTGAGGCAGAAAAAAAGATGTGAGATATGATATTATACATGGTTTTTAAAAAATAGAGAAAATGGAGTTGGAGACACAAATGCTGTCCCAACAGGTGCAGAGCTGGGTGTCCAGAGGCCGGGGACTGTCTGACCTTGCACACGTCCTGTGGCTGTCTGCTCCCCGTGTGTGTCTCTCCCGGGAGGGAGGGAGCCTTCCCTCTCCGACTATTCAGAGCAACTCCTCTTCACACAGCAACTGTACTCAAAACTCACATGTGCTATTATCGGAGTTTTCCTTATTCTGACCATCACCATGGGCCACTTCCTAAGTGGCTTCCTCAAATATAAATGGCTTTTTACACTTCATCACTTAAGTAAAAAAATCCCAGTTTAGAATCATTTTCTTCTACCCTCGTCTCTATTTTAGAAGACTTTCAATGTGCATGGTCAGTAACAGCAACAAAATCATAAGTGTAATAAAAATGAGACTTACATCTTAAAAAATACAAAAACTGCCCCAAATAAGGATTTACATAGATATGCCGAAAAGTTCTGCTATCTTGTTATTTATTACTATAAAGTGAAGAGATGGAGGAAGCCCAGCACCAATTTTGTGTTGTTATTCTTTTCTGTTTTTTTAATTTAAAAAATAGATAAATACAAAGTAACAATATCTAACTAAGATTTTTACTCAGGAAGCAATATGCTGTCACAAAGAATATAACGTCTCGTCTTGCTTTCTTAGCAGTGAAGTAGTAATCTTAACACACCAGGAGAGAATTTTGGGAGGACAGGTTAATTAAAACACCAACTTCAACCTGAACCTGGTAGAAAAATCTACTTGTATGCCAATCATGTTCCAAAAAATGCACCTGGAAGCCTGGGGTTTCTACGAGACTATTTCACTTCTATTTAAAGAAGTGTTTGCAGAAGTTTGTGTGGTGAAAGCTCTGTTTTATTCAAACCCAACGAAGTAAAATGATGCAAATCCTCCCAAGAATGTCCATTTGTTTACAAATCCATAGATATGTGTTGATCAATAACTGAAAAGTCATTATTGATTTGCCCACTGAAGACACTGTCTTAGGTGCTGTCAACTTTTCCGCATTTTATTTTGATAGGTCTCTACTAGCCAGCTGGTGGTGAGACAAGATTTACAAATCTAGATACAAACACAGAGAAAATGTGTTCTGGAGGAAATGAGTTCACTGTCACCCAGCTATCGATTTACCTCGTCCTCCTTGCACTATAAAAGGCTGTCGGGCCTCACCTCTAACATGGGCTATTTCATCCTCGCTCTGGAGGCAGGGGGTGAGGTTTCTGCTCTCTCTGTGTTAAGGCCGCCTGATTTTTGAGCTAACGGGAAATTCTCCCGAAAGGACTTGCATTCTGAGCTCAGTTCTTTTACAACACCCACAAAATCAACTATTATAGTCGATTAAAATGAGGTAACTGTTTATACAAATTGTCTTAAAAATAACCCTATGTCCACAATCTAAACTATATGTTCACGGTATGCAGAATGCAGATTCAAAAATTAGATTCCTTAAATCTAGTTCAATCTTTTAATAAGTACCGTGTTTCCCCGAAAATAAGACCTAGCCGGACAATCAGCTCTAATGTCTTTTGGAGCAAAAATTAATATAAGACCTGGTCTTATATTATATAAGACCCAGTATTACATTATATTATACTACATTACATTACATTATATTATACTATACTATATTATATTAAAGACCCGGTCTTATATTATAGTAAAATAAGACCGGGTCTTACATTACTTTTTGCTCCAAAAGATGCACTGGAGCTGATGGTCCGGTTGGGGGAAGCACAGTAGGGTTGGTCCTCTGGCAGTCTGCCTCGTTCCCCCCAACTTCTCGCTCAGTCGAAGTCAAATGACTCCCTGTGTGAGAATCCAGGGCAGGTTCAATGTATCAATTATTTGGCAACAATGATTGCTACAACCGCGTGATGTTCTGATTGGCTCTTTAGCTGGATCAAATCAGCAGGAAAAGGTGTAGAATTCGTTTTATTCTGTGACAGACACAGAGCACAGCATTACCCAAACCTCAGCGGTTTGGGATGGAGGTCCGCGCCAACACGCTACGCGTGGACAGCAGGCCTAAGCAGGATTGCTTGGAGGCCATTCCATAACCCACAACCTTTAGCCTACAGTGTCCCCTGTAAACGCCGGGTGGGGGTGGCATCAGCACAACCTCACAGAAGCTTACAACTTCCTCATTTGTAGGCTACAAATACCGGCATGTCTTTATTTATAATCTGGCAGAAAATGCTCACGTCTAGCAGGAAAACTCATTTTAAACACTATAGTCAGATTTTTCCACAGCCCTTAAATACATTTAAATTACTTATTGTCAGTTTTAAGTGGTTTTTGTTTTTGTTTTTTGTTTTTTTACAAATAATATTCCTTTTACAAAAGCCTTGTCTGCTCTAAATTAAACTGAAAATTCTTTCAATTCAGGGAAACATATACAACCCCCAAGAGAAGCGGGTAAAACACGTAGAAGAAGAGCACCAGAAATGTCCAAATCATTTTTAAACGGTAATTAATTGCCTTATCTCTAACAACCTGAGATAATTAGCAGTGTGATTTTAATTTAACGAGTGGGATGCCCGATTTATTAACATGTTTTTACTGCGAATCTCTGAATACCACTTTCATTTGCTGCCCCCCACACTCAGCTTAAAGGAGCAGGAAAGGGTTGCTATTTCATGCTAACAGTGGGGCTTGAGCCAGGGGGTCCCCCACTGGTTGTCTCTTGCTTCCATTAAAAGCACTGGAGGACATTTCAGAGTGCCTCCAAGGAAGCTCACGAAAGATCAATTCCTCATTTTCATTTCTCCTAAAGATTCTAAATTACACCCTTTCCCGTTGGTTCTAGGTAGGGATCTTATGTGCTGTTTTATTTGCTCCAAGTTTGCCAGTAAACATCTGATTTAACTACAAAAATTCCCCCCAGACTGATGCATCAGTATTTACCGTGGAGCTCCTGGCTTTAAACAAGAACTCTAACCCACTCCATACCGTTCATTCTTAAGCAGTTTCAAACTAACAGAAAATGCTTTAGAGTGTCAAGTTCAGGATGTCATCTCAGAAATGAAGCGTAAATATCTATTTCAATATGTATAAGGCCATTTAAAAATACTTTATGCCGTTCTCAGTTGTTTCAATCATCTCTGCAAAAACCCACACATGAAAGAAAGAAAAGAGGAAGAAAGGGAGGGGGGAGGGAAGAAAAGGAAAGGATGAAGGATCGATGCTGGGCCCCCTTTCACTGCCACCCTTTCATCACCCCCAAAACCTCTGTCCATTATAGTGAACTTTTGGCGCGAAAATGGCAGGAAGAGAGTCAGATTTCCTTTAGCAGTGAGCTGATTGCTGAACAAAATTGAATCATGGCACACTTGAATGAGAAAATACGAAGAGGTACATTTCCACTAATTAGGGCCCATTTTAAGCAATCTGTTAGACGGTAGCCCCTGCACCGTGAGCTACCGGAAGGTGGAACATAGGGCACCCCGAAAGCAGAGGGTGCACATGGATCGTAGTGAGGCTCTCCATCATGGGACACTCCGGGCCAGGAGGGTGCCGGCAGGCCTGGGGCGCAAGCCACTTGCTGCTGGAACATTAACCTCCCCCCCAAGAGAGCACACCGTTCTCTACCCCCATCTTTGCAAGCCTGGCAAACAAACCCGGGCACTCACCAGTGAAGCCGTGCCTCCTGGGGGCCCACGGGAGCTGCCTTCCCCACACAGATCCCGACCTTGAGCACTGGGGGTCTTCGGACACTGGGCCACGTGGAGTCTCCTCAACTCGGCCACCTGGGAGGACCCCTGCTACCCTGGTGGTGGCCTTCTCCTGCACTGCCGCCTTCACACTCCACTGGGGCGGAGAGAAAGGTGGAACCACTTGCCAAATATGCAAAAAAGGAGGGAAGACAGTTTTCTCTCAGGAAAACAGGGGCAGGAAGGGAGCCTGCGCTTCCTGCCCTGACCAAAGCCGGTTCAGAGATGATTCGGGTGTCTAGGTTGACAGGCTTGTGGTGGGACAGGGAGCCCTTCCAGTCAACAGAAATCGCGAGGTCCCAAGGGCAGAAATGGCCATGGGAGAATGGAAGGAGGCTGGGCTGTAACGGGAAGACAAGTGGCCTCCACCCCCTGGACTCTGGGCTTTAGCCTTTTTCACAGTCTACCCCAGTGGGTCACTAAAGGTGCCGAGGGCATCCACCCACTTAGCACAGTGAAGTAGGAGATGGGAAAACAGGCCCTGGCCCCATTAGGCTGCTCTTCTGGTCCGGCCTCCGCTGCTTTTCCCTGAGGCCCCTCTCTGGAGGGACCTCCAGTGCCACAACCACGACAGGCGGGCCATGCCCACCTCTCCACTTAGAAACTGTCTGCAAAGCTTCTTTTGTTTGCTGTTTCACATTACCCTTAGTGTCTCATAATATCTTTAAAAATTTGTCAGAATATCATCCAACAGTTAAAAACTACATCAAACATAAGCTATTAAAGCAACGGCATGGAAAATTGAAGGGCATGAACGTATATTACAGAAAGATAACCTCAGGTGTAGAGTCATTTATCAAACTGCACAGAACAACAAAAACACCACAGGTCTACATGAAGAAATCCGTGTGAGTGGCTAGTCGACCCCAGAAAAGAAACAGTCTGGATTGAGCTGCCCAAAGCCCTGGTGAACCCCATTCCTAGCTCCTGCTCCTCAGAATTTTAAATGTGTGTGTAAGGCCAGTACTCTGAGACACAACCTTCCTAAACCTGGATCCCACAAGTTCATGCACCTGCTTAGAGTGAAACAGATACTTTGTCTCAAGGTGTCACCTGGATCAAAGGGTCTCATGTTGTGAGCCTCAAAGGAGGGGTCACTTGTCACTGTTACCTCCTGTGGTTTCTCCCGGGGAACAGAACGCCATTGAGAGCACCTCTGAGGGCTCTGCCACTATACACGCAGAGGCACAGACAAGGACATCCTTAACGGCCAGGGCAGGGGCCCCGCAGGCTCTGGCGAGAAGCAGGAGGCACGACGCCCCAAAGCCTGTCAGTCTCAGAAAGAGCAAGGCTCACAGAGGGTTTGCTCTCTGAGCTGAATCCACTGCCATGGCTCTCCCTTAGAATAAGGCAACAAAAGCCAACACTTACTTCGTAGTGAAATGACTTCAGTCACACAGACAAGAGGAGAAAAAAGGCAGAACACTACTAAACGGAGTTATCCTGGACACATTCTGGGTTAACTGCAGTCGACATGTACATCGTAGGCAGACACTGAAGGTACTTGTGGCATTTATGCCTAATGTCACCGTAATAGATCAGAAAATGCACCCTGTCTTAGTAAATTGCAACAACAAGCAAACAAACAGAAAAAAAAGGGGCTTTACTACTCAAGTCAGGTCTGTGAGATGTTACAACTCCTTCCACCCTGTCCCCATACCTCTCTCTCCCCGTGCTGTGTTTGCATGTGTGTGGCTGTACACACTCGTACGGTTTATTTCCTGTATCCATTAATACACACATAACCCTGAAGTACACACATAATACATGTACGTGGGCTGGGGTGTTCCATAGCATAGCATGTAGCAGACAGTACATGTGTAGATATATATAGATATCTGAACACACACATAATGTCTCTCAAATTTCAAAAGTCTGTCATTTATATTGACAATATGCTACTGCATGAACCAATTGTGAAATACTCAAATCCAAGTCAAGGGGGAAAAATCCCCAAATCAGAAAACCACCATCCTCAAACCCTAAATCTCTAGTCAAGTGAGGAAGATGCAGTGGCTACCAGAATGGCTGGGTCTCAGACCTCCTGGCCGGAAGTTCACTGTGATCTTAACTTTGCAACTGGGAAATGGCTGCAAGGCCAGCCACAGCTTACTTTCTCCTAGGAGACTGTGCACAAGCTTCTCAGGGGTGGAACATGACACACGCACACTTCTGTTTACGGACCTGGGGGTTCATCCTGTAAGACCGTGATGAGGGGCTAGAGTGCAACAATGCTCCTGAATTTGGGAGGATGTGTAGTTTTCCAGGAGGTGGCACTTAAAACACCGGCGAATACACAAGCGAGCATGGTGGAGTTTCTAAAACTCCTGCCTCCACTATCTCCGTGAAACAAAAGTGGAAGAAAACATGACCCTTTAACTCAGGAAAATGTTTTAGGCATCAGGTCTGTCGGGTGGACTTCCAGACCAGAAAGCTCATTCTCTTTTATGGGAAAAAAATAGGTAACCCTGTATGTTTGTGGGAAATTTTGAAATCAGATACATGCACATTATATCAAACCAGAATTGTATAGGACTTTATAAAATGTGACATCATTATTTCTATCTCTCTATACAAGTTATGTTTTAAAATGTCTGCATATTCTATGAGGTAAGCAGGTAATCTTCCTGCCGTGGATATTTGTCACTGTTTAAATTTTAAGCCACACACCAAACAATCTGATTTGTCACTGAAACAATTCTGACACATTTAATACAAATAATACTTAAATTGTTACATTCAAAATCCCATGTAAAAAGATGAGTCCAATTAACCTTATCAAACAAACATCTTGAAACAAAGAAATAAATCCAAGAGGCTGCAACCATTTCCTGCAGGGTTCTCTCTCTCCTCTCAACTTATAACCAAAGTGTACCAATCCTTAAAATCATTTAAATGTCCATCAGTGTTTAAATATTATGCATATTAAATATTTTCAATTTTCATATTTTTTTCTCTTTGAGCAGACATTGATTTGACCAGTAAGGAGATATTTCTTCAACACCAGTTTGTCTCTCCAAGTTTAAAACAAGGTACCTAAAAGCTGAAATACACCGCGGGAGCGGAGCACGGTGGGAAAACGAGTGTGCAGCCTGGCATGCACGCCGCCTTGCATTCAGTCTAGGCTGGCTGCAGCCCAAGAGAGCATGGGGCATGGGGACTGCACTGAAAGCTGTGCCTGCTCAGACCCTTGGGACCCTGACACCTCTCTCTCTCTCTCTCTCTGTCTCTCGGTGCCATACTCTGTGCCTCCAAATTAGAAAACAGAAACAAAATCAATCACACTTTCCGGAGAAATTCCTTAGGAAACACCAAGGATCCCTGAAGGGTTTCTAAAACATTTCAGATATAACCGCTAGTAACCTGATGCTTTATTGCTGAGGGGTTTCCAAGCGCAAATCGCAGTCAACACAAGTACTAGGACGAACTTTTCAAAGCAGGATTATTCTATTTTTGAAGAAAGCAAGTTCAGACTCGATCTAATTATTTTACAATATAAGCAAAAACTCTCACCTAAAATATAAGAAAAGAAAGCTCTTTATGGTTGACTGCATAACGGCTGACCTCCTGGTCTCACTGTTTAAGTATGTCAATTTAGACTTGACTGGAGCTAGAAAGTCCTCACGGTGACAGTGGGAGGACGGCTCAGAGGTGTCCCACTGCCAGCCTGGTCCTGCACCTGCGCTCACAGCACAAAGTGGCTGAGTCTGCCAAAAGCCAGGGCTCTCACTGTCCCCAGAAAGGAGAGGCAGACCTGACCGAAACCAGGGGTTAAGAATCTTACTGCCTTGTCTTTTCTTTCCTTCCTTGTTTCTTTTTCTTTTCTTTTTTAATCCTCCAGCTACCCCAAGTTTTCATTTTGAAATTCAATCGAAAACACTCACGTGGACTTGTGCGTCGCACTTTGGGGGCCAAGATTGATCGTCGGGCTGCAAGAGCAACCTGAGAGCTGGGGCTCCGTCTGCCCTGACGGGCTCGCCTGCTCCGCCGCCTCGTCGCGGCCAAGCGTCCAGCCGCCTTGGCTGCGCTCCGTGGGGACCCAGGGACTGTCGCCACTGTCACCGCCCGGCGCCGGCCGTGCAGGCACTTGTTAGAACGCCCGGCTAACGTGGCCGCCGCACTCTTCCCAGCTTTCTTTCACAATGACTTCCTGAAGTTGCTCACTTGCATTGTTCCCCATTTCTCCGCCGCACTCCCCCCTACTCCCCCCCGCCGGCCGCGATCCGGCTTTCGCGTTGCGGGCGCGCAGCTGTCCCGCGCGCACAGCGCCGCCCATGGGCCGTGCACCTGGGCCCCTCTGCGCCGCGCCCCACGCGCCCGCGCTCCGCAAACTTTGGGGCTGCCACGCTGCGGGGCCCGGCTCCATGTGCCCCGGGCCGCCCCGCCCCGCCCCGCGCGGACGCCGGCCCTTGCTGAGCTCGCTGCTCCGGGATACGGAGCGGGACACCGATGGGTGTGGAGAGGGCCATGGCGCGTGGCGCGTGGCGCGTGGCGCGGAGCGCAGCGCAGAGCCGGGCGCACCGCCCCCGCCCCGCCGCGGGGTCGTGAGCTCGCGTCGCAGGTCCCGACCGCAACTCCGGCGCCGCGCGCACAAACTTTGCTGCGGCGCGGGGCTGGCCCCAGCCCCAGGGCCCCCGGGCGGCGGCGGCGGCGGCCGTACCTGCTAGCGCCGCCGCCGGCTGCAGCCTCCTCGCCCGCGCCCGGCCCTCCCCTCGCCGCCGCGCTTCCTCGTTCCAGCGCCGCGTCGCCCCGCGGCTCTGCGCCGCAGGCGGTGGCCGGTGCTCAGCGCCCCGGACCCGGCGGCGGAATCGCCCGCCGCGCGGCGGGACCCGCGCTTAACCCTTGGGGGCCCGGCGCGGACGACGCGTGCGGGGCCGCGCGAGGAGGGGACGCACGCGGCTGGACC
Source organism: Rhinolophus ferrumequinum (assembly GCF_004115265.2). Lineage (NCBI taxonomy): Eukaryota > Metazoa > Chordata > Mammalia > Chiroptera > Rhinolophidae > Rhinolophus > Rhinolophus ferrumequinum. The sequence continues at coordinate 2,237,034 of NC_046303.1, read as the reverse complement.
CCACCGCCCCGCGCCTGGGGCCGTGGTCCCGGGCCCCGCATGGCCGTCCCGCTGGGGGCGACTGTCGGCACTCGGGCACCCAGAAGCCCTTTCCCCGGTGGTGGGTGGCGTCCCTGCCCGCCCAGCCCACTGCCCTGGATCTGGGGCCACTTGGCTCCCAATTTCTGGCTGAGACCCTAAGTTATGAGTGCCCACCCGAGGGGGTGGGAAAAGTTGATCCTCCGCAAGTGACGGGAAGGTGCAATTCATTTTCCCAGACAACCAATGGAATACCTCTCGGCTCTCTTCCCTCCCACCTGCTCGCGGCAGAAGTTAGGATCGCGCCTTCCATCTTGGCCCCTGTGCACACGCAAGTGTGAAAGGGCGGTGGCGGAGGAGGTGACGGCGGAGGCGACCCTGCAGCCCCACCGCGCGGCTCCGTGCACCTCAGACGCCCCCTCCCTGAGCCCGGAGCGCGCGTGTGAGGCGCGGCGGACCCCTTCAGAGCAGGAATGCGGCTGACAGCGCACCTCTCCACACTCCGCAAGGAACCCAGCAGTGTGATCAGCCAGGCCCCGCCCGAGCGGGAGCCAGGCAAGTGTGTTCAACTTGAGCAGAAAAGGAAGAATTCGGAATTCAACCTGTGTATCCTGAGTCCCCTCAGCCCTGAGAGGGACGGAGATGACAGCCCTTCGGGACTGACAGGGGCGTCAGTAAGGCAGGGGACAAAGCCGGAGCAGCCCGAGCAGGAGACACCACAAGGCCCTCTGGGTAACTCAGGGAGGTGGACGACTTCTCTCTGGGAGAGTGAGGAGGAAGTGGGCTTCCGGGGACAGGATGCGCAGGCCTCCCAGGTGGTGAGAAGCGCCCGCATAGGTCCAGGCAGAAAGCCCCTTCAGGACAATGGAGGCCGCTGGTGGCAGGGCCCAGGCACCCCTCCGACTGGCTGTTCTTCCACCCTCCGTGACCCACCAACAGCATCTGGCCAGATGGTTCCTGGACCACCTGTCCCACACCTATTGCTCAACTGTCTATAAGGAAAGAAAATCCTCTGGGCAGAGGCGGAGCCAGTTAGCGCCCTGCTCAGGAGGCCAGGCTCGCAAGGGGTTCAGTGCTTCTGTCCTTCCCTTACCTGTATGACCTTGGCAAGTTCCTGAACCCCTCTGAGACTTAGCTTCCTGATCTGCAAAACGGTAATGCTACTTCATCTAAAGAGATCTTTTCAGGATGAGGTGTGGCAATAAGCATAAGGTGCAAGGCCCCGAGGGAGGCCAACGTGGGGTCGCAGAGGCCTGGTGGGACTCCTCTGGTTCCCAGTGCCCACAGCACCCGTAGCCCGGGAACCACATGTTTAGTGGTTCCCTTTAAACATGTGTGGTCCCCCGGAGTGGAAATGGAGGGCTCAGATGTGGTCGTCGGCCCAAGGCAAACCCTCCTGAGGCCGAAGAACATGAGAGGAGGAGCCCAGAGTCCAGCTGTGCGACCTTGAGCCTCAGTTCCCCCATCTATAAATCGGTGGTCGTCATATAAGCTACCTCGCAGGACTGTTTGGGGATTAAGTAGCCCACATACGGGAGCTCTGGCCATATCCTGGCAGAGACGAGGACTCTGTGTGCAGTGACCTTTTTTGGTCACTGACCCTGCTAACTCCCAGTGTCCTGTTGAGACAGGGAACAAGCTGAGAGGAATGAGGCTCCATGTCCCACTCTCTCCTGTCCCCAAACAAATGGAGCAGAAGGAACTCAGGCTGCAACTGTGGGTAGACACCCTGGGACCACACAGGACACTTAAATCAACAATAAAAGACGGCAGTAAAAGCACATTGGAGGGGGAAACATACCAGGGAAAATTGAAACATATGTGACACTTAAAAAAAAATAAGTCCAAAGTCATTTTGCTTCTTTAGGAGTGTGTGTGTGTGTGTGTGTGTGTGTGTGTGTGTGTGTGTGTTGCTGTTTCATAGTGCTAGAGAATTTAATAAGTATAGCTTAGTTTATTCACACAATAATTATTAAATACCGTTTTTTTCTTCTTTTGGGAGGATATAATCAGAAGAATAAGGTGCACATACAGAATTAATCAAAGGTTATTTATTGACAGCTTACTATAATCAGCAACTGGTGCTTTTGTCCTGACAGAGACTGGAAGGGGTTTTAAAGGAGACCAAGTTTTATAGAGTAAAAGAATGGTTGAGGTGATATGATACAATATGGTCAATACTGTTGTTTCTTACCAGCTGTGTGAGTTTTGGCAAGTTACTTAACCTCTCTGAGCTTCATTTTGTCATCTGCAGACCAAACCTATTTTACAATTGTGTTGATAGAATTAGGTGAAATTAAATGAGATGAAGTATGGTAAGTATTATTATAACTGTATTTTCTTCTGTTTAAAAAATCTGTTAAACAGCAACAAAATGAGCATCCTTCCCCCATACTAGTTAGGAAACAGCAAATATATTTTTAAATAACAGGAAATGTTTTTTGTAAAACAATTGTATTTCCACACTGTTATACTAATACAGAACTCAGGTAGTTTCACCTAAAGAGGGACATGACCCTGATGAGAAGGACCCAGGGCTTGGAGGAAGGTTTTCCAACAAGGACTCTACTTCTTTGGTTTCTTTTTCCCAATTTGCACCATCTCCAGCTTCTGCTGGTTTCGAAAACTGGCTATTGCCAGCCTGGGGCCAGGTGCTTCGCCCTTGTCTTGGTGCCCACGTCTTGGGTTTGGCTTTTTCAAAGCAGAAACACTGGCTCCCACCTACTCTGGAAGTAAAAGGACAGGACAGGGATAACCAGGAGCACACGTGGAGCCAGCACTGTCTGGCCTGTCGGGGAGAAGCCTGGGCGCCGAGGGGACCCCTCATCTCCTGTCTGGAGCCCAGGAGGCTCCTGGGTTTGAAACCCACAGAAATGAAGCAGTGCTGCTAGTCGCTCACATCTCTGCCTCTAGGCTTTGAATCAAGGATGTGCGACAGCTGACAACCAAATCCCTCCCACTTTGGGATTATTCTTTCACTTCGTTCCCTTTGGTGTTTGTAAGAGGAATATGCTTAGTTCTCAAAACAGCGACTTTTTATCAATATCGTTTGGTTAGAAGAGATTGAAAAACACACTGAGTCAGATACAGTGATTTGGAGAAAATAGATTGCTGATGAAAAGGTCTTGAAAATGTTTTGGGTGAGGAAAGGAACAGTAGATATTGACTTGACTTGAACAGACTGGAATCAAGAAAAGGGGGAACCAGCTGTCATCCCCTATCTGAGCCTGCCGTGTAGGACTGGGATTGGAACCCTCTTTCTGCAGGTTTAAAGGCTTCTGGTGGCACGTGCTCATTCGTTTATCCAATGAGCATGTATTCACTGAGAGGCCACCACGGCAGGTGGTACTGGAGACACAGGATGCCCCAAGAAAGCCGAAGATGGGGACTTATCCCTCAAGGGGCTTCCCATCCAGTAAAGCGAGATAATTGTGTTTCGATGAGAAATGTGCCATGGTAAATCCAGACACACAGCCTGTGGAACACAGGGGTGGTTGCCCGAGGTAGGGAAAGGCTCTGTGGACACGGGAGAGACGGGGGAGGGGAGAAGGACTCAGAGAGGGTGTAAGGAATAGCTTTTCCTCTCCACATGGGGCAGGGGGCTTAACAAGCTCTTTCTCAAAAGACAGAATTAACCAAACACTCATTGTAATATTCTGATGACCACCCTGATGAAGTCCCACCCTGTGAAGGCTATTTCCAGACATTATTTCCCGTCTAACCATGCAGCAAGGCCAGCATCAGGGGCCCAATATTATATAAAACACTAAGGCTCAGAGGGTGATTCACACAGGGGTGAAGGTGAAGTGACAGACGCTAGAGACAAACTCTGGGTTTGGTAGCTTGGCAAGTGACTAGGTTTCTCTGTGCCTCAGTTTGCTCTTCTGTAAAATGGGAATGATAGCATTAACAACAATAGTAACAACAGCAGCAGCAATGTAATAATACCTTCCTCAGGTGCGGTCGGCTAAGGAGTTAATGCGTGTTCCACATGTCTTGAGCTGTTCCCAGGTGCCTGGCCTGACAGTCAAACCTCGGTCGGTTCTTTCAGGGACGGCCCCTTCTGATGCCGTGTTCCAAGCAGAGAACCAAGATGGCTCCGAGGACTCATCCCTTTAAGATGGCTTTCTCCAGCTGGTGGAAAGCGTTTCTCTCTTGTTCTCTTTCAAGTTTTTCATTTCGCCTAAGGCCAAATTGCCAGTCTTGGCAGCACCAGTCCTGATAAAGGGATCATCAGATCGGCTCGTCCAGGAAAGATTAAGGTTTGTGACCAGGCTTTCCAATCTATAAAGCACGTAGAAACGTAGGCTCATTATTTTTGTGTTGTTATAGCAACTTTCTCTTTTCAGTGCTAATGAAGCACAGATCTTTCCTGTCCGCCCTCTAAAGGCAGCGGGACGGCCTTGGGGAGGGGCTGGGCTGTGTCCATGGAAAGAGTCCTCACGGTCTCGGAGTTTCTCCTACTCCCACAGGTCACTGTAGGGACTTAGCTGGGTCACTTCATCTTCTATGTATCTATGACAGGAAAAGTCAGCCCTGCTTCACGGCCTTGGTGTAAAGATTAAATGAGAGCAAGAACATAAACCTGGCAGCCAGTGTTGGTTCCCCTCCCCTGATTAGAGGTGCCCATGCAGATTCTCAGAAGAGGACACTCACCAGAAGGCAGGTGAGGAAGATGGCAGGGTGCCTGAAAGGTGTTCACCTTAGCAGGTGTGGATAACCTTGACCCTTAAACAATGCAGAGGGGAGGGCACCCACCCCTGCACCACTGGAAATCTTTGTGTAACTTCTGACTCCCCGTAACTTCACTGCAAATAGCCTACGGTTGACCGGGAGCCTTACTGAGAACATAAACAGTCGATGAACACATGGTTTTTATGTGATATGTATTGTATACTATATTCTTGCAATAATGTAAGCTAGAGAAAATAAAATGTTATTAAGAAAATCATAAGGAAGAGAAAACATACTGTGGGGACAGAGCCCCAGAGAGCAGTTTCCAGGCTCTCGGCCTCTCGTGGAAAGGTGCTGGCTCGGGTAGTAGATGGCCGTCAGCTGTGACTGCGTGGCCACCAGCTGTAACCAGTTAGCCATTAGCCACTGATATAACTGCCGTGGCTACACTAGGGGTTTGGTTGGTTGGCAAAGAATCGGATTGCGGCTAGCAAGGGGGGGTAGCAAGCGTGGATGGCGGATTGCGGATCGTGTGGATCCTACTTCCTGTGTCTTGCCTGGCCGCCAGCGAGACTGTGGTGCAGGAAGACCCCTTGTTGGGGTGCTGGGGCATGTTTGCTTTTGTGTCTCAACCAGCCGCTATCGAGAATACAGTGGTATGAGTCCCCTATCCATGGCTCTGTGGGCGTTCCTTTTCGGCCTCACCAAATCCTGCATTCTTGTGCGGGGAGCGGCAGCTGAGACCCTGCCCTGCATTACATACATATACAGTACTGTACGTATTTATCGATACCGTAAATTTATGTTGTTTACAAGATGAAAAATATTGGCGTGGAAGGGGACCTGCACAGTTCAAGCGCCAATAGTTCAAGTGTCAGCTGCAGATCGTGTCTTTATCTGGGAAGAGCTGGGAAGAATTATGTCTAAGTGGTTGGCACAAGGTCCCACTGGTTCCAGGAGCAGTAAGTGAGCATTTTTGTAGCATTTTAAAGTTTAGAAAAAACATCCACAAACATGGCGTTTGAAGTAGATGATGTCAGTAGGTGGATGCCCAGGCCCCAGTGGCCAGCCTGGCTTTTCCCTGTGTCACCGGCTGCTCCTTCTCTGTCCTCCCGAAAATGCCGACCTCCCCAGACGAGGTGCTGGACCTAGTTTTCGATGGCATCTCTATACTGACAGCTGCGGTTCCGACCTCTCTAAGATCCAGACTCGTGTATCTTACTACCTCGTGGACACCTTCTCCTGGAGGTCTAACTGCCGTGTCACATTCATTGTGTCCCCACCTGAATCCCGGCTCTGCCCTCTGACCCGCCTCAGTACAGCTTTCTTCCTCTCCTGGAAATTGCTGAGGCCAGACACCTTGGAGGCATTCTCCACGCCTCTTCCTCTACCATCCAGTCCATCGGGGCCTCCCACGGGCTTGGCCTCCATCAGTTTCCCATAATCCAGCCTCCTGTCACCCACATGGCTACCTGTGGGATCCCTGTCACTCTCCCCTGTGTCTCTGTCCCTCTCGGCACTCAGGGAGAGCCTGATAAAGAGCTGAGTCAGACCACGGGCTTCTTTGCTGGACGGCGGGCCAGCTCACCCCAGTAACAGCTGAAGTCCTAGGAGCATATGACTGTCCCCTCCTTCCTCACCTCTCTCCCCTACCTCGCGTCCAGCTACCGCCTCTTGCTCACTGGTCTGTGGCCAGCTTGCTCTGCGTTCCTGTTCCTCCAGCACTCAGGAAGGCTCACTGCACTTCCTGTGACCTGCCCGCCCTCTTACCTGCTTCAGGTCTGCTCCGGCGTCATCCTGCCTCTGAGACTGTCCCTGCCCACCCTCCATAAAGAGCAAGGACACTGACCCCCACCCAGACATCCTCCAGTCTCCCCTTTGCCTTCTGCTTTGCCACAGCACTTGTCGTCTTCTAACATTCCCTATAATTAACATTGATTTTGTTTACTCTCTATGAAGGTGGAGTTTTTTGTCTGTTTTGTTTCCTCAATGCCTGGAACCCCGATATTCAAGACACATCTCCATTTATCGGTACTACTACTTTTGAAGGGTTTTAGCAGACTTTTCTAACTCAGGGCAAACAATTTTGTTTAAATTAGACGACAAGGTGTTGTCACTTTGATCCCCCAGTCTGCAGAGGAATTGTATCCCTAGCCCTCTAGCTGGAAGGAGCTATACCTTCCTTTCAGTCCTGTCTGCCTGGAGCTGCAAGCTCGTGCACGGTGAAGTTTCTTCTTCACCTACTTACCACTCTTTGCTGTGATCACTTCCGCCCAGAAGGCTTCACATTTCATCCTTCTTGGGTCTATAGGAAAGTTGACAGTTTAGTTCAGCCTATCCTTATACATGCACTAGTACCCTCATTTTCAAGCTATTTTCTGAAAAGGAAGCAAAGCATAATGTTAAAATGCAACACTTCAGACTCAGAGTGAACCTCCCCTAAACCTGTTTTGGCTGTGGGGGCACTGATCCTAAGTGAGCTGCTACCTCTTTATTTCTGCAGGATGAGAAACATAATATTTCAGTAAGGCCAGGAGCCAGATTTTCTCTAAATTGGGGAGTTAGAAATTCTTTAAAGATACAGCGTACTCTGTAGTTACTGACAGCCCAAGGCCTTATGTACCCTATGAATGTTTACTCGTCATATACTCTTCTTAGTTCCAGATATGTTTTTCTTAAGAAGGAAAATAACTCATTGTTTATGCTATGCATCTCGGGAAATGGCAACTTTATTTCCACTTCAGAGCTCAGATACACAATTTCTTTCAGCTTAAACAGTGTCTTGCAATTAAACTGAAGGGTTGACTTCTCGTTGTAATATACCTCTGTTTTCTGTGATTATATCTTATAAACACTTTGTGCCAAACAACATTTCCAATACATTGTATTGAATGACCCTGAGTTTGGGGAGAAGGCATAATGTCATCTTGATTTACAGATTAGAGCAAAGGCTACTGTTGAAAAGGGAATATGGAGAATGAAAGTCCCACTCTTTGGTGTGAGTTGAGAGAGGGGATTGCAGAGGCTGATAAGATGATGGACAGTCGGCCACATTCCATAGTCACCGGAACGTGACAAGCCCAGTGCCTGACCTGGGGCAGGACCAGGGGCTTTGGCTCCCAGGCTGAGCTGTGCGGGAAGGTGTGGCTTTGGCGACCATCAGCGCTGTAAGTGCCCGGAAGCTGTGTGCTGGTTGGATTCCTCTGTTGCTGGAGTTTATCTGTGGAGTCAGTCGGTGCCAACTGGCCCCCTCCAGCCTGTGCAGAGCCCTTGGTGCACATCCGAGGGAAGCTCAGGCCTTTCAGGTGCCAAGGCCATGCGGCCCGGAGACACGGAGCGTTGTGCCAAATGATTGATGCCTTTTCAGCTGCACTCCCTGACATAGCAAATCCAAAAGCGGCGGTCGATAATCAGACACTTAGCAGCTGCCTCTCCAGTCCAGCAGTGCATCAGCCCTCAGCCTGAAATCCATGGCCCAACTCTCCCTGCCCCTACTTCCTGTCCATTCCTGCAGCTCCAGGCGACTTCGGGGAGAGCGGCAGGCGGCTCGGGCCGCGGGGCTCTGCGGGTTATTTTTGTGTGGCTTTCGAGCTAATCAGCAAATAGGCGCTCATCAGTCTACTCCCCAGGAAGCGGGATCTCATTACTGCTCTTGCTGTTGGATGAGGAAACTGAGGTACAGAAGCCTCCCAAAGTGAGCAGGTTGGAAAAAAAGAAGGCTGCTCCTGATGACCCGAAAGTGTTGTTTGACACCTGATCTTCTAACAGGTGGTTTTGCGTGTTTTCATTACTTGGCTGGAACGGCGCTTTATGGACACACTCCAGCCAATGGAAACCTGGCCTCTCCACCATGATGACTCTGTTTTACTCCCTGAATAAATTTCTTTAATTTTTCTTTTTCGTTTTTTTTAGCTATGGCTTGGCAAGCTGATTGAGGTAGGAAGGCCAATGGGACCCACTTCTTGCTCAGACACCCCTTGATCGAGTTAGCTAGAGATGTGCCCCGTGGCCACTGTCCATGGAGTTGCCAAGACTCAGCCTCGTAGCCTGGTAGGAACCACCAACAATGCATGCAGACGAGTGCCCTGCACGCCGGGCTCCTTTGCTTCCTCCAGGATGGGTGTGCACGGGAATGATTTCCTCGGTGTAATAAATTTAGGAGCCTCCTACAGTGGAACTGACAGCAAAGGCAAAACTGTCAACCCACCTCCCCCACCGTGATGGGAAACTTCTCAAGGTTTTCCCAGCAGTGCATTAGGCAGCTCGGCAAGAACCCACAGTCGTGCGCGTTTTGAGACTTCACGTCTTCCATTAACCAATTCTAAGACAGAGGACCAGTGTCTTCATTCCCCTTGTTGTTGAAGCACTTTACATAGACTGTAACCCAGTTGCTAAATTGCTTGCATTTGTTAAGTGTACAAAAGGGCCTACTCCCCGTTGATGGAGTAAAAGTAGAGGTTTGATTAAGTAGATAGCGAGTGTGCTTTTTTCCTCCCCATCTGGATGTGTTAAGGGGGTATGCTTGAAGCTTAGCACTCAGTTCATGCCTTTCCTAAGGGGAGGGAAGAGGGTATTTAACAAGGTTAATAATGACAGAAGGAGGAATTGACACCACAAAAGAAAAAGAATTATTCTAGCATTTCATGACAGTTCCAAGACAGATGTCGTTGGCTAAGTGCGGTGCTGGTAGACATGGGGGCAACGTACACGTTACATGCATATGGATTAGTGAAAGCAGACTGTCAAGTCGGAGAGTGTAAGATTGTCAGATATGAAACAGAGCTTCAGAAAACCTGGAGAACTACTTTTTATTTCTTCTCTTAAAGACCTAATCCTATTGTCGTTTCACAGACAAAAGACCAAGTACTGTAAGGACTGAGGCAGATCACGGGTAGGATGGGACCAAAGCTTTGGATTGGGGCCTCCTGAGGACACCTGGGTTAGTAGCCTCTTCCCTTTTGAAGTAGACTTTTCATCTTAATCAGACACACACCCAGCTCTTCTGTGCCAGGAGACCTTCATTCATCCAACGGGGCCGTATCTAGTTCCATCTTCATGAGGTCCATAATGAGGGATTCTAGACTAGCAACCGATGAGACACCAGATTGACCAAGTTATATTCAAAGTCCCTCTGAATTAGTTGGATGATGGTGGTCAACCCCACTGAGGTGATTTTTAGGCTCTGCCATCACACGGGATGCTTTAGAGAAGCATCATTGGCCTTCTGAGCTTTGGTAGAGGTTGGGTACGTGGAGAGAGCCACTGGCCAGAGATGGGTTGTTTTGGTTTGGTAGGTGGAGAGGGTCACTAATGAGAGTCAGGGGACCTGGATTAGGCTATGCTCCTCTCCTCCGACCTTGGACAAGTCATTCCATTTCTTCCTACGCTTTGGTTTCTCCGTTCACAAGATGAGAGTGGTTGACAAGATGGTTTCTGTAACCTCTTCTGTAACCTCTTCCATCCGCCATGACCTGGTTTTTCCTTTGGCAGCATATATCTGTGGGCTGGCATGGGACTGACCACAGCCTTGGGGAAAAGCTCTGCTGGATCTTGCCTATTATCTCTAAGTCAACCCTACCTCTGTCTTTCAGTGCCATGTCATCCCAGAAGGCCCCAAGAACTGAGGATTAACTCTGCTAAAAGCAGTCAGAACAGATTAGACCCTCAAATACTCTCAAACACAACCACTAACTCTGTTACCTAATAACCTATAGTGACTAAACCCCTTGAGCCAAACCTGGATGGTTTGGCTTCAGAACTGTGTGAGTAAGAGTGAAGAACTTAAGAATTCTCATAACTCGAAGCATGAATTAAACAGATGGGTGCTGGAGATAAAGATCCACCTGACTTTGATTTCTGCAGTGCCCTCACAGAGGAGTGGTAGGAGTTTCCTCGGAAAGTCCTCTTGAGCAAAAGAAGAGAGACACCTGGTGAAGCCCAGGACCCTTGGGAAAGGCTGCTTGCTGCATAAGCAAGGGAGATTTAAGGAAGATGAGTTAATATAGGACAAAACTAAGCGTATTGATCTGGGGGAAATCCTGAATACTACTGTGAGTTAGGCAGTTGTGGTAAGTGGGAAATGCTTTGGGGAAAACCCATAACTTCCCCAAATGCCTATGTAAATGCCTACAACATGGAAAATTCACAGGAAGACCTTGAGATCTCAGCACATACTGTCACTTACATTGGAAATAATGAGCTGCAACTGAGGAGAGGCAGTGAAAATAAGAATTGCAACTGCCTTTAAGTTCAAAGGCTGGCAATCATTTGATGCCCAGAAAAGAGAGAAAGTGATGAATGTGTAGAAAACATCTGAGTGAAGTAAAAATGTTTTGTAGGAAAAGAGAATCTGATCAGAATTATAGAATTGGGTTCAAGAAGCTATGCAAAGTCAAAATTGTCTCTGGTTTAATAGGCAAAACAGGCTAAGGAAAATGACCTGGGAGATATTTTGAAGTATATATATATATATATATATATATATATATATATATATATATATATATATATGGTGTATCAGTGTTTCATTCGTTTTTATAGCTTAGCGACATCCCACTGTATGGACGTTTTGTTTATCCAGTCATCTGTTGATGAACATTTCAGTTGTTTCTACCCTTTGGCTAATGTGAATAGAGCTTCTACAATAAACATTGTGTACAAGTTTTGTGTTGAGCACCTGTTTTTAATCATTTTGGGTATGTACTAGGAGCGGAATTGCTATGGAAATTCTATGTTTAATTTATAGAGGAACTGGTAAACAATTTTCCACAGCAATTGCACCATGTAAAGTTCCTAACCAATGTGTTAGTGTTTCATTTCCTCCACACCCTCACCAACACTCATTATTATTTTTTTTCCTTTTTGAATTATAGCTATTCTAGTGCTTGTGAAGGGGTATCTCACAGTGGTTTTAATTTGCATTTTCCTGAGTGGCATTGAGTATCTTTCGATCTGTTTGTTGGCCATTTGTGAATCTTCTTTGGAGAAAGATCTATTCAAACCCTGGGATCACTTTTTAATTGGGTTGTATGTCTTTTTATTGTTGAGTTGTAAGTGTTTTTTATATATTCTGGATACATCATATATCCTGGACATATACTAGACTATATATTCTAGTATCCAGAATCATCAGGTGTGTGGTTGGCAAGTATTTTGGCCTATGAACTGTTTTTCTCTCTGGTTAGTGTCCTCGATGCACAAAAGTTTTTAATTTTGATGAAGTCCAATTTATCTATTTTTTCTTCTGTTAGTTGTGCTTTTGGTGTCATACCTTAATGTCTTTTTTATTGCATTTTGAGATATGCAAATTTGCCCATAAGATAAGGAACCCAATGTGTTTTATAACCCTTGATTATTTCTTTAAAAATGTTTTTCCCCAAATTATTTCATATTAAAATGTCTATTTTTATTTTTTGATGTTTTAAAAATGCATGCTTTTCATCTATTTGGTGAGAATTGAACTTTAGTGTAAAGTTAAGAAGTTGGGAATGCTTCAGGAGATACTTGAAAGCAAATAAAACAACTTTTACTTGTTTTCTTAAGAAAAGTGTGACCCAAAATCTAAAGGTTTTTATGTTGGGAAGATAAAATGTATGCTAGAATTGGAAACAAAGCAACTAAGAAGTACTTTGAAAGTGAAAGGTGGTTTCATTCAGTGCAATTGAATCCAGTGGCTTGTATTCTCTTATACTTAAGAAATTAGGAGGTGAGTGTTGAGCCATGACTTATTCATTAAGGAAAAGATATAAAATCATAGTCTCCAGCTTTAAAAAGGGATTCAGGATGACTCTGGAAATGGTAACGTAGCTCACAATATCAAGTTATAGGCCACAGGAGTAGGAACCAGAGGTATTACCAGTTACAAATCAAACACTTGAATTCATTTTGTTTTCAGTTTTATGAAATGGGGATAAATGTTTAGTTTTGAGAAAACTGATCCAAAATAAAAACTAACAAGGAGGCATTGCAATAATTCCATGCTGAAACATCCTTACAGATTTGCTGTCAGAAACCTTATTACCAGTGGAATAAAAGACACAGACACCTGAAGTGCAGACACCTCACCAAAAAAAGAGATACAGATGGTAAATAACCACATGAGAAGATGCTCCACATCACATGCCATCAGGGAAATGTAAATTAAAACAACGATGAAATACTGCTGCACACCAATCAGAATGACCCAAATCCAGAAGAGTGACAACACCAGTGCTGGCAAGGCTATGGAGCAACAGGAACTCTCCTTCACCGCTAGTGGGAATGCGAAATGGTGCAGCCACTTTGGAAGAGAGTTTGGCAGTTTCTGACAAAATAAATATGCCCTTAACCTATGAGCCAGCAATCATGCTTCTTGGTATTTACCCAAAGGAGTTGAAACCTTGCGTCCACACAAAAACCTGCACGCAGATGTTTAGAGCAGCTTTATTCATAGTAGCCGAAAGTTGGAAGCAAGCAAGATGTCCTTCAGTGGATGAATGGATAAATAAACTGTGGTTCATCTAGACCAGGGGTGTCCAAACTGTGGCCCACGATCCATTGTTAACTGGTCCGCAGCAAATTCCAAAAATATATGTAGTTTACTTAAATAAACCAGGTGAGGCAATACATACATCACCTCGAGTGAGTGGCCTGGCTGTTTGTGTATTTTACCGCATATGGGCCTTGGTGAAAAACATTGAAAAAAGTCTGGACACCCCTGATCTAGACAATGGACTAGCATTCAGCAATAAAAAGAAACGAGCTCTCAAGCCATGAAAAGACATGGAGGAAACTTAAATTCATGCTACTAAGTGACCGAAGCCAATTTGAAAAGACTGCACACTTGGGGAGGATGACTTTGGAGGTGTTGGCCGTGAGAAGAGGGCAGGGGTACACAAAAGGGGCAGAGAACACCCCAGATCAACATGACACTTGGAACTTTTCAGCCCTCAGCCTGAGCTTGTTAGTTTCCTGGGTGAAGCCAAATATCGGCTCTGTGTTGTTTTGTTTGGTCCAGAAGGTTGCACACACCTGCTTGCAGAGGTGAACAGGATGCATGCCACCAGGGCTCCCCGTGGTGTCATGTTTGTTATTGAACCCACTCACTTCCTACCTTCCTTCTCTTTCAGTTCTCCCTTCTTTTCTTTCCAGCCTTCAATTCCTAAATGGTTTCCTCCGTCTCTCATTTATTCATCCAGCTATTGACAACTGTTTGTTGCCTTGTGCCAGGCACTGGACTAGCTCCTAAGTCTATGACATGCTAAAGACAGGGTACCTTCACTCACGAACCCAAATGTTCAGTGAGGAAAACAAGTATGAAACCAAATGCCATTCAAGATGATAAACGCTGTGTAAAAGAAGAGATAAATATATTGAAAGCCCGAGGAAGCCAGGGCCTGCTTTATAAATGTATGACCTGAATGTTTGTGTCCCCCTGAATTCAAACATGAAATCCTAACCCCCAAGGTGATGGCTTAGGAGGCAGAGTCTTGGGGGAGGTGCTTAAGCCATGAGGGTGGAGCCCTCATATATGGCATTAGTGCCCTTATAAACGAGACCCCAGAGAGCGCCCTCACTCTTTCCACCATCTGGGGACAGTGAGAAGTCTGACCAGGAGGAAGCCTCTTCCCGCCATGCTGGCACCCTCATCGTCCAGTCTTCAGAACTGTGAGAAATAAATTTCTGTGATTTATTAGCTACAGGTCTATGGTATTTTGTCACAGCAGTCCAGACAGACTAAGACAATGCATTTGGTGAATTCAGATATTGTTTAAATCTAGACATGATTATGGCTTGATATTCTGACTGTCATCCATTTTCTACGTAATAATGCACTTTTTTATTTCACCTTTACAAACAAAGACAATATGGAGTGCTGACGCTTTGCGATTTTGTTCCAGGTGACAGATGAGGGTGGTTGTCCTCATGGCCTTGCACACACATTCTCGTGGTCGCAGCACACACTGCTGTGGCTTAGTACTGGGGGAAGCGCCTGTGCCAAGGGACCGTGCTACTACTAGCTGCTCCGTTAGGGACCCGTCATGATCTGTGAACACGTTAACCTGCCAGCTGTCAGAGGTGGGCGACCACTTATCACACCCAGAGGGGGCGCCAGCCCATTCCGCATCCCGCCCCGTCCAAGTACAATCAGAATTAAAGAATGCTAGCGAAGAAAACGGGTGCACAAATAATCTCTCCTCCAAGGCTCCAGAGCTGCCATAGCCTTACACACAGTCATGTGGGGAAAGTGGAGTAGTCACTGTGAGTCCAGGACAGTTAGCTCGTCTCTGTTGTAGATGGGACTTAGGAGCACACACCGGTCTCAGCCACGCACAGCAGGCATGTACCTTCATTTCAACCACAAGCCCCTCCTGTGAGCAGTTTGATGGACTAGGGTTTGTCTCCTCACCCAACATGGCCAGTTCAATTTCATCCCCAGGACTTTGGGATTGTTATGTAACATGCCAGCTGATTTGGAGGCAAGGCTGTGAAGCTGAGATGAGGGTAGTCGTATTTTGCCATGTATTTGCCTCAAGAGGGAAATGCACTTTGCAGAGTTATAGGGGTGAAAGGCAGTTGGAGGAGAGATAAGAATGTAAGACCTGGTGGAGATGAGAGGAACCGGGCTTCCTGGCTGGTCAGTTTGGAGTTTCCTCTTCTAGTTCCAACTTCTGGGAAGGCCTGGGGTACCTTTCTGCTCTCGGGTACCACAAGACGTGCTTCACTCCTTATTAGGAAAGAAACCAAGAAAGAATATACAGCACAATGAAAACAAGCTTTTTACTTCAGGCAGCTTGAGTGGGTCTCTGTTGCTTGCAACCTACAGAGCTTGAGAGGTCCTAAGCAAATTTCTCGAGTGTGAGTTGTTCTCACTATTGCCGGCCTTGGGCAGTTGAATTCCTGTGGATAGTATATAAGAAACAACGATGATGGCAGGCGAATCTTCAAGGTCACTGAGTTCGTGCCAGGACCCTAGGATAGAATAGGCCCAGGTGGAGAGAACAAGCACCTGGTTGTGAACAGGCTGGATCATCCCAAGGAAAATTAGCACAAGTGTTCTGCTAGACGGAAACCAGCTGTCAGGGGAAGCGGGAGCTCCCATCCTGGAGATGTTCAGGAATACAGTACCAGTGGCTTGTCTGGGATAGCAGGACACGTGTGGGTGGCAAGTGGCCTTCAGTCATCCCTCCCCCTTAGGGCCCCTTGAGTCCTCTCTCTGGGCTTCGTGGACATATTCGTGATGAGAGGTAAGGTCCTGCATTGCAGGAATTTGGCCAGCTCTGTGGACATCTGGTCCACTTCCGGGATCTATCTTTACCACAGTTTTTGTGAGGGGACCTTTGAAAAGTCCCCACTTTGCAAGCCCCTGGACTCTGGGGCTCCAGCTGCCTCACTTGTAATGCCAGGAAGGTGGTGGGAGAAAGGACTGATTCAGAGACAGTGAAACCAAATAGGAAGCTGGAAAAAGTGAAATTTTGCAATGGGTTTTCCTGCCCTTCACTTGTCTCTGTTTTCCTGGCCAGGATTCATCCTAAGAGACTATTTTTACCCTGTTCCCTGACCCAGCGAAACCTTGAGGTTCTGCAAATCTTACCAGATTTAGATTCCATTTGTATATTCTCTGTAACCTCTTATTTCTGGGAAAGAGTGGAGACCAGAAGGGAATGCTTTAGCTTGTACTCATTTCTCTTCAACCCTATTGCATAAGCCTTGGTCTCTCAGCCTCCTTGGAGAGACTGGGTGCAGTGCCCCAAGAAGCCTCACTGGGGAAGAAAGGTTTTACACACTGAGGAAACCAAGGACAGATTAGCCTTTTCTCCACAGAGTTCAGGGAGGAGAACTCGCCATGCTTTCTCTGTTGGTGGAGACCCTGACCTCGGGGTTTCAGAGCTGGGTGGAAGGCAAGTCCAAAGTGAGCCTTCTCAGGTGGTTTCCACACGTCACCTGGACTGCATTGCAGAGCTGCCCCTCGCACAGGTATGGATGCACGCTGGTGTCCTCAGGAGGGAAAGGCCTGCGCTGTGGCACACTCCCAAAGTGTTGGAGAAAGAAGTCTCCCACGCAGAATTTTCCCACACTCAGCACACAGGCCAAGAAGAAACCAAGAGGCACCGTCTGAGCCCTGCGGAAATCACAAGACGCGCGGTCTGCAGCTGGGGGACAGCAGCTGCAGCGCTTACCATTGGGGGTTTCTTCTGGCTGGAATCCTCCGAAAGTTCAGACCAGTTAGCAGAGGGTTTCCAGATGGGCCCGAATGGAAGAGCAGAAAAAATAACTGTTCTTAGTAATTATCCAGCTTCCACTGCACAGATATGGGTCTCTCTCTCTCTCTCTCTCTCTCTCTCTCTCTCTCTCTCTCTCTCTCTCTGCTATCATCAAAGCAGAACATGCTGCCTTGTCTGAACTGAGAGTTAGACCTGAAGTCTATTTCTGGTTCTGCCAACTGACTCTGGGGTGACCTCAGGCACTTCCTCTCTTAGCGCCTCAGAGTTCCCCTCTCTGAAAATGACTTTAGTACAGTGTTACAACCAAATAGAGCCCCCACTCCTAGAAGATGCTCAGACACAGCTTTCGCCATCCACTCTGAGCCCACGTTCTTTGGATTTTGCCATCGGCACGTAAGGCACAGGAGAATATCCTTGGTCATTTTCATCCTGACAAAGATGTGTCCAAGCGATGCGGTTTCCTCCTGTTGCTTGGGTGTCACGAAAGCCTGTGGATGAACTCTTTCTTATTCCATCCAAAGCTGGTGACGGAAGATCCTGGGAGTAGAGAGGTGGGCTGGGGATTATACTGGAAACGAACTCCAGCCTCAGGAGAAATCTGCCCCAGTGAATTCCCAGGCCTTGGCTGCCGACTGTGTTGGGTTGCAGGTACAACAACAGCTGGTGCGTCAGAAGGAGGAGGACTGGTGCTGACGTGTGACCTGGACGGAGAACTTCTATAAAGAGACTAAACAGACAAGCTGGAAGATTCTTTCACAGATACCTATAAGGGTCATTTCCAGAACGTGTAAAAATGTATTTTACTCATTTTCAGAACACATGAGGAACCCCTACAAATCCGATTTTAAAATTGATAATAAAGCAATAGCAAAATGACAGAAGGCATGAATAGGCACTGACAAAAGAGAACACAAATGACTTACAAACATGAAAAATGTCCAACCTCACTAGTAATTAGGTAAATGCAAATTAAAACCATATTATCATATCACCAGATTAGAAAACTTAAAATATTCAAGAATATGAAGAATAGTAGCACTGTCTGGAACAACAAAAACTGTAAGGAACCAGAAGTCTCCCTGGCAAGTGAATATTTTTTAAAACTATGACACCTGCTTACAATGGGGAACTACACAGCAGTTAAAATGAACCAACTCTGCATCATGCAGCAACGTGGGTGAGTGTCAGGAACCTATTTTTGAGTGGAACCAGCAAGTCACAAAAGAGTGTAAAATGTATCCTTACATTCTTGTGACGTCCAAAGATAGGACATAATAATATACTATTTATGGATGTTGGAAAATAAGAATAATTTTCTAGGAAACATAGGGAAGTAAAATCAAAATTCAGGATAGTATTTTACTCTGAGCAGGGAGAACAGGAGGTCGGGTTAGGGGGCGGGACCCTGGTGACCTCACGGTAATGACGATGGTTGGTTTTCCTAAAGTGAGTTCATGACGGTCAAATCGTTATTCTTTATGTTTTATGTCTATTTATGATACTGTATCTATTCAATACTGAAGAAAAACTGAGAATGTCATGAACAATTTCCCAACCTCAAGCATACTTCATTCTTTTGAAAAATGTGTAATGTTCTATAATATGGATACATCATTTTCAACTTAAACATTTCCCTGTTGATGTAAATTTAAGAATTTAAAAATGGACATTAACATTTTTTTTTTTTTTTTTTTTGGCAAGGAAGTTTCTTTGTTTAACAAAACAAACACACCCATGCTTTCTAACTCCTCCCTGTAGAAGGTTTGATGCTTTCTAGAGGGCTTTGGACAGGGAGGAAGAGAGAGCAGGCAGAGGGGAGTGGTGGCCCTGGTTGTGGCCCTGGCCCATCCTCAGACGCAAAGCATTTCCGTCGGCCCTTTCACTCCGTGCAGGTGAAGTGGGCCATTCGCTTTATTCACGCTTCTACCCACTCAACCACCCAAGTCCAAGTTTGTCTGCCTGGGACGCTCTTACAGGCAACTGTAGTCTGTCTTCCTTTTCCCAACAGCTTCAGGAATTGTATGTTCTGTGTGATTATTGGGGACACTCAGAAAATGCAGGAACCAAATGTTGGACATGTAAAGAGATGAACAGGAGAAGGCACCGGATGCGTCGAGTTCTTTTTCAGTCGGTCGTTGTAAGGAAGCCGGGGTGAGTGAGTCCTGGCTTGCGGTGGCCCTCCTGCCTCTGTGCTGCTTCGTCAACGTGTGTTGATTATTTAGTCTGTCGATCTGACGATTTCAAAGAGAAAGGAGACTTTTTTCCATTTAGAACTGTTAATAAATGAGATCCTTTATTATAGATAACTCAGTTGTTTTTTTAATAGGTTATTGAAAAGATGCCCTGAGGTGCCATTTAAATAAAGATGTCACAGTACGTAATGGGTCACAGAAACCAAGAACACAATATCCACGTAATTTAATAACATTTAGGAATAAGATTTCCATTAGACATGCCTGGAATTGGAGCATACGACTTTACCGCTTTCTAGCAGGAAGACCTCTAAATTCCCAATTTAAAACTGATATGTTTCCAGCTCGTGAATTCAAGTGGGTCTCTGAGTAAGAGAATAAATTGGGCCGGAGACCTAGGCATTGTGCTGCTGTGCAAACCTGATTGCTCCTGCGAGGTTATTAAAAATTCTGGGCTAATGTTCTGGAAAGAATGAATTTGCTCTTCTAGCGGTCTCCATGCGTCAGGGTGGCTCTGCAGCCACGGCACCCTCTCTAAACTCAGCATATGTCCCAGGAAGGAGATTAATTGAATTAAGAAGTATTTATTAGAGAAGAAATAAATAGCTTTGCCAATTAATGAGATCAATCAGCCCATCCATTAAGGGGGGGTCAGGGAGCTCTGCCAGAGGGGTCGGGTTTTCCGTTATGGAGCCGGGTAGGCAAGACGCCAGGGGAGCCCATTCATGAGCTGTAGACGGTTAGCGGTACAGCGGAAATGAAGTGCAAAGGGGAGTAATCGAGCCATTTACAGCCAGGTTAGAAACATGCATCGCCTTTGCCTCACCTTTCCTTTCTCTTCCTTTCCCCCTCTCTCCGAAACATTTCCTCTATCTAATCCTCTATACTGACTATCAGAGCACGTTATCTATAATGACAAGTACCTGCTTAGTACAAGCGTTTGATACTATTTGTCACTATTTGGACATCAGCAATGTATGGTAGTTATTGTCTAATTTTCTGCTGACAAAAGCAAATGTATTGCACATAGACAATTGAAAAAGGTGTCACATCCTCTACGTAATTTTATGGAAATTTCAATTAAACGAAAAGATTCCCCTTTGCCCAATATCACTGTAATTTTTTTCCAAAATCATTATTTCTGAACTGGAACTGAGAAGTAACTGATTTGTGCTTGTATTTGAACACACACACACACACACACACACACACACACACACACACACACATATATTACATGCGATATATCAGTCTCCTGCTAATATGTTATACGTAGGGCAAAGACAGTTTGCCCAAAGATAGTCTTCATTGAATTTCTCAATGCAAATGTATTTTCGTTGCACAAGTATTGATCAGCTTGTTGGCAATGACTGTTATGATAACCTCGGATGCGGGAACATAGATTGGCTGCAGTAGAAGGATCCTCAGGTGGTGTTACCTGGTCCCATCACTGGTCCCAGTGGCCTGCACTCTTGTCTCGTCATTAGAGACTGTTAGCAGCATGTCTGCAGGCCCCGCAGACATGCTGGGAGCACTCAGAGAGGGGCACTGCCCAGAACAAATCTTAGTTTATGAAAAAGGGACCAGGGCCATGAGAAGTACTTGGCATTTTCTAATCATCAGTTGCATCTAGACACTGTAGGAATAGTTTCTGTGCACCATTAAGTCCCCATGACACCCCAGTGAGGTAGACACCACTGCCCCTACTTTGCAGATGAGTAAACCAAGGCTCAGCTCTGCTGGACAATTGTGAAGTTAGGACTTGAACTCACATAGGCCTGGTTTTAATGAACTTACTTTTCTTTTTTCCACTACCTGCGCTTCCCGTCCCTCCCACCCTCCACCCCAGCCCAGCTGAAGGTGCTGTTTGTGTATCTGGTAATGGGGACAAGCTCTCACCAAAGCAGACACACCCATTCCTGTTTCCTCCTGCTTCTGTGCGCCACCTGGCTGCTTCCCCACCTGGGACAAGGCAGGGTGGTGAAGAGCATAAAGTCCATGGTGAGACTGCCTGGATTCCAATTTGGCTGTTCCTCTGACTTGCTGTGTGACCCTGGGCAATTTACTTAGCCTCTCTGTGTCTCAGTTACCGCATCTATAAAATGGGGATGATAATAGTACCTCTCCATAGCATTGATGAGAGAATGAAATAAGTTAATATTTGTAAAGCATGCCAGGTGAGCAGTCTGGCCAGTGCAGTGGTGATAGTTCCACAGACATGCAAAGGGATTAGAAGGGTACCTGGCACATAGAAGCACTTAAATGTGTTATTCTGTAAGAACATAATGTGTTCATTTCTGCACAGCTGTTCTGGCATTTTCTCTGTCTTCAGAGACAAGTGTTTAAACTTTGCTCTGTACGATGGGAAGAGTAAGTTTCAGAAAGCCCCTTTTGTGACTCATGGTCCTTCCAGGATGGAGCTATTTGGACCCCCCCACCCTCCCCACCTCGGTTTAGTCAAGTCAAGTTTGATCACCGTTTGATTAAGAGCTTTCAAAGACAGGGTCCCAACGCTTTTTTCCATTTCTCTATACTCAGGTGCTCTACAAATGTTTATCAAACGAACAAATAAAAGTTGGGTCCTTATTCCAAAATGGTGGCTGTCCAGTTCTGGAGACTCGAGAGGCTGTCACTGGGGCTGCTGTGTGGGTGTGCTAGAAGGAGGGCCCCGTGGTTGGGAGGACTGCCATGCCTAAGTGTCTCTCAGGGTCTGCGGCTGGAGGAGAGCTCAGCTTTGCTTCTGAGGGGACGGCTGGATGCTGATTGTTTAATCTTCCCTCCCACTGCCTCCTGAGCGTGCAATGCCACACGCCCTTCAAAATAACCCATCCCTGGTCTAACTGAGGGAGTTTACTTCTCGGTAGAGGGGAGGGCCTGATGCCCCTTTGGTTCTGCCCGTGGCAGGACAGCTGTGTTGACTACAGTGAAACGGGGCAGCCACGTCAGCCCAACACTAATTCTTTTGCTTCACCTTTAAAAAAAAAGAATTGGAAACCCTGGAATAGAGCTCTATAGGAAGTAGCACAGACAGTGACATCCAGGCAAAATTCTGTAAAGAATGCTGTTTTCCTGGTCTCCCTACTTGCGTTAAAATTATAGAGAAAAGCTTACGTGCCTTAAAAGTTATCGTTAAGTATTGCTAGGTGGCATCCCATATGGAATGAAGTCTAGCTGTGGCCTTCCCGATTTGATGGCTACAGATGACGATGACTAAAGGGGTGCTTTGGATCATATGTGTGGAGACAGTGTCACTGATTTGCTGAGTGTCTGGTACCAGGCTTCACTCGCTCTTTCTTGGAGAATCGATGCGGCTCCCAGCTGGGGACAACCCTTTGGGTCCTGGTGGTGGTCAGCGTCTCCAGTGATCAGGTCCTTGTCAGTCCTGGGTGCTTCTCCAAGTGCCACCAGCTCCTGTCCCTCTCCAGTCCCTCACAAGGGGGTCTTGCGGGGGTACAGCATTTTGTCCTAACTGCAAAGGACTCTCGGTCTCCCTGTCTGCAAGTGATCGCTACTCACATTTTAAGTACAGTCACCCACTCCTGTACTTACATAGCTTTGCTTGTTGCTGACTCAAAGGGAGAGACTTTCGTCCAATTTAGTCCCTCTAGAATGTTCGGGCACCTTTTTTGTTACTTGGACATGTGTTCTCTCCCTTCTTTCCCCACTTTAGAATGAACTATCTGCAGACATAGAGACTCCTCTGGACTCAGTATGAGGGCAAGAAATCCCTCCCCACTGAGAACGTGGGTCACTCTATCACACTTAACTGTGACCCCTCCCCACCCCCACAGCTGCAGACCTCTGAGGTTTTGCTGATTAACCATTTCACAGCGACAAGCTACACTGGAACAGCTTAGGCCAGGCCCAGCTGAGTGAGTGAAATGAGAAGACCAGGAGTAGCACAAAGCCCTACCCCGTGGTGCATGATTTGGAACATGGCTAAGGAGCTGATTAAAACCACTTGTTTAGGAGCAGTGCTTCTAGAAGAATCCAGAACTTACAGGTGCTGAGACTGGCTGTTTACACAGGCACTCCACTCACTCCGAGAAGTGGGGCCTCAACAATTCCTTCCACAGCTCATGAAGCTCCAGAGAGCTGAGAAAGCACAGCAAAAACGCTTCTCTCACTTAGCTCCGAGTTCATTTTTAGCGCACGCACAGGCAGTCCAGCTCGTTAGACATTTATTACTTTGTAATGCAGTTGGCAACTCACACAGAGGCCCGGAGCTGTCCAGAGCAGAAGCTCCCACGGTTTGAACCAGATCTCCCTCATCTCCTCAGGCAGCCCCATTAAGTCAAAGAGTAAATTATTAATAGTGCTGACTAAAATCAAAGCCCCGAATGATGCAAATAAAGTTAACCAACATGCACTGGAAAAACAGAAGTATTCAAGACAGCTGAGAAAAGATTTTAAGACACCAAAAAAAAAAAATGTGTCTTAAAAGTTATCATCAGGTAGAAAAGTGTGGCTCCCATGATAAGGGGCCAACATATTTAAGAAGAATAGGGACTAAGAAATTTGAATAAATTATTCTGTACTAAACAGTAAAACCAGACAGCAACATAAAAGCAAAGTTTTGTAAATAATGTTTCCCTGGTCTTCCTACACTTGTTAAAATAATAGAGAAAAGTTTGATCCAAAAGCTTTTGAATTTAGTCAGATAAAACTGGTACCCTAGCCCATTTACAAAGGAGTCTAGATGTAGAGACCAAAATGTCTTTCCAAGAATAAATGGCAGATGGAATTCTTGAGAATCCCCAAGGCCCTCCCAGAGTCCTGCAACGTCAGGGGAAGCCCCGCTCTCCACCTGCAGCGGTGACCACGGCCGCTCCTGGGAGGATGTAGAGTGTGGCGGGGGTCCTCATGAAGCCCCCCAGCGCGGCTCAGGGGTAGAACCGCTGCATTTGGCTCATAGGTTGAGCTGTAGCCTGGTTCAGACTTGTAGGAGCCTTTGGGTCATGAAGGGCTCAGATTTCAATGGTGAGTTTTAAAGTCTTCTCATCATAGAGGGTTAAGAATTTTCTTTTTGAGGAAATGCCAACTATTATTTGAGTCTGTGTGTTGGGCCAGCAGGTGACTCAAGCTGGGCCAGTTGGATCTTCCCTGGACATTCCTGCTGCTGCTGGAGGACGGGGTCATTCCATGACTTGGATGATGGAGCTGTCAGGTGGCCGGCCAGGGCTCTGTTCTCTTCAGCACGGAGCAAGGTCTGCCACTGGAAAATGACATACCAAGATCTGCAGTTGGGGGACAAGAAGAGAGAGGGAGGGAGGCACGGAGGGTCCCGTGCCCAGGTCTTTGCCACACTGTTGTGCTTCTTGCTTCACGCCAGCTTGTCTTTCACATCTGTGGGCTACTCAAGCATCTTCTAAATTAGTCATCTATCGTTGTACATGCCAGTTCAAATTGAGTTTCTTTAGCTGGCCACTGAGAGACCCCAGAGAAATATGATAAAAGGAGAAAGAACACACAAAAATAGGAAACACACAAAATGAAAATAGATAAGTAAGAGATGAGGAAAAACTCCTGAGGAACAACTACAATCCCAGGAATGAGTAGCAACGTAAAGTGCATTTCAGGAAGTTTGCATAATTCCAGAATTTTGAGCCAATATGACAAATTATAAAGAAAGTAAGTAACAGGTATGGAACATAAACGTAGCACATTTCTACCAAACAAGTACATCATAAAAATAAAATGAAAAGGAAAACAAACTGGGATATATGTTAAATGAATATGACAAAGATTTAATATAGAGTCCCATAAAATTGATATGTGTCATGTGCTCAAAAGAGATAGAATGAATAGTTAAAACCTCACGATTTAATCAAAATTTAACTTGAACAACAATAATTGAATACCTATTAAGTCAGTAAAATTTTAAAATAAAACGGAAACATCTAAACAACATAGGAAACGTATCAGCTCAAACAAAAAAGTCGACAGCAGATACGAGAAGAGCTGGATCCAACAGGTGAGCAAGGAAATAAATCAGTGAGGCTCCATTTCCACGGTCTGCCCTCTACCGTGTCAGCCTCACCCTTGGACTCCACCAGGTGGCTGTCACTTGGATAAGCGCCACCTGCATATCCAGACCTTGTGTTCTCAGTGATAGCCTTTGGAGAAAGGGTGAATATTGCCCTTGAAGCTCTTGCAGAAGAGTAAATTTCGACTTCCATAGGCCACAGGAAATATCCCTAGCTCTGATTGGATCATGCCCCTGTTTCATAACCAATGACTGTGGCCAGGTGGTTTGATGCACAACTGGTGCTGGCAGTCAGGGCCACTCACATGCCAGCTCAGAGGAGGCTGCTGAAAGAAATGGAATCAGTCCACGAGACACGCCCAATACCGGGACATGACAGGACAGAAGCATCTCACCCAGCATGACCCACAGCCTAGAGAAGTCCCGGACACATAGGGACTGTCCTCTAAGGGGAGGATTGCTAGCATCGTAACAGTGAGGACCACTGATGGGCAGTAGCCCAGCTGACTGTCCCTGCTTGGACACACATCTCCCGATGACTCGTCCTGCTCCCGCATGCTCTCCTGCAGCCATATCTCAGAGGAGGAAACGAAGATTGATCCCTATGTTGCCCCGAGCAACAGCGCCTCTGGCAGCTGCCTGTTCATGGTTCCCAAGTCCCCTGCACGTGCTAGTCACTGTTTGCTGGTGCTAAGCCACACTCACCTCACAGAATGGCCCTCATAACTGTCTTTCCAGTAGGTGGGAATTTCACTTCCTTATTTCCAGGCATAAATAATTGCAGATGCAAAATTGCTGCCTTATTTTAGACACAGCGGTTAAGAATGCAGCTCTTAAACACTCGACAATATCTTGTGCCTTTAAGGAGGAGGTTGCCTCACCCCAAGCCACCTGCAGGAGAGAGGGGCAGGTGGGCTCTGCATCGTCCAAACCTCAGGTTACCTTTTGCTGCTGCTGCTTCTTATACCTACTCCTTAAGAACAACTATAATCTAAACTACCAGACTACATGGGGCTCGAAGAGCTAGCGCTGCCATAGTAACCTGTGTCCTGGTCACTGGTGGCATGGCGCGTCTGCCAGGCAGGCAGGGCAGCTACATAATGCGTGGGGCCCTGTGCAAATGGAAAATCTGAGCCCCTTGTCCGAAAAAGAGGAAAACCATTTTTTTCTTTTTTCATGGTCTCCCTCTTAACTTCTCCTGATGTTTTTGATTTGCTATTTAACGTCACCTGCCTTGGGCATGGGGGTCCTCAGGGGGTAATTGTGGGCCCTCAGGGCACCAGGGGCCAGGCCCATGATTGCACACACCTGACTGTCCTAACATCCCCACGTCCCCACTCCCAGGCTAGGTCCCAGCTTGGGCAGAGGGTGGCAGCAGGCGCTGGTGGGGACAGGTGGGGCAGGTGGCCAGAAGCCCATCCCAGGGAGAGGGAGGCAGCTGGGACCCCAGCCTGCACGCGAGCTGCTCCCCAGTCCCTACTCACTTGCTCCACCCAACGTCACACACAAAACACAAGTTCAAGAAAAGTTACTGGCCATTGAAGACCATGGCCATGGGACGTGAATGGCCGGGCCTGCTGCCTGGGGCAGGGCCAGCACAGTGTCTGCAGACCCCTGAGGCGGTGTGTTGTTAGGCTTAGTGGCTGGGGAGGGAACAGCAAACGGTAAAGTGAATTGCATCCATCAACGTGTATGGCTTCACGTATCTGATCTTTACTGCTTACGTGATCTGGAAAGAGCTTTTACATGCCTCAGTTTCCTTGTCTGCACACTAGAGAAGCCCAGGGCCCGTGAGGATGGCAGAGACATCGGTGCAGAGGCCTCACACACTGTGGGGTGTTGCCTTCAGGGGGTCACTGGCTTAAGAAAGTGAGGCTCCGGAGCTGCCGCTGCCCCAGGGGCCGGACTCTTTGGGTCCTGAGGTCAGGAAGGCGGGGGGAGGGCAGGGAGGGACCCACTGCCCTGGGCCTTGGGAGGTGGCTAGAGAGTCCACCCTGCGGCTGCCTTGGAATATTCCTGTGCCACCAGATGGCTGAGGCCAACGGGGCCCCAGTGCCTGTCACGGCCAGAGATGGAGGAGTGACAGCGCTCTGCCCTCTGGGATCTCAGAGCCAGGGGCATGGCACCGCCATGTGGGCTGGAAGCCAGAGGACAGGGAGAGGGTGGCCTGAGCACTTAGGGGTTAGGCCCTGGGCTGAGTCCGGCCGGGCTGGTGAGAGGCAAGAGGGTGCTCTGTGCAGAGGAGAGAGAGTGCAAAGTGCAGAGCTGGGTGGGGGATGCGCCCCGGGGCCCTGGCTCAGACCGGAGCACCTCTGGCATTCCACAGAGTGACCTCCCACTTCCACAGTGACAGGTGGCCGCTAAAAATACACCCCTGATTACTTCGGGCCCCTGACAAGACACAGGGTCCTCCTTTCTGCACACCAAATGAGGAAGACTTCTAGTGCACGGCCGGGCGAGGGGCATTTCCTCCATAATGGGTGCGGTGAGGGAGCCCAACGCCCCCTCCTTTGACCCCCTTTTGGGAATGGGGAGACTGGAGCCCGAACCACCTGGTTCACAGCGACTGCTGCCGTTTCCTAGTTCCAGCCGAGAAAACGAAAAGAAGGCATCTAACAAGACAGTAAATGGCCTACATGTTTGAAAGAACACACAAACAGGGATGTCAACCCACAGGAGCCTGCGGTTTCTGCAGTTCGGGTGGGTGGCTTCCTGCAGCTGCAAAGCCTGCCGGGAAGAGAGGCCATCCGCGCCTCGCCTGGCTGGGTGCTGAGCGGTTGGGCCCGCAGGCATGCCTGCTGCTCCCGCACTCCTGCGCTCCCCTGAAGGGAACCCGCCCCTAACCAGGAAAGCAAAGAATGGACAGATCAAATAAATCACCTTGGCTCAAAAAGTGAAAGCCAGGCAGAAACCTAGCTCAGGCGAGGCCGGTGGGAGAAACCTGGAGAGATTCATTTGCTGTTGCGCATGTAGACAGTGATGTTAATGTTATGTAAATGCGGGCCAGGTCCCTAATCCATCCTGAGAAGTACGTGTCAGGGATGTGCTATGTAGCACAGGTTGCTGATGGTGGAGACACGCTGGCTGTGTTTTCGTACAGGGATGGTTGTGATTACCTATTGCTGAAATTTTTTGTTCTTTCTTTTTCTTTTTTTTTTCATTACAAATTTTAAACAGGACAAGCTGAGACAGTGGGATCGGAGAGGCGTGACTGCCAGAGTGTCTGGAGAGAAGCAACTCTGACAGACATCCTGACAGGGAGGGGGTAGAAAGGCCCAGGGGTGGCCCCTCCCACCCAGGAGGCTGGCCAGGCTTAGAACAAACACTTGTGTTGTGAGGTATCAGGCGAGCTCCACCCAGCCAGAAGCACTGGTCCAAACTGATGTGCTGCGGAAATCAGGATGCCAGGCAAACCTACCTGTTGCTGCAGGAAGCCTGCTCTAATGGCCTCCCTGCAGAGACCAGGCCATCACCAGGGAGGGAGCTTCGCAACATTGCAAGAGGAGCAAAGGATGACCAGAAATGCACTAGAGTGGCTCTGTGCAGACCACCGTGGGCGCTCTAAGAGGAGCCAGTGGGGTCCACTGGAGGGAGTCCAGGAAGGCTGTGCAGCCCCACCCCCACCCCAAGCAGAGCCCGGAGGCTTCTTCCTCCAGCCACCTGTCTGCTGCGTCTGAGTGAGGCCCACACGTCCAGGGGCAGCATTTGCCATGGACAGTAGACTGTACTGACTGTTTCTTTTGGGTTATCCAATCTTTATCCCAGTATTAAGCCGGCTTCCCGGAAATGGACACACCAGGGTCGTTCTCTGTCCCCAGAGACCCTGCAAAGCCTCAAAGACTAATGCCAGCCTGACTTCTTTTCCACCCCAGAGTGTTGAAAGGAACAGCCACTTGGAGTAATTGTCCTTTTGGCAGATTTTAACGAGGGATGTTATTAGTAACTGTGCTCCTGATAAAAACATCTCCTTTTAGGAAGGTTCTTTTCCAGATAAGCCCTGCAACTTACTATGACCAGACGGTGAGTCCCGCAGCTTGCTTTCGTTGCCCCCACTCTGACTGAGCATGAAAGCCGGAGCAGAACCCATTAGTTAATCAGTTTCTGGGTTCCTGTGTGTTATCTTTCATCTGAGAGTTCTCAGCAGGGGTTTTCCCAAAACCCTCCATCTCCATTCCTTTCTATCTCAGATTTCTTTTTTCGTGTATCTGTTTATTCCATTGGTTGGTTGGTTGGTTGATTTAATTGCAAGCCAATGCCAAAAACAATTTTGAAATTTGGAGAGCTATCTTTGTAACTAAACTTGAAGACCGGTGAAGTGTGTTCTCACAGACAATGCTGGTGTCCTCTCCCTGGGGCAGTCTGCCAACTTCACATCCACATGTTTCCTGGCGAGGTAGGTTGACCACCCTTCTCGAGGTTCGGGGCTCAGCAAATCACTTCTGTATGTAGATGGCAATTCCAGTTTTGGAAATCCCACAATGGTGGGAAAGAATACAGCTTTGCCCTTCAAAGAAAGAGGCCTCAAGCCACAGATGAGTCATGTGCTACCTCTATGTCCCATGCCACTTCTTCATAAAGCCTAAAACTTCCCCTTCCCCCAGAGCACAACACTCACCTCTGTTTGTCACCTCCCAGTCCTAGAGACTGACCGGTCAGAAATTGTCCTTGAGCCTCGTCCTTACCCCCATTCGACGCTTCCCTCATATTCTCTCTCATTCATGTTTTCTCCTCACATTCGATCTCAACTGCTTGCTCAGACCTCTGCCCTCTTCCCAGCCTCTCATGAGCAAACCCCTGCTGGCTGCCCTCTGGACACTGGCCCTTCTGATCCTAGGCCGCCCCTGTATCAGCCCCCATGCTCTTCCAGAGGCCCTCACACGGCCATTGGCTGATAGCCACTCAGAGATCATGTCCCTCAGAGAGGTCTTCCCTGTCCACCCAATTCACTTGTCGCCAGCCCTCCATCTGTTTATTCTTCACGAAGCTTACCGCTCACTGAAGTTAATTCTTTCCTGTTAATTGTCTATGTCCCCTGCTAGAATGTAGGTGCCATTAGGAAAAACATCACTTCTGTCTTATTACTTTGCTGTATTTCCAGCACCTAGAAGGGCATCTTAAGAGATAATTAAGCGAATACTTAGGGGAGAGAGAGAGAGAGACAGAGACAGAGACAGAGACAGAGACAGAGAAAGCAAGAAAGAATGATTTCCGCAAGGCTCTTAGCATCATTCATCTGGGACCTTGCAATAATTCCCATTTTCTGTCTCTGGATTGTCCCCTTTTTATTTGTCTGATATTAGAGCTGACTAAGTTTCCTAGAATACTGCTTGCCCTTTTAACACCCCTTCAAAGTTCCCTATTTGAAGCACAGAACAAGGTCCCAAGGGCAGACATGGCTTCTGAAGGCTCCTTTCAGTTGGCATTTATCTGAGTCCCCAGCACTGTCTCCCGGAAGTAAACCCCACTCCATCTTCACGTTTCTACGTCTGATTCAGCAGCCTTGCATCTGAATCCTAGCCCTTTCTCACACCATCCTCTTTGCTTAATTCCTTCTTTCTATTTTCCAATGGAATGCATTCTCACTGTAACCAAAAATTCTTTGGCAAGATTTGGATTAAGATCCTGCCTTGATTTTTCTTCTTTGTAATGGAATGTTATTGAAGGAGATGAAATAAGAAAAAGTGTATCAAACACATGGCAGGCAGCACGTTGATTTTCTTACCTACATCTTCCATTTTCTCCAGTCCTTCCTGTGATGATATTTCAGTCTTAGCCTCCCCAAAAGGTCTGTGCATCATTCCTCCAAAGGGCAGGGAATGTGGCATATTTATTTTCTCTTCAGCTCACTCTCCAGAAGGTACTGCATAAATGTGCAATGTTTCTGTCAATTCACTGAGTATTTATTGAACCCTGGTTGCATGGAAGCCAATACCCTATGCCCTGTACTTGGGGGTGCATAGGCAGAAAAGGATAGAGATTTGTCATTCAGGTACTTATGTTCAGAGGGCTTTCATCGATGGTCAAACAGCATTATATAATTATGTTGGGCCTCCTAGGTGCTAGGAATTATGATACTACTGATAGTGCAATGGTGAATAGAATATACACGGGCTATGCCTTACACACTTACTCACTAGCATGTTAGAGAAAAACTGCACCAAATGGAGATCAGTTCTCATTTTATGGGTGTTTAGAAAAAGGAGAAATGAGAAGGGTGAAGATGATGATATCTAATGATGGAGTAAGAGAATGTTTCTTACTGAATTTTCAGATTAAACGTAAAAGATCAAGTTTGTTATTCTGTAATATCCTGGATTAGCAATTCTCTGGGGAATTTTGGGGTTGAGAGCACTCTCCATTTCATCTTGGTCCCTGCAGACCTCTCTTAGTTCACTTCCTGTTTGTCCAATGTTGGGTGGCTTTACAACTGTTCAATTGGAATGGAACCCAGTGGTGACCTGTTGACTCACTCACCTAACCTAGGAAATGGCAGGGGACAGAAGAAGGAACCTCTTCTCCCTCTCTTTCCATTCTGCCTTTCAGTCATTGCATTGAAGCCAGGGATAATCCAACACTTCTTGGAAATGTTCAGAATGTTAATCAATTGACTGAAAAGCCAAGTTGATTGAGCAGGTTCTAGAGTCCTCTTTGAAACGTTGAGGTCTGTTCCACAGAGAGGTGGTGTGCGGTGCCCTCCTTTCTCCTGCACACCCACTGCTCAACCCTCCACACCTTTCTGGGGTACGGACTCTGACCCATGGCCCACAGCAGAATTCCCTGGATCATTCCGCCTTTTGCCACGTGGAGCACCAATGCACGTGGCAGGTTACATATCTAACCTTATTTGGGGCCTCCCCTTCTTAGAACAAACACCCCAGTGGGAAAGTGGAAAAGGAAGGGAAAAGAGATGGGCATTTTCAGGGCCTAAGACGTGCCAGGAACTGTGCATTGGCTTAATAAGCGCCACGACAACCTGGTGAAGTGCGTATCTCTGTTCGTATTTTTCAGAAGAAGAATTTGAGACTCAACGAGTGGAAGGTCTGGGCTGCCTGCTACATTACCCTCTCACCAGAGAAAGTTGTAACCACCAAGCACAATGAAAACCAGAAATCCCCTGACAGGAGGTAACTGCACCCTGTCAGCCTCTGGCGGGTGCCCACGCACCTCTGAGGTGGGCTTTCTGGGGTGGAGAGAAGCGCTGTGTTCCCAACACTTCCGCCTGGTTCTCTCCACTCTACTCTCTGTCACAGCAGCCGGACACCGCAGTGGCTTTTCTTTTTTCAAAGAATTTCTGGCCCTGTCAAAAATCAGGAAGTTCTGGAAATCTAATCTCACGATATTTCCTACCCAAATAGGCACAGAAAGTTCCAAGTTTCCAGATAAGCGTTTGACTTCTCCATGTTTATCTCACCTAAAAGTTGAAGCACTCTGAGGTGCCCTGGATTCCACACCAGAGTTACAGTGTCTCCTTTACAATGAAGGTTTTACCACTGGCACAATTATGCTTTACAGGTGGTGAGCATTCTACTTTTATACTCAGTTTTCCAGAAACAAATGCCGTCCAGAAACAGCTACTAGGATGACAAAGAACAAGTTAAAATCCACTCAGTAAAAGATTGACTTATCAGCAGAACAGGGTGTCCTACATATCTGAACAGCCACAGATAGAGATCTCTCCCACAGGGAGGCCTCCACAGATGCACGGCACTGTCCAGTCACGCGCGGCGCGTACAAAGAGCTTGCACACGCTTGTAAAGCCCAGTGATTGATTCACAAAGGTGTGCCGTTTCTAGACATGAGAAAAGGCCGAAGCCCATTAAGAATGACTAAAGGTTCCACCATCAATTTGTGTCATGTGCTGTACTTTCCAGAACACTTTCACCTCACTGTTCTTCCTCGATCTTCCTAATGACCCACTGAGATAGGTAGATGTGTGGTGGTCGTTACACAACTGGGAAGCTCTGAGGCTCAAACCTGGTGAATGGTGGGGATGAGGACCTGCAGGAAGTGACCCAAAGCTGTTGCTAGAATCCAGGCTTACGGTTCTCTAAGAGGACCTTGCCATCTCCTTGTATTAGTACTGAAAGAGAAATTCTAAGAACAGCAGGGATGGAAAGGGCCAAGTGTAAGATTATGATCGGCAAGGCAAGTAAGCCTGGTTTCATGCAAAAAGCTTGAGCTTTTTTGATCTCTTCTTATTTATGGGATTTTGGGCAGGTTACTTAACTTCTCTGATCCTCAATTTCAGTATTTGTCAAATGGAGGTTTTTGTGACAATTAAATGAAATTATGTATGTATATTAGACACGTACAAAATGTTAGAGTCCATCTTTAGTTCTTTCCCTCTAGGACTTAACCAATACTATATAATCCCGTTTCTAAAAACTGTTACTACTGGTAAGCCAGCTGCTTCTCCTTTTTCAGCCTAGAGATTCTACAGGGTGGCTACGCTTCTCCTAAATTCTGTCATCTAATGGGTTCACCAACTGGGGACAAGGAACTGCAAAGATGCGTTCCCTTCCTCAGTGGGGCTCAACACTTACCATGCATGTCTTTTCTGATTCTATCCTCTATGTAGAGATGTGCAGACTGCGGCCCAAGGACCACATTTGGCCCACCACCCCTTCATAGTTGACCTCTAAGCTAAGGATGGCTTTTACATTTTGAAATAGTTGTCTATGGCTGCTTCCATGCTACAAGCAAGAGTTGAGGAGTTGCTACAGAGAGCCTATGGCTGAAAAAAAAGCTATTTACTCCCTGGCCTTTTGAAGAAAACATGTTCTATCCCTGACCTAGGTTCCGTCTGGATGGTATTGAGAGAGCCCATTGCCCGGAATGGAGTGAGTAGGCCCATGTGCTCTTCCTTCTGCATGCTGGAGGCTGTTTACTTTTCTCTTTCTAGTTTTCTTAAGCTGGGAGCTTAGGTAATTGATCTGAGACATTTTTCTTCACCCGTATAGATGCTAAAAAATTAGATTTCTCTATAAGCCCTATATGAATGGCGTTCCATACATTTTGATATCTGTGTTTTAATTTTCATCCAATTTAAAATATTAAAAACTTTTCCTTGTTAGGTCAAGTTGGAAGGAATGTTGTTCAAGTCTTCTATATTCTTGCTACTTTTCTGACTAGTTGTTCTATTAATTATTGAAAGAGAGTTATTGAAATTTCCAACTATATTGATGAATTGAATATTTCTCCTTTCCATTCTGTCACATTTTGCTTTATGTATTTTTCCTGTTATTAGTTTTATATATATATATAATTGTTTTATCTTCCTGATATATTGATCCTCTTATTATTATGAAAAGTGTCTCCTTGTTTCTATTTTTTATCTTACAGTCTATTTTATCTGCTATTCGTACAGACATTTCACCTCTCTCATGGATATTGTTTGCATATTATATCTTCCTTTTGATTTCAACCTATTGTATCTTTGAATCTAAGGTGTATTTTCTGTAGACAGGTGAGTCTTAGTTTTTTATCCATTCTGACAATCTGTACCTTTTGAATGGGGTGTTTCATCCATTTACATTTAATGTAATTACTGAGGTGGATGGATGTATGGCTGCCAATTTTTAAATCTGTTTCCTACTCATCTCATGTATCTTTTGTTCTCCATTTGTGTTAGATATATACTTTTAGGGCTGTATTTTAATTTCTTTGATTTTTTAAACTATATTTAAAATTTTATTTCTTAATGGTTATATTACGGATTATAACATACATCTTAATTTATCACAAATCACAAAGTTTTGTGATAGAAACTTTGCTCCAATATATCTCAGTTTCTGCACCCCTCCTTTGAGTTATCATTGTCTATATAGGTTATTTATTTAAGAATATAGTATTATAAATTATTGCTTTACCCTATCTTATGGTTTTTAAAGAAGTTACGAAAAGGAACGAGAAAAAAGTATGTTTATAGAGTTTTATATTTATCCACATAGTGACCATTTTCAGTGCTCGTTATTTCAGCCTGTGAAGTATACTTTATTTATTTATTTATTTATTTTTAGTTTCAGGTGCACAAGACAAAGTAATACTTAGACGTTTATCATTTATATCCCTCACACTGTGTGAACCCCCCTCCCCCCATCCACCATCCCTCTGACATCGCACAGAGTCATTACATTTCCACTGTCTCTATTCCTAATGCTGTACTCTGCTTCTTGTAAGTATATACATACCTATATATACATATATATATATATATATATATATATATATATATATATATATATAAAATCATAGTTGACATTCATTATCATTCAGCTTCAGGTGCACAGCACAGTGATCAGGCATCCACGTCATCCCCAAGTGGTCTCCCAAATGGGACACGTGTCCATGGAACACCCCACAAAATCTTTACAACATTATTGATTACGTTTCCCCAAATAATTTTCAAGACCCCGTGGCAATCTTGTGGTTACCGACTGTTTTCTAATCCCCTCACCTTCCCCCTTATCCCCACCCCCCCGCCCATCTAGCAACCCTCAGTTTTTCCTCTATGTCTCCAAAACTGTTTCTGATTAGTTCATTCACTTACTCTTTTCTTTAGATTCCGTGTATAAGTGAGATCACATGGTATTTGTCTTTCTCTGTCTGACTTATTTCACTTAACATAAGGTTCTCTAGGTCCATCCATGTTGTTGCACATGGTAAGATTTCTTTCTTCTTTATGGCTGCATAATATTCCATTGTATAAATGTACCACAGTTTCTTAATCCAGTCATCTACCGATGGGCATTTTGGTTGTTTCCACGTCTTGGCTATTGTGTATAGTGCTGCAATAAACATAGGGGTGCATAAAGATTTCTGAATTAGAGTTTTGGATTTCTCCAGATAGATACCTAGGAGTGGAATTGCTGGGTCATAAGGTAGTTCCATTTTCAGATTTTTGAGACATCTCCATACTGTTTTCCACAGTGGCTGTACCAATCTGCAATCCCACCAACAGTGCACAAGTGTTCCCTTTTCTCCACATCCGCGCCAGCACTTGTTGTTTGTTGATTTATTGATGATAGCCATTTTGACTGGGGTGAGGTGATATCTCATTGTGGTTTTTATTTGCATTTCTCTGATGATTAGTGAGGTGGAGCATTTCTTCATATGTCTGTTTGCCATCTGTATGTCCTTTTTAGAAAAATGTCTCTTCATGTCCTCTGCCCATTTTTTAATTAGGTTGTTTGTTTTTTTGGAGTTGAGTTGAGTGAGTTTTTTTTATAAATTTGTGATATTAACCCCGTATCAGATATATCATTGGCAAATATCTTTTCCCATTTAGTAGGATCCCTTTTTGTTTTATTGATGGTTTCCTTTGCTGTGAAAAAAACTTTTTAGTTTGATGTAATCCCACATGTTTATTTTTTCTCTTACTTCCCTTGTGCGAGG
The DNA here is from genome assembly GCF_004115265.2 of Rhinolophus ferrumequinum. NCBI lineage: Eukaryota > Metazoa > Chordata > Mammalia > Chiroptera > Rhinolophidae > Rhinolophus > Rhinolophus ferrumequinum. The sequence continues at coordinate 2,200,567 of NC_046303.1, read as the reverse complement.
AGATATATAAGTAAAAATCTTACTCCGAGTAATGTCTGTGAAGTTCCTTCCTATATTTTCTTCTAGGTATTTTATGGTTTCAGATCTTACATTTAAGTCTTTAAACCATTTTGAATTTATTTTTGTATATGGTGTAAGGAGGTGGTCAAGCTTCATTTTTTTGCATGTGTCTGTCCAGGTTTCCCAGCACCATTTATTGAATAGACTGTCTTTACCCCACTGTACATTCTTGCTTCCATTGTTGTAGATTAAATGGCCATGTAGGCATGGATTTATTTCTGGGCTCTCTATTCTGTTCCATTCATCTATGTGTCTGTTTTTATGCCAGTACCATGCTGTTTTGATTACTGTAGCCTTGTAGTATAATTTGATGTCAGGTATTGTTATACCTCCCACTTTGTTCTTATTTCTCAAGATTGCTGAGGCTATCCAGGGTCTTTTATGGTCCCATATAAATTTTAGGATTATAAGTTCTATTTCTGTGAAAAACGTCATTGGTAGTTTGATAGGAATTGCGTTGAATATGTATATTGCCTTAGGCAGTATGGACATTTTAACTATATTAATTCTTCCTATCCATGAACGTGGTATGTGTTTCCATCTATTTGTATCTTCCTTCATTTCTTTCTTCAGTGTCTTATAATTTTCTGAGTACAGATCTTTTACTTCTTTGGATAAATTTATTCCCAGGTATTTTATAGTCTTTGAAGCAATTATAAATGGGATTGTTTTATTAATATCTCCTTCTGATATTTTATTATTGGTATATACAAATGCAACTGATTTCTGAATATTAATTTTGTATCCTGCTACTTTACTAAATTCATCTATCAGCTCTAATAGTTTCTTGGTGGAGTCTTTAGGGTCCTCTCTATATAGTATCATATCATCTGGATATAATGACAATTTTACTTCCTCCTTACCAATTTGGATGCCTTTTATTTCTTTTTCTTGTCTGATTGCTGTGGCTAAAACTTCCAGCACTATGTTGAATAGAAGTGGAGAAAGTGGGCAACCTTGCCTTGTTTCTGATCTTAGGGGGAATGGTTTTAGCTTTTCCCCGTTGAGTATGATGTTAGCTGTGGGTTTATCATAAATGGCCTTTATTATGTTGAGATATGATCCCTCTATTCCCACTTTCTTAAGGGTTTTTATCATAAATGGCTGCTGGATTTTATCAAATGCTTTTTCTGCATCTATTGATATGATCATGTGATTTTTATTTCTCATTTTGTTAATGTGGTGTTATCACATTAATTGATTTGCAGACGTTGAACCACCCTTGCATACCAGGGATGAATCCCACTTGATCATGGTGTATGATCTTTTTAATGTATTGCTGAATTCTATTCGCTAACATTTTGTTGAGGATTTTTGCATCTATGTTCATTAGCGATAACGGCCTGTAGTTTTCTTTCTTTGTGGTGTCTTTGTCTGATTTTGGGATCATGGTGATAGTGGCTTCGTAAAAAGTGTTTGGGAGTCTTCCCTCCTTCTGGATTTTTTGGAAGAGCTTGAGGAGAATAGGTGACAATTCTTTTTTAAACGTTTGGTAAAATTCACCTGTAAAGCCATCTGGTCCAGGGCTTTGTTTGTTGGGAGATTGTTGATTACTGATTCAATTTCCCTGGTGGTAATCAGTCTATTCAGGTTTTCTGTTTCTTCTTGAGTTAGCCTTGGAAGGTTTTACTCCTCTAGAAAATTGTCCATTTCTTCCAGATTGTCCTCTTGTCGGATCAATCCCTTTATTATTATATAGTGCCCATCTTTGTCTTTTAATATGTTCTTCATTTTAAAGTCTATTTTGTCAGATATAAGTATTGCAACTTTTTTCTCATTTCCATTTGCATGAAGTATCTTACTCCAACCCTTCACTTTCAGCCTGTGTGTGTCTTTTGATCTGAGGTGAGTCTCTTGTATACAGCATATACAAGGGTCTTGCTTTCTTATCCACTCAACCACCCTATGTCTCTTGATTGGAGCATTTAATCCATTTACATTTAAAGTGATTATTGATAGGTACATAGTTATTGCCATTTTTAAATTTGTAGTTAGATTGTTTTCCTCTTTCTTTTATTAACAGAAGTCCTTTTAGTATTTCTTGCAATGCTGGCATGGTGGTAATAAATTCCTTTAGCTTATTCTTTTCTGGGAAGCTCTTTATCTCTCCATCAACTTTAAATGATAGCCTTGCTGGATAAAGCAATCTAGGTTGTAGACCTTTGTTTTCCATCACTTTGAGTATCTCCTGCCACTCCCTCCTGGCCTTCAATGTTTCTGTAGAAAAGTCATTTGATAGTCTTATGGGGGTTCCCTTGTATGTAACCCTCTGTCTTTCTCTTGCTGCTTTTAGGATTCTCTCTTTGTCTTTCAGCTTTGCCATTTTAACTATAATGTGTCTTGGTGTGGACCTGTTTGGGTTTATCCTGTTTGGAACTCTCTGCACTTCCTGCGCTTGTATGTTGGTTTCCTTCATCAGGTTAGGGAAGTTTTCGGACATTATTCCTTCAAATATGTTCTCGATCCCTTGCTTCTTCTCTTCACCTTCTGGTATTCCTATGATGCGCATGTTGTTGCGCTTGATGTTATCCCAGAGGTCTCTGAAACCATCTTCATTGTTTTTTATTCTTTTTTCTTTCTGTTGTTCTGTTTGGGTGATCTCTGCTAACTTGTCTTCTAAGTCGTTGATTCGATCCTCTGCTTCATCTAACCTGCTGTTAATTCCTTCAAGTGAGTTCTTTATTTCAGTAATTGTGTTCTTTAGTTCTAACTGGTTGTTCGTTATGATTTCTACTTCCCTTTTTATGTTTTCTCTAAGTTCCTTAAACATTCTTATCATCAGTGTTCTGAACTCTGTCTCTGATAGGTTGGTTACCTCTGTTTCATTTGGTTCCACTTCTGGAGGTTTCTTCTGTTCTTTTATTTGGGACATGTTTCTTTGTTTCCCCATTCTGTCTGACTCTCTGTGTTTGCTTTGATGTATTAGGTAGATCCCCTAGAGTCCTTAGTTTTTGCTGGGTTATCTTCTGTAGTATGTGTCCTTTATATTTGACTTGCACTACTTCGTTCTTCTCCTCTGCGTGTGCTCCAAAGGTGACTCTTGTGTTGTGTATATTGTCCTGTTAAAAAAGATCTTTAATTGCTTTTCGCTTGTGAGTAGGTGGGGTTAACTCCTAGGCTGACTCTTTGTGAGACTTGGCTCTGCCCACCGCAGGGTGTTTTGCTGCGTGAGGGTTGACCGCTTAAATGTGGTTTGGCCTCTATGGGCTCTTGTGCCTGTAGAGAATTCCCTCTGGGTGTGTGACCAGCCTGTGAATTTTAGTTTCCTTCTGGTTTTCCTTCCTTTCAGCTGGAAGGAATTCTTTTACTAGTTCTTATAAGGCAGATCTGCTGCCAGCACAATTTCTCAGTCTTTGTTTAGCTGGTAATATTTTGTTTCACTTTGGAGGGACAGTTTTACTGATGTATAATTCTTGATTAACACTTTTCCTTTTAGCATATTGACTATGTCATTCCATTGCTTTCTAGCCTCCATTGTTTCTAATTACAAGATAGCATTAATTGAATTGTTTTTTCTTCTGTATGATGAATCCTTTTTCCCTTGATGTTTTCAAGATTTTCTCTTTATCTTTTAAAAAATTAAGATGTGTCTAAGTGTGCATCTCTTAGTGTTTGTCCAAATTAGAATTTACTGAGATTTGGATCTATAGATCAATATTTTTTCATCAAATTTGGGAAGTTTTTAACCACTATTTTTTCATATAATTTGTATGCCCCCTTTTCTCTCTTCTGTTCACCTAGGACTCTCATTACCTATATGTTGATACACTTGATATTATACACACATGTCTGATACTTTGTTTTTGTTCAATATTTTATATTTATTATTCATATTGAATAGTTTTATTGCTCTATCTGAAAAGTTACTGAATCTTATGCCATCTCAGATTTGTTGTTAAGTCCTTTAGAGAATTTTTTTTTTTAAGTCAGTCATTATTATTTTCAACTCCAGAATTTCCATTTGGTTCTTTTAAAGGTAATGTATACCTTTTTATTGATATTCTCGATTTTCTAAGTTCATTTGTTGTTTCAAATATACTTCTACCGATATCTTGAAGGCAGGGTTTAGTTGTTACTGAATTTTATACCCAAATAAATGTACACATTCTGAATATAGGTTGTATCAGTAAAGAACAGGTCTCCCATAGTTGAAAATTAAATCAGTGATGTTGGGTGATATTCTACTAGCTTTCTCAGGATAAGGGCAAAGAAATGAAAAAGATAAAAGAGAAGACAGTAATTATGGAGGACAGAGAGACAAAGCTAATGAAGCATCATAGGTATGCCAGAAGAAGCAAACAAAGCAATTAAAGTAGAAGTAATACATAAAGTCAAAACTGATTAAAAGTTTCTTGAGTAATATAGGAGGGCACTGATACCCAGGCAAAATTAATAAAATCTACCAGACTTCCCTTGGCAACAATTTTGAATTACGAAGATAACAGTAATAATAAAAACTCTTATACATATCAAGAAAAAAAGAAAAGATACAGAAATTGAGTACTCACACATGCTTAATAAATATTTTTATCTCACAGCTTTCCTCTATAATAGTATTATGAGAGAAAAAAGGCAGAAGAGACATCTACAAAACTTTTAGTGCAAAAGATATGACTCAATATTGTGATGTGACAGTATTTTCTTCATTCACATATAAAAGCTGTAAAAGGACATTTCCAGATATTCAAAAAGAAAGTACCACTTCTATAACCTTTCTTTAATAATGGCACAAAAATTTGTTTCAGTCAGGTAAGAAATAAATCAAAATTAGTCAATCAAGAAGAAGACCATTAAGGTATCAAAGGACTAGAAGTGGACATTAAATTTAATTATTGTAAGATTGGCTTAAATTTGAATCTGAATGTTACTGTTATTTATGAAACAGAAAATAAAATAATTTAACAGCAATCATCTAAGTGAGGAAAATGATTGCCACGATAGAACAATTTTTTATTGTATGTCAATTCTGACCTGTGCTGTGGCTCCAGAGAAAACAGTATTGTAAAGGATTCTGAAGCTACATTTTGACTCCAAGGGACAGTGCCCATGTGCTCTTTGATTGATTAGTGATATTTCCAGTGAACCATCTGTGATGCCTGCCTTGGGTGCACACGTGCGTATGAAACCTCACGCGCACATCCATAGCACCATTGCAATTCCACAGCCTGAAAACAAACTCAGAACATTATAAGTGTATGTATCTCAAATACAAACTATAGTATATCATGGATTTGCAAGGTGGGGATTCCATTTGCTGATGGTTAAAACCAGGACTATAAATCATTTTAATGAAAAAACTCCGTTGAAACATTTTCTGAGTAGTGTCCACAGAGTACAAGTTGCATGAAACAGTAATCTTAATTGTTATGTTAATAATACAGATTTTTTTTCCAGAATGAATAATTTTGGAAATGTTACACATTAAATCAACATCATGGATATTGACAATATATAATAGAAAATTAATGTCTCTAAGAAATCGCACACTGAAAATAGTCCATAACCAGTAATTATAACTCTTACCCAAATTTACCAAATATAAAGTGGATAATAGGCTTAGATGCCAGCAGTAACTAGTTAAAATAATTAATAATAAAACTCTACTCATAAGTGCATAATACAAATAAAACATCTATTAATAACCCAACACCTACAAGATTAACTTTATTGAGAGACATAACAGAAAATCTAACAGTAAGTTATGCCACATTTCTGGGTGGGAAACTGGAAATAGTAAAGATGGTAGTTCTTGACAAAACTCAGCCCAAAACCATATAATTTTTTTTCTAGTAACTGAAATTATATATAATAATTATACCAAAGTTTATGTGAAAGCAGTAATAGGTAAAGCTGGCTACAAAATTTATCAAAAGGATCAGAGATTGTGTAAAATTAATAATATTACTTTCAGGTATTAAAATGTACAGTAAAGAGATAAGTTTTTTCAGATAACTTTCAAGTGGTTCATTGTAGACAAATTCTTCCATATATTAAAACTGGAAGTGATGGATAAAAAGTAAAAATTGAAGGTGTTGGAGACCTATTAAGACAGCAGAGTCTTAAAGGGATAAGACTTTTTAAATAATGGAATTTCAGATAGGTGAATGCTACATTTGGTCTTGCATTTTCCTTTAAAACATTTGTTGAATTTTTTGTTGTTGCTGTTGGTGGTGGTTGCTGAGAAGCAAAGAAGTAGAGGAGAGTTTTCTCTAGTCTTATGGTGGAGAATGAATCAAAAGAGCAGTTCAGGAACTATGAAGGGACTTGGGACTTTCAGAGGCAAAAATCAGAAATAGACCCACAGAGTTTGAAACAACTCAGTCCTAGGCGGGATGAAGTTGACCTGCTTCTGCATTAAGTACCTACAAGTTACAAAAATAAACCTACCTAGAGGAATACAAGGTCACTGACAGCCTAAAATTGCCTCTGGTATGTTTTTGCACACAATGTCCAGCAGACTATATAAAATCACTGGGAATAGTAGTAATTGGAATTAAGAGCAAATGTACGAAAATCTGTAGGAGTAACAGTGGAATCAAAATGACCCAATTTTAATGTAATTAAAATGAATATATCCAAGGAATTAAATGACAAGATGGGAAACAACAGAGAGAACTAGAAAGTGAGAAATCAGAAAATTTTTAAATGTAAAATACAATAATTGAAACTATAGAGATAACAAGTAGGCAGAGGTACAGAGACAATAAGCTGAAAGTAGCCATATTGAAACGTAGAGTGAAAAGCGGGTAGAAAATATTGAGAATAACATACGAGATGTCGGACATGGTGGAAAGGTCACACATATATGTGATTTGATTTCCAGGGGAAGAGAGATAATGGAGGAAAAGAATGATTGAAATAATGGCCAAGAGTTTTTCAAAATTAACAAAGGCATTAGCCCACAGATTCAAGGAGCTGAAGGAAATCCAAATAGAATGAATCAAAGAAAATCAAATCTAAGCACATCAGTCAGACTGCTGAGACCCAAACACCAAAGGAAAATTTGGGAAGCAGTTAAATGGGGAGGAACCACCTAATTTCTAAACTGTCTGGAATCTTTGGGTGGGGAGGACAATCTCAGATCAGTGGGAAGAAAGGAGCTTCCTGGGCCATGGTCACTCAGAGATATCAGGCAGCCAAGCAAGCAGGCAAGGGGATCCAGGGTTACAACCTGCCAGGCCTGGGAAGCACTTCCTCCTTGAGGACTGGAGAGTCCCTTCCCCCACCTAGAGGCAACAGATAACCTGGTTGGGTGAAACTTCCCTAATCTTCTTTGGCAGCATTGGCAAGAATCCCAGTAGAAACAGATAAACCAAACAGATAGAAATAATACTGCAAATGTACTAAAACTTACATTGTCATTGAAACCATAGTCCACAAAAATAGGCCAGGAGCTGTGTGCTAAATCTAAGTAGGGTGACTTCGTGCTAAAAAGAAAAAAAAAAAAAAAAGAAAAAAATGGGGCTAGAATCTCCTAATATAAGAACCTAAATATCCAAGATATAATTGAAAATCACTTCTTATACTGAGAATCAGGAAATTAACAACTTGAATGACAAAAGACAGTCAATTGCTGCCAACACTGAGATGAGTGAGATGTTGAAGTTATCTGGCAAAGATTTTAAAGCAGCCATCATAATAATGCTTAATCAAATCACAAATTCTCTTGAAACAAATAAAAAAAATAGACAATCTCAGCAAAAAAGCTATACAGAACCAAATAAAAATGATAGAACTGAACATTTCAATAACAGAAATAGTAAAACAGTTACTGGATGGGCTCAATAGTAGAATGGAGATGACAGAAAATAAAATCAGTGAACATGAGGACAGAGCGATATAATTGATACAGTCTGAACACAGAGATAAAACAGACTGAAAAAAATGAACAGAGCTTCAGGGGTCTGGGGGACAATAACAAAAGATTCATCATTCAGATCGAGATCGCTGGAGTCCAAGAAGGAGAGGAGAGAGTAGGTCTGGAAAAGCATTTAAAGGAATGTTGCTGAAAACCTGGGATTCAAAGAAATGGGGGGCAAAAAAGTGGCAAGAAATTCTTTAAATAGAAAAGAAATGAAAAGGAAAAATTCTTGGAGTATCAGAGGTGAAGAAGGAACAAGAGAAAGAACAGAAATATTAGTATATACAAGAGACCATCCTTCTCGTGAGTTTTATAAATGCGATTTGATGACTGATACAAAACCTGTAACACCATCTGATACTGAAGACGGTGGTATTTAAAGTGGGGAAGGTAAAAGAACCCAAGTGTGACAGGGGTTTCCACCCTTCACTCAGCGTGGTAAAAGATTGGACACCAGTGGACTGTGATAAGTCTCGTGTGTGAACTGTAGTACTCAGAGTGACCTTTAAGAGCACCATACAAAGGAATATACAGGCGACGGCATAAGTAAATCACAGTGACAAAATTGCATAAATGGAGAACAGATCAGTATAGCCCGGGTCAGGGATGGAGGTGGGGTGGGTGTTAGAACAATGCAACATGAGGGATCCTTGTGGCTGTGTGGTCACTGAGAGGGGGACGTGGCCCTGCACATGTGGTAAAATGGGCAGAACTGCACACACGCCAAGTGTAAGTAAAATGGGAGAATCCGAGTGAGCTGGATGGCCTGTGGCAGCATTAATATTGAGATACTGTCGATAGCTTATAAAGGTGTTGCCGTAACAGGAAAGGAGAACCAGAACCACAGGATTTCTCTGTATGACTTCTTGCTCCTGCGTGTGAATTTACAATTACCTCAAAATTTAAAAGTTTGTTTACCCACCACCCCAAAACACAAAAACAAGAGGCCAAAAGGCTGGAAGGAACCTTTAACATTGTTTAGGAAGTGGTAAAATACAGATAAGCCAACGAAGCTGTTGTAATATCTGGAGTAAGTGCTGAAAGGACAATAAGAGACTATAAAGCCAGAAAGAAAGGAAATAAAGTACAGAACAAGTGCCCCAAATAGAAAGGAAGTTGTAAAATGGTTGATTTGAACCTAAATATAAAATTAGTTATAATAATAAGAACTGAAAATGTTCCAAATAAAAAGATGATGATTGTCAGACTGAATTAGAAAATGATGGAAATAAGAAAACATGAAATTCACACCTCAGATATAAGGAAACAGAGTTTGAAAATTACTTTTTTGTAAAAGCCAATTAAATTCACAAAGCCCTGATCAGCCACATAAAAGAATAATTAGAAACAGCATATATTCCCAATATTAAGGATAAAAAAATGGGACATTACTGTAGAAACAATAGACATTAAAAAGCTAATATTAGGATTTTATTGAAAGCTTTATGCCAATATATCTGACAATTCGGATACAGTAGTGAAATCCCTAGAAAAACACAGGTTTTGAAAACTGACACATAAGAAATAAAATATTTGTGTAATCCTATATCTAATGACTGTTGACTCTTATGAAATCCTTCCATCAAAGGAAACTCCTTGTCCAAGTGGCTTCATTGGTGAATTTTTCCAAACACTCCCAGACAATAGAAAACTAAGAACCTTTCTACTCATTTTTACAATGCTAGTACAACCTTGCTACAAAATCTGAAAAGAACATCACAATAAAGATGAAAACTTTGTCATGAACAGATGCAAAACTCCTAGTTGAAATATTAACTAAGTCCCAAAGTATTATAAACAATAACCTATCACAACTAAATTGTGTTCCATGTGGTAGAATGTCCACCGCAAACAAGTCATGAGATGATACCTGGCAAACAGACATGTGGAAACATTCCTAAAACAATTCAAATATGTCCAGAACTTGAAACATGTCAAGAACTTGAAAGTCGAGGAAATATTGAGCAACTTTTCTAGGTTGAAAGAGGCTCAAGAGAAATCGTAACTCAAAGTAACACATGATTCTAAACTTGATTTCTTGGGTGTAAAGGGTATTTGGGGGCCAGTTGGTAAAATTTGGACAGGATTGAATGATAGTAGTATATTAATGTTCATTCCCATTTTGATGGTCTTACAGAAGATGCATAGGAATCATTTCTTTGTGTAGAGAAAATATACTCTAAAACATTCGAAGGTCGATTGAACACCATGGCAGCAACCTACGTAGTAATAAAGATGGGTTAGGGGAGAAGCTTCTCAGTAGTGTACTTGAAATTTGTCTTTACGCTTGAGACTCTCCCCAAAACACCTGTTATTTTAACATGAAAAAAAAAACACAAACATAGCCATTTTGGAAAATTGCATATAGGTCAAGATATAAGATGTATTTGGACAAATAGTGGGAGGTGAAGCTACAGCCACATCACAAAGGACCAAATGATCCGTATCTTGGATTTTTAAGATTTTAGGGACAGGAGCCTCGTGGTCTATATACATTGCCTTTTAGAAAACATCATTCCTGCAGCTTAGCAGAGGGTTCTGTGAAGAAGACCGGGACATGTTGAAGAAGCAGGGTGACTGTTTATAAAGCAAGTTAGAGGCTCTCAGACCAGAATCCAAGGTCATGTGTTCAGTGAACCGTGCAATTAGAACCCAACAGGGGCCGCTGGAGGGGAATGGCTAGGGGACACACGGGAGATGATGGCAATGATCTTGGATTTTGTACATATTATGTGCCTGAGCCATGTTATTCTTAAATCATTCAGAGACGCATAATTCTATTGCACAAACTGACGGCCTCAGACAAGCCTGTCACCAGTCAGGCAGCACCTGTGGAGAGCCTGTGGTCCGGGCATTGAGTGGGAGAGAGTGGGGAAAGAGTGTGTTTTGTGTCTGGTTCTGCTTGTGATGTTTGTGGGAGGTCTTGGTATCACACCAGGAAGGGCCAGGGTAACAGGTGTCTGGCATTTCTTGGTGCCCAAGGGCAGAGGTGCTCATCTGAGTCCAGGAGCAGAGCTGAGCTTGGATGACAAGCACCAAGCAGCTGCAGAGCCTACTGAGGACGTGGAAGCGAGTGAGTGAGGGCCAACTGCAGAGCAGCCTGGGGTGGGATGATGTGCGACCTGCTCCAACACACACCCCCTGAACCTGTTCTGTGGAGGCTTCGCGTGCGCTCTGCGACCTCGTGGGCTTATCAGGGCAGGGATGGAGATGGACTGGGCAGGAACACAGAGGGCTCGTTCCTTCGTTCCAGGAGTGGGCTGGGCATTTTAGACATCGTGGGCTTACTCCCTGCAACTAAGCCCCCGGGAGGATGTTCTCAGACTCCATTTACAGGTAACAGCGCTGAGGCTAAGAGAACACCATTTTCTCTCAGCCCTCAATGCCAGTGCTGCCACACTCAGGTTTCTGTCTTTGTATACATCTGTCTCTGGGACCTCACCTCTGTGCCATAAATATATTGTTTATCTCTGGACCAATGAAACGAGCTTCTCATAGATGCTGCTGCCAAGTCAGCTATCAGTGTAACTGACGTTTATTGTCAGGATTTTTTTCTCTTCTCTAACTGATTTTCAGATCTTTATCTTTGGTGTGCTGAAACATCAACATTTTGTATCTAGGTATAAATTTTGTCTTATTTTTCTTGAGATTCTCTGGGCTATCTGAATCTCAAGAGACGTGTCTTATAATCAATTCTAGAACATTCTCAGCCATTGCCACTGAAGATACTGCCCCACTTCTCTCTTACTAGACTCTGAGTGAATGAATGTATATTCAACCCACATCATCTGTGCTTCATGTCTCTTAACCCATCTTATATTTAGCATCTCATTTTCTTTCTGTGTGGCCATCACAGTAATTTTTTTTAAAAAGACTTCTATTAAAATATAGCAGCATACAATATTATATCAGTTTCAGGAGTATGCCATGGTTATTCAACATTTATACACCTAAAAAGTGATCACCATGATAAGTCCAGCAGCCATCTGACACTGTCCCATGCTATCACAATATTATTGACTGTATTACCTATGCTGTAATTTACGTCCCCATGACTTATATGTTTTATACCTGGATATTTGGACCTCTTATTCCCCTTCACCTTTTCCCCCCGTTTAAAAAATTTTCCAATTACAGTTGACATTCAATATTATTTTATATTAATTTCAGGTGTACAGCATAGTGGTTAGACATTTATATAATTTAAGAAATGATTTCCCGGACTAGTCTAGTACTCGCCTGCCACTATACATAGTTATTACCATATTATTGACTGTATTCCCTGTGCTTTACTTTACATCCCCATGACTATTTTGTAATTGTCAGTTTGTACTTAATCCCTTCAACTTTTTCACCCTGCCCCCCACCCCCTCCCATCTATCACTCCAACAAATCTAGCACCAATATGACACCATACATAGTTATTACAATATTATTGACTATATTCCTTATGCTACACCCTACATCCCCATAGCTACATTGTAACAACCAATTTGTACTTCTTAATCCCTTCTGCTTTTTTCATCCACACTCCCAATCCCCCTCCCATCTGGCAACCATCAAAATGTTCTCTGTATCTATGAGTTTGTTTCTGTTTTGTTTGTTTATTTTGTTCTTTAGATTCCACATATAAGCGAAATCACACTGCATCTGTCTTTCTCTGTCTAACATACTCCACACAGCACAGTACCTTCCAGGTCCATTCATGCTGCCACAGGTGGCAAGGACCCATTCTCTTACATGGCCGAGCAATATTCCATTCTATATATGTACCACCCCGTCTTTATTTATTCATCCATGGATGGACACCCAGGCTGCCTGCACATCTTGGCCATTATAAACAATGCTGCAATGAACATGTGGATGCACACGTCCCTTTGAAGGAGCGTTTTGGGTTTCTTCAGATAAATACCCACAAGTGGGATTACTAGGTCCTTCTTTGTCTCTTGCTATAGCTTTTGTTTTAAAATCTATTTTGTATGGTTTAAGTATTGCTACCCCAGTTTGTTTATTATTTATTTATTTATTTATTTATTATTTTTCATTTCCATTTTCATTAAATATCTTTTTCCATTCCTTTACAATCCATCTGTGTGTGTCTTTCAATCTGAAGGGAGTCTCTTGTAAGCAGCATATGTAAGGGTCTTGTTTTCTTATTCATTTAGCCCTCCTATGTCTTTTGAGTGGAACATTTAATCCATTTACATTGAAAGTAATTGTTGATATATATGTTGCTATTACCATTTTATTATTCATAATTTTGATCCCTTTTCTCTCCCCAAGTTAAAGAAGTCCCTCTAATATTCCTTGTAACACTGGTTTGGTGATGATGAACAACTTTAGCTTTTTCTTGTCCAGGAAGCTCTTAATCTGTCCTTCGATTAGAAATAATAGCCTTACTGGGTAGAGTAATCTTGATCATAGGTCTTTGCTTTTCATCAGGTTGAATATTTTGTGCCAATTCCTTCTGTCCTGCAAAGTTTCTGATGAGAAATCAGTTGACAGTCTTATGGGAGCTCCCTTGTAAGTACCTAGTTGCTTTTCTCTTGCTGCTTTTAGAATTCTCTCTTTGTCTTTAACCTTTACCATTTTAATTATAATGTGTCTTGGTGTGGGCCTCTTTGGGTTCATCTTGTTTGGGACTCTGTGTACTTCCTGGGCTTGCATGTCTATTTCCTTTGCCAGGTTAGAAAGGTTTTCAGTCATTATTTCTTCAAATAGGTTCTTGATCCCTTGCTTTCTCTCTTCACCTTTTGGTACCCCTATGATGTGAATGTCATGACACTTGATGTTGTCCTAGAGGTCTCTCAAACTATCCTCATTTTTATGGATTCCTTTTTCTTTTTGCTGTTCTGTTTGGGTGTCTTCTGCTACCTTGTTTTCCAAATCACTGATTTGATCTAATCTGCTTCGTCTAGTCTGCTGGTGCTTCCTCCCAGTGCATTCTCCATTTCAGTTATTTTATTCTTCGCTTCTGACTGGTTCTTTTTTATGGTTTCTTTGTACCTTTTTATGCTTGCTATCTCTTTTTTGAAGTTCTCACTAAGTTATTTGAGCATTCTTATAACCATTGTTTTGAATTCTTTATCTAATAGGTTGCTTGCCTCCATTTTGTTTCGTTCTTTTTCTGGAGTTTTGTCCCGGTCTTTCATATGAGAGGCATTTCTTTGTTTCCTCATTTTGGCTGTTTCTCTGTGTTTGTTTCTATGTATTAAGTATATCTGCTTTGTTTCCCAGTCTTGCTGAGTCATGTTATGTAGTAGGTGCCCTGGTACAGTCTCCCTGGTCACCTTCACCAGGTGCTCCAGGAGTGTCCCTTGTGTGAGCTGTGTGTGCCCTCCTGTTACAGTTGAGCCTTGATTGCTATTGGTACATCAGTGGGTGGGAATGACCCTCAAGCTGATTGGCTGTGGGGTTTGGCCACATCCACAGATTACAGATTGCTGTGTGGGGGGCTTACCCCAATAAGTGGGATTTGCCCCAGTGGGCTCTAGTGACTGTTGAGACCACCCTTTTTGTGTGCCACTTGTGGGGCTAATTGGGCAGTGCTTTGCTGTGGTCTGAAGCCAACCTCCAGGTATGTTGGTTCTGGGGCCTCTTGGGAGGGGTTCCAGGGCAGGCGAAGGCCATCCATTGCCTGTGATTGGCCTGGGACTACCTGGTAAGAGCTACAAAGTGATCTTGGGTTGTTCACTGCCTAGGCTACACCTGGAGGAGCATGGGAGAGGCTACGCTGTGAAACAAGGACATTTGGCATTATTACCAGGCCTGGGGTAGTTCTGCAAAATACCAGGACACCCCAAGGCCTGCTGCCACCTGCCAGCTCCCTTAAGGTTCAGCCGCTGATAAAGCCTCTTGTGGTACGCAACTTGCATGAGGCAGAATCTCAGGGAGTCTCTGGAGTGGGAAGAGTTGTGGTCACCAGGTTAATGTAGATTCTGGCTTGGTGCCAGTGCTGAGCCTGAAATGACTCAGCAAAAATCTCACAGCACACTGAGGCTAGTAGCTGCCCACCTGGGGTCTGTTGGACACTAATAGTTTTCCAAGAAAGGGCTCATGGGGGTGGGGCTGGCTGCTTGCAAGAGAAGTGCCTCAGGTGTTACGTGAGTTGGGTGGGGCTTCAGAGCTCACTGACTAATCAGATTCAGATTTGGCCGTAAAGGTAGGGGGCGGGCTCAACACAGGAAAGATGGCGCCTGCTTGCCAGCTGCCGACTGCACTGGAGGAGGAACCCACCAAGGTAAATGGACTGTCCTCTAACCACCATACGAAGGACACACACCTCAGTCTGCTCCCCTCCCACCCGTATGCCTCTGACACCTCCCAGTCACTGCCCCTTCACTGGAGCCCAAGGTAAGTGCCTGCGAGAGAGTGAATCTGTGCTCAGGCCGTTTAAGAGGATGCCTGGGTTTTTAACAGGCTTCCATCCCACCTGGATGGTCGGAATCCCCACTGGTTTACACAGCCAGATATGGGGGCTCCTGTTTCCGGCACTAGTGCTCTGGCCGGGGGAGGCTGGCGTGGGGCTGGGGTCTCTCACTCTTCTGGGGGGAAACTTCGCTGCTGAAAGAGCCCTTCTGGTTCTCAACTGCCAGACAGAGGTTTTGGATTAGTCAGTTCTGCACCTCCGCCCCTCCTACCAGTCTTGATGTGGCTTCTTTATATCCTTAGTTATAAAACTTCTGTTCAGCCGGGCTTCAGATGGTTCTGCAGGTTGATTGTTCTAGAATTTAGTTGTAATTTTAATTTGTTCATGGAAGGAAGCAGGCACAGTGTTTATGTACTCTGCCATCCCTGGATCTCCACAGTAATTTCTTTATATTTAATAAATAATTTTGTCTTTAGCTGTATCTAATCTGCTGACTATTCTATTTCAAATTCCAATACTTTAAGAAAATTTGGAAGTTTGATATGTTTCCTTCTTTTTCCAATATGCATGCTTATTTTTTATTGTCAACTAGTTTTCACTCATAATGCCCTATTTCTTTTTATGTTTTATAATGTTCCTTTGAAATTTGTCTGTGGGGATTCTTTGAGAACTGGGTGCAATTGGATTTCCTAGAAAGGACCTGTCATTCCTTCTAGGAAAGTTTTCCCTTTGCCCTTTGTAAGGGGGAAGTTTGTTTCCAAATTACTCTATCGTTCTGGCTTTTGACTTTAAGTAGTCACCCCTTTGGTGCCCTAACTTGGGAAAGGATTAGACTTAACCTCTCGTGTTTGTGCTCCATGTGTGGCCATCAAACAGAAAGTCAGTTTCACTATGTTCCACTGATGCTTCTGGAAAATAGAGTTTGTTTCCATATTTGGATTTTTGGATTCGTTTTCTGCTTCATTATTTGCTTCTGAGAAATAATCTAAATCATATTTTAAAGATGGTTTATACTGATTTTGTCTGTGTGTGCGTGTGTGTGAGTGCATCAATATCCCAGGACATCTTGTCATACTGCCAGAAATGGAATTCATTTTAGAATAATTTTCTTGGATCTCAAAAATAAAAGACTGAATTAATTGCACTCACAACTTATAATGATTGGCCCACCTCCTTGTGATTATTCACATCCTGTGGACAATCATTCTGATGTCTTTAATATATATTTTGGGACTGTCATTTCAAAATGTGTGTTTGGTATCTTGTGTACATGTATTATTAATGCATCCACGTGGTGTCATAACATAATCTCATTTTGTTTATTACTCTTTTTTCACTAAGCACTATTTTTTAGAGTTCTCCATGTAATTATGTACATTGAATCTGTTTCTTTTAAGTATCAACTAATCCTTCCTGGCAGACATCTACCATGTGCTACCTATCCACTCTTCTACGATGGGTGTCCCTGTGGGCCCCAGCCCAGCCACCAGGGTAAGTTCTGCAGGGCGTGCTCACATGAGCGCCCTTCAGGCCTAACTGCCTTTCTTTCCTTCTTCCTTCCTTCTTTCTTTTCTTAACTACCTGTGTTTCTAATCTATCAGTGTATTCAATTATTAATTCTTTTAACTGATATTTATATTAACCTACCATGTGCCAAATACTATGTTAGGCATGGGGCAGAATAGTGAATGAGTGAGTGTGTGTGTATATATATTTATATTTATATATTTATATAAATGTATGTATGTGTGTCTCTATATAGGCACACATATGTGTATGTTTGTTGACGTGTGTATGCGCACACATATATCCTAATTATAAAAATGTTTATACAAATGAAAAAAACTGCAAGGGAATATGTAATATGACAATTTCTGGAAGGTGATATTACAGGTGATTTTAAGATATTTTCGGTTGTTTTTCAGATGCTTATAAAGAGCATAGGTTATTTTTCAGCTAGGAAAAATACCCTGAGGAAGTTTTTAAAAATATAAAGATTTGAATTACTGGATCACAATTTGTCTTTTGCTTTGCTCCAGCCGTGTGCGCCATGCTGAATGGGATACAGATTTCTGCTACAGAAGGTATCCCATTCACGATACAAATCTCAAGTCATGGTTCAGCATACTGCGTGCTGGTGGTGGCTTCCTATAATTGCAGGCTTACCTTCAAGGCAAATTCGGTTCCTGAAATTTTCTCTTTGGGGACATGCCCTGTGAAGGGCACATGTCCTTCTAATAGCTGTCTTATTTCTTTAATGGAGGAATGCTGTATTTGGGATTCAAGAATAGCCTGGCCTCTAAGATACCCAAGCATCAATTTGCAATGGGGTTCCCCAAAAAGGATGCATTGAATAGGGTGTGGAGACGAGGAAGCATGTCAGCAAACGACCAGAACCGCCCTGGCAAGAAGTAATCAGGGCCTGAATCACGACCCCCACTGGGAGAGAGAGTGGCAGACTGACAGTGATGTGACATAGGCTGGTGCTAGGTCAGCAAGGTACAGTGACTGACCCCCAGGGGCCCCGAGAGACAGAGGAGACAGTGATACTGCTCGGGCTTATGACTGAGCAGTTTAAAGGAACTCACAGAGGTGAAGCTGAGAAAGGATGTTGGGTAACAAAATATTCAGCCAGCAGTCTTAGGTAGAGCTTGGTCCCATAGATTATTTATATATACACAGATAATTCATTGAATAGAGCATTACTCAAATTAACCCCGGCATCTTTCTTTGGGTCTTCTCTGATTCCTCTCCAAAGCAACATCATTGTCTTCTTTCTGTCCTGGGGCCCTTAGTGCTGGGGTCCAAATAAGGACCTCTCAGTTCTCAGTACAGATTACCCTCTTTGCTCCCAGGTGACCCCAGGATGACTGAATTTTTCCCAGAGTCACTTTATGAACCCTCTTTTCTGTAAAAAGCTTTCCCCAGAGATGACTTCTGATTTGTAAGACTAAAGAAATACCCAACCAAACAAAGCTATTCCATCAACCCTCCCCCTGGACACTGATTCTGTACCCTGGAAGGAAGTGACATTCCTTCCCAATAGCCACCTTAAACAGGTTAGTTTTTCTCACCCTCCTTATTCATTCTCACACTTTTCCCATTTACCAGTTCCTGGGATGCCTAGTCCAGAGTTCAGAAATTTGTTTTATATTTGAGATTTCCAACAGCATAAGGTGTAACTTTCACAATTTAAGCAATAACACAGGCTGGGCTGGGGTAAGGGCCGATGCTGAATACACAGGCAAAGAAAAGGTGAAAGCAAACAGTTCCTCTATGTCTACATTGCTGGTGCTGGAATGTGTTTGATGAACTCTATGTGGGTCATATGTATATTTTTACCAGGCGAGCATTCTAAGTCAGAAAGCTTAACTCGTAGGAAATGAATCTGTAATGCTTCCCCACCTTGCATGTGTACAGGTGTTATCAAGTCTATGGTAGGTTTATAATCAATGACATCCTGGAATGAAGGGAGTGCATTTCCCTCATGGTAAACCCTGTCTTGGTTATGAATATGAATGATCGAACATTTAACAGAGGAATTTGAGAACTTGAGTAATACACAAGGACCATTGTGTTTTGGACCATTTGCAAGATTCAGCCAGAAGCCATGTCTGGAGCCAGTGGGAGAGCTATATTTATATTTTAGGACGAGACTCGCTTCCTTTAAACCCTAAAATACCGCTGAAGATCTAGAGAAAAGAGGAACACTTCAAACTGGAAAGGGTTTGGGTTGCTTTTTTCAGTTAGTAAGGAGTTTAGTATAAATTTAAAACGAACTATTTAATAAGGTAAAGCTGAAGTTCTGTGTAACTATAATTACAGGTACAATCCACTGCCGCCTCCTGGCTCGAGATGAGCTTGGGTGAGGACGAGAGAGACGTTCCAGGAGGCATTTGTGTGTGGTGTAGCGTTTTCTTCTTTGCAATGGATGGATTGAAGATGTTTCCGACCATTAGCTTGCCAAAGAGAAGTCCCGTTTTGGCTCTGCTGTGGTGTTTCTCATTCACTGACGTGGGCACAGACTGAGAACTGGAAGGTCTCCTGAAAAGCTGAAGGGGTGTGGAAAGTGACTGGGGACGCCTGCTGCCACGCTCAGGAGGGGACAGGGACGCAGCACACTGTGCTCCGAGGTCGACGTTCTTCTGGATATGAATCGTCATGAGATCATCTCAGAAAAGCAGTGGGAGGAAAGACATGTTGATTTTGACCCTTACTGTAGCAGTTAAACCACACTTTCCTGCCCAATAACACTCAGTGCTTACATACTTAAATATATGGTTTTTTCCTCCTCCCGCCCCATTTTTAAAACGAGCACATCAGGAAGTGTTACAGTCTGTGATGGAAAGAGCAAAATGGGGAAGGTGACCTTTTGTTGAAAATAGGAAATTAATTCTAAGAACTGCCAGCTTGAAACTTAGATCCGGATTCCCTCCACTAGGTAATGACGTAAGGCGTTTCTCCGTATTCATAGCAGCTCAGGAGCGTTAGCTGCTTTGTAAGAATCCCCCCAAATTGGAAACCTTTGTTCCAAACAGAAAATATTTGGTACTTACCACCCACTTAAGCAAGGAAAGGCAATCCCTGCTCCACCCACCCCGCTACCAAGTAACCCAAACCTCCCTCTGCCAAGGAAAGGAGGGGCTGGAGCCCAGTCCTGAAGCGCCTGCTTTGCTTTCCATCCGAGGATCCATTCCTGGGAGTTTTCACCTGTAAATAGAGACAGGAGTGTGGTGCCGTGGAAAGAGGTCTGCATTTGGAAATAAAGCCTTTGCTGGGAGTCTGGTCTCTACTGTGGCTAATACCTCACTTCCTGGGGGTGTGGTGAGAGGACTGACAGTGTCCATAGAGCTCAAAATATGTTCATAAGAATCTAAATATGACCGTAGAAAAAATGCCCTGGGCAGTATAATATGAAAGCTGTTATTATTATGTATTATTATTATTCAATGTAAGTGATTTATTTAGAGCACTCTGATTTTTAAACTATTAGTATTCTATTTATATAAATGAGGACATTTTCTGGTACTTTCCCATTTCCAACTTTCTGTCAGATCTTCCAGTGTAGACGCACAGGACCTAACATGTATTGTGAGCTAACTGCAGTTAACTTACATGTGGTCTGATGTCACCATTAACATGTACACAAATTAGCTGTTAGGTTGAACTGTATTAAATCACTCGTTTGGGGGGTAAAATGGTCCATATTGGCTGTGATATACACTTCCACCTAATACTACCATTCTCATGTAGATGGACGGATGAGGCTGAGAGAGAGAGAAACATTAGCCCGGGGTGAACCAGGCAGGACAGGAATGGGGTCCCAGGTCTGCCTGCATCTGAAGCCAACACGCCATTGGTGCCAATGGTAGAGTCACTCCCTTGTAAGTTTTCACTGTTGGACCCGAGCTGATGGCCCGCCTGCTGCTGTCATCTCCCCATTCATCTCAGCAGCATTGTCCTTTGACCGGGAATTCCCACACTTTCCGACACTGCCCTGGGCCACTCACCCTCCACCTTTCTTCTTCCGCTTTAAAGGGGCATCTTTGCTGTATTCAGTGTTCCAGAAGCCTCATCCGATTCTGACGGCCAAGCATCTCTCCTAGTTTGGTCCTGGGTGGTCTGTCCTTTCTACTTGTGCATGTTATTTGTACATTCCAGCCCGGCTAGACTTCTGAGCCCTTCTCGGCATTTCCCATGTCTCCTTGAGCATATTCCTTCTGAGCGTCTCAGGCCACGGGAGACAGCTTCTTTGGAATTCTTTTTTTTTTTTTTTTTTTCATGCTGATGAGGCTGTGCCTAGAAATCTGTTTTAGAGAGAAATCTGTGTTTGTAAGTTTCTTGCCTCAGAGGCCCAAACCCTTGTTTCCATTGCTGTTTTCAGCTGTCTTCTTACTGTGACTTAGTGGCTGACACGCATGGATTTTCCTAACACGTACAATTTTGAGTGCTGACTATCTTGCAGGCGCTGCGCTCGGTGCTGTATATAGGCTTGGTGCTTTAATTCTCACCTCACACACACAGTCGGGTATTGTCACTAACGCAGTTAACAGAGAAAGAAGAAGGGCAGTGAGGAAAGGTGCCCGACTGGTCCAGGTGACCCAGCCAGGAAGGTCTGGTGCTCAACTCCCATCAGGCCATCGGCTGTGGGGCTGAGCTCTCGGCCACGGCTCTGCATCGCCTCCCTGGTGTTGGATTCTGAATGATGTGCTTCTCTAGTCAATGCCAAGCCTTTGTATGTAAATATCCACACCTGTGACCCAATATCCAGATTACACACGTGTTTTAATCCAAGTCATACATATATTCATATTTTCTGTCAAGTCAACAAATCTTTTGACAATTAGGCACATCTTTTTATTTTTAAGCAGATGTTTGGGGCCCTGTGGAAAATAATCCCCAGCTAACATTAGATGTCATGATGCGTGAGCCAAAGTGACAAGCAACTAAGCTCCTTCTTATCACTATGTCTGCTACATCATATGGGATTATGGGAAGACAGGAGTGGTCTCTTCCCACCCGGGGCATTGCTGCTGAGCCCCGGGACATCACAAAACCCTGACAATAAGAGCTGGGGTGTAGGATTGTGTATGTGAGGTTTTAAGGAAATTATCTTCTTGTAGTTTATCAAAACCCTATTTAGGAAAACCTTGCCTTTTAGCCTTGTGAAAACCCTGGCTTTTTTTCTAGAAAAGTTTGTTTGGCTTTATGCTGCCTACACTAATGGAGAATGATGGATGCGTATCACTTGTTTTTCTAAATTATTAACAATTCCTTGAAGCACAGAGAAAACCACGCAGGGAGTATGCTTCTGGCAGACGGCATGATACAGGGGGATGAATGTGACAGGCATGCGGAAGGCACTGGCCGAAATTCTGTCTCGGCTGTAAGTTAACTGCAGTGAGCTGGCAACTCGTTAGCTCTCATTCATCGGTGATGTAAACTTGGGAAAGTCACTTAAGCTTTCTTCGTTTGTCTACTCATTCATTCGTTCACTCATTCATTCATCTTTTAAGTTTCTACTAAGGGTCAGGCACAGGTTGAAGACCTCAGTGAGACGCTGCACTGGGGTCTTTTGTATTCTATCAAATAGCCATGAGACTACTTCCTTGACTTCCAAAATACTTGTGATGAAATAATATTTTCAGGCATGTGCAAGCATCTTGTGACGTTTAAAGCATGACATAAATGTTGGTTATTACACTTTTTTAAAAAAGTGTGGCATGTAAAAAATGTTTTGCCACTATCACTACCCTTTAGTTTAGAACTTTATCACCCAAATGGAAACCCGTACCCAGTAAGCATTGTGTGGATAGGATGTTGTTTATCCCTTCATCGGTCATGGATATTTGGGTTATCCCCACCTTTGGCTTCATGAATAATGCTGATATGAATGTTTATGTATAAGTTTTTGTTTGTCTACCTGTTTTGATTCTTTTGTGTTTGTACAGGAGTGAAATTGCTGGGTCACATGGTGATTCTATGTTTAAGTTATTGAGGAGCTGCCGTACGGTTTCCCACAGCAAGCACACCGCCTGCTGTTCCCACCAGCAGTGTGTGAGGGTTCCAAATTCTCCGTATCCTCCTGACACTGGTGACTTCCCTCATTTTTGATTGTAGCCATCCTAGTATGAGTAAGAGGTGCTATCTCATTATGGTTTTGATTCGCGTTTCCTTAGTGAGTAATCATGTGGAGCATGTTTTCATGTGCTTGCTGGCAATTTGTATTATCATCTTTGGAGAAATGTCCACTCAAATCCTTTGCGTGTTTTTTAAATTGAGTTGCTTTGTCTTTTTGTCATTGTTGTAAGAGTTCTTTATATAATCTAGGTAATCGACCCTTGTCAGATATACGATTTTCAAATATTTTCTCCGATTCTATGAGTTGTTTTCTCCCTCTCTTGATATAATCCTTTGATGCACAAAAGCCTTTAGTTTTGATGAGATCCAGTGCATCTATTTGTTCTTCCATTGCTTGTGCTTTTGGTGTCATATTTAAGCTCTCTGCCAAACCCATGGTCGTGAATATTTACTTCTATGTTTTCTTCTAAGAGTTTTATTATTTTGCTCTCATATTAGGTGTTGATACATTTTGAGTTAATATTTTTTGAGGTAAGGTTCACTTTTATCCTTTTGCACATGAATATACTAGTACTGCCAACATTTTTGAGGTTGTAACCACATGACGTTGTTCACTTAACTTCTCCCCGGCAAATTATCTATCTATCTATGTATCTACACACACATACGTATATGTATTGTATATACATGTATATATGTATCTCTGTGTGTGTATGATAAGCATAATCCTACATTTGAACATTTAATGAGAAGTATGATTTGGTTCACAGAGGTGCTCTGAGTGGCTTACGTCGGTAACTGAAGTTGTTGTACTGGGTGAAAAAGTGAAACAGGAAAGTCAGTTTCTCATCTTCAATCGCTTGTTTCCCACACGCATAGTGGTTCTGACACAGATTTGAGCCCTGACATCTTAATCTTGGTTGTTCCATTTTCTTCTTATAAGCCACAAATGAACGTTCATTGCGTCCTTTAGCACAGAACGGGGGGAATGGTACCCCGACCACGTCTCCCACTGAACCAGACACCAGGAGCTTCCAGAGAATCTCACTGCTCAGGCAGCCACACCCCTCCCCACTCTCCATCCGGGTGACTCCCCACAAACTAATCTCCTTTCCATTTCCTGCTGAGTCGGTGATTGCCTAGCCTCTGCCAGAGTTACCCCACTTCCTCTATTTGGAGATACTCCCCTACCCCTTTCCTGGTTCATCTTTATGACATTTGTCAAACTGTTCTACATCAAATTGTCACTCATTCCTGTCCCTCACGCTGGTTGTTCCTTTGGGCTCCTCTGTCTTGGAATGGAGTGGGCCATTCAGAAGGAACACCGTCGTCAGCCGTGTAGGGAGGTAGAGAGGTGGGCCTAGGTGATACTTAGTCTGCCCATCAGGACAAGCAAATGGCCTAGGGACGGGAGGAGCCCACAGGGCTGAGAATGACGTCTGGAGCAGGGGAGGCTGGACAAGCATGTCTCAGGGGCACATCTCAGTCAGGGGTCAAGAAAAACTGTCAGTGCTGAAAGTGGGAGTGTGATTGGTAGGTGGTGACAGCCCCCAGTGGTGGATGAATGTAGACCATGAGAATATCAAGTAAATGATGCCAGGTGGGATGGAAACATCTGGAAAATTGGTTTTCTGAGACTAGGTCCTAGCCACCTTGTGAGGTGTTCGGAGGCCAGGTTTCAAATTCCAGAGGCGTGAGCTCTGACGTGAACAAGACATTTGGAGGACTAGATGGAGACTGAAAAGGGACCCAAAATCATCGTCCACAGGCCGGGCCATGCACAGGGCAGGGAGAGCGAGAGCATGGAGACCCGGGCAGCAGCTTCCCATTCCGCTGAGGGGGACCTACTCACCTGGGTGCGGGGAAGGAGATGGTTACAGAGCTGTAAGTATCTCAGCCAAAATTGATTCAGGAGCTACAGACAAGCTAGGGAGTGAGCATTTGGATGCAGGTGACTAATTGAATTTTAAGAAAGTAGAAGGGAAAGATACAGGGTAGTGAGGTGATAGCGTCATGTCAAGAAAGGAGGCCCACTGCTCACCAGGTGCGGCCACTGAGTCATTCGATGAAGTTTCTAGGTCAAGGGTAAAGGCCACAGATTTTTCACCCTGGAGAGGATTGATTTGGTCAGTGCATCTCGCAGTGACCATATTCTCAGGAACAAATTCATGATATGCAAACTCACAATATGCAAAATACAATCCCAAAAGAATTCTTTTGTTAACTCACAGTAAGAAGTATCCCTTTCCAGTGATATTCATGTATGCTACCCTTGGGACCGCGTCCAAATCAATGGCCGTCAGGGTATGATTAGGGCACAGCATAGGGGATGATACTGGAGGACCCTGGGAAAACTCCCAGAACCATGTGTGATGCTATTCCAGTCACTGGGATGCTAATGTCTGCCCAGTCCCTTTTGTTGGGGTGCAGTTGTCAAGTACCCACTCACATCTTGCCCCCTCCTTCCTTTTTTGGACCATTTTCCTTGTACTGCCACCCTCTCCTCAGGTACAATGCTACCATTGATTAGAGTGCAGGTCCTCCGTTTACTTTCTTCACGGTCTCGCTCTCTTTTGTTCTGATTCATGAGCTGGCCCGTCTGGTAGGGACTGGAGTAGACTGGTCATGTCCATTAGGTGAGAAGTCTGATCATTTCAACTCGGAAGCTCAGCTGACTTCTGAGGGCATGCTACTTTAACTTCTCTGGATTGACCACATTGTAAAATGCAACAGTCGTCTGATATAACCTGTGTCCTTCCAACACTTTCTATCCTCAGTAATTTTGATGAATGGTTGGATGGAAAGATGGACTCAGATACTCAGTATCAATTCAAGGTGCAACATCTACCAATCTTTTTGTCTTTCATGAACTCCTGCTTTACCATCGCTTCCTTTTGGTGTTTGATTATCACCTTAGACCATTAATTCCTCAGGGCAGGGCTTCTTGCCCAGACGGTCCACAGGCCCATCCTGACCTGGAACACCCACCACCTGCCTAGGATGCTGAGACTTGACCCTGAAGTACCTGAGGATGATCTGTGGGAAGGGAGACTCACCACCTGGGACCCTTGATAGAGTGCAGATTCTGATTCTGTCTGAGGTCCAGGGTGGGGCTCAAGGCTCTGCCTCTCTAACAAGCTCCCAGATGATGCAGGTGCTGCTTGGCTGTGGACCTTGAGTGACAGGTGCTAGTGAGAATATCATGGTTTTGGAGACTCACTCTCCTGAGTGGATAGTTCAGTTTCCTCCATTGCCAGCTTCCTAACCTTGGGCAAATCCCTCCACCTGTCAGAGCCTCAGCTTTGTGTCTGTAGAATGGGAATAACCCTTCCTTCCCAGGCTCTTGTAAGGATGGAGGTGCCTTGGATGGTGTCTGTCACGTAGAATCCTTCCTTTCCTACCTGGTCCTTCCCTTTGAGCCCCGTCTGAGTCCCTCTTCCAGCCAGTATTTAACCTCTATATCTGGATGATCCCACCACCAGGACATGTCTGACCCCAGGGCTGACCCCAGGGCCTTTTCAGAAGAAGTCAGTGCTCAGGCACCAACTAGCCCCTTCATATGGCTGCAGCTCCTGTTCTCAGCAGGTGGCCACCCTTCCTGTGGTCCCTGGATCACAGCTCCAAACGCCTGGATTATTCCTGAGCCTGGGAGTTCTTGGGCCCTTACACCTCCAGGCCCTGTGGAAAGGTGCCTCCTTTGTGACGTCATCCAGGGAGGGCACTCAATACCGTCTCCCACCCCAGCCAGGCTGCTGTCTAGAGATAGTGCAAGAGTCTTGCTCCTAAACTGAATGGGTTGACATTGATTTTGGAGTACATTTCCTTCTCCTGCTAATCTGTCCCTCTGAGAAGTGAGGTACTGTCCACAGTTTCCCAAAGGCTGGGTGACCTGGTGGCACCCTAAGGAGAGATTCCTTCCTAGCATTTAAAGACCACTCTAATTTCATTTCCACGTGAGATGTGCAACCCTCACTGTAGAGCTGAGCTTGGGACACGGGTTTCCTGCCTGCAGAGCAGAGACCAGAGTCCGGCTTTCTGCCTGAGAAAGAGCAGGACTCTTGTTAGAGAACAGGGGGAAATGATCAAGTTGTCCATGATTACCAAAGGATATGTAAGAAATATGTTGTCTAAAGTGGAAATTGCTACCCTTGGGTAACAGGAAAAGGCTGGTCATTACATTAGAAGTAGGAAATGGGAGATAATGAAATCGAGGCAAGTGCAGAGTGCAACCTCGATAAGGGGCTTTCATCACAGCCTCCTGATTCATTTTCACAGATGGTTCTTCTCTCAGGCATTTAAACTCTGTCTCTAATATCAATCCGTGAAATGAACAGAGAGATTGGCTCGGTTGTGTATTGTTATTGGAGACTAATACCAATAAAGTGCCAGTCAGATGTCCCCACGACGTCCTCTAAGATGGAAAGCACCTTGAGGCTCCAGGCTGAGTTTCTGCGCTTCTGAAATGCTGTGAGTTCTAATGGCCTGTGGGAGTCACAGGGAAGTCACTGCACTCCAGTCTTGATGGGCTCAGGCTTCAAACAGCCAGCTTGTGCCGCCCAGCACGCACGCACAGAGGGCCCTTGTAAAAATGCTTTCCCTCAGCTCTCGAAAATGCTTGGAAGCATTTTACTCCTAATCCCTAGCTTGTTCCGGAGACGTCCCACCTGCTAACTGGTGGATTCCTGTGAGGAACTCAGCACAATGAGCATCTCTCAGCGTATCAGAGAGGCATCTTCACTCCAAGGCTGCTTAGAACATCCTGCCGAATTCACACTCCATTCTGAGTAATGATGGAGTCTGTGCCAGCAAGCACCTCCTTTCATGGCTTCAGAACATGAGTGTCAGTGAGGAAAGTCCATGATCATATAAGTAAGGAACCAAGGGAACAAAGGCTCCTCAAAATCTGGGAACCGCAGGGGAAGATAAGGGGATTGTGTGGCTCCTAATATCCAGGAAGGGACAGGCCTCGGGGGAAAGATCTGGGGAGCAGAAGCCATCCAGAGGAGCGTGATGGGCCAGCCTGAGCGGGCCCAGCAGAACTGTGCCACCCGCTCTTTCCTGCAGAGATGGGTCTGCCCGGAGCCCTTCTCGCCACAGCCACACCACCACGGACGTGTGCGCTCCGGAAGCACCACTGCTCTGTGTCCTCCAGCTTCCCAGGGAGCAAGTGAGGCCTGAAGTTTTCCCTGACACTTCCAAACCAGGTGGGGGAGCAGTTCCCAGGGGTGATTGTCAGCTGCGCTGCCCCCTCTCTGAAGCTCCCCTTTGTGCTAAGACCAGCTTGGGGGACCCCAGAGAGCACAGCAGTACCTGCTGCTGTTCCGACACCTGGGCAGCTGGTCGACCAGAGCGTCCTCCCAGGGAGACGCAGTGCCCGAGCCTGGAAGGTCCCTGGGAAAACAAGGACAAGGCTTCGCCACTCAACAACATGCTCTTTCCAAAAATAAGGGTTTTTCACCATCAGTTCAATTCTGGCAACTGAGCACCTCTCTTCCGTGCGCGTGGTCCTCTGGGCTGCCACACCTCCTGAGAGCTTCAGCGGGCGCCCAATGGGCCTCCGTGGGTCTCCTGCACGGGACAGGGGTGAGCAGCTCCCTCCCCAGGCCCAGTGCAGGGAGGACGGGGCTCAGTCAGTGAAAGTAACTGATGTGGATGTGTTGGCAGCTGTGTGCCAGGCCCAGTGACCATTTCATAATGTCATCTGCCAGACCTAGCACTACTCCCTCTTTTACAGATGGGGAAACTGAGGCCACATCCTAGGAAGTGGTGGGTCTCCTGGGATTCTCCCCTGGCCCCAGGATCTGATGTCCCGCTCCTGAGCTCTAATGCCCTTTCTGTGCTCTGTGCTGGCAAACCAAAGGCCAGTGAGTGAGGGTGCTGGGCTAGGAGAGAGGGAGCGAGCGTCGTTAGTGAGCCTGCCAGGTGCCCACACGCGGCCAGGCCCCCCTCCAAGGCTGGTCTTGCAGGCAGCCAGGGCCGTGCACCACCTACTGTGCAGACAGAAGGCTGGGGTGCTACAGTTGCCGTGTGTATGTGCATGGGGGGTGCTGACTGGTGCCGACTGAACCGTAGAGTGAGCGTGATGAGAACAAAGCACAGACACGTGGAGATGCCGAGAATGGAAGAGGGGCCTGTGCTCTGGAGCCAGAGGAGAACACTGGGTCCTCCCGTGCTCTGCAGAGGCTGTTGGCAGGAAACGGAGGCAGCTGGTGACGGCCAGGCGTTCTCCAGCGCCGGGCAGTTCCTGCCGTCAGAAGCCAAGGTACGGATGTGGTTTCCAACTCTGGAGGCCCCAGCAGATATGTATCCTGGCCGCATGCGTGCTTGATTTAGAGATAAGCTCGGGTCTGGAGCAGGGGGAGGGAAGCAGGGGCGCCCAGCGCAGACCCCTGTCCCTCCCACCGCCCGGCAGGTTCCCGGAGTGCCGCCTTGTCCATGGCCCTCATCTTCACTGCCTTCCACCCCTCCCCACGTCCCGCTGGGCCTCCCACATGGCCCAGGGCCCGGCTGATCCGTGGTGTCCCGAGTCTGTCTGAGGACCACAAACCCTCTTGTCACTCCTGCCGTGACTGCATTGAGTCTATATGCTTCAGGAGGTCGCTGAGGTGGTGGAAGGACTTAGCTGCAGGGAAAGAAAACACGTGAATGTGCTTTGTGCGCGAACGTGGAGTGCAGCCTAGAGTATTGTTACTAATGCAGGGCCAATGGCAGGCCAGCAGGCCTGGCAGGACGGAACACGGAGGTGGGGGCAGGCAGTGCTGGGACCCCCGGGGCCCCAGGAACCTGCCCTAGTGACATCAGACTGCCTCACTGGCTCTGGCTCCGCTTTCCCCTACCTGGGAAATGACCTGGGCCACCCGGGGGGTGGGGACAGCTCTCACAGTTATCAGGGCTCTGAATGCACTGAGCACGTGTGTGGCAGGGGACCCCTCCTGATGCCAGCCATCCTTTGTCCTGAGCTGCAGGTGGCCCCTGGCTCACACCTTGTTTCTCGTGTGGAAGGGGCTCTGGAACAAACCTTGCTGACTTCACGTCTCTGCTCTCAGACGCTAATGACACAAAATAGATTACAAGATCATTGGGGGAGAGGGGGAAGGACACAGATGGTACAAAAACTAAACATAGAAGATGAAGAGTCAGTAGGTGGCATTGATTATTACCCAGAGGCAGCAGGCACCTACTACCAACTCCAGGACTCGGATGTCCCACATGTCACAGTTGTGACCAAGGAGACAAAGGCACTGTGGTATCATTCGGAGTGACATTCTATCGCTTTGCATTTGTGGAGGAACTTCAGCTCACTTGATACTAGGTTACGAAGAAGGACCATACGTGTGTATTATGACACTTCAAAGAGGGGAAACTGAGGCAGGGGGGTGCGGACTTGCCCCAGCCTACATAGAGTGAGTGGCAGAGGGAGAACCAGAGCTTTTCCCTTCTCCGGGCGCTGAGGCCACGCCCCCTTCCAGCATTCGAGCCCAGCAAGGCTGCAAGTGCTCTTGGGTAAGACATTTCTGGATTCAGCAGGCCGTTGCACAAGGGCTGCTTGGTCAAGCCATCAAGTGTTCTCTCTGGCTTGTGCTGGGGACACAGTTATTGCACAGCAGGCGTCGCACAGATAAGATTTGCGTAGTTCCTCAGGTGATTTGCACACATTCCAATTTGACCCAACTCTCAGGCCATGAAATCACTCGCTGATGGGAGAATTCTGGGGACAGCAAGTGTCCACACCCCTGCTGCAGCCCAGTGACCGCAACTTCTAGGGGAAGCCAGGTGGTGCTGCGTTTTGATCGGTGGGATGGGCCACAGTCAGGAAGACATGTTTTGGGGAACAAAGACCCCAACCCCAGCTCCCACGTGTTCTGTGTGCGTTTGGGCAAGCCACTTCACTTCTGTGTGTGTTGCTTTCCACATATGGAAAGTTGTTATCCCGGAAGTATTTATCTCAAAGGTGCTGTGGCAGTGAAATAAGGCAGCGTATGCCAAGGCAACGCCCCTCAGTATGGACAGTTGATGGCTCCACCACCCCCAGTGTGAGGTGGCTGGGGCGTGGGGACACCCTGCAGGGACACCGGCCTCCAGGCCAAGCCCTCCACTCTCTTTACAGTCCTCTTATTTATTTGCTTCTTCCATGTCGAGTGTGGCTGCTGCGAGTTATTTCTGGTAACATCTCTGGTTGATCAGAGGACGGCGTGAACGCATCCAGGCAGCAATCCGCCTCACTTGGTGCCTCATCTCTCCATGAGAAAGGATGGGGTCGTGTGGGCCAGGTCCCTGGTCTCCTCTTGCCACCTTCCTGAAGGGTCTGTCTGCAGTCAGGGTTTAGAGAAGAACGTGTGGAGATGTCTGAGCAGTGCTCACGGGGACATGGAAGGAAACCCCTCCCGGCAGGGACGCAGTCGTGAGGCAGGGGAGATGGGAGACCTACAGGGTCACCTGCGGGTCCTCTGAGCTGTGAACACTGGGCAGGCACCCAGTACCGGTACACCCACGAGTGGCAGAGTACACACAAGTCTGATGAGCACTGGTTCTGTTTCAGTCTTATGGCTGCACTGCCACCTGGCCTGTCCTCTCACTGAAAATACCTGGTCTGGCAGCCAGCCTTTGCAGGAAAGATTTCCAAAATCTCCATCCCCTGAGGGGAAAAGAACCGAAAAGCCCTTCCCAGCAGATGCTCGTGAGTGTGCACACTCCCGTTTGGCCCTCCCACCGTGTCCCGCAGTCACGTTGCCTGTCACACGTCAGGCTGGGGACAACCCCCGCTCCAGCCTATCATCTGCCCCTCGTCTGCCATGTGCCCTCGGACGAACGCTGAAGTTTACTTTCTTGTAATATACCTGCCTATGATTTGATAACAATCCAGTTAGGCGTGATATCTAAAAAGGGAACAATCTGTAAAGTATTGTGTTTTTCCAAAAAAAGATACTATTGTAAGCAAAACAAAGACCTGGCTTCACGTATTTGCTTTTCCCCCTTTGTCAGGAAACCACCTTAAATTTCTGTCTTAAAGCCTCTCTAAAATTCTGTGAAAATGTTTGGAAATCGTCTGTTCCTGAAAAGTAGACACTAGCATTTTAAGAGGACAGTTTCTTCCGAGGGATAATAAGTCAGGTCGTGGCATTGCCTACCAATGGGGACACCTCGGCTGGGTACAGCCTCTGATTCAAGTCTGGGGCTTCGTACAGAGGGAGGGCTGCTGTCTCCCCTTCAGTTCCTTTTCTTGAAGAGAAAAGAAAATGATCAAACTGGATGGTTCTTTTATTTCAACTGTGACCTCACTGCACCCACCATTGTCAGAAAGGACGCACTGATATCCTTCTCAGCTAATGAAGAGTGGAAGGCGGCATTGCAATCAGTGCTAATAACCCAAAGAAAACAGCACACGACTGAGGTGGACGACGGCTGCTGACAACTTGGGACTAGAAGGACTTCTCATGTCAAAAGGGTTAGACAAGGCTCAGAGCTGCGAAGGACGCAGGTGGAGCTGGGGGGCAGCCCGGGGGTGGGGACTGGCCACGCCGCCAGGAAGAGGGGTGTGTTTGGGAGACACTCTCCTCCATCAACTGAAATGTGGCTTTTGCCAGAAACCCTGGCCTGAGCTGCCGCAGGGCTTTCATGATGTCATGTTACCACCCCCAGCGTTCATCACTCCGATTTCCCGCCCTTGATCTTTCAATGGCATTTCATCCCAGCTCCCCTTTCACTGTCCGCCCACTTTCCACAGCACATCCGATGCAGCGGTAGGTTTGCACGGCTTACCCTTTACTTCAAACAGCATCCCAAACTTATGCGCCATGCTCACCCCGTCTGCAAACGCTGTCCCCTCTCCCTAGCCCACGCCTGTGGTCCCTCACCTGGTTCCCTCACGTTCATTTTGGCCTCCAATGTGCTTTCCACACAGCGACCCGAGGGACGGCTTTCCAACAGCTCTCGGTTCTGTCAGAACCACCTAAACACTCCCCCGGCCTCCCTCTTTCTCGGAGTCTGAGCCGGAGCCTTCCCGCTGGGGACCCTGGCTGAGCTGGCCGCACGCCCGTGCGTCCCTATGGTTCTGCCGCCCCTCACACGTGGGTGCCGGGCCCTGCCTCTGGGCCCCCTTGCTGGCTGTGCCTACTGCCTGGAGCAGGGGTCCTTTCTCTCTGGTCTCACTCAGTCACTTCCTCTCAGACACGCTCCCTGTCCACCCTGAGTGGCCCGCCCTGCTCTGCCTCCCCGAGGCCTAGGAAAGAAAGCCTGTGCGTCCACCTTATCTGTGCCTCTGCTTCTGCCAGGCTGGCCTCCTCTGACCAGAACCTGAGTTTTCTGTGCGACGTAGTCCATGTCCCCAGTGGCACCTCCAGGGCTCAGTGCCAGCCTTGGAGTGGCTGCTGTGTCAGCGACAGGGACCGAGTTTGATGGGAATGACTGAACCGCCCTCTCCTCAAGCCCAGCTTCCACTGAGCAGCCGGACCTCGGCCCACAGGTGTGTAGGACTGTCGCCTGCCCTGCTCAGACTCTGCCGCCCACCAGCCTGCACCCACAGCTCAGAGTGCTCGCTGACCCTCCCGCTCCGCACCCCTCGTCCATCAGGCACCTGCTGTTTGCTGAGCAGCCCTGTATGCCGGGTCCTGAGACAGGATGACATCGAGAGTCAAAACAAAAGCACCTTTCTAGTGGTTTCCCAGAGTTCACCGTGTAGTCCAGGGGCAGACAAGTCACCCCATGGGTGACACCGATGTGAAGGGAGAGACACAGTAAAGGGGGCTGTGGGAGTCCAGAGGGGGCCCCTGGCTCGCCTTGGGCGTCAGGACGGTGGGTGGGCCGCAGGCCCTGCTGCCCCAGGTCCGTCTGTCCGTCCTGACTGTTCCCTCTCCAGGCTGTAGACCTGGTCAAGCTCCTCATCCATGGGCGGGTAGGCCCAGCCCAGATGACCGCTGCATGACAGGTGGATGGGCGCCATTGTCCTGTCCTCGTGTAGAAGACACGAGCGCCCTCCCAGGTGATAAGGCAGCACCCTTGCAAGCTACCCACATTTATTTTCACCCCCACCCTTCCTCACACTCTCTACGCTACACACCTCAGACGACTTCCGTAGCTGGCTGCCCTTCTGCCTGGAATAACCTCCCCTTCCTCCCTGGCAGGCAAATGTGAGTCACATGCGACTTCAAACACAACTCAAATGTCACCCCCTCTTTGAACAGTGCCTGTCCCGCTTCCTGGCCCGCCCTCCCCCATCGTGGTGTGACGGGCTCCCCTTGAATGGACGAAGGCCTCAATGTGGGCAGCGGCGCGTGGCCTGGCAGCTCCAGAAGATGGTGGAGGGCAGCTCTGCAAAGCCAGGCCCGGCTCAGGGCCGGCACGTGGTGGCCCCAGCACATGGACGCACCCTCTGCGGGAATGGGACTTGCTCCCATCTGCGGAACTGGGGACTCTGAGCAGTGTGACAGGCCCGCCCCGAGAGAAGGGGCAATGATGGTCATTGTCACCAACTGGGACATGTGGGCATGTCACGTAATGCTTTGGGCCTCAGTTTCCTCAGTCAGAGCTGGGTGGTGTGTGTGTGTGTACTGACTGGTGGGTACAAGGGCCAGGTCACTACTGCCACCTGCTGTCTGCTTACCCAACTTGCAGGCTGAGCTCCTGTGAGGGAATTCGTATTTTTAGGTTGGTGCAATCCCTAATCTTTTCCTAATCTTAGGAGAAGACGAGGTACTCCGGCCAGAGGAGAGAATGTTTTCCCTGTGATTTTTCTCTCCCATGCTCGCACCCTAACCAGACACTCTCTTTGTACCGTGAGAGCGCCCGGGAGAGAGCGGCCTGGCTTTGTGGGCACCAGGAACGCCCTCAGGGTGTCTGTACCTTGAAATCTCGTGGAGGGACAGACAAACACGTGGTCAGCACCCCCAGCCACAGACACCCGGGCTCCAGAGTCCGAGCAGCTGGGGTTGGGGGGGGGCAGGGTAACCCGTGTGGCCAGGCTCCAGGCCTTCAGGGCCACCGGCTGTCACCGCGGCCACCATGAAGACTGCTCCAAGGTGTGTTCCAAAAGCAACACTCTGGTTGCTCTTATTTGCCTGTGACTCTAATAATTCATGAAACAACGAAGTGCTAGCTGCTGGGCGCTGCTTTCTGGGACCGCTGTCGGTGTCACCTCATCATGGTGTCACCATTATTCCAGAAAATAACGACCATGCTTCCTCTTCTCTGACCCCTCGGTGTGTGCCTCAAGTTCCCCTCGAATCAGGATCCTGTGGGCACCTGGCCAGACCGGCTAGAAGAACCGCCGGCAGGCAGTCGTGCCTCCTCCGTGCGTCCTCACCAGGGAACGACCGCCTGTGACGCAGCTTCCCTGCCTGGCCCTCCCAGTGGTCTCCTCAGGGATCATGACCAGGTGGCCTTGGAAGGCGTCTGGTTTCCCTGTCCCCGGCGAAGCCTTGTACGTCCGTCTGTCCAAATGGAAGCAAGGTGTGGACTGACACTGAGCCGGCCTGGGGGGTCTTTGAAGCGGCCGGCGGTGGTCCCCTGGTCCTCCTGGAGGGGCTGCAGGACAGCAGTCACGGGGCTACAGGCTGAAGGCGTGAAGGAATTTGGGGCTCAAAAATGGGTGGAGCCTCTTAGGAGGGACCTTACTCCCAGGTGAGGTCTTGTCCTGAGAACTTACTTTGCCATCTACGGGCTCAGGGAATATCTGTGCAGACCACCCAGGGAAATTCATTCATTCATTCATTCACTCACTTGTTTACTCATGCAGCAGATAGTTATTGAGGTTCTCTTGGCAAAGACCGTGCCGATTGCTGGGAAATGGGTGTTGAGATGAAACCGCCATGGATCCTGTTCTCTGAGGGAGCTGGAGATTGATCAAAGCTTCTCATGAAGGCTGTAGAATGACAGTGAAAATACTACCAAGGAAAATACCATCTTACGTGAGAGCTCCTTGCAGAGGGACTTATGTGGACTAGGCTCCCCAGGCTTCCCCAGGAAGTGACCTGGGTACAGAGAGCCAAGGACGGATGGGAGCTAACTCGGTGGAGAGAAGGGAGAACAGAGCTCCGACAGAAGGAATGAGGCTCAGAGCTGCCAAGGCAGAAGGGAGAGAGGCCTCCTTGAGGGTCTGACAGAAGCCGTGAGCTGGAGCAGGGGCAGCACTAAGCCGGATGTCCCCCACCCTCTCCTGGGAGTCTCTGGGGGACACGACCCAGCAAGCACTGGGTGGTGTCTGTCCCTGGGCAGGCCTAGCAGATAGCTGCATGGCCCGCAGGTCAGGCTGTCAGTGCTTATGAAGAGAGCTGAGGCCACTTGGGGACGTCTGTCCTTAGGACGCTGGCCTGGATGCTTAGGTGCTCAGTGCACGTCTGCTAAATGATGAACGGAAAGGTCCCCTGCCCCAGCCTTGGGAGGCGGCCTTCGTCAGAGGGATGCTTCCAGCTCCTGGGAGGTTTCCCTCCCCCTCCTTTGTCCCCGGTGGAGGATGCTTGTGGATTGCTCACATGCAGGGGTACCAATGGGGCCGTGTTTTCTGGGGAGCGTTAGGAAGGGGGTACAACATGAAGGGGCACTGGGCCATCTGCTCTCCTGCCCTTTCGCTCAGGTTCTTGTGTTTTGTGCTCCATTCTCCTTGCTGAATATCCTTCCTCACCATCAAAGCGGTAAAAACAAGGCGTTAGCTCTCGGCTGAGGAACCCAAAGATGGAAAGTGTTTATTCCCTGCTTCCCTCAGTCTAGGGCAGGCGGCCCGTGAGCAAGTCTGCTTCACAGGGGCTCTCAGGAGCTCTGTGCTGAGGCTCCACTTCCGGGGTGCTTCCTTTGGGGAGCTGCGTGGACGTCACCAACCCCTTCATTCCTGAAGACTGGATGTGACAACAGCATTGGGAGTGAGAACGCAGAAAGGAAGAGTGGCGCCCTTTCTGAAAGTGTGGGCGAGGAGAACAATTTCAGATAAAGAAAATAAAAGTTAGAGGGGCTAAGTAATTGTCCCAGTATGACACAGGTGACTCTTCCCAATGAGGTGCCGTAGGCTCCCTGGCTCAGGTTCTAAAGGGCTATTCTGGTGACTTGAAGGGCAGGGACTTACAGACAGAGCTGAGGGCACGCTTGGGGCATTGCAAACCGCGGGCACAGACGGCTCCTGAAGGAATGGGCGTCCCCTTCCAACGTGACTTGGTGGCTCTTCTCCAGTGGCGTCCTTTTCCCTCCCGGACTCTGGAACAGCCCGGGACTTGCACTGATAAGAATTGATAACAAAATGGATGGAAATGGGACTGTGCGTGTCCCAGAAGCCGAGCCTGGGGAGACCTTGTGATGTTTGGCTTGTGACCTCTTGAAACTCTGCCCTGAGACCACCGAGGAAGAACACGCATGTCGCCTTCTGGAGGGAGAGCGGTCACACGGAGGAGAACCGCGGCCAAACATGTGATCCCGGCTCCGCTGACCTTGCAGCTCAGTGAAGCTGCCTGGACGAGCTAAGGCCAAACAGCAGAGGGAACGCAGCCCAGACCGTGCTCTCGCTGTTCTGAGCGACAAACAACAATGAGCTGTTGCTATTTTAAGCAACCAAGTTTTGGGGTAGTTTGTTATGTATCCACGAATCACTAAACCATCGGTGGTTTCACATCAGGTACTCTCCTGGTATCATCTTCTTCCTTCCCCCCAATGACCCTACAAGGTTCTCGTTATTTTCCCATTTTACAGGTGGGGAAACTGAGTGTCACAGAGATGATGCAAAGCCATTAAGTAGCAGAGCTGGAGTTTGTGTGGTTACCTACTGCTGGGGAACCAGTTACCCCCAAACGCCAGGCAGCCTAGCACTGCGGTGATATTGTCAGGCAGGCCAGGGCTGCTGTCATCGGAGGAGGTGTGGCGTCCACTGCCAAACCTGTGCCTGGCGGCGGGAGGAGGCCTGCGCCGGCACATAACAGGGTGTCTGCTCTTCTGAGGTGAGAGGAGGGAGGCCGCAGGAGGAGGCAGGGGAGTCAGAATGTTCTATACCCTCATCTGGAAGTGTCCCATGTCACTCCATGCTGCTGACCACACGGACCGCTGTTGCCCCCTACAATGAGGGAAGGGGTGACAGAGGGTGGGGTACAGGGGTTGGGGGCTCCTGGATTTCCCCACCATGCGTTGGTGCCATTGCTGTGCTCAGTTGTTCACAGGAGGGGGCGTCAGCGGTGATGTCCCAGGGTCATCTCTGTCCGCAATCATGCGTGGCATCATTATTGTCCCCTGACAGTGACAATTTAAAGGCTTCCTCGCAAGGCACCTGTATCTGTGGAAAATGAACACAAGTGAAAGCACTATCTGATAATTCAAAGACAAAAATGTGTCATTTGACTTTGTGCCACTCCCCAAAATGACATAATGGAAAATTTCCAGTTTCCTAAATGTCTATGGCTATATGCCAACCTCAGAAGGACTTCACATTTCGAAAGGGAAATGGACTCATTGATTGAGCATCGATGATCTGGCAACTCCATAGTCCAAGTCTTTACTCGAAAGGGGGTTCCCTGTCCTGGGACTGCCCGTTCCCCGTCTGCGCCGTGTGCAGCCAGCCGTCCGCTCGCGTCGTGCTCCCAGGTCTCCCCGTCACTTTCCCAGCACTGTCCTGCACCATCTTGCCACCGCAAGTGAATCCACTGGATAAAAGGGGGACAATCGTACTCGTTGACCTTTACTCGAGGCTGCAGGAGACAGAATCATTCAAATACAACCAAGAAGAAAAAGAAAGGGAAGAAGAACAGCATAAAGGAAGAAAATAGCGAAGTAGACCCATGACCCTCTTGCAGCATGGTGACTGGTCACAGGTGTTGGTGAAAGGGCTCAGCGAGACAGCATCCGGTCCTCAGCCTGCGGGTCATTCACGGAGATGCCAGAAAACTCTGTGTCCCAGTGTCCAGAGGCCAGAAGGCCCGTCGGGCACTAGGTCACTAAGCTGGACACCTGTCAGGCAAGGTCTGCACCCCAAAGACAGAGCCCACATTTTCTGTACCCTGAAATCTGCTATGTCAGCAGGGTGATGTGGCATCTGGTGTGGATGAGTGGGTTTTGCCTAGAATCTAAAATTGAATTGTAATAGCTTTTCTGGTGCAGAAGAACTGTAAGGGGTCAACCCTGTTTATGAAAATAAAAGCTTCTCCATTAAAAAAAATTAGTTGTGTTGGGCCGTTCTGGTGGCTCAGGCGGTTAGAGCTCTGTGCTCCTAACTCCAAAGGCTGCCGGTTCGATTCCCACATGGGCCAGTGGGCTCTCAACCACAAGGTTGCCAGTTCAATTCCTCGAGTCCCTCGAGGGATGGTGGGCAGCGCCCCCTGCAACTAAGATTGAACACGGCACCTTGAGCTGAGCTGCCACTGAGCTCCCGGATGGCTCAGTTGGTTGGAGCGCGTCCTCTCAACCACAAGGTTGCTGGTTCAACTCCCACAAGGGATGGTGGGCTGCGCCCCCTGTAACTAGCAATGGTAACTGGACCTGGAGCTGAGCTGCACCCTCCACAACTAAGACTGAAAGGACAGCAACTTGACCTGGAAAAAAGTCCCAGAAGTACACACTGTTCCCCAATCAAGTCCTGTTTCCCTTCCCCAATAAAAGTCTTAAAAAAAAATAAAAAACAAAAAAAAATTAGTTGTGTTAAAATACACATGACATCAAATGCGCCATTTTCTCCACTCCTCAGGGTACAGTTCTGTGGTAGTCAGAGCGTTTCCTCTGTCGTGTAACCGTCAGCACCGTCTGTCTCCAGAACTTTCTTCATTTTCCCAAACTGAAACTCTGCACTTATTAAACAACCACTCCCCTTCTCTCCTCCCCAAGCACCTGGCAACCAGCATTCTCCTTCCTGTCTCTGTGAATTTGGTTATTCTAAGTGGTTCCTATGATGGAATCAAATAATATTTGTCCTTCTGTGTCTGGCTTATTTCACAGAGAATAGTGTCTTCAAGGTCCATCCATGTTGTAGCGTGTGTCAGAATTTCATTCCGTTTTAAAGCTGGATAAGATTCCGTTGTGTGTACACACCACTTTGTTTATCTGTCTGTCTATTGAGGACGCCTCGGGCTGTTTCTGCCTTTGGCTGCTGTGCCTCGCACGGCTGTGAATTTGGGTGTGCAGACATCTCTTTGAGGCTTTGCTTTCAATTCTTTGGAGCATCTGTCCAGAGAAGTGGTATTCCTTCACCATGTCGTAATTCTATGTTTCAGTTTTTGAGAAACCGCCGTACTGTTTCCCACAGTGGCTGTACCATTTTACATCCCCACTAGCCATGGAAGGTTTCCAGTTTCTCCACATCCTCACCAACACTTGTGGTTTTTGCTTGTTTTGCTGTTGTTGTTGTTTTAATAGGAGCCATCCTAATGTGTGTGGACCTCCTTTATTTGAGAGTAGGAAACCAAGACTTAGCAAATCGAAACGTTTTGTTCAAGGTCACACAGCTAATCGGTGGCAGGTCTGGGAATTGTACTCAGGAGGTCTGAGCCCAAAGCGCAGTGTTTTCTTTCCAGGTAACAGTAGACGCTGAGGCTCACGGGGCTCCTGCTAATTAGATGAGTCTGCTCCCCACAGGGAGCTGTGCTCAGCACACGTTGGGGTGACAAGGAAGATAAAAATATCACCATCAGCTAGAAGTCAGTCTGCAACCGGTTCGGCCAAAAACGAGTCGATAATCTGGAACAGATCAAATCAGAATAACTCCTGGCCTTTGGTGCAAACGCCAAGGGACCTGAATGTGGATCATTTTGGAAGCCAACTGAAGATTTGAATTATTACTTGTCTTGATGCTTCCTGCTTTCGGTTGGGACTGGAAATGGAAGTACCAGGCGCTGCCAGGAAGTCTGTCGTGGTTTTACTGGTCAGGGCTAATTTAGGAAGTGCTGGAAATCTCACAGAAACCCCTCGGGAAATTTTTACCTTGTTTTCCTGCATAAAAGGTTCCACTCAGTTACAAAACCTCAGAAATGACATCTGGCTCCCTACTGGCTTATCCGGACTCAGTCTTGCATTTTCACCAGCACAGTTCAGTCTCAGGCAGCAGAGCCAGGTGACAGGGCTCATTGGGGCCTGGGGCCGAGACTT
Source organism: Rhinolophus ferrumequinum (assembly GCF_004115265.2). NCBI lineage: Eukaryota > Metazoa > Chordata > Mammalia > Chiroptera > Rhinolophidae > Rhinolophus > Rhinolophus ferrumequinum. Next base: position 2,159,657 of record NC_046303.1, on the reverse strand, counting down.
GTGTCCTGCTGGCTCCTGCATGCGTCCTTTCACACTTCACAGACACTGTCCTAGGAAGTGTGTGTTAATATTTCCATCTCACCCCAGAAAACTGAGTCAAAGCAGGGGAGTTCATTTATCCAACTTCACCCAGCTAATAAATAGTCAAGTCCACAAACTGAAACACATCCAGTTCGAAAAACAGTACCTTTTCATTACCCCTCTGTGTTTCAGAAGTACCAGAAGGAATCCCTCTCTTGCAGGAGACTTGAGCCCTTACTGTAAAGGTGGAAGTTTAAATTCCTCCATCAAATGGAAAGCATCCATGTGGCACTGAGTCCAAACTCAGGCCAGCATGCCTGGTCCAGCGGCCCCAGGGTCCCCTCTGCCTGTGCTGCACACACCTCCACCTGCAGCCACATGGCTCCTCTGCACCCTTCCCTGTGTCTCCCCTTGCTCACTTTGTCCCCTTGTGTGTCCACATCCTACTGGCCCTCCGAAGCCTAAAGGATCCGTCAGAGAAGCCATGTCCTTCCCTGTGTCCTGTCCCAGGGCACATGATTCGAGTCTTTCTGTGCAGGTCTCCATCCCTGTGAGCTGCCACATGCCTCACTCACTTCACCTAGAAGCGGCCATGAACGTAAAAGGCGCAGCACCGCGATGACACGTCAGAGTTCAGCAGAGGAGGATTTCATGACTTAGGGGCCAAACAATGAAAGGAAAACAGCTATGCAAATCTGAGGGGAAAGAAAATGTGAGCTAGAATCAGAAAATGAGTCAGCTTTAGACATTAAGGTCTGGGTAAGTGAGATTTGAGGCTGAAGGAGCAAGGGAGACAAAGCTGATGGAACAGAGAAGAGGGGACCTTTCAGAAGTGAGGAGGCCCCGTCCCCCGTTTGGGGGTTCCCGCACGGCTGGTGGGAGGGTAGTGCTGGCAGATGCAGAGGGCCGGACTGGGCACCTGTCCTGTCTTTAAGAAACCGACCTTGGTGTGCCTTCATAAAACAGCGAAAAAGGAAAGTGTATTCAGATGCGCCTCCACTTACGATGGGATTGCAGTCTGATAAGCCCATCTGAAGTGGAAAATACTGAGCGGAAGGTGATTGAATACTCCTAACCTACTGAGTGCCATTGCCAGCCCGGCCACAGACACGTGCTCGGGACGCTGCCACAGGCGCACAGCTGTGCAAGGTCACCTCACACAAAGCTGGCTCTGTAACAGTGTCGGGTGGCTCAGCACCGGATCGGACACACAGGACCTGCACAACGGCATGGTGCCTCGACCTCAGCTGAAAGCACACTGGCTTTCTGGACATCTCAAGCATTGACTTCGATTAACTGCCGGATGACCGGGTGCAGGGGGAGCATGTCGGTTTCTCCGTCTTCTGATGAGACCGGAAAGAGCAGGGCATGGGCCCGGCTGCTCAGCAGGTGTTGTGTTCTTTGGTGTGTCACTTTCACACCATCATAAAGCCAAAAATTCGTAAGTGGACCCATCATACGTTGGGGACCATCTTGAAATCAGCCATTACTCATTTATGTAATGATTTTTTTGTGTGTTTACTATGTTTGGTGAATAACAGATGGGTTCCTGGCCTCCTAGAACAGAGAGTTGAGCAAGAGGGCTCAAAATCAAGACCACCATCTTTTCACTTGGTATCTATGGTAAAAAGATGCCTAACAACCAGCAGACGAGAACAAATAGATGAACCATTCTACCGTGGACAACGGTGTCCTACAGACTGAGTTTTACTGGTGGCAAAATTGTAATCACATTTGCTCCTGGGTACTCAGTAATAGCTGAAGATTGACAGAGAAAATTCCAGCTTGTTTTTCCCTCCTTAAAATCAATTTTAATAATTAAAAATTGTGTTCCATGGCAGATGAATCCAATTCTATTCCTTTGAAAAATTAAAAAGGGAAAAATCTTTTAGTTACTCATGGGATACTCTTTATCATAAAGGTACAAGAGACACCTGGCCTCTTGTTTTCTTAGTCTGTGATTCAAATGTGTTCTCAGCAATTTGGAAATTATACGTAAGGTTTTCAAACTCACTTTACATATCCAGCAGCATTTTGAGCTAAAAAAAATAAGATAGAATCAAAACATCACTTTTCTCTGGAAAACTAGGTACGCAGGCTGGTGGCAGCCCCTCCATTAGTCATGGCCCGTTTTCATACTCCCACCCAGCAGGGCGGGAGGCACCCTTGCCCACAGGGGACGGGCGGTGAGTCACAGTGGCTCTGAGCCTGTCACCTTCCTGGGGCTGGCTTGGTGTGTGACTCACCCCCGAGGCCAGGACCCTGGGAACCTCCCTGCGCTCCCCAGGGGTCGCAGTTTGCTGTGACCCAGGGCCCAGGTCCTTTCCTTCTGCCCTCACAGCGCACAACCCGCAGCCCTTGTCATGTCACTGGGTCAGGAACGAATGAGCCATTTTTAAGTGGGGATCAGTTTCTAGAGGTCTGGGTCAGCCCTGGGTGGGAGGTCTGACCAGCTCTGTTCTTGCGGACAAAATACGTGGATGAGCTTTTCCGTGGCATCGTTGCCTCCCACTAAGACAATCTGCGTTTGGTGACAAGGACATCTGTGTTCCTGAAGGCAGAGTGCATTTCCGCTCCGGTGACAGTGATAGTGATAAGACTCATCTGCTCCCCCTATTCTGTGCCTACAGCAGGGGGCAAAGGTGGGGTGGAGCCGGGGGGTGCCCTCAGGGAGGCAGAGCTGGGCCGCAGCAACGTGGCTGCCATGCTGTGAGCAAGTAGAGAGCTGTGGCTGTCAGGCTGAGCGGTGCGGGGAGCAGGAATAGCTGAAACTGGCTTTACGTTTCCCTTTCTACACTGTAATCCTCTTACGCCAGCCTCAGCCCGAGCAGAGTCCTTAGAAATGACAGTCTCAAGTTTAGCTCTGCTTTGAAGCTAAATAGAGTAAGCTTTGACGGTGATCTCATTGAAAGTAGACTGGCGACCTCCAGGAGCCTGGGGTGGGTGACAAGAGCTGGCAGCCCGTCAGGATGGATCTGAGGGAAGCGAAGCCCCCCAAGGGAGCTGCTTGGATGGTGGGACCGACCGGTGCACGCTCAGAGGATGGTGGAAAAGGTGGGGGGACTTGGGGATGTTCGGATCCCTCTTATACGTGTTCTCATCACTTGGGAGTAGTTCTAGAGGAAATTCACTGTAGAGCAGACGCCAAGGTGTCCTAAGTCTAAGGTCTAGTAATTTATAACACAAGCGTGAGCACGTCCGTGAAGATCCATGTGACCCAGAAAAGCAGAGACGCCTGAGGCCTGAGGAGAGCCCAGAGAGTAGGAAGGTGAGCGTGTGTGGCCAGAGACCACTAAAGAGAGGCGCAGGGCCAGCGCAGGACACGGGCCCGTCTGGGGTCGGAACTGACCCCGTATTTACATGTTAACAGTCGAGCCTCAGCAAACGGACAGTCCACTAGCTGATCACCCAGACCCACTGAAGGAATCAAGTATCCACCTCTTCCTCCGGTGTGAGGGTTGATTTTGTGTCAACGTGGTGAGGCCATTGTGGCCACTTTTTGGTCAAACACCACTCTGGTTTCTGGATGTTGTCATTGTTTTGGGAGATTAACCTTTAAATCAGTAGACTTCAAGTCAGGCAGATGGCCCTCTGTGGGTGGGAGGGCCTCGTCCGATCGGTTGAAGGTCTCAGGACCAAAGACTCAGATTCCCTGAGGAAGCAGGAGTTCTGCCTCCAGACTGCCTTTGGACTTGAGTCGCAATAGCAGCCCCTCCCTGAGCCACCAGCTTGCAGACTTGCCCAGCTAATTTCAAATTTACCGGCCTTCACATTTATTAGGTTGGTTGGTGCAAAAGGAATTGCAGTGTAAAAGGTTGAAAATAATTGCAAAAACCGCCATTACTTTTGCACCAACCTAATACATGCGCCAAGTCCTTAAAATGAATCTCTCTATAAAGATACACATCCTATTGGTTCTGTTTTTCCAGAGACCCCTGACTGATCCACCCAATATCTGTTACTCTCCCTCATCTGCGCCTTGCACACTTGATTGCACTTCTCTTCATCTTTGTCCCTCATGTCTGTCCGTGCTCTACTTGTTCCATACCACCCTCCCTGGTCCACTGCCCAGTGGTCATATTGTTTGGACACCCTTTCGGGGACTGTGAGCCAACTGGCATAGGCTAGGCCCATGCCAAATGTTGGCGATTAGTGCCCTCAGCTCGAGTCTGCTGTGAATTATCTCGTGGCATTGGGCATATGAACACCCCCAGACTTGCTTTATCTACAAAGTGGGAAGACCGGACTATGTCAGAGGTGGTTCTTTTTCTTTCTTTCTCTCCTTAAATTTGTTACAGCTTATTGAGAGACAATTCCATACCTTAAAATCCACCCATTTAAATTATGCAAGTCAGTGATTTTTTTTTAGTATATTCACTAAGCTCTGCAGCCACTACCACAGTCTAAGTTTAAAATGAAAACTGTATGTACTAGAAATCACCCACTATACCTCTCACTGCTGCTCTTCTTCCCTAGCCCCTGGCAACCAATACTCTACTTTATGTTTTTACAGGTTTGCCTGTCCGCACATTTCATAAAAATAGAATCATCATATGTGGCCTTTTGCGTCTGGCTTCTTCCACTTACCCTAATGTTTCTGAGGTTCATTCATGTCCTACCTATGTTGGCACCTCACCCCTTTCATTGCTACGCAGTATTCCACTGTGTGGGTGTTTGCTCTTCCTCCATTGGTGCGTGTGTGGCTTGTTTGCACGTCTTGGCTGTTGTGAAGAGCGCTGCTATGAATATGTACAAGCATTTGTGGCACATATGTTTTGTTTCTCTTGGCGAAGTACCTAGGAGTGGAATTTCTGGCTCATAGCATCCCTCTGGGCTCCCGTATTTGAGGAATTGCCAGGCTGCTGTCCAAGACGGCCACACACTTTTCACTCCCAGCTGCAGTGACTAGGCTCAAGCTGCCTGCAGCCTTGTCGACACTTGTTATTCTCTGTCTTCAGTTTCTAGCTGTGCTATCTGTGTGGCCGGCTTGGTGTGTGTTATGATCTGAAGGTCTGTGTCCCCCCAGAGTTCACTGGTTGAAATCCCAACCCACATGTGACGGTGTCAGAAGGTGGGACGCTTGGGAGGTGACAAGTTCATGAGGGTGGGGTCCTCGTGATGGGATTAGTGCCCTTAGAAACAGACCCCAGTGAGCTCTTAGCTCTCTTTCTGCCATGAGAGGGCACAGTGAGGAGACACCATCGATGAACCAGAAAGCTCCCAGCAGACACCAAATCCACCAGCGTCTTCATCTTGGACTTTCAGCCTCCAGAGCTGAGAGATGACATTTGTTGTTTATGCCACCCAAGCTGTGGGGATCTCTTATGGCAGCCGAGCTAAGAGAGTGTGCAATGTCTTGCTGGTCCAATCACTGCTGTCCCCACTGTGGAAATATCCACACACAGGAAATCACTCTGCTTCTTGAGCAGCTGCTCTGGGCAAGTCGTTTTGCTGGTGCTCAGAGAGCTAAATAAAAGGGACGGGTAAGGCACAGTCTTCGCTCTGCAGTAATTTATGGTCTTATGAATTAAATTCATTTAAAATGTGTTGTTATTTAGGGTCAGATACTATAAAATCCAGTTGATGGAATTAGTGAACACTTTTTGTGGGATTTGACACTTGAGCAGGTATTGGAAGGATGGAGAGCAGTGCAGTAGCTGTGGATAAAAGGAAGGCGTTTCTGGAGGAGGGAGCAGCACGGGGAGCTGCCAACCCTTGCACAGCGTTTGGCTAAAGCACGGCATACCCTAGTGGTATCTGGCTGCCGGGAACTGGAGGCAGCTCTCTGGGAGGCCTGGCGTTTTGACCGCCATCTCGACAGCGTAGACTGTGGGACATACGGTATCTGACTTCACTTCAACACTGCGCTTTCCCCAGGTCCTGCCCTGCGTCCCAGCTTGCAGTCTGACTTTTGTGTGACCTCCATTGAGTAAGAGCCAGGGTTTCTCCCCCTCAGACTACATGAACATACACTATGTCCATTGGCTGCCACAAAATGCCCCCATCAGAATGTGTCACTTCAGGTCAGACTGTGTGGGCCCTGAAGGAACCACCACATTGATGGCAGTGGTCTTCCCTGGAAGTTCTGAGTTGGGTGTGGGGCAGTGCACGGCGCCCCTGCTGAGGACGCCTGACCTGGCAGCCCTGCAGGAGGGCAGACAATCAAGGTGTGTAGCCAAGGGACTGGGCTACGGCATCAGCACAGGTGGGAGTTCACAGAAATCTAACGAGGCGACGTCCAGGATATTCCAGGAGGAACAGGAAGTGAGGACAGAATGGGCTGGACGTGGAGAGGGCTGGGAAGCCAATAAGATTCTCAACAAAGCTTAATTTTCTCTCACACATAATGAGGTACTAGTGTTTAAACAGTGTCTGCCTGATTTTAATATTGTGTTTATTTGATTATGGTCCACCACAACTTTGTATGGCAAAGGCAGAAATCCCCCTCGGAAAAGACCTTGTTAACTAAGGAGTTATTTGAGCAAAAGCTCTTACAATTCAGGAGGATGCAGTGTGACTTTTCATTTGACTTTAAGCGCATTCTCATCCCCAGGGGCTCAGAGCCCTGGCAAGAGGGCATGAATCAACTGAGGTAAAGCGCCAAAGCCTTGGGAGGAAAGGGATGAGGACCCCAGGCCTCTCTAAGTGGGGTTGCAACTCAGATCCACTGCCAGCAAGGGGTCAATGCAGCAGGAGGTCAGGGGGCCGAGCTGTTACCTGGACACGGAGGCCAGCTACTTGGCTGGCTGCACTGTGACAGGATGAAGGCAGGTGGACCTGGGAGCAGTGAGCTAAGAGAGGTACAGACGTGGGGCCAGGCAGGACGCCCCCGTGGCCGGCGCCAGTGCCTGGAGCCTGGGAACGGGACAGCACTGGTGTCCAGCCGACAGTGACGACAGCTGTGGGGATGGGCCAGGTATCCCTTCCTCCATCCTTCTGCCTGGAATGTGGACATGAAACTGACCCCTGGGACCAGGCCTTCCTCAGTGGGGAAATTCGAACCTTCTTGCCAATAAAGGCAGGTGGGGGCCTAAGCAATTAGTAAGAAAAAACAGTGACTTAATTGGGACCCCAAGCTGATGAAAGAGGTCACATACAGGTATCGAGAAAGAAAGAAGAATGTTTTCTACTCCAATGTGTCCAAATAGCTGCGCTTCTTCAGACACAGCTAATGGACGATTGTCACTCACAGTCGGCAGATGGAGGTCAGTGTCCGTAAATCCCCTGTGTCCTGTGAAGGATTGGCTGTGGGTGCTCTAAACTGTTACGCGGGACCACTTTCCGTTGCTGCTGCTGGGTGCCTGCTTTGCTTGCCTTGATGATGGCTCCCCTCCCCCATTCGGCCCACAGTGAGAAATGGAGTCCTGATCTGGGGCACCTGACTCCATAGCACAGCGGCTCTGCACAGCGCTGTATAAATTAGACGGGTTCCAGGGTCCTTTGTCCGGCGCCTGCACCATCCTTCGCGTAATGGCCGTGCCTTTTCTATTAGCAGAGAGAAGAGGCAAGTCTGAAAATCGGTCCCCAGGTTGATGGTCACAGTTTTTATTGTCTGAAATCTAAGCAAAATAATATCGTTTCACTGGGCTCTGCTGTTTACGTTGAAAGGACGCGTGAGCTCAATGAGACGCGAAGCAAGGGTCGCCTCCCTTCTCACATTACCGGCTGCTTGGAAATAGTTTGTCAAATTGTATTTATGGTTAGACAGGTTCACGCAGTAGCTTTAGAGTTACCCGGCTGGAACTGTATTGGAAATGGAGACGGAGGGAGCTAGAGAATAATAAAGGGTCAATTAAGGCTCCGGGGAAGAGAGGAGAAAAGGAAACTCAGAAAGAAAGTTGAAAGGAATCAGAATTTTTTTATTACTACTTTAAAATACCAAGGGGAACGGAGTGTACAGAGAGAAAGTCTCTCTGTCAGTGTACGGAGAAAGCCAACTCAGAAGGCATACAGCAACAAATTAGTGATATCCGTCTTTGTCATGGTCACCGGCATTTGTCAGGTGACAGCTCTGCCCCTGTTACCTAACGTCACTGTCACTGCATGTGCAGTGAAGTTGGCGTCACTGTCCCAATTTCACAGGTGGGGCAGTGAGGCCGGGGAGCATAAGCTGTCTCCCAGATTTGCCCAGTAGTCGTGGATGGAGTGGGGGATAAGCCCACATGCACCCCCTCCCGAGGCGCTGATGCCCCAGACCACACCTCCACACGGAGAAGGATGGAAAAGCTTCGGCCCCCTTCCCGTCCTTCCTGAGTCCGGCTTCTCAGTGACTCACTGGGAGCTCCGTGGAGCCCGGCCTCATTATTGAGCACATGGGAGCTGAGCTGTGCCATGGATGGGACCTGCTAGGTCATTGTCAGAGACAGCCCGCTGTTTCGGAGAACCGGCCTGCATTCTGAGCACGGGCTGGTGTGCAGGAAGTGGTCCTCAGGATTGGGAACGGGGAAGAGGGAACAGAGAAGGAGGAAAGTCCCCACTGGGCTCCATCCCGTGGGGCCCGTGAAACGCACCTCAGGATTGCCCACTGCAGGCACAAACGAGGGCACTTGTCCTCTGACTTAATCCCTGGAGCAGTGGGCATCTCTCGGACTCTCTCTCTCTCTCTCCACCCCCCACCCCCCATCTTGGGCCTGGGTTGTGCCCTGTGCCACTGAGAAGGGTGGGGCAGGAAGAGAAGGGCGCTCCATGCAGGAGGCAGGTGTTGTCAGGACACCCCGTCTACCAGGTGGGGAGTCACGCCTGCTATCCATCAGGAGGGCTCACACACGGGAGAATTCTCAGCTGCATTGCACAGCTTCCTCCTGCTGCAGGAAGACCAGAGGCAGTGGCCAAGCCTTTCCCAGGTCGGACCAGTGACGCTGCCTCACATCTGCATGGGGCCGCCCAGTGTCCAGAGCACTGCAACGCTCACTCTCTCATCCCATCCGCCCGGCACTCCATAAGTTAGTTTCCACCAAGAGTCGCTTTCCCCAAGGAGAAAACAGGCCCCCATAGGTACACAGCTGCTGAGTGGGGGAGCCCAGTTCCGGAGTTCTTTGTTTTTATTAGCCATTTCCCATGATGGTAAAGGGTGGCTGTCCATGCAGGTGTGTTCCCAGATACCACGGAGATTTCTTTGCAAACATGGCGTGAGCAGCGTGCGAGGCTCCCAGAGTTCTTCCTGGTTTCACGCTGCATCTTGACCAAATGGTGCTATATTAACACCGTCGCAAAACAGATAGAGCTGTGAAGCTGTTTCACAGATGTCATGGCTGATTTTGTGTGGCAGCCTGTGTCGTGTGTCACGTCTCCTTTCTGCGCACTGTTGACATGCGGGGCACACGGGCCACACAGGTGTGGGGCCACAGCAGCCCTTACAGCGTGGGGATCACTGTCCCCGCCTCCTGAATGAGCCTGAACTCAGAGCGTGTGTCTTCCTCAGGGGCAGCGAACAGCCAGCCTGCCCGGGTCTGCATGGAGAGCCAAGTCCATGTGTCCTCTGGAGAGACGGGAGGATGGACATCGGAAAGAAGTGCCCCCGCATGTTTGGCAGGAAGTCACTTGTTCGGGTCGTGGTGTAACCGGTGTCTCCATGTGGAACAGGTCCTCTGGCTCTTAGCTGTGCTTCTTCCCACTGTGCCGTGCTCTCTGGGGCCCCGGCTCTACGGCGAAGGGACTGCCAGTCAGCCGTGACCGTCATGAAATACTAGCTATGATCACTGAGGACTGACTGTTGTCCGGGGTCATCTTATTTCTCAGGATGGGTGTTACCATCACTCTCATCTTAGAGACAAAGAAACAAGACTTCCAAGGATTAAGAAAACATGCTCAAGGCCAAAAGGCCAGGAGGGGTCGAGCTGAGACTAGAGTCGTGACCTGGCTCCCGAGAAGGATGAGACGTCAGGAGAGAAAGAAGCAGCGAGTCTCAGAGACGTGGTCCTGTCCTGAAAAGCAGGTCCATCGGCACGTCTATTGTCTCTGACAAATTCGAGAAGCAAAGATTTATGGAGGTTAAAATAGAAGATGGTTTTATACAACAGTAAAAAGTTTCAAGAAAATGGAGATAAATTATGGGCTATTGGCACACCACCCAATGCCTTCTGATAAAGAACATGTGACGGCTATAGTGGACGTCCTTACTTAACGATGATTTCAGTGTTCTGGAAACATCTGGAGCCATATGCAAAAATGTGGGTGTGAAATGTGCACGTGTGTGCACGTGTGTGTGTGTGTGTGTGTGTGTGTGTGTGTGTGTGGAGGACCTAGCAAACTGAGTTAAAGCTTGAACAGTGTTGACAATGTAGAGAGGGAAGGCCGGGCACGTGGGTCCAAGGGGACAGAGTGACATGTGTGCCTTTCAATCCTCAAATGTCCTGTGGATGGATGGTAGAGGGAGGTGAATGGCAGGTCACGGAGGGCTCTGGGCCCAGACTGAGGAATTTTAACCTTATCCTGAGCTGGTGGCTGGAGGGTTTTGAGGAGGGGGTGACGTGATCTAAATCTCGCTCAGAAGGAACTCTGGTCTCAGCGCAGGACTAGGGCAAAGCAGCACGCGCTCCCGGGGATGTGAGCAGCGCCGGGTGGCTGTGTGGTGTCAGGAGGAGCAGAGCTGAGGGCAGCCACACAGACAAGAAAGATGAGGGCTCAGCTGCTCCCAGCTGCTGCAGGACCAGTAGATCTGAACTCCCGACATCAGGAGCCGTGGAACACACTCCCTTCTTGCGTTTCGGAGGCAGGGCAGCTGATTCTTAAGGCTGTTCTCCATGTGGCTCCTTCCGCTGGACCTGGTGCCAGACCTCACTGTGCCCCATCTCACCACGGTCTTGCAGCAACCCTGGATGTTGGGTGCGCTTCGCCAGTGTCCTGCACAGGGTTGAACGCAGAGTGAAGGTGTGGTCCGAGCAGTGGCAGAGTGAAGCATCCCTTGTCTGGAGTTCCACGAAGGGGCCAATGTGTGCTCTTGCAGACCTGGAAGGTCAGCGAGTGGCTCGTTGTCTAAAAGGTCAAGCGTTTACTTAAATCGGCATGTATCACTGGTATGACCCGTTTGCTAGATAATGGGATGTACCGGGCCTCCCAGGCTGATGTGTTCACGATGCAGATGCCCAGACAGGAAGCGCAGGGTGGGATGGGCCGGGTGGAACGGAGCACAGGAAGACCCTGTTACCTGATGGCTGGGGGTGGGGGACCCCCTAAGACTGTAGCCAGGGAGGTTTTGAACATCCTTGGACAATATAGATCCATGGAACGTGTAGAGCCCATTCCTGTCAGATTTTAGGAGTTCTCTCCATCCACAGCAGTTGAAGGGACCTTGTTCCCCTGCCATCCTTTCCCCCTTTGGGAAATCATCATTCGGGTAATTGCTGCACTGTCCAAATCAGGCTGCGGGGGTTTACCCGCGGATGGTCCCTGTTCCTATTCTCTTAAAATAAGAGATTATAGATGCAGATATGGTTGTTATTCGTAGGAATCTTTAGAGTAGAATAAAAAAAAAAAAAAACTTTTTTTTAAACCTCTTATTCAAAATTGTGGCATGTGAATAATTTTTGAGCTACCAAACGGAATTTATTTAGGCTAGTTTAAAGGCTAATTGATACAATTTCAATTTCAAATTGAAACACTACTTATAATGCATTGTCATTCATCTTAATGGGTGTTAATGTTGAAACGTAATTGAGACTCTTTGAATAAGAGCGTCATTAACCCTGTTACTGCTGATCAATGTTCAGAGATGTTCAAATACAGACGCATGTCCAGCATGACCGGAGGCACAGCCTTGTATGGCCAGTACTGAGAGTTTCCGAAGGAGAAGGAGGCTCCCAAATTCTTTGGCATGGAGCCCTGGGGTGTTGGGGAGGTAAGTGTGAGGACCCAGGAACGGCCTAGCATTGCGCCCGGGACACAGTCAGTCCTCCATAAGTAGCTTCCATCTCGTAAGTAGATCTAAGTTTTGTAGCTGCTCTCCACCTTGTATTTGTTTATTTTCCCAAGTCTCTTGGAAATTCCCGCTGGATCTAGAACATATGTTAAGCTACAGGAAGTGTCTCAGAATGCGTAATTATCTTGACCGTCACTAGCGATTGAGTTTTCTGCATGTGACAAGCAGTCCATGAAGTCGTTCTTATCCAGAAGTGCATTCATCTCCCCAGAAAAACTCCAAACAGTGGGCATCGCGATGCCCGTCTACATACAAGGACACTGAGGTTTGCGGATGTTAAAAAGTCCCCAAATTCACCTGAGGTGCCTATTAAGTGGCAGGCTGAAATTTCACCTGACATTGTGGCCCATGCCCTGGGCCACTCACACTGCAGCCACCTGGAAGGACCCCGGGAGACGGTGCGTTGTTTCTGCCTCTGGTCACAGAGCATGTGGCTCCACAGGTTTCAGACGAGCAAAGTGAATTTGGCTGGGTTTGCTCTGTCATTCAACCGCTGCCCTTCTCACTTCCCCTGGCTTCGGCACCCTTCACCAAGGAGCCCCAAACCCACCACTGTGACCATTTCCCTGAACTAACTGTCCCCCGCGTGTCCTTACAGCCACCAAGGACATGGTGGGTTCCACCTCTGCCATCCATTCTCAAGGGCAAACGTTCTAAAGTATTACTGGGAACTAAAGCTTTAGGGTTGATCTTTCCTGGACAGTGTTTTCTAAGGTCTCTACTGACAGCAGAAACCACAGTGAGTGGGTACCTAAAACTCTCCCCCTGGGGTCTTCTCATTTCAGTCCGTTGAGGTGGGAAACACATGCGAAGCCTCCTAGCACCAGCTAGGAGATGAGCTTTGCATCTGCTGCCCACGTACCAACGTGATGGGCACATATGTGAGCCCACGTCCAGCCTCTGGTCTGAAGGAGTTGCCTAGAGTTAAGTGCAGAAACGCAGGTATAAACAACACAGCTGTGCGAGCTAATTACTGTAATAACAACATTTTGTTTTTATTGATCACTAGATACTGGGTATTGATATGCCCAATCGCCATCTGTCCTCACAGTGAAATCTAGGAAGTATGGAGTATTTCTACGCCCTCTTACATGTGTGGAAACTGAGGCCTAAAGAAGTGAAATGACTTTCTCAAGATGGTCTGGCCATCAAGCGATAGGGTCAGGATGTACCTCTCCTTAGTCTGACTGTAGAGCAGGGACTTTCAGCCACTGCCCTGCGTGGCTCCAGGGCTCATCCAGGACAGACAAGAAGTGCTAAGGGAAAATTATAGACGGTTCTATTGAAGAAGCAGCATTTGGTTGGAATCTTAAAGCTTGAGCAAGAATTTGCGAAGTGAACAAGAAGAGATGAAAATTCCCAGCTGAAGATGTAGTTTGCACCAAAGCCTGGAGGTCAAGGTCGGCTTGTGTTTTGGGAACCTCATGCAATGTTACTCAAGTGAACTTCCTGGTGTCGGGTGGGGCATTAAGGCAGGGCGAGAAGGGGAAGTGGCAAGGCTGATACGGGGTTAGGTCAGAGCCTGTGGGCTATGCAAAGCTGGAGATTTTATCCCGCTTCGTGGGGAGCCCTTGCCGAGGGCGGAGCGCCTGCAGAGGGGCCAGCGGGGCACTGTGAGTGGCCCTCCGGGCTGCGTGTTGGGCAGGCGGAGGAGAGAAGACGGGCGGGTGTGGGCGTGGGGCCAGCACGCAGCTGCTGCGACGTTCCAGGTGAGATGTGCTGCGTCCTTGATGAAGGTGTCAGCAGCGAGCGGCAGACGGACACTTGGGCCTGCTTCACGGGGGCTTCATCAGTGCTTGGTGAACAAGTGGACCCGTGTGTGGTGGGGGACGGTGGCTAAGGTGTCAGGCTCACACGACCAGCAACAGAAGCTGACTCACTGAAGGAAAAAGGGACTTCATCTGAAAGATGTCGCTTCGCAGAGCTCAGATGTGGGAAGAGCTGAAATTCCACCTCCCCGGGCGTGGCCCAGGGCGGCTGCCAGGCCCTCGTTGGCACGAGGGTGAGGATGGAGGATCCAGTCTGGGTGACAGCGGGACTCGGTGCCAAGCCCCATTTTGTCTGGTCTGTCTGATTCCAAATGTGAGCAAACACCGCAGTGCCACACGCTGACTGACAGACATGCACACATGCGGGAGGGTGCCAAGGGATGGTGCCAGGCAGCCTGAGTGGGGGTTTGGGGGAGTCGGCCAACCGTCCAGGGTTGCCATCCCGCCTTCCCCTCCAGAAAAGGGCAAGACGAGCTTAAAGCAAGACGGACAGTTTAATTTTTAATGAGTGAAAAAGATTAAGAGTTATAGCCCACGTGTCGTATCTCTTGTCTGTAAAGCACACACCAATTTCAAGAATTAACCCCCCACAATTTAAAAGGAAGTTCATCTCAGCAGAAATTCTCAGTGTTGTTGAGGTGTGTGTCACAGCTCCCCCGGGGTCCAAGGGTGTCCGCCCACCCTGAGCAGTGCCCACCGAGTGCCCTGAGTTTGAGGGCTGCAGGAATGAGTGCAGTCAGGGCTGTGATGGGTGCGAGGCCCCCAGTGGTGGGCAGGCGGGACCCGTTGCCTCCGGGAACTTAAGTCTCGGACATAGTTGTCAATAAGTGAGGCCGATCAGAGAAGGAAATGCTGTCACATCAAGCCAGGGATGGCCCGTGGTTAACACCTGCTAGAAGCTTCCTGGAATCTCCTTAGCGCCTAAATTCCTAAAAACAGTTTGTGGACAATTCTGGACTTAGAGATGGCTACACCCCAGGCCACACTCAGCAATAGTCACATTTCCCATTTCATTATGGAACATTCCAGAAGGCAGTGTGGGGTGGGTGAGCTTGGGCCTTGACAGATGCTCTGTCCCCAGCCCACCGTTCCTTCTGATGTACCTATTAAACCTGGTGATGACTCTAGCAGTACTTTGTGGTTTTCTTCTGAGCACAAATGTGAGACTGTGGTGTCTAGTCCCCGCCTGCTGAACCCCTGACACTCTCGAGGGGTCCCAGCCGGGTGGCGGGCAGGACCAGTGTGGACCGCTCCAGAGGCTATGCTGCAGGAGAGCGTGGGACTGAGCTTCCCAGGCAGATGAGGGAACCTGGCAGATGGCAGCAGCTTGGACAGAGGCCAGCTGTGATGCAGGTCAGCTGCACTGCCCGCCAGGCATTTCCAGGGGGCAGCAGTCGGAGCCCACACCCTGGGAGGAGCCTGCTGGGTGGGAACAGGAAGCTCTGGCTTGTGTGTGGTCAGGGTGGGGGGAGCAGGGCGAGGAGGGCTGGGAAAGGAAAGCCAGGACTCGTGGGAATCTGTAATATTGTCGGTGAAAAGTAAAGTGAGTTGGGAGCCCCGCAGTTTCATGCAGGTTCACGTGATCGATGTGCTGCTCTGCAGACACCGGCGGACGAGTGTTATACTGGATGATTTTTATCTGGCTCCATGTCATCGGTGCACAGCTCCGGCATGCAGCAAAAGGCAGTGAACGTTTCTGAGAAAATGCCGGACTGGCTGAGGGATGGAATAAACTGTGGGCTGCTGAGTATAACAGTGACTCAGTGAAGCAATGCCAGCCGATCCGGTACCTGTGCTACCGTAGAGGATGGACCCAGGCTGAGTGGCACCCTTGCTGTCCCTTCAGCATAGCCTGGTAGTTGAGGACCTGAATGCAGGGGCCAGTGTCCTGGGTTCAAATCCCAGCTCGGCCTCTTGTTCACTGTGAGACCTTGGGTAGTGTTATTAAACTCTCCATGTGTGGGTTTGCCCAGTTGTAAAATGGAGTAGTAGTACCCGGGGTGTGTGTGTGTGTGTGTGTGTGTGTGTGTGTGTGTGTGAGACATGCCTGGAACCATGCCTGGCACAGCATCAGAGCTCTGCAACAATTAGCTGTTATTATTAGCTGTAATGACAGCGCATACGTTTGCACACTTTTGTCACCTAGGTCCCGGTTTCCCATGGGTGGACTGGAGGCATAGCAGATGTTTATCACTTGACTGTTTCAGACTGAGACCACCTTGTTACGATATGGTATTGCCTGCATTTTTGCTTCCTTTTTTTTTAATCCCTTCCAGCTTACAAACAAGCACACACAACTACCAGAATGTTCCCAAATGAAATCATATTTGAGGTTTCCAGTAACTGAGCAATCAGCAGAGAGAGGTGACTGCTTACTAAGGACAGAAGGCACCTCTCTCGTATCTACTAACTCCAGCGTTTTCAATCTTGGCGTTTATCCTCCCTGGTTAGAGAATGGCCCGCCGTCTCAGGGGCCTCAATAGTTCTGAGGAAACATCACCGTTCTGCCAGGGATCCATGCGTGTGAGAGTTCAGCGCCCGCCCTGACACTCAGTCACTGGGAGGGTGACACAGAGGCAGCCTGCCCGGTGGCATTCCAGAAGCCCCTTCAGGCGGGACCACCGCCGAGGCCAACACAGCCCCAGCTTCCTCCGCTGAGGGACAGGGGGAATTTTCGGTTGGGACCCTTGGGCAATCCCCCGGCTGTTACCCAAACGGTCACAGGACCTGCCGCGGACGCAGGACAGGGAGGGCTTCTCTGAAAGTTCTCCCGAGAGGAAATGTGACAGGGCAGAGGTGCAGGATAAAGGGAACTTCTGGGCTGGCTTTGTCCAGAAATTTCCTGTCAAGTGTTTCACTTCACGTTTAGGAAAGGATTGAGGAACTCTTGGGAATGTAGCTAACACAGGGTTAGACGCCGTGACGAGAAAGTCTGTCCCCGGCCAGTCCTCAGGACGCTGGGACACGCGCTTCAGGTCGTGAAGGCAGAGCAGGCCGCCTGGCCTCCGAGACCCAGGGTGAGTTTCCCTCTTGTCTCTGTGTCTCCATTTCTGCTGATCCCGACCTTACACTCAACAGTGGCTTTCTTCTTTTTTTCTCCAGGTCGTAATAAAAAACAAAAAAAAAAAAAAAAAGAAAGAAAGAAAAAAGAAAAACAGGAAATACTGGAAGTGGTTCATCTGTGCACACCCTTGGCTCTGCAAAGTGTGCCCAAAACCACTGTCACTCGGTCCCCAAATGCTTTTCTATTTTGTCTAACCCTTTACACCAATAACCTTGTGCAGGGCCAGCCGGACTCAAATACAAAAGGCCAGCTGAGATAATACTTGCATTAAAGTAGATGCTAGAACACCATGCAGAAAAGAATGCGTGTCTTCCAAAGAGGGCATCTTGTTAGCCATCCTCCATGGGTTTTAAGGAGCACATTTGGGAAGATGGGAGAGAGAGGAGTATAGGATTTTCTTTTCATTTCATGGATCCTTAACCCATATTTAAAGTACACTCTGGATTTTAGACACAGCAAGTGTGCTTGTAATTATTTCAAACAGTTAAAAAAGCTAGTTAATGATGTTCAACATAAGTAATCATGTTAAATAGTAAAATTTAATTTCTGAAAAACTTAAATCCTCATATCTTCTGGAATGCATTGTGCTGTAGGATGTCTGAGTAAATTAAATTCTCTCCCGCACACTAAAGCATCAATTTCCTTATGGTAATTATCTGCTAGATTGGATCTGTCAGAGGCAGGGAAGCAAGCCTGACATTATACCCTCTTTACAAAAAATGATTACAAAAAATTAAGACGAATGAGTAAAATTAAGGCTGTGGCTGGTAAGCCTGTACAAAGCTCTCATGGATCACTCTACACAGATACCATTGTGCCGGGGTCTGAGCTTTTAATGACTAGCCGTATAATCAGGGCCAAGTCCATTAAAGGCCGGCAGAAGTAACCGATCACAGAGATAACGGCGGAAAATGATTTTCCGCCAAGTAGAAGCAATTTATTATACACAAAAACGCATTTCTGATGGAAGGGTCTGGACAGAGGAGGAAGTTGGTGGAGTTGACAGGATCCCTTTTCTGGAAAGTTGGACAAATGCGGGAACGCCTGGGCTCCTGGGCTCCGCTGGGTTTTGTGTTTGCCTTCAGGTCTCCCTGAGGGGCTGCCTGCAGCTCTTCTGGGCTGCAACCAACCAGGGTCTGCAAGAGCGTGCTGGCCTCCCGGTGCCCCTGTCTGATCATCCCCTTATCTGAGTCCTCTGGTCTACGTGCCTCAGACAGAGAGGCATGTGGCTGGGACAGAGAGAGCCCTGGGTTCTGGGCTGGACTCTTGCTGATGGCACCGTGGATGGCCATGCGGTCCCTCGGCTGGTGTTAAACCCAGCCACGTGTGAACATACTCAGGGGACATAATTACACAACCATCACGGCCAGCACGTTAGTGTCATTCAGTCTAAGGCTAAAGAAAAAGCCAAGTCCCCATGAAATCCTGAGGAAAGCTGCCCGATCTCTGGGCAAAATAAAAAACGCAGACGTTGACATTCAAGACCGTGGGCCCCACCCCTCCCCGCCTGTCCACGTCACTCTCCCCACTGCCCCTGTCATGTGCTGGCCTGGCCTCTTCCTTGTGCCCTTGTCCCTTTCGTAATGACCAGGCCTGCGGGTTCAGTCCCCACTCTGCAAGGGTCTTTGCATGATTGTCTGCAAGTTACCTACCTTCTCTAGGTCTCCACTTTCTCCTCTGTAAAATGGGATTTTTACTGATAGCACAACCTCTGGTTTACTGTGAGCATACAGGGAGCCCTGGGCTGGTGTGTGGTCGGCACGTACGCACCCCGCTTGCTGTTTTGGGTAAGCCAGGGCTGAGCCAGCTGTGTCCACGGCGCATGTTCTCTTGTGAGCTCTGTGAGGATGGGGGTTTGCTTTGGTTGTTATTGTGTTCCCAACACCTAATACAAGCGCTGGCAGAGAGTAGGCGCTTTAAAATGATTGGTGAATGCCAAGTGTGAAGGATTGGACATTTTCTGGTTTTCAGTGACAACTAGGGACAATGGGTTCTCATTTTGAAACCTCAGTTTACCTCTGCTTCAGTGCCCTGGTGACTTGGTTTGTGCCCATCTTGAGTCTCTGGTGCTAACTGCAGCGAGCAGGTTGTGGAGATCACACACTCTGGCTGTCCGTGTCGGGAGACAGAGCTGGGCCTCAGAGCGACATGCAGTTGGTCTGCAACCAGCAGAGGCAGCGCTGTGGGAGGTAATTTCCCCGTGGTCACTGGACACCCAGATGCATCCCCCGGGCAGGGCCGTGCATGGCGGTCCCAGCAGTGAGCCCGGGAGCCAAGGCGGCCTGCTTTGGGCGGCCACGGGCAGTACTAGAGTCGGACAGTCGGACAGAGAGCCCAGGCCCCGCCTGCTGTGCAGTCTCCCTCCTGGACATGGCATTCGAGGCTTTTCCCTGCCTGACTGTGTCATCTCACAGAGCCTGCTCTAGGCACACGGAGTGGGATGCCCACCACCAAACAGGGTGCCCACCTCAGCGTTCCCAGGCTGTTGCTCGTGTGCTGGGTGTGGTGAGCTGCTTCCTTCACGTGAAAGATCCCTGCTCATGCTGCAGGGAGCTGTCGCTATGGAGGCTTCACTACCCTGTTTATATTTCCATAGGAGCACCGACGGCATGATGGTGCCAGGTAGCCAGAGATGAGTCTGTGCCCCGGGTACTTAGCTCCCGAAAGGCATTCTCCACTTACGGCCACACTGGTCTGCACGCCTGGCCTGGGATAACCAGCACCCAGGGAAAGGCCGTCACTCCCAGGTGACGGTGAATGTGCGGCGCTGGGACGGGGCAGAGCACGCTGTCCCTGACTGAGCCGCCTTTGCTCCACCTGCGTTGCACCTTCCCACACACCTCACAGCACCTGCTGGTACCTCTCGTCTTCTCCCTTCTTTCTTCGTGGTGACAATAGCCGTCATTTCTCATAGCATAAGTTGTTGTGTGTGTGTGTGTGTGGTAAATTACACATGACAGGTACCATCTTAACCGTTTTTAAGAGTATGGTTCTATGGTGTGGAGGACATTCACATTGTCGTACCATCTCCAGAACTTTATCGTCGTGCAAAACTGAAACTCTGTCTCCCTAAACAACAACCTCCCGCTCCCCATTCCGCAGCTCCTGACAAACACCGTTCTACTTTTTGTCTCTGTGAGTTTGACTTCTGTAAGTACCTCATAAGATGGAGTCATACAGATTTGCCGTTTTGTAACTGGCTTATTTCACTTAGCATAATGTCCTCCAGGCTCATCTATGTCATAGCATGTGTGACAATTGGTTTCCTTTTTAAGGCTGACTGATATTCCATTCCTTGTATAGTCCACGTTTTGTTATCCATTCATCCTGGGGTAGACACTTGGGTTGCTCCCACTTGTTGGTTATTACACATAACGCTGACACGAACCTGGGTGTACACACATCTCTTCAAGACCACTTTCGATTCTTTTGGATATATACTCAGGAGTGAAATTGCTGGAACATAATTTTAAGTTTTTGAGGAACCACCATGTTGTTTTCCACAGTAGCTACACCATTTTGCATTCCTACCAGCTGTGCACAAAAGTTCTAATTTCTCCACATCCTCACCAACACTTGATATTTTCTCTTTTTTGAATAGCAGTCATCCGAATGGGTGTGTGGTGACATCTCATTGTGGTATTGACTTGTATTTCCCTAAGGATTAGTGATGTCGAGCATCTTTTCATGTACTTGGTGACCATTTGTGTGACTTACTGGGAGTAATGTCTATTCAAGTCCTTCATCCATTTTTTGAGTTATTTCTTTTTTGTTGTTGAGCTATAAGACTTATTTTTGTACTCTGGATACTAACCCTCACCAGATGTATGATTTCCGAGCATCTCCTCCATCCACAGGTTGCCTTTTCACTTTGTTGATTATGTCTTTTGGTGCGCGGAAGTTTTTAGTGTTGCTGTAGTCCAACTTATCCAATTTTAGTTTTGTTGCCTGTGGTTTGGAGTGAAGTCCAAGAAAGCATTGCCAAATCCGATATTATGAAGTATTTCTCCTATGTTTTCATGTAAAAGTTTTCCAGATTTAGATCTTACATTTAGATTTTTGATCCATTTTGAAATAATTTTTATATGCTGAAAGGTAAGGGTCAAACTTCTCTTATATCATAAATTTTATGCTGAAAAGTTTCCTTTTTTTTTTTTTTTATGAAACACACCTTCCCCTTAAAGGACAAGGGGGTTAGAAATGAGAAGGGTGTCCTGAGAGACAAAGGTAACATTACCCCACCATGTGCACACCCACCAACCCCTGACTAAACGACTGTTTGTCAGTGGTGTCCTGATCTATCCGAGGATGAAGAGAAATGCATGTGTTGGGTCTGTGCCTTGGTTCACTCTGCTTGAATGCCTGGTCTTTAGACCAGAATCTTGCTCCTTCACTGGCGTTTCTACCAGTTGAAACAGTCGTTTCATGGTTTTAA
Organism: Rhinolophus ferrumequinum; assembly: GCF_004115265.2. Lineage (NCBI taxonomy): Eukaryota > Metazoa > Chordata > Mammalia > Chiroptera > Rhinolophidae > Rhinolophus > Rhinolophus ferrumequinum. The sequence continues at coordinate 2,138,451 of NC_046303.1, read as the reverse complement.
AATGAATTAATACAGGTTTTTAAATTTCTCAGTTTTGATGTCTAATACAGAAAATACCAATATTGTAACCCACACGAACAAATGTCCTTGGGAACCTTCATCATGTTTAAGAATGTCAAGGGGTCTGGAGGCCAGAACGTTTGAGAATGGGCCACCTGCCTGGTGAAGGAGGTCACCTGCTCAGGTCTATCCACTCCCACCCTTGGCCAGGCTCTCCTGGTGCCTAGAAGGTTCTGCCCCCTTCTCTCCCCTAGTGAGCTCCTAGGAATTCCTCAGGACTTAGCTCCAGGTGGGGGACCCCAGGAAGCGCTGTCTGCTCTCCCAGGAAGAAGAGGCGTCCACTCCTCCTGGAGCCTCCTGGTCGGGCCTGGTCTCAGGTCCTGCGTTTATCTCTGCAGCTGGCACACAGTGCATGCCCCCCAAGGACCAGCTGTGCTGGAGTGAGCCCCCTCCCTTGGCTGGGTGTTCTCTGAACGGCCGCACCAGTGGTCGGGTGCCCTTGGATCTGCGCCTACGGCTGAGGTTACTCTGGGGCCTGATACAAAAGGAGGATGGCAGCTGATCATACACCCGGGCCCATGGTGCTCAATCCCAGAGGAGCAGGCAAGGACCGTACCGTTTTCTGAAACAAAAAAACTACATAGAGTGCGATGGTACTTTGTGGGAGAACTTTGGCAGTTTCATCTGACTTAGGTAAAATCTGAAGTATAGAGTATTTTCAGAGAAAGAGCTTTTCATCCAGTAATATTTAGAATGGTACTTGATTAAATGTGGATGTAATAATTTGCAGTCAGAATATCAATGGCTGGAGGCGGCAGACGTATAAAGGTCAAAGGTTTTGAGGAAGGTGGACCTCAGCTAGATTCCTCATTCCACCCTGAATTAGTGTGTGACCGTGGTACCTGTCTGAATTCCAGTTCCTCCTCTATAAAATTGAAAAAGAATACATACCCTGTAGGGCAGTTGGAGCTATTAAACGAATAATGCTTTGACCTGGCACATAGGGGTGCTAAAAATATTTCCACTCCCTTGTTTCCCTTCTCTACTGTCTGTCCCCCACCTCCTTACTGAAATTGAGGTCCCCAGTGTAGACTCAGTGTTCCTCTTGTAATGTTTATCTCTTCACTTGACAAATGCAGAGAAAGTATAATAAAATCATTTAAGAATCCAAATTAAGTCCAAATTAGTGAGATGGTACTGGATACAAAAAAAAAAAAAAGAAAAGAAAAGAAAAAGAAAACTTCAAAAATTGACTTTTGAGATCCTTTTCTATTTTCATTCAAGTTTTAATTTCATTTCCACACTTTGCATCGTTCTTCCTAATTGCCGAGACCTGCAATGTTCCTTCTCTTTTCTGAGGCTCTAAAATGTGTGTAGCCTGCAGCACATAATTTAGCCCTTAGTCATATATGGTCTTATTGTTAATCAAGATTCTTCAACTAAACTAGAAGAATTTAACATGTTCCGTGCCCCGGATGTTCTCCCAGTAAAATGTGTGAGCATATGTGCACACATGCGTGCTTATACACACACACACGAGTTGGCATGTGACTTCAGAGAGCTGCAGGACCCCTAGTTGGAGAGGGGGAAACTCAGATACCTCTTCTCAGTACAGAGCAGGGATTAGATGCTCTTTGTGCTGGCCAGTTGGTACCCGTACGTAGCCGCAGATACAAACTGTAAACCATGAGGTGGGGCTGGGGTGATCAAAGAGAAGCAGAAGAAAGAGTAGGAGGGATGTTGATCTGAGAACAAGATGAAGGAAAGTGGTCTGAAGGAGGAACTACAGAGAACATAAAGGGAGCATGTGGGAGTACAGCATACAAGAAAAAGTGTAGGAAATTCCTGAGTTTTGGTTTTATAAGTTGTAGGCTCAAATTCACTTTCTGCTAAGGGGACTTCTCAGAGTTCTGGGTGACCCATCATCCATCCATGTGTCTGTGCATCCATCCATCCTTCCATCCATCCATCATTTATCTATCCATGTCCCGTGCTTTATCCATTCGCTTGTTACACAGATAGATTTAAGTGCCTAATATGTGCCTAGTTAGGTACAGAACCCTGGTTGATACCAAGATAACGAAAACGTGGTTTCAGACTTCAAGGGCTGGGAAAGGAAAACACATAGTAAATGTATCCTTTCATTACAAGGAGATAATTGCTGTAATGTATTACATACAAAATCTAAGTGAGGCAATATTTGAAGTCAGAAATAAGGGGACTTATTTTAGAGCTATATTGAAAGAGAAAGTAGCACCCAAATTGGATGCAGGATGACTCTCAGCTGCTGGCTCGGGCACATGGGTGAGTCATGTGTCCTGTCAGGAATTGGAGGAGGCTGAGCAGGTTGGCGGCCACAGGCCATGGTTAGCAGTGCTGGACGCCAGGTGCTGGGCCACGGGGGAAGGGCTGTTGCTCACGTGGACAGTCCAAGAGCCCAAGAGGCAGAGCGAAGGTCTGCTTCATTGGAATGTTCATTCTAATAATAATAATTGTTACTACCTATTCAGTGCTTCTCACTTGCCAGGAACTAGGTATGTTCTCTCTAATACCCTCCCCAACCAGCATTTCCAGTGAGACATGTGAGCACTGGGGACAGAAACCCCTTGCCACAAATGCAGCCTGTGTGTGACCCCGCCTGCTCTGGGGGACACTGACTTGAATGTGGGCCAGGCCAGCCGGCCCCCAGCTGAGGCCTAGAGGGGCACATGGCCCCTTCTAAGGGAAGAGTTCATAGTCTTCATGGGGTATCCGTGGGAATTTAGAAAGCTAGGGAATTAGGAAAATAAGAGTTATGAATTACGAGACAGTTTGACCAATAGTAAGCGAGTCCCCGGACCCCACATTCAGCCCGGCTCCAGGACGGGTGTACTTGGAAATGGGGGTCGCTTCATACAGAGGATGCTTTCTCCGCTCTTGACCCCTGGACAGGCCCTGCCCCCTTGCCCCTCCCTGCCCCCCCCTCCACTTCAGAACCCCCCGCTGTCCCCTCAGGCAGGAAGTGGACGTGAACATGAGCAACTCACACACAAGCGGGGCTTCGATGGCAAGGGTTCCCTCTCTGTGGGCCTGTGACAGAGGAAGGGGTGTTGTCACTGTCACTTGAGAGGGCGGACGCTTTCGGAAGAACAGCAGCTCGAGGCTCCTGAAGGACAAACCATAAAGAAGTCAAAGGAACTGTGATAAACCACAGCCAGCACAAACAACACCGCTCCCCGCCTTGGCTAACCTCACCTTTTCAGCAGAAGGGGGTAAAGGTTTTGCAAAGGTCCCTGTGCTTGGGAGGCTTGCCAAGGCTGGCACCTCCACCCTGAGCTCTAGGAGTCCATGCCAGGGGGCAGCCCGGCACCAACCAGGAGGCTGTGGGCAGGTGGCTGCAATTTCAGGAGCATAGCAGAGCCTCCCACATGGGCCTTTACAGATGCCTGCTCTGATGGAGGGGCAGGAGGCCACCGCCTTGTTCTGTGTGGCAAGAGCTGAATTCACTGCACAAAAGATCAGAGGCACCCCGCACAGGCAGCGGCTGACCTCCTGGCTGACAGGGAGCTCCGTCTGTGTCTGCTGCAAGGAATCGGACGTGGGGGGCGTTTTCCACCAGACTATCCCTCAGGAACAGGGGGAGAAGGGCACTCGACCCCGCCTGCAGGGTCTTTGCTCCTTCGGGAAGCTCTGCTCCCCCAGAGCCTGGGTGAGGACCCGGTCATTCAGGGCCACCCCTGCCCCTGCCCCTCTGGCGCATGTGGGTATTACCCACCTGTCCCCTGCTGTCCTCAGATGCTCTCTCTGAAAGTCCACAGTCCCTGTGTGTATTTCATTGCTTTGTGTACAAGCCTGACTCCAGAAAGGTCCTTTTATTTCTGAACTGGTAAATTCATTATTAAATACTTCTTGGAGAGACACAGGCCACTGACTTTCTGCAATTTGCATAACCACACTTTAGCTTGTGCTGAAAGCTGAGCCTTTTGGTCCTCTGGTTTTAGACGTATATTAATATTTCTGTGACCTTTACTAGGTGGCAGTTGACACATATTTTTTTAAATAGCAAAATCAAGAAAACTGATAACCTAAAATACATATTACTGACCCTAATTTGATGAGTAAATTCAGAAAGATAAGTCTTTCCCAAAAGAAAATAGAAAGTCAAAGGGACTTGGAGAGTTCAAGTAGAATGATTGTAGGTGAGCAGACAGATTCCAATTATTTTGCAGACTTGATGCAGATTTACCTTTCGAAACGCTGTAGTGCCTCAACACCCTGAAGTTCCATATTACTTCTGAGTAATTATTTGGGTTTTTAAAGGGTTTTACACTGCCCTCAGAGGGAACAGAGATGGCCCACCAGCAGTGGAAAAATAGGTTTCTCCGGACATACTTTGTCCAAAGTGTGAATGCAAGGAAGTAAAGCTGTTCCATTTCCAGTTGACACAGTCGAACCAGTGGGGTTTTTGCCCTGGAAACCCACTGTGGGTGATGGTCCTGTGGGGTGGGTGGCACACAGGAAATCAGTCCTCTTCCTGGGTACCTGGAATCAGCAGGTATGACGAACAGAGGAGGGGCGACCTTTCACGCCCATTTCCACAGTGTGAGGGTGACATGGGAACCACTGCGATGATAGTAATGGTGACTGTACTCAAGATGAACCACCATCACAAACCATGCAAGTGCATTAAATAAAACCAGAGTACAGTGGCTGTGCACCGTCTGGATGGAATGCATAAGGATTGATCGTGATACATAGTCAGAAAAAACACTGAAATCCATGGCACCCAGATCAGAGCACTTGACTTTTCATGCACGTTTATCAAAAATTTACTGTGTGCCCACTAGTTAACCAGTACAGACTGGCATTCGTGGCTCCCGAAACTCAACACGACTGAAGAATTCCTGTTGTCGGGGAGAGCATTAATTCGGGTAAGCCAAGTCTTTCATGGTAAAGATATATAATTTGTTCCACTGAATTATCCCTAAGGTATACTTTTGTGTTGTATGTAGAATCACAGCTACCTTACACTAGGAAATGTTTCTGTTTTTAAAAAGTCAGCCCAGTTTTTGAAAGAAAAATCACTCCAGTTACTACACTAAGGATTTAATTTGTGTACTGGTCTGAGTTCAGAGATTTTGCACGTTGCTGTTTTTTGTAGCCTCCTGAGCACAATCAGTGTTTAACGACCTGTTTGCTTGTTGACGTGAATACTGTGTGAGGAGAGCCGGGCTCCTGAGTACCAGGCATTGGGCACACTGCTGTGTCTGGGTGCTTGCTGAAGGAATGACCACGCACGGGCAGGTGTGGGTCGCCTTCATATGTCAACCCGGGCGATGAGATTCTCAGCATAATCAGGGAGCCCATTATGTCTGTGTTGGTAATTATAAGCATAGCACTATTTCTGTATTTCTAGGAGGTGACTCCCTCTCCCAGGGAGTGGCTCACAGCAATGAGGCAGGTGCCTGTGGGAACTGGGACCTGGCCCGTTCACCTGGTTCTGCTTCCCATTCTTGTAGCCAGAATGCCAACCTGGCATTGAATGAGAATTCTGATGGGAAAACACTGCCTCGATAGCAGATTAGTTTAAAAATCAATCCTGGAAATATCTTTTGCAAAGAAACGTAGTTAATTGTCCTTAGTTAATTGTAGCTGTTGTGCATTTTCTTCTTCACCTTTTATATTTAGCACTTTGCAGATTGTAACACAAAACTCAGTGATTCCCAGAGATTAAAATACAGTGGTACCTCAGTTTTTGAACGTCTCTGTTGACTAACATTTCGGTTTACAAATGCCATAAGTTTTATGGATCTATGGTATCATTAGATAGTAAAATTCATGCTAAATTTGCAGTTTTAGGGGTTGATTTTAAAGGTCTGGAATGGATTAATCCATTTTGTATTACTTTTTATGGGGAAACCGTGCCTCAATTTTCGAATGTTTCAGAAGTCGAACGGTCTTCCGGAACAGATTACGTTCAAAAACCGAGGTACCACTGCAATCTGGTCTACCCCCGGTTGAGTGGAACAAGTGGAACAAGTGGATCTGATTTAGAAGATTCTCACTGATTAGAAAAGAGACCTGGATTGTCAGGTTATTACTGCACCTGGGTGATTCACCCTCTACCTGCTGACAACCTGCTTCAGGGTGGACTATCAGGGCTGGAGACCGTCCCACCCTGGAGACAATGGGACAGTTTTCACTACGAAGTCTTGTTGTGGGTTTTTCCTTCCTCAAGCCACTTTGTGCATGAAACCCTGATGGGAGACGCACTAAATATTTCTAATGTAATCTGTATCCTATCGATTTCAGCAAGGGCTTAAAGACATCTCTTAATAGTAGTATAAGAATCTTAAAGTGGAAACGGCACATCTGAAACTGTGTGGAAATGGGGGAAAGCATGTACACAGCTCACCAGAATCAGCGTTTTAGCCTTCAATATGTATAGAATGGCTCAGGAGGCTGACTGGATGTGGGACCCTGGGCTCCAAGGGCCAAGGCCACTGGTGTTTCTGTGCTGGCCTTGGATCCTACCTCTGTGGTGAGCAGGACTGGCATTTTATCTTCACAGGGACGAGCCTGAACTAGTTACGGCAGAATGGAGAGCCGCTGTCTCCCTCCTCCTAGATGTGGCCGAGGATGATGGGGAAAAAGCCAGCATCCTCCTAGAAGCTGGCCTGGCATTCTAACTCTAAGAGGAATCTTCTCACATAAAACCCTTGCTGCTGGTGGCTTCCAGAAAAACTTGACGGCCATCGTGGAATGGTGGCATTCCCGGGCCAGGGCCAGTGCGTGACCAGGGCTGAGGTCCAAGACGCACTGCCTCAGTCTGAGAAGAGCATCAGACCTCAGCTGACTTAGTGGACACTCAGAACACCCCCGTCTTTTATTCTCACAGCACGCCATGCCCGGCGCCTCCCATGGCTGAGGTTCGGAATTATCACACAGATGGCAGCCCTCTTCAGTAGCTGACAGTTTCCTCTTCCTTATTATTGAAGGGGTTGTAGGGTTTTACAGTTGTGACCATTTGGGACAGTGGTGCCTGGCGATGAAAGAGGTCAACTGCCATTTCTTTCCGTAAGATGCTAAAACACAGTGGAGTAAAAAAGATAAAAAAGACACATAAAATACACATAAAAACATATAAACTCATCTATTCTGCAACTAATGATACGCAAGTATCAGAAAAGATTCTTAAAGAGAGAGACACTGGGAATGATTTAATCATTGTGTACATTGTTTCATTTATTTTGTTTGCATTCGGTTTGATTTATCACATTATATGCATTATATTGCAGTCACTGGTTGAGAATCTACTCTGTGCCTAGAATTACAGCAGATGCTAAGAATACGGCAGATGCAGCTGAAAGAAGGGGAGGCTGTAGAGAAGCAGCTGAATAATCCCAGGGTTACCGCACAGCCTCTGTTGGGGTGAGCCCAGGGTGTGAGGGAGCAGAGGTAGTCACCTCTCCCTGGGGATGGACGGCTGCATACTCTGTCCTAGCGTGGACATGTGTCATACCAACTTTCTTGTGAACGTGCTGCTATTTGAGTCACAAGCACAACGCTGTGCTCGTATGTGGCAGGAGCTACAGAGCACACAGCAACTGAGTCTACAGCAGTTTTGTTTTTATGCCGATTATCATGAAGTGATGGTTAATGTTGTTGTGGGCAGCGGTCACTGGGGTGAGGACTCGGGCTTAGGTGAAAGCTGCATTCTGGTGTGAGGGAAGGAATGGACAAGAAACCCTGGAGTGCAAGGGAAACAGGAGTCCTGACCAGCACCTGTGCGTGTGTCTCTTCCTCTCAAGTGTGGAGGTTCACAAGGTCCCTTCTGACCCGCCCGCTGCATCCCATCTCCTGAGTGCAACTCTCTTCCCATAATCTCTTTCCTTGCAATTCTGCAGCTCAGTATCCACCCTAAAGCACTGCTGGTGTCCTGTGCACCTTACCCAAAATGTGTTATGGGGATCACGTGGCCCCCGACCCCTTGGCAATGACATTCAAGGCCTTACCAACTTCACTCCAAGCCACCACTGCCACCTGTCAACCACAAAGATCATGGCAAGTGCACCACGCTGCCCTCTGCGTGAGGACTTGCAACCGTCCCTTCTCTACTGGCCATCTTTTCAGTCTACCATCTGCAGGCAGGACCGTTTTGTTTGACCGGTGGTGTCAGAATGCAGACTCAGGAGACTGAGGAGAGCATGAGCTGGAGGACGCGGAGGCAGGGAGAGAAGGGCGAGTGGTTGTTTGCTTTTGAAGAAGTGAAAGGAAGGAGGGGAGAGAAGTGGGAACACATGGGGTCTGTACAGTAGGGAGGCCCGGCTGGATGTCTTCCTAAGCCGGGAGGGAGCAGGCTTGAAGAGGATGAGGAGCTCAGGGGAAGGTCGAGCCTTTTAGGAAAGTGAGGGCTTGTCTTTCAGGGCAGAGGAAGCAGTGTCGGTGGAAGCGGTGGTTCTGATGTGGGGGTGGGGGGCGAGCAGCCCGGCTGCCCAGTAACACAGGTGAGACCCTCTGGAGAGGGGCCTGGGGCAGGAGATGGGCGCAGGCGCCGTGAAGTGACGGGACCCCCAGGGAATGGGACCGGCTGTTAACAGGCGGGGTGCCTGCAGAGGTTCCCCGGCCGTGCCCCACACTGACGGCTTCTCAGAAACAGCAGGAAAAAGCGCACCCGATCAGGCAGACACCATCAGGAGGAAGTTAGCTCAGTAAGTTCTCATGGTACTCACCAGACACAGACACAGACTCCCACTTTCACTGGAAATTTTCAGCAGAAAAACATCAAATAGAGAGCCACAAAAATCAGAGGCCATACTTCACTACAGAGAACACCCAAGGCTGGGTTTTCTCTGATCACAGGGTCAGGGTGGATGAGACCACAGGCCTTCCTGCTGCAGGGCCGTTCTCATGTCAGCAGAGTACTTATTATTATTATTATTAGTTTCAGGTGCACAAGACAAAGTAATACTTAGACATTTATCATTTATATCCCTCACACTGTGTGAACCCCCTCCCCCATCCACTATCCCTCTGACATCGCACAGAGTCATTACATTTCCACTGTCTCTATTCCTAATGCTGTACTCCGCTTCTTGTAAGTATATACATACATATACATACATATATATATATACATATATATAAAATTATAGTTGGCATTCATTATTGTTCAGCCTCAGGTGTACAGTGCAGTGATCAGGCATCTACATCATCCCCAGCAGAGTACTGTTGAAAATCGAAATGCCTCACTGTGCGTCCTCAGTGCAGTGCCCCAGGGCTTCACAGAGCGGCGGAGGCCCAGGCGCCTGGCCCAACACAAGGCTACCACTTAGCTGCGGGTGATACTTGGCTTGCTGCCTCTGTCTGTCTTTTCAGAGCCATGTGAATCCCGAGAATAAGAAGCCCAGAGCGGCCACCTCAGAGGGCAATACTCAGGGTCAGTAATGGGCCTGAATCTGTGTGTGAGCATGCAGGCAAAAGACCCCGGTTCTTGTCTCAAGTAGTAACAGTAGTAACAGCAGTAACAGTAACAAAGACAGTAGTAACAGTAGTGATACTAGTAACATCAGCAATAGTAACAAAGGTAGTACTAATAGTAGTACCAGCAGTAGCAACAGCAGTAATAGCAGTAGTAACAGCAGTGAACGTAGTAATTAGCAGTAACAGCACGGTAGGAACAGCAGGAACAGTAGTGACAGGAGCAGTAACAGTGGAGGATAGTTTTCCAGTTAGAAATAAAGATTTCTCTGAAATGTGTTAGGAGCATTGCATAGCTCGACCACACGGCTGTGGGAACATGCTAGATCAACAGGATATCTGGGATGAGGTCTGAGCTATTTGGGGTGAGGAAATGGATTATGAATGAAAAAAGCTAGCGATCGGAACTGTTTGCATTTGCCCTGAGAAAAGGTCCTTGGGTGGGTCCCCTCTCAGTCATGAACCGTCCACAGTTCCATCCAGGCTTTCTGGACAGTGAGCCTAAATGACAGATGGGAGGATGGATTTAGTTGTGACACTCTTTCCTCAGGTCCTGTACATGAAATAAAATACATCAACCATCTACATTTCTGTCAGTTCTGCCTTTGGAAATGGATTTGTGACATCTGAATATGTATCTTGAAGGAAACTGATTGAACTGTTAGCCTAAAAACCAACGCTCTCCTTGTAAAATGTGTCTCATCAGGTCCTGGAGAGGCTAGACAATCACCAAACCCCAAATTTAGATCAGTTGACAAAGCCCTTCAGCAGCGGGCGCCCTCCCTTTTCTTTCTGTCACGGTCCTTCGGTGGAGGTCATGCGCGCAGGGCGTGTGGGGGGATGTGGGGCTCTGTGCATGGTGTAGACTGCCCCCCATGAGTCCATGCTTGCCGTGGCTGCCTGGAGTGAGCCAAAGCCCGCCCACCTGCAACCCGCCTTCAGATGTCTGGGACCGCGTCCCACTCCTCCCAGGGTCACCCCCTGGACCACTTCCTCTGAACTCTGTTTTTGTGCCCCTCATGATGCCCTGGTGTCTCGTACACCCCTCAGTTTCCTCATCTGTCAAATGGTTACACAAGAGGACCTCCTGTGTGGGGTCAGTGTGTTGGGGAAATGAGTTAGCGCACACAAGGTCTTAGCCTGCCTGCTGTACAGGAGGCGCTCGCCCAACGTAAGTGACAATGATTATGATGGCCTTTGTCATCATCTAGTTGCTTATTTCTTGCTCTTTGTTAGACTGTGAGCTCCTTGCAAACTGGGTCTGGTTCCCGTGACTTCCTGGAGCACAAACATTTGTTGACCCAATGAAAGAACATGCTAACCAACAAATGCATTAGTGGATGAGAGAATGAACCGCTGTACGTACTGCAAACACAAGCAACCCTTCCCAGTCTCTGCCTTTCCAGATGTGTGGGAAGTCCATGGGGGGCAGGAGCTCGCACTCCCCCCTGTGGTCACCGCCTCAGAAAGCCCTCTGAGACTACCCAGCTAAATGGGCACGCTGCCCGGGCACTGTGCTACACCAGCCTGTGTTTCTCCTTCACAGCACACATCACTCTCCAGAGTCATGTTACTTCTCCAGTTCCCTTTGTGCTGCTTTGCTGTCTGTCTTTCACACCAGAAGGTCAACTCCTCAGAGGTGGGGTCATTTCCACTCAAGCCAGAGTGCTCAAGGCCCCACCCAGAGTGCTCAAGGCCCCGCCCAGTGTGCTCAAGGCCCCGCCCAGTGTGCTCAAGGCCCCGCCCAGAGTGCTCAAGGCCCAGCCCAGAATGAACCCTCAATAAATGTTTGCCTAATGAACAGATTCTCTATCCACAGGAGAGAAGGCACCCTTGGGGAGACCTGCAGGCACACCTAACTGACTGGAGAGCCTATTTGTTCACGGGGGCCAGAATCTGGACCTGCTGACGACTGCACCTGCACTTTCAAAACGGTGTCATCTTCTTTGCAATGCCAAGACATCCATCAAATGCTTTCAACTTTGAGTTCTAATAAACAGTAACATGCTGCTTCTCACTAGCAGCTTCAAATGACGGAGTCTGCAACAACCTTCCATCTAATGTCTCCTGTTTGCAATCTGCAAATGGTGTTTAAAAACATACATGGCTTTCACAGAATATTGCCTTTTATGAAAAACCAAGTTATTCACAAGAAGTAAATGCGTGTCTTGTATAGCACGTTCCGTGCTTCCACGTGTGTTGTGATAATCACACACCCAGAAGGACGGTGTGTGTGCAAAGCTGTGAGCCCAAGAGGTGACGATGCTATTCCCCTAATACGCTTTAACTATCTTCACACGCTCCTTGGGCAACATCCACGGGACCATGAAGTCTTCCATCTTTTTCGACTCGACACCCCATTTCTTAAACAATGTAAATTGACTGCTAGTATTTAATTGTCCTTTAATGGGATAAGCATAATTAGAGCCCCGCCCCCAGTGTTTCTGAGTGAAGTGAGTAATAGGGCTTGTACTTACCGGTGCACTCCCGAGTCTGGCAACGGGGCTGCTGCCGGGACATCAGCATTTGCTGGGTGGGTGGCTGTGAAATGGACCTTCCCAGTGTATCCTGGGATATGTGCCGAGCTAAAGGAAAGAGTTAAAAGAGAGACAGACAGAAAATGAAAATAACGATTTGTGAAATCGTCATGGTCACCAGCACCCAAACTTGAAAATACACAGAAGGGCGCAGTCGAACGGTTTTGTCCTCTGTGAGGTCTGGAAATCGGGCTGCCAGACCGGCAGGGTGCAGGTGGGGCAGCCCGTGTATGTAGATAACAGCTCTCCTCCGGGACTGAAGACACTGATTTCAGGTCCATGTTTTCTTATTATTTGAATTCCCTCAGATTTTATGTACGTGATTCACTGCTGAGCCTGTTCCCTAATGAAAGCAGATGTGTTCTTTACAAAACAGCAGACCTGAGCTCCACACCCAACTCTGCGTGCCCACTCCAATATGAGCACACAAGTGTGTGTTTAAAGAACGTTTTTGTTTTGTCACCATAAATGTATTGATTTAATGTAATTTCCTGAAATTGTACAGATTTACGTATGTTCAATTCCACGTACCCCTCTGCTTCCCTTCCCAACAGCCAGAGAGGGAAGAAGAGAAAAACACAGAATGTATTGGGAGGGTTTTGGGGTGCAGATAGCGAGTCTGCAGACAGATATCCAGGAGAAACGATTTCATAGGCAGTTCAGAGGAGTGTCTCTGTCACATCTACAGTGTGTGACGGGGGGCAGGACCCCAGGCCCAGGCCCCAACCTCTGCTTCAGACCTGTGGCCTTGACCTCAGCAAGATTAAAACTATATTTCAAGGAGCAAGAACACACTACATGCGGGTCGCAAGGCTCACTCAGATTACACATCGTTTCTGGAACTTAGCTCTTAGCATCGTTTCCGCGACGGCCTCCATCCATGGGGCCTGCTTTGGAGGGAGAAGGGGGGGGCACCGCCAGCGTGAACATGCACGCAGCAAGGAAAGGGGCGGCATCAGGCTGCCACTGCCGCTCGCTGGGGGCTGCTGTTTGCCATCCCCGAGGGCACGGCACCCCGCTGGCGGGGCTCCTTATCCTCCACTGATGCAAAGACAGCAGACTGCAGGGCCACCACCACACCTGTCAAAGACTCGGGAATGGCTCCTCTGTGAGTCTCCTGGTGGTATCCATGCCCTTCCCCACGTCCGACAAGCCGAGGACAGAGAAAATCTCCAGGAACCGTTTACACAGGGCATAAATTTCGACATAAGGAGCTTCTGGAAAGCTGCTCCTTTTGGTGTCAAGGGACAGGCAGGTGACAGGTGAGAAGGACAGGGGAACCGGGTCTGTGCTCAGGGTGAGGGCTCAATTTCACACCTCACGACTCCGCCCATCAGCTCTCAGATATGGACAGTTGACTTATTCCCTTGGATGTCACAGTGCCTCCTCTACAAAAGGGGGTAAGACTACCAACCTCCAGGACGTGGAAAAGTGCAGTGAGGTTCTACTTGGGAAAGTGTCTGGTGGAAACACTGGTAGTGAGCAGCTCCTACTGCTACCCCGTGGGGTCTTTCTATGCATCGACTATGTCCTATGTGAGGTCTGGAAATCGGGCTGTTGGTGTCTGAATGCTAGAGAAAAACCCAGGTACCAGGCAGGAGGTGCATGGAGAAGCCTCATGCTCCTTCCCAGTGTGTCGGGCTATGACTATGGGTAATGACAAAATCGGGGACAGCTGATACTAACAAAGTGAAGGGAGAATACAGCCAGGGCGGCAGGAGAAACAGTACAAGTGGATGAATCTCGTGAGGCTAGGGACTAAGGCAGCTGAAGGGCAGGGGAGCCCACCAAACCCAGTGCCACGCCGCCCGCCCAAGCCCAACCCAGCTCCCGGACAAAGTGTGAGACTTCTTTCAGGTGGGGAAGCCGGTGGGTCTCGGCTCAGCCACCTGCATTGCACCACCACCCTCTGGGGTGCTCTGGGGTGACAGGGACTCAAGCAGCTTGCAAAGCTTCATAGTTAGGTGCTCGAGTAATTTAAGTGGAAACGCAAGATTTTAAAGAAATCAGAAATTTACAAAATAGGAACCCGGTAGGTGGAGAGTGCGAAGTTTATCCAGCACAGGCAGCTGTCAAGATGTTAAAAGAGCGGTTTCCAAACTTTGCTGCACACTGAAATCCCATGGGGAATTTTAAAAGGCCTGACTCCCACCCCCAGCCATTCTGATTTAATTGGTACAGCGTGTGAGCTGGGAAACGGGGTTTTCAAAAGCTCTCTGGATAATTCTAGTGTGCACTGGAGTTTGGAATTCTTTGTTTGAGAGCTCTGTTTTCAGGTTTGCTGCAGAGGCCTGGGTGAGGGATCAGGGCTGCCCAATCTGAGGCTGTGCCTTTCAGGGTTTCTTGGAATTTTCTTGAAGAAGTGCAGCCGTGTGTCAGAGAGGTCACAAAAAACGGGGCAAAATTATTGTGTATATCCCTCCCCCAAACATTCATTTAGGCCTGCAGGCATGGTACAAAGGAAATCCCCTTCCTCTGTGTGGGAGGTGTTTTCCATTGGCCCTGGAACACCTGCACAGTTAAAATGCCTCTGAAGTCACCCCCTTCCATTAGGGCAGTTAAGAAGTCAAATGGCAGCAAGCTATTTGTCCATCGCAAGAAGGTCTTGGTACAAAACGTCACACAGCTATACGTGCCTTGTGTCCCACAGGCGACGGATGTCAAATGGTTTTTTATACTCCATTATGATGACGACATATCTAATAGCAAACCGTGAACCATTAGACTGGATTAGAGACAAGCTGCTCCGGCCTGGAGATGAAATTGGTTACACGATCAACTGCCCAATACTTGAGAATGAAACTTGTCACCCATACTGCTTCTGAATCTAACCATTTAACCCATTTGCAGGACACCACAAGAGGACTTCTTTTTTCCATCTTAAGGGCAATATGGTAACTTTATATCAACAAGAGGACAGTCTGTAGGAACACTACCTACAGACTGGCAGCTGATAGGCAACATTGTTTTTCAGGTGGAAGAAACAAACTTATTAAAGATAACTGAAATGTGTAGGCTTCAAAATGGATTTCCAGATGAGCTGCATGTTCAGATTTCCACCCCCCACACCCCAATTTAAAGAAAGTGAGAGAAGCAGGGGCCCATTTAAAGCTAAAAGAAGTCTCAATTTTTGTCTTTGCTGTGCATCTCCTAGTCCTTTCAACAACTCTTGTATCCCAGGTCCCAAAACAAGCATGAATTTTGTTCACTGCTAGGAAAATTTGAATAAATTATTGCCTGAGTTTACAACTAGTTGGTTTTGCTCAACAATGCATAACAAAATAGAAATTAAGTAACTTCAAACTATAAGAAAGTTCAGTAAATCAGTTAGAAAAGGGAGCACAGATGGTGTGTAACTAAAAGGTAAATAGAAAGTAAAGAACACAGAAAACCCTGTTACATGTAAAATGCCAGCAGAGTTTACATGGAGTAGGATTGCAGTGTGCACAGAACATCTCTGTCTGTACTGCAGACGTGACTCACACTGACGCGGCGTGTGCTGGACCTCAGGCACTGACACTTACGCCGTGGTGCCCGTTTAAATGCCTCCATGAGCTGACTTATTTCTCACAATACTCTGTGTGGTTGTAGTCCTGGCATCATGTCTATTTTATAGATGCCGGACCTGAGGCTTTAGAGACAGTCTAAGCAATGTGTTCAGAGCTAACGAAGCTGCCAAGTGCCAGAAATGATTCCAAACCGGCCTGGAGAGAGAGTGCCCACCTTGCTGGGGATGGCCCCCTGTGCCTCCAGCCGGGACCCCCAGCCTGGTCAGCGTGGCTCTGCCAGCTCAGCATGGACAGCATGTCTTCAGGCCGTGAATGCAAGTTCCAGTGAATTCTACTGTCTTTTACTGAGAGCTATTCTGTGTCAGGTCCAGATCGAGACAGAAATCCAGCAGGCCAGGCTCCTGGCTGCATTTACATTAATGAGTAAAATGTCTAAATGCACATCTAGAGGTTTAAAGAACCCATATCGGGCAAAGACCACGGGTGCAAAGTAAGGACGGGTGTGTGTGAGAGACACAGAAAGAGGCATCGGGGTGACTCTACCTGGGTACAGTGCTGGGCAGTGCAGCTTTGGGGAAGAGGGCAGAACGTGGGAGGGGATGTGAAGCAGAGAGGTCCAGGCTGGGCTTCCGGCGACAGACGGAGCTCAGGGGGAGCTGCTGGGACTCCACAGGTGGGACCCAGCTCGAGGGGACGAGGAAGGAGGGCCGTGTGAGCTTTGATTTGTTGGCTTCTATTATTCGGTGAGACGTCCCAGAAGGCCAGAATCATTTTGGTCATTGGACTGTGTTTCTCTGAAGTAATAAGGCGTTGCGGCCCCGAGGTCTGTGCAGAAATTACGATTTTATTGTTATGATTCTCATTGTGGAGTGGATCTATTTTTTCTTCCTCTGTTCTTAGACTCTTCATCTCTTGCATTTGGAAGGGGCATAGAAATAACCCAACGGATCCGTATTAGAGGCAGGGACCATTCCCCTTTCTCCAGAGGCCACGGGCAAGTCCATGTGGGTTTAGGGCACGAGTTTGCCCAGTGGACTAGGAGTCTGTTCATGAAATGAGTGATCTGGGCCTTACCTCATTTACTCTGGCCTCGGCTGCCTCATCTTTAAAATGGGGATACAGCCTGTTCCGGCCCCAACACACTGTTTTGAAAAACAGATGAAGCAGATGTGAGAGTTCTCCGAGAAGGCAGAAGTGTCGGGCTCATGTAAGGAACTTCTATTCACAGCCTAATCCTTTAACCTTCTTTTAAAGGTGTAACACATCACACTGACCTCTGGGAGGCCCCGTTCTTCCATTTTGGATCTTGGTCTGCATCTGCCTGGGGTCCATGTAGACAATTCCTCAGTATTTGCAAATGCTCCATCACAGACGTGACTGAGGGAAAGCAAGTAAACATGGAACCATGTGAAGCCCTGAAATAAAACATTGTAACCTAGTGGAACAGGCACAGGAGGTGCCCTGTGAGTTTGGGAAAACAGGCAAGTGGTGTCTGGGAAGCACCAGGTGCGGGGCCCAAGGTTTGGGTTTGCGGCCAGCATCACCCCATCTGCTCTGTCACCTGGGCGCAGCCTCTCTTGTCTCCGAACCCCAGCTTCCTTGTTGGTAAAACAAGAGGCCAGACCGGGTGAGATGCACGTTCAGAGGATTCCACGTGGCTCCAGCATTTAGTTCAGTGCAAAAGAAACGCATTTCCAGCAGCTTCCTCCATTAGCCTGGGAAAGGGCAGGGTGACACGCTTTTGGAGCCGGAATTTGCTCAGCTCTGCGATTACCCATTGTGCCCGGTGGGTGCTTCGTGCCCGTGACTCACTAATTCCCAGCAGATTGAAACTCCGTGGAACTGCAAAACAGTTACTGAAAGCAAACACACTTCTCTTCAGCCTGTTCATTAAGCTAAGAGTTGCAAAGAATGTAACTCCTGCTTTCAAGAGAAGGACACAAAATCAGATTTGGAGGAAAGGGGGGATCCTTATGTTAGTCTTAAGGTTTTTGCTTGTCACAAATTGTAAGTGAAGGTGACTTTGTATCATTTTAAAAAAATCCTGAACAGTAAGTACCCTGATCTGTCAATGGGACACGTTTACTGAAGGGACAGAAAAGCTGTTTATCCTGAGCTCCAAGAGTTCCTGAACACTAAACTAATTCTCCTGTTTCCTAAACAAGTCTGAACTTAGACGTCAGGAACGTCACTGGAAACTGCAGTCATATTTTGAGCTCCTTAATTTTAAATGTTTTTTAATAGCTGGGCACACCTACCAAATTAGAAAATGTTTTAATTGTAATGAAAAACCTCATGCAACAATTCTGTTTTTAGAGATTTGTTCTACAGAAATGAATGCAAAACTGTGCAAAGTTATGTGTAGCAGTTGTTTATTCCTGTATTGTTTACAAAAAGGTTAACCTAAAAACAAAGGGCCTTTCAAAGTGACAGGCGACAAGCATTTATTGAGATCTATAAGAATAGCTACTGAAGACGTACTGATTCAGGTAGAAGCCTGAATAGTGTTCCCATGAGGACACAAAGGCCATGGGTGTTTCTGTGACAGGGAAGGGGGACAGTGACAACCACAGGAGGAAGACCCTGCTCTGTGCAGATAATGTGACAGTGATGCTGATTCTAAACTGTTTTTAATTTTCAGTCCGGTAGTCATCAGTCAGTCGTTGTAATATCTGCTTTCTTTTATCTTTGCAAATATTTCTTTGGGCTACAATGCTGCTTTAGGCCCAGTCTAGAGGTTACTTCGCCGTTTTAACATTCCGAACCTTTTTGAGGCATAAGATGTGCAAGACAGTTCCTCTGGGCGGCAGCTCTGACTCCATTTAAAGTGGCTCCGTTTATTACTTTTTCACAGGAAAAATGTTTAATCAGTACTTGGTCCGTGTAAACTACAACATAGCCTTGTAGTGAGCACCATGCAGCCAGTAGGAAGATTTTCATAGCCCTGCACAGTGTCAGGGAATATTTCTATTGCTTAGTTCAGCCTTACACCCCCACGTACGAGTAGGCACGCGCACACAGCCATGTGCTTGGACGTGGCTCTACATTACGGACACTCGTGAATGCTTGGAGGGAAATTTTAGATTGGAAATATATCAAAAATATTGAATTGAAAATAAAAGAGATATTTTAGTTCTTACACTTTAAAAATATTTGAAGTATTTTTACCATGGAAACACTTGAAAGAAAAAGAAGGTGCCTTGTGAGCTTCCAATGTGAGCTTTGAGGTGATCGTAAACAGCACAAACACTGGTTTTACTGTAAATTTATGCAATATTTTCAGAAAATGATTCAGTAATATGCTTCAGAACATTTATGCACTTTGACTCCATAATCCATTTCAAGGAGTCTCCCCTAATATTCCAAACCATGAAAAAGATTCATATAAAAAGTGTTTGATGACAATATTTATCATAACAAAAAAGGGAAAGAATTTTCATATGTCACCTAAATGACAGTACATCTACACAAATAAAAATTATGATGAGTTCTTAATAACATACCCCAGTGATGTTGTAATTTGAAGACGGTAAAACGTTTACGTGTGGGATGATCACAGCTATGTACATATACAAAAGCAACACTACAAACGCATATGACAGATGAGAATATCCCAAAATCTTAATAATGGTTATGTTCTTGTGTGACTGTGGTTATAATTTTATTATTAATTTTTCTGTACTATTTTCTATAATCATCAGATTCAGTTCTACAATAATTTCTTGAAAACTATCTTTTAAACTATTAGTACAATCACCACCAGTTTAAAAAACATTGAGCATGTCAGATGACGTGGTGACCAAAAAACAAAATCAATGAGAAACATTTGAAAAACAGTGACCTTTTGGGGAAATCGATGATTCCTTCCGTGGAACCACCCGCACTCAAGTCAGTGGCCCGGACTCGGAAACAGGCTTCTGTTGAAGGGCGGAGAGCAGCACGGGGAGGCACCCCCCACCCAGGACCCCATGTCATGAATTATGAGAACCCTGAAGATAATACCATAAAGGTATTTCTCTGTAAAGAAGTTAAGATGAGAAGATAAAGGAAGAGTCCTATTTGTTTTTGAATAGGATGGCACCCTATTCCTTTCTTGGCACAAAGTAAGTTTACTTGTTTCTGGCTTTTGGACTTCATGCGAATGACATCGCATTGTACTGCTTTTTAGCTCAACGCGGTATTAGAAAAACAGCATAATATTTTGCACAGAGATTCACATATACGTGGTAAAAGCATAAAGCACAGCAAGCCAAAGGTGAGCACAGTCTGAGAGTGATGACCTCTGGTTTGGGGCAGGGGCCCCAGGCGTTGAGCTTGGGAGGAGCACGCAGGTAGCTTAAAGGGATCAGTAAAAGACTATTTCTTTAACTGGGCGGGCATACACAGGCATTTATTCTTTATTTTACTTTATATGTTACATATGACAGTACATACTTTTGTGTCTACCCATATTTCATAATACATTGGAAAGCATTTCTTTGTGTTAAAATGGTAAGATTATGTTAAAAATTGAAACCTAATCACGACCTGGCTGCCCTCTAGTGGCCATGTTGCACAAGTACAGTTAATGTCTTCAGGTCTTTTGCTGCATGATCCACTCATAATTTCACTTCCTTAAAAACAGAAATTAACAGCAAAATGAAGCAGAACGGTGTGTTTCCGAATTTGTTCAAGTTAAATGGTAAATTTCAGATCAAATTTAAAAAATGCTGCTAGACTGCTCTTCAGTGTCTTTGGAGAATGACCCAAAAGAATGTTTCAATTTGTTAGCAGGAATGTTTCATAAAACATTTCAAAATTCAAATGCACATTTCAAAGCAGAAGCATTATTAAAATTTTACTCCTGTAAAATATTTTTAAATTGGTTTATCCCCATATTCTTCTTTTAAAATGTTTAGAATTACTGTGTTTCCTCCAAAGTAAGACCTAGCCGGACCATCAGCTCTAATGCGTCTTTTGGAGCAAAAATTAATATTTTTGAGCTGATGGTCCAGCTAGGTCTTATTTTTGGGAAAACACGGTTATTTCTCTCATGTGCACAAGTAATTTTATTTTTTTAAACAGAAAACAATTAACATTTAAAATACCACCGTGATTCACACTATGGCTTTGCATGAAATCTTCTGCATGTTCGTCAGTTGTTACAGAAACCGATGGTCCCATATCCACGACGGTTAGTGGCTCAGTGGCATACTGGAAACAGCAGAGGACTTCACCTGACAGCAGGTGTCCTGTGAGTCCTAGGAAGGCATTTCCACGCCTCAGTATTCCCACTGGTAAAAGCAAATACGTGTCCGTATCAAGGCACCCAAGATAGTCAGTGCCCAAAACTGTAATGTCCTTTGTGACAATCGACAGTTATTTCAAGAAACAGGTATGTTTCTTCTTAAACTAGGTTCAGTAGCACGCCGTTGTTAGTTCCTTAATTAATAACAAAGCCCATCACCATGTTTCATCCTTAATGATAAAGGAAAGGGGTAACTATGAGAGGAACTCACCGGCTCACGTTTGTGTGAAGAATCGTGGAGTTCCGAGGCTTGGCCAGAGATGTGAGGTCCCCAAAAGGGTTGTCAATGTCTTCAGCATCTGTGGACTGCACATAACCACTGTCAGGGCGAAAAGAAAAGAAAACATGTGTCTCCTTATAAGAAACAGAGAAGAACTAGGTAAACAATGTCCTGACTTCCAAAAGAAATTCCATTTGCCAAAATAGATCAAAAACAGAATATGCAAAAAATAAAAGGGAGGGGGGGCTGCGTGACGATGGAACAATTTGCCTTAAAAAAAAGAAAAAAAAAAGAGAGACTTTCTCTTTTCCAGGACAGGAGTTGCTAGGCTCTTGTGATCTTCAGTTTGGGCCAGAGTGAGAGTAACAGCTGTTTTGTGCTTTTGAGCAAAGGAACAGGCTGCCTCTGCAGCTCTGGAACAACGGGTTCACTGGCTGCTGGAGGGTGGCCTGGGGCAAGGCACAGGCGGGTATGTGCCCGAGAGAGCCGGGCGCCTGTGGAAACCTGGGCAGGTGCCTGGGATCCTGGGCGGCCAGCGACGAGCCTCAGGGGCTGAGAGAAGGCGGAGTCTGTCAGTCAGAGTGCCCTTGGGTTGCTTCTGTGGCCATTGGGAGCAAGACTGGTCAACTCTGTCATACATCAGGAGACGCAGCAGGCATGGGGGCGGGACAAAGACGAAACGGCCTGAGCGCTCCATTGCCTTGGTTTCCTTTGTTCCAGGGGGCTATGATCGTAGTGTTTGTGATACCCCGAAATTCCTCTGTTGAAGTTCTAATGCCCAGGGTGATGGTGTGTGGTGGTGGGAGGTGTGGAGGTCGTGAGGGAGCAGCCATCGTTCATGGGATTAGTGCCCTTGCAGAAGGGTCCCCAGGGCTCCCTCACCCCTCCCACCATGTCAAGATACAGTGAGAAACCTGTGACAGCGGAGGGCCCTTCCCCGAGCACGCTGGTGCCCAGACTCCAGAACTGTGAGAAACAAACGTCTGTTGTGTATGAGCCACCCAGAGTGTGGGGTTCAGGCTGTGATCACTCTCTGAACAGACTAGCACACAAGTTTCTTCTTCCGTCTAAAGCAGAGTAGACTCCTTAGTGGTGGACGCCACGCTCCTTTGTCCCCCTCAGAAAGCCACACTGCAGTTGACACACGTGGGAGGCTACATTTCTGGCACATCAGTGTTGGTGAGTGCCTCGTATTTCCTGCACCACAGATAAAAGACTTTCTCGTGGACAACACCCTATACTATTAGGTTGGTGCAAAAGTAATTGTGGTTTTTGCAATTACTTTTAAACCACAATTACTTTTGCACCAACCTAATATTAGCATGCGAGGTATTTTATTTCATAGAATAACCAGTTTGGGAAAACATAAAAATACCACGCCCCTTTCTTTTATTAAAATCTTTAACAAATCTTTGAAGAATATCCTCACATCACACGGGTACTGTGCTAGGAAAACTTTAGAAATCTGTCAGAAAGCATAAATTGTAGTAAAAAGTGAATTACAAACAGGAGTGAGTTGAAAGTAACTACAATTTAGGTGTAAATCTAGTAATTTCTAAAACATTAAAAAACATTACGTACGTGTAAAGAGGAATGTATTTGCTTCGAGAACTTGGACTCACACTGAGAAAAAGAAAAATATGGGCAATTGAGTTATTCACATCAACTAAATAAACATCAAGTCATTACAGTATTTCTCTTATTAAAATAACAACAGCAAAATCTTCAGAGACATCTCATAGGAATTGGCCTCCAAAAGTTTGGAGTTTTAAACAGAAAGGATTTCAAGATGTAGTTTTAAGTGAGAACAAACGCCCCCAAACTCGCATGGACACGTATGTCTGTTGACTCTCAAGCTTTTAGCGCTGCCTCAAACCTCTCCTCGTGGATTGTTCTTTTGCTGCATGCTTCCTCAGGGATTAGAGGTGCCATAGGCAGCGAAGCTGACGCTCCCGTTTTCTTAGACAGACTTTCCGCAATTGAGCGGGTCTTGCAGGCATCCAGGCTACCTGTCCAAGGTGCAGATGAAGCAGCCGTGCTACAGGGTTCGGTGGCTTCCCTGAGATCCCAGCGATGACAGCAGTCCCAGGCGCTCCAGGTTTATTTTGTGTTTTCCCTGCTCCAGCCCTAGAATCCGCCATTTCTCCAAGGATCTCAAAATTTCTTATCTTGGAGAAAAAATCAACATCTGGGTGCCAGATGTGCTTGTGGCTGCTGGGCTGGCCCTCTCCTGGGCCTCTCAGTGGATGTACATGGATGTACATACCTGTGTATATCTATAGACACGTTTGTATCTGCTCTGTGTATCTATTGAACATGAGTTCAGAGGCTAGCTCCTTATGTAATACGGCACCTCGGGGTTCATTTTTTGCCTTACTCATTTGAAATTTCTTTCTCTGACCCCATGAAACCTGCCTCCCATTACCTACCAAATACTTTTTTGTTCAAACCTACATGAAATAACTTTTAGAATTGCCAAACCATTTTCCTGTGAGGAACACATTTACCATCTAGAGTATGATGCGGATTTATATATAGTTCTTTTTGTCTTTAGCATTACAGTATTCAGTCAAAATATCATTTCCAAATTCATTTAGGACCACTCCTTTTCCCCCATCCACTTAAGGGTAGTTACGTCATTTATTTGTAACACAGACTCATTGTACAATCGGCATTTCGTCCTGGATTCCCCCGACATGCTGATATTCATTTGTTTGTTTATTTTTCATGTTGCATTCAGTCAAGTTTCTTCTTCATGGTGTATAGTGCTACGGGTTTGACAAATGCGGGGTCCTATGGCCACGCCATGGACTCATACACAACAGTTCCATCACCTCAGTGTCCCCTTATAGGCTCTTTGTATTCAAGTCCTTCTTTCTGCCCCAATGCCTGGCAGCCACTGGTGTATTTCCACCCCTGTAGCTTTGCCTTTTCCAGGATATCATACAGTGGAATCATATGGTATGTGGCCTTTTGGGTCTGACGGCTTTCACCGAGCAAAATCCATTTACGAATCCCCCACTTTGTTGTGTATTGCATTTGTTCTTTCTCATTGCTGAGCTGTATCCATTGCACAGCTGTACTCTGGTATGTTTATCCAGTGCATGTTTTTCCATTCACGAGTTGAAACACATCTTGGTTGTTCCCTGGTTTTGGAGATTATGAATAAAGCTGATATAAACAGTTGCATATAAATTTTTGTGTGGGCTCCTGGGAGGAACATTTGCATAGAGGGAGGCTCCATGGTGAGTGGTACCCTCAGGAGTTCTGAGAAGTGGTTGTTGGCTGTACTCATTTAGACAAATAGCTTTTCATTCATCAGATGACTTACCACTAAAAAATAAATGCTACGGGTCCATACAAACTGAAAAAAAACTTTATCACCTTGGTGATATATTTGCAATGTTACCAGATGATATTTAAATAAAAAGATGATAATAAAGTTTTGCATTAGCACTCACATAATATTAAGAGTATCAATAATTTATATCTTTATTCTCTTAAAAGATATTTGAATGGGATTATCAACAATTTCAGCTTGTTGTATTTACAAGGATCATATATTTTTGAGAGTTTTAATATTTTATTAAAATTATTACCGTTCAATTTATACATTGGAATCTATTGTTTATATTGGGGTATTTTATACATTTGGCAAAACCATCTTTTAAATAATCATTGTCAAAAATTTTACACATTATTTTTAGAATATAGCTCAATAAAATCTAAGTTTGCTGACAAGACCCAATATTTTTCTGAGTAGCACCACTATTTATAATTCCAGATCCAGCAGTTAAACTTGATTACAATTTTTCATATTTCCATTTCAGTACTCTTTTTTCTTCTAATAATAAAACAATTATTTTTAATGAGCAATTTATACTGGTTTTATTCAAGTGGTGCAATTTTGAAAGATTTGGAAAATATTATTTATGATACTGTTTTTCACTAACTGAAATTTATCCAAAACTCTCATTAATTTTGCTAAGGCTAAATATTTCCTCTATTTTGCAATTAATTGTGGATTAGGTAAATAATATACAATTAAATGTACAAGACGCTCTCTGGAGGATGTCCCCCTCACCCCTCTCTCCCACCATGGGCTAGATCATTGGATTATTAACAATAAGCATGTGATAGTGGAAAATCTAGTGATGAGAACATTAGGAGACAAAACTTACAAATTAATTGGTTTGACCGGTGCCAAGAAAGATCTTGTTTGAAATCTGTCCCAGAGTCCACCAACCATCTAAAATCATCAAAATGAATGACAGATATTTAATGAACAAGTTACTGTAATTTCTAGTATATAAGCGCCAATTATTGTAATTTCTAGTATATAAGCTCCCGCACTCTTAACAGTGCTCTCAGCATCAGAGGCAAGCCTCAGGCTGGCCATGAAAAGCACTCCCCAAACACATACAGTGACTCTGGGGTTCGCTCTGGACCTCCCCTGGCCTCTGCTCTGCTCTCAGACCCTGGATCTCAGTTTGCTATCTCATAGTTGGAATCTGCCTCACTACCCACCTCCTCCAGAAAGCAGCCCTCGTGAAAGGTCTCATTTTGGTTTTCGTCCCAGAGGCTGTGGTCAGTTGGATCCACGTCCGCCCACCCTTTGCAGCCCCAGGCTAGTCCCCCCTCCAGCCCAGCCCACGTCCAGAGCTTTGAGCCTCACCTTGCCTGGAAGGACTCCGGATACTCGTATCTTTTCACACCAAAGAATATTTAATAAAATGACTAATTTTTGCGAGATATAATACTTTCAGGTAGTTGAGAGATCTTAAAAAAATAGTTATAAGAATCCAGGCATTTTTTTTATCCTTTAATTGATTTTAATTTCTATGTGAAAATCCCATAATGAGACTTTATATTAAAACTGAACTGTTTTTCCTCTTATTACCACTTTTCTCTGTAAAAGCTAAAGAAGTTTTCAAGACAATGTTGGCTTCTTAAGCTGTGATTCATGAACCTCTATGGATCCATGCTTGTAACTGTGTTTCAATGTAATTGATTTCCTTCTCAGTCCTATGGATTTTATAAATTAAAGGAAACCTCACTATGACTAGCAGTCCCAGAGCTTGTCAGATTTCTAAGAAATGAGACGTGGCAGAAAAGGATGAGGGCATCGGTAGGAGTAGCATTGCAAGCACAGGCAGTGAGTGCGGAGGATCAAAGAGACTCCTAGGATAAGAGCTGAAGGATTCTTGCGACTTAGCCTGGAAAAAGCAGTGAGGAGGGCAGTGCAACAGTATTTGCAAAAGACCCGGCCTGAGGACCTCGGACAAGCCCAGCACACACTGTGCTGGGATGCAGTGGGGTGGGGGCTGTGCAGGGGTGTGTGGAAGAGCAGCAGGAAGGCACAGGGCGGGGCAGGGATGGAAAATTGGGGATGCGACCAGTCGGGGGTGTAGGTTCTGCTTTATAAAAAATGCTGGGTTTCATCAACAGAGGAACATGGAGAGGTGCACACTTTAGGAAAAGCACCCTGGGTTGCGTGGACACGGTAATCCAGGTGACAAATTCCTGATGTTTAGAAATGAAAAGATTGGGCCTCTCCATGGACAACTAGGAATGCTTCGTCTACTACATAGGAAGAGCTCTGCGATTCGTGGTTTCTCCCACTCTGTCTCCAAAAGCACAGAGGTTAAGTTCTAGATTCAATTTCAAAACCTGTTCCAGTGCAGGTTCTGTGGTGAGACAGTAATCAGTTATCTGTGTCTTCTTCATTATTTACTCCTTCGTTTGCAATTTTTAAAAATAAACAGTCAGTGCAAATGATCTTTGAGAAAGAGGTAGTCTTAAATAATTTTTTTAAATTTTAATATGGATAATATTAAAGTATTTGAGGTCACTGATGACTTTTATGATTATAGTATTTTCAATTCTGTAAATGTACATTCTTTCCATAATTCTTAACCACAAAATAAGTATTATTGTGACTTAAAGTTTTAAAGTTCAGTAATAAACATGTTGTTTTCCGGGGTATTCTCTGACCTGAGTTATTGTCGGGACCCTTTCATATCTTTTCAGCGTAAAACACTGTGAGATGAGGTCGGCAGCTTTTTCCATGGTGGTTTCTTCTGGATAGGGTTTTGGCGGTAGCATCTTGTCCCAAGGAACATGTTCGTAAGCTCTATGAAATTATTAAATGATGACATTTTATGAAAAATACATTTTCAATTGGTGCAGTTCACAACAATATCATTCATTGTGGTAGGCAGAATTCTGAGATGTCCCCCGAGATTCCTGCCCCCGGTGTACGCGCCATAGATAATGCCCTCCCCTCAGGTGTGGCCAGAGCAAGTGGATGGGATGGGCTATCACTCCCGTGATATTTTGTATGGCAACTTTATATGGCAAAAGGGATTGTCTGGCTAGGTCTTATTTTTTGGGAAACACGGTATGTGTTGTATTGTGTGTTCAGCACCTAAAGTCAATTGAGGATAAAGGAGATCAAATATATGACCTATTTATTTTAGCAATCAACATGAGTAACTAAATACCTGCACCTGATGTTCTCTGAATTTCCCATAGGATCCAGGATAATGTAAATACAAAGGGGATGTATTATTAAAGATAAAATAAACATATTTCAAAATCAAAATTCCATTGGGAAAAATGCTTACTTTTGTGTAGAGGATTTATAAAATGAGTCCTTTGCATTATATTTCTTGTTTGGTTGTAAAAGTGGTTGTCCGTCATCCTAGGAGGCATAAATAATATTATGATTATCCTAAAAACCATAAACACATTCACTTTAACTGTGAATTTTATGGTGTGTGAAGCTGTTTAAAAATACTCTTTTCATATCTGTGAATCTTTTGGGACGTCTTCAAGTAATTTAAATATCTAGGGTTTAGAAACTATAAAATGCACATAGGAAAATGATTAATAATATAAACCTTAAATTCAGAAAGGTATCTAAGTTTAAATTTTGGTTTCATATCTATGTGGTCAAAAGTCAGTAACTTAACATCACTGGACTTCAGTTTTCTCAAATAAAATGGGGATAATGGTACTATCTTGTTCAGACCAGGGACTGAAACAGGATTTTTGTCAACTAATATATTGTGGGGTTGTTCTGGGTGAAGAGCAGGAAAGGATAAGGAATAGATGCTGGTAAGAATGTGGTCTCAGTTGGAGACTGGCTTTGGTTCTCTCAAGTCAGTCAGTGGGTCATCGACCAATGTCCAGGGGACAGTATGGGAGGGTGCAGTCCTCAGGGCTGGTGGCTGTCAGCCATATCGGCCATCACTCACTGCTAATGGAGGGGGTGCACTTGCCAGTAACGGGGGTCTGGGTTGGGCGCCACCAGCATCTACTACTCGGTCATCCCCCAGAGTATAGTTGTAGGGATGACAAGATAATGATGATGACGGTGAAGTCTGCACCGTGCCTGACACATAAGACATATTTTATACATGGCAGCTATTTGTACAAGGCTCAAACTATCAAATACACAATGACATAAATTAATTACAAACATTGCATTACACCACCCAGTTATGAAAACCTTACTGTACACGTTGCTTCCTCATCAAATGTGTGTGTGTGATTTATCAAGGATCCTTTATGGGGAGGCTGTACAGGAGTAACTTTCACCGGGCTTGTCCAACCTAAACACAAAATGTAGGTGCTTTCAGTTAGAGATGCAATAAACAGTTCTTCTTCCAAAAGAAAAAGTTCCTATTAGAAAGCTAAAATGTGTGGTATCCATTGTCCAAGTGTAACAATTTTTCTCATCTGTGAGAACAGAACAGCTCTGGGATTTACATGTCATGATTATCAGAATAGGGTAGAATTAGTTGTTATTTATTACCCATTAGAGGAAGAGACCTGTTGGCTATGATGGATCTGTGTTTGTGTGTATAGACATGCTGGGGACGGTGGGGCCCAAAGGAGTCTGGTTACTATGTAGATAATTTATCTAATGATGAATTAGAAGAACTAGGAGACTATCAAATACAAAAGCTACCTTCAACAAATATTTACTGCGCCATAAATGGAAGGAGGAGAACATATAAAGATGAAAAATGGGGTTGCTGTTTTTGAGGTGTTCGTGAACAAACAGGCAAGGCAGACATATAAGTAGAGAATTTCAATATAATGCAGTGACTGTAATAAGAGTTGAGCTCGGAGTGCTGTGGGGGTGCAGAGGAGGACAATCTAGCTCAGCGAGACTGTGGGAAATTAGGAACATCTTCCCAAATAGAACACCGGATCTAATCTTGACAATTGAGTAGGACTCGGTAACAAAGTGGAAGGAGAGGAAGGACAGTCATTCCAGGTGGGGAAACAGCGCAACCAGCCCAGTCAGAGCATCACAACTTTTATAAGAAATTACAAAAGTTGGGTATAGCTGCATCATAAAATGGCCACCAGGAAATGGTGGAAAATGAACAAGAGCGGTAAGCTGGAGGCAGGAATCTATCTGGACTTAACCTCCAGATAGATGCCCTTGCAAAGCTTTATCAGAGTTGTATAACTTTGGCAAATTACTCTGGTTTGGAGAGGGAACTTGTGTAGGTGAAGATAACGGTCATACCTCTGGTAGTTTCCGTAAGAGATACTTTCTCCCACCCCATGAGGGCTTCTAATTTGGTTTTCTACTTCTTAGCTTTGCCCCATGAATTGGCAAAATTCAGGAGTTAGGTGGACAGTGCAGAGATATGGAGGCACGGGTGAGATGGATTGTGGGAGGGGTTTGGGATCACAGAAGCACCATGGTCACTGTGGATACCAATCTGGTGGAGCTCCATAACAGACTCCAGCAGATCTCAGGGCTTCTGATTCAGGTGCCAGTGTGACCTCGCGGAATACTTGACTCCTCAGAGCCTCCTTTTCCTCCCTCTAACGATTGTTGTCAGAGTTGTGAAAACAACAATTAAAGTATTTGAAGAACTTGGTAAAGTTTCTGACATATAGCTTAAGTGCCTGACATGTTTATTAGACATTTGTTATCAATTAGTAGTTGTAACATTATTAGTATCTGTACTGGCAATGTAGCAATATCATTTTCATTACATTGATGGTGATTCAGTCAATATTTGATCAAGAAATTCATGACAGGATCTGCAAAGGGGACTGGTAAGGGAGGGATGGGGAAGTAGAGAAGCCTCTGTGGATTTAGAAGAGGAAGTCAGAGAGATTAGGGAGTGAGAAGGCCTCTGCACACTATTGGTAACTTTGAAGATAAGGAGGCTATGTGAGAAGAAGCCTGGGTCATCCCAGTCGAGTCTCCATGGCTGTCATAGACAAGGAAATTGGCACCTCAGATTCAAGGAACTGGATTCTGCACAACCTGAATGAGCCCGGAAGTAGATTTTTTTGCAGACCCTCCAGATAAGAGCCAAACGCACACCTTGATTTTGGCATTGTTAGATCCTGAATAAAAAACACAATTGAGCCTGCCCAGACTTCTGACCCACAAAACTGTGAGCTAATAAATGGGTTATGTTTTAAGCTGCTAAGTTTGTGGCATTTTGTTATAGCAGCAAGAAAAAATCAATTCAGAGGCAGAGGTGAGAGGTCAAGGAAAAGTGAGGGAGCGAGTGCTGAAGCCCGTGCTCATCTTGGTTTTTAGAATAATTCTGTATGTGACACAACTGGACACAGGAAACCCTCCAGAAGAGTATCATGCAATAGCAGCAGCATAGCACTTTGTGGTATCCATCTGATTTGAAAACATTCTAGCAGCTGCTTTGAAAAAAAGAGGAATGTATGAAAACAACAAAACTTAAATTTTGATTTTAAGCCAGAGTAAAAGAAAGGAAACAACACAATGAATTACAGCTATACAACTCAGGGTCACAACATTTACACCTAACTATGATGATGGCCTTGCCTTTACTTTGTTTGAGTATCTACTGCTGCAAAACAAGCAACACCCAAACCTCGTATCTTAAACAACGATTTATCATCTCCCAGGACTCAATATCTAGCTGGGGTGTTCCATGTCATGTGGCATAGCTAGATAGGAGAAAAGGTCCAAAATGACCTCACTCACATGGCTGCCCAGTTAGGGTTGACTATTAGCTAGGAGTTCAGCTGGGCCTACTAACCAGTACGTGTGTGTGTTGTTGTTGTTTTTTTTTCCTTATGGGCTGAGGTTGGGTCTTTCACGAACAGTGACTGAGATTGCAGAGGAAGAATCCCAAGGGAACTGATCCCAATGTGCCATTCCTTACTAAGCCTCCACTTGCTTCATGCTTGCTAATATCTTACTGGCCATACGTCCAAGCCAGAATCAATACGAGAAGGAAACAGATCTCTTATCTTGGTAGGAGGAGTGGCAGGCACACTCAGAGAAGGGATGAATTGCAGAGGGCCACTTTTGGGACCAGCTATTAAATAATTCTTCTTCATAACTCACAATCTTACTTCATCATTTCCATGCCACCGAACAAATATCAAGTCTTTTGTCAAGGAAAACACTGTAGTATAATATTTCCTTACTTATTAGAGATTTAACATGCTTAAAATTTGATCCCATTTTTACTGTGAGTGGATTTTTGTATGTAACCATGAAATTGTATGAGTTTTCAAGGGTCTGCCATGAACATCATTTTCCCAAAGGCCCTATTTTTATTATTAAAAAAATGTCCATAATATGGGGCTTTTTAAAGAAAGAAAAAGCCATGTTATAGAAGAAATATTCAAAGACTAGTCATTCTGTAGATCATGTTTTCTTATTCATGTGTTTTCTGTCCTCTAGTGGTTAGAGATAGGTTTTCTTAAACAGAAGAAATATTCAAAGACTAGTCATTCTGTAGATCATGTTTTCTTATTCATGTGTTTTCTGTCCTCTAGTGGTTAGAGATAGGTTTTCTTAAACATTTATAATACCCTTTGTTAGTGGTTTCCTGAGTTTTCTTCCTCAATATGGCTATAGGTAGGTCAATTTTATTTGATATTTTAAAAAAACAACTGTAGGTTTAGTTGATTTTTTTCTGTTCTCTGTTTTATTTTATTTACAATCATCAAACATCAGAACTTCAAAATATACGATGGAAATACTGACAAAACTGAAGAGAGAATAACCAGATTTATAATTACAGTAGGAGACTTCAATACTTTATTTAAAATAATGGAATAAACAACCTGACAAAGATTGATATGAAAATAGAGGACTCCAACAACAGCAATTTGACCTGAAGGATATATACAGACCACTACACCCAACAGAATACCCAAGTAAAATACACATTTTTTTCCTCCAATGCACATGGAACAATCCCGAGAATAGGTTATATTATAGGGCACAAAACAACTTAGTAAATTTTAAAGGACCGAAATAACACGTACTCTGATCACATGGAATGAAACTAGAAATAGATAAAATGGAAATAAAACTAGACATCAGCATATGAAAATTAAACACTACACCCCTAAATAACCAATTGAATATTTAAATGTTATAAAGCCCATGCTACTTTATTTACCTCCAAGTCTTGCTCTGATCGAAATGTCTGGTATTGCCCTGGAATTCCATTTCCTGTTTTGGTTTAGTTCTTCTAATAGTTTTTTTTGCCTTTTTAGTGTCGTTTGAAATCCTGTGTCTGGCCTAGGAACTCGATGTTGAGGTTTCACATCACTATAATCCACCAGGCTTGGTATTGTTCTGCCAATGCCAGGCTTTAAATCAGCATCACCACCGGGACTCAAAAACCCTGAACAGGGATCACCTAAGGGTACATCATCACGAAGTGGAAACAATGGATATTCTGGCCCATAGGGTGGGGGATAAGGGTAGTGTAAATGATAGTCTGGCATGACCAAAGGGGGGTGAGGGTGAAATTTAAGAAAAGTAGGGTTGCATTTCTTTTCAATTCTGCCATAGTCATGTCTGTCCTCAACTCCTTTCACAAAAGGCATGTTCATTTTTCTTAAGAGATAACAGTAGTGTGGATAATCTATATTCTCAACAGCCTTTCTTCTTGAAAGAATGGACCGTTCAGAGATACTTATCTTTCCAGGTGACTCCATATCCATAGCCTTTCTCTTTAGAATTGGATGACTGTTTCTGCTGACTCTTTTCTCTTGAACTACAAAACTCTTATGTCCAATAGTTGAGAATTGGTTAATTAAGCATAAGGTTATTAATATGGCCCTGTAAATGTCAACAGTGTTTTGTTTTTTTTCCCCAAGTATTTTTTCTCCACCAAAAGAAGTATAAGGCAGTAACAGACCAGGACAAAAAAGAAAAAAAAAAACAAAAACAGAACAAAACAGAGTCCTTGTTGCTTAGCAACAGCTAGAACTGTAGCACTTTGGGTCACTCATTTCTTCCTATTAAAGGAGACAATACACATTCTTATTATTAGGCATTTTTGACTTCAGTTGCTGAAAACTTCATTCTGCTATGTATTTGCACCAACTGGATAAGATTTAGTTCTGTTGTAGCTCGGTTCCAGTTAAATAAATCCTTCCAGCCGCAGAAAAGCAGCGACATGATTCTTTTTAAACATGTTCTGGCTACATAAAGGTCCTCATGGGCTGATGGGTGGTTTTACATATTTTTCTGAAGCGAGGTGATAAAAGACTATCTTCCAGGCTGAGTGTTGCATGAAAATCAATTTTATCTAGGGCTGTTTCCTCTGTTCTTTCCACTAAGCTTCTCACTGGGGCTAAAGACCTTACTTTCAACCTCACGTGGTGTGCATTGCACTTATTCCCCAATTAAGTTGCAGACACCCATCAAGTTCCAGCAGCTGCCATCAGGAGATCCAAGCAATCCTGTGAGGGCTGCCCGTGCATTAACTCAGTCCTCACTACCTGTTGTTCGGGCTGGGCCCCCAAAGCTGAGTTCCCGTGGCCCAGGAAGGCGCGCACGCAGAGTGAAGGTCGGGCTGCAGGCCCGCGATTGTTTTCCCAGCTCACAGGTGACAATCTTCCACGGGTCACCTGTGCTCTCCGGGATTCCCTGGCGGGCGACACTGCCCTTCGTGGGCGGCCTCACCTGCACGTGGCGGGGCCGCCGCTCCGACCACACCTGGCGGAAGTGGCGGCGCCTCCTTCCGGCCGTCCTTCCGGGTCGGCCGCCCGCCAACTTCCGGCGGGCAGGTGGGCGCGCGTTGCCTAACGACCTTGTGAGCCTACGCTCGGCGGGTGGCGGCGGCGTGTGGATGGAGGCGTCGACCCCAGGCCGGGCGCGGCGGGGCCGGGCCGCGGGCGCCGCGCTCTCCCGGGCCGCGGTCGTCCTCCTGCTTTCCGCCTTCGTGGGGCCGGCGTCCCCGTCAGGTGAGGCGTCGGCGCCGGCACTGCCGCCGCGGGCTGCGCTTGGTTCGGCTCCGTAGATTGGCTGTTTCTGTGTCACGTGCACCTGCTGCGCCGAGATGCGCTTACGCACTGATACTGGCGGCGGAGGTTCCTTGTACAGGAAACCGTACGGAGGAACCTGCGTTCACACAGGGAAGCAAATGGCTGGGGAGATTAATGACGTGTTGACAGCAGAGGTCATTCAAGCACCCACAGGTCACGTTTCAAGTTCAGTTGGCTGCTGGTAAACTCCCCGATCGGCCATGAGTCACTTGCCAGCTGTACGTGATGTGTTGTCCTCACGATGACGGTGTATTTCAAAAGGAGCAGGCGTCCGGTGCTTTGTCATCATCCGTGATCCTGGAGCTCCATCTGTTGGTTTTACCTCTAAATACAGGGAAGACTGCGATTCTCAAGTTTTGACATTTTGCTGCCGCCATTTGTTTCCTCCTTTGCATCCAGAGAACCAAGATACTTGTCCATCCTGTTTTCAAAATATATTTAAGATGCTGATGCACAAACACGGACGTGACAGTTTAATTGAATTGATATCATTTAACTAGAAAGGTTTTGGCTGCCCTGTTTTGTGTTCAGATGTTAGGCTTTAAAAAAAAATAAAGTTTCTCCAAGAACTGAATAATATAAAGCCAAAAGAGATGTGTTTAATATGGTCAAATAAGGGAAAATTTGAAAAGAAGTCCTCCAAGAATGTAACCGTAGAAGGGCTGTGGAGGTGGGCATAGGATGAGAGGAGGGAGGAAATAGAGTGAAGATTACACGATACACCAAAGTCAGGAGTGTAAAGGTCATTATTCTCGGATAAGTAGAGAAGAGCCAGTAACCTTTCATTTCCCTGTGGAGGAAGACACTTCTTGACCGTGGCCCGTGGTTTCATACTAAATACGATAGGGTGTGTGTGCTAACTTTTGATCCAATAACAGGAGCAGACCCGAGGATATAAGAAATACAATAAGCAGGGATTATCTTCACCTGTAAGCTATGAATAGTCAAGACTGATATCTTTTTATACTTTATACAATGTTCCATTTAGTACCAACTCCGTAAGTCTGGAATTTACGGAGGTGAGAGAACGGAAACTCCTGGAATTTAAAGTGACTTTCCTAACACCGCAAGGTGGCAGGTAGGATTTAAACTCTGGTCTCACGTTGAATGCCATACACTTTTCACTTTACTCCCTGTTGAAGGTAATTTAGGTATATGCTTTATTGCTTTTTTTGTACTACTCCTTCCATTTGTTCTGCGCACGCTATTATGTCCATAACATTTGCTCATCCAACAATGAGGGAAGAATATCAGTTATATCATATTTAACAATCATTTAATATTTACTATGTGCAAGAGATAGTACTTAGTACTGATTCTTGGTGTGTTGACATAAATACTGATCCTTCTAGCAATGGAGCTTATAATTGAATAAGGAAAATGGTATGTGCGCCTAAAGAACTATGATAAATGCAGAGTGGGTGTTATAAGAGAGGTGCCGGTGAAGTATTATAGAAGGGCAAGACATGGTAAGGACAAACACAGGGTGTGAAGGAGGAGGGGCTTGTGATCTGAGTCTTGAAGGGTGGTGGGTTTTGACTTTTACAAATGAAGAGAGTATTCTAAGTGGATGCAGAAAAAGCCGGAGGCAAGATACGATAGGGGGAGCATTGGATAGATTCATTTCATTGGCGCATCTGAGGGGAGTAGAGTTGGAACAGGGATGCCAGGTGCTGGTGGAGATTGCTTATGGCTCACTCCTTAAACCAAGATCCAGATTCTATGACACTGGACTATTTGACTATCTTGGAATTTCTCAGGAAGCAGATTGTTGCTCATTTCTTTTCTTTTTATTTTTGATAGCTGGATATTTTATTCGATTACCAAGAGGTTTTCGCCTGACCCAAGATTCGCTGAAAATAGTGGGGTCATCAGATTATCCAGGTATTAATAAATAGATTTTCAGTAATTTTAAGAACATAATTAGCATTTGTTTAAATTTTATCAATCTTGTTCAAAAGGCTGATGTCCCCCAGTTACACTCGCCTCCTAAGGCTCCTTTCCCTCCATGACAGTGGGTTAAGCTTGTTTCCATATAGTTAGACTCATCCAAGTCTAATTCTGTAATTGCTCAAGTATGCAAAAAATAGTTATTTCTAAGTTATTTAGTTAAAGTTGCCTATAATGTTTCTTTGTTATTATGTAATAATTACCATATTATTAAATGTATGCAGTTTGAATATGCTAAAATTTTTTTCACATGACAGCTATATATCATAAAGATTTTGAATTCATAAGATTTTGCAGTAGTCACATGAGACAGCAAGTACAAAGTTTTTTGTATACTTTTTATTGATTCAGGCAAATTCATATGCCTTAAAATTCCTCCTTTAAATCCCCTCCTTTCCAGTTTTAAATGGGACTTATTTTATATATATGTAAAATATTATATATATAACATTATATATTTTATATACATATTTTATATATATAAAGAATATTTTATATATATGTGTGTGTGTGTGTATATATATATATATATATATATATATATATAAAGAATATTTGAAGTAATAATGGAAAAACTTCCCAAAATTGACAAAAACATGAATCTACTCATCGAAAATGCTTAACAAATTCAAACTAGGATAAATTCAGAGATAACACACCTAGACACATCATAATTAACTGTCAAAATCCAAAAAACAGGCAGAATCTTGAAAGTAAGAGTACACACACACACACACACACACACACACAAGGTCAGACAATTAAGTTTGCGAACTTGTTGCAAAAATGTTGCTAACTTTTTTTTGGATATCCGAGGGATTACGCATTATGAATTTGTACCAACTGGACAAACAGTTAACCAAGTTTACTATTTGGAAGTGATGAAAAAGCTGCATGAAAAAAGTTAGATGACCTGAACTTTTTGCCAGCAATTCATGGCTCTTGCATCACAACAATGCACCAGCTCACACGGCACTGTCTGTGAGGGAGTTTTTAGCCAGGAAACAACTGTATTGGAACACCCTCCCTACTCACCAGATCTGGCCCCCAATGACTTCTTTCTTATACCCAAAGATAAAGGAAATATTGAAAGGAAGACATTTCGATGCCATTCAGGACATCAAGGGTAATACGATGACAGTTCTGATGGCCAGTCCAGAAAAAGAGTTCCAAAATTGCTTTGAAGGGTGTACTAAGTGCTGGTTTCAGTGCATAGCTTCCTAAGGGGAGTACTTCGAAGGTGACTGTAGTGATATTCAGCAATGAGGTATTAGCACTTTTTCTAGGTTCAGTTTGGAAACTTAATTGTCTGATCTCGTATACTGGCATGCTTGATGGTTTCCCACAAGTCTATCAGTACTGTTCATTTATCTTTATTCTTTTTTTGTTCTGTTTGTTAAATTGGATATTGCCAAATTTTTCTATCTTCAAATTCGCTGATTCTTTCTTCTGCCTGCTCAGATATGGGATTGATTCTTTATAGTGAATTTTCCAATCCAGTTGTACCTTTTAATTCATATATATTTTTTTGGTTTTTCTTTATCATTCTATCTTCTTATTGATAGTCTCTATTTGGAGAGACATCATTTCATTTTTCCAGGACAAAAACACTTTACATATTCTGACAGAGAAAATTTATAAAAGAAATCTGCACAATTCATTTTATGTGGTTATTATAGCTTTAGATGCCTAACTTAATAATACTAAATGCTAAATAATAACTGATACACTGGAAAAGGACAAAGGGTAGTATAGGGCAATTATACACCATATATATTACCTGTAATATAGATGCAAGTATCCCAAGAAAAGTAGTTGAAAATCGAATCCCACAGTGTTAAAGCGCATGATCAATTAGGATTTTCAGAAAAGCAATCTAGTAATATCAAACATTTCATACAATATTCATGAAAAAAAAGTGATCACATCCATCGATGTAGAAAAAACGTGTTAAAATTCAACAGCAATTTTTGATAAGCAATTTTTGATAAGTTGCTTATACAGGTATTTTCTTAACCTAAGGAAGGATATCTATCTAAAAGCTGCATTCAGTAAACATCATGCTGTATGGTGAAACATTACAACCTCCTTAACGTTAAGAAGAATTTTGATTCTCAAAAACAATTTTTATTTTACTAGATCACAAAAATCTTTGTATGTGGTGAAGCAGTGAAGAGTTGGCATCCAGTTACTGAGGAGTTGTTGGAACCTTTTCTAAAAGCTTACTTATGAGTAAATTCAGAACAATTGAATCTTTACTGTGTTCCTTTTGTATCTCCTCAAGAATATGATTTTTGCTTGCTTAATGATAAGGATTCTTTAAATTTTAAAGCAAAGTGGGGAAATGCTTAATAATTAAAATCAATCAAAGTACATATTTGTTGACTTTTTAATCACATTATAATTTTTTTAATTCAATACATTGTGTTACATCATTGAGAATAATGTACTATTCCTTTAAACAAATTTACCTTAGTTCCTTTCAGGTGTGTGTCTTTACAAATAGATAAAGTACAGATATAGAATTATCTTAATACTTTGTATTTAAAATAATATTCTGAGAATAAAATAAATTAGTACATGTGAACTCTGAATAAAAAAGATCAATGTATTATGTTTAGACTGACACACACACACACACACACAAACACAAAATACATGTATATATTTTTGAATATTAGTTACATAGAGTAAAATGAAATTTAGTTCTTATCACGCAATAGCAATCGTCCAAAGAAAACTTATGAAAACATGTAATCCAAACTGCAACAGCGTAAGGCACTGTAGAGCATGTAAGCACATGAAGTATTACTGGAACCTTTTAACATTGTATTTCCAGTGAAAGTATATGTTCTGCTCCATCAAAAGAGTCCGCATGTGTTATGTGTAACCCAGCGGCTGCGAAATTCAGAACTGATAGACCCGTCATTCCAATGGTATGGGCCAAAAGGAAAAATCATTTCAGGTAGGTTTTTGTTTCAGTTATCATAATTAAATTGATATATCTGAAGTACACTAAGAACAAAAGGAATATTTGTATTTCGTCTCATTTATCCACTTTCTCACTTCTTTGATTTCCTTTTGGAGTTATATCTAACAGTGTAGATGGTGTGACCATCTCTCACAGATTTAATTTGAAATAGAGACATAACTGAACTGTTTGGAGAGTTCTTTAAAGACGTATATTCAAAACGGGGTTACTTTTTTTTAAGTTCAGAAAATCATTTTGGTTACCTCAGTCAGACTTTTGTTAGAAAAGTATATATAAAGAAGCAAATGTGATGCTGGCTTTTGTTAAAAATACAAATAGCACTTTGAGCTATAGATTTATAAATATGGTTTTGTTTTATGCATCCTCACACAGGGATAATTTGAGACTTTATGAGTAGTTACAATTTTATATTTTTTGATGTTCTATTTCTTTCTGACCAAACTCCTGACAATATAGATTGTATTTGAATTTATCTTAAATATTACTACCAATTTTTTTAAAACAATGACTAACCTTACCATTAAATATTTTAGTATCAAAAACATTCTTTTAAATATACTGCATGGTTTAACAGTGGCTGTGTGTTAGTATATGACTGATTCTGTGCTTTAAAAAGAGGGACTTAGTGCTCCGATATTCATCCAGAGGAGACCTGGGCTGGAGGTACATCTGAATGGTAGCCTTACATTTTTCAAATTTGGGGGAAGCAAGATCTTATTCTCATGCAGGTACTTTTTTCCACATAGTGATGATTACTATTGGTATGACTGATTTAATCAACTTTTTCTCCATTCCAATTCTTATTTTGTTATTTTAAAATGCCTATCTTATTTTTACTCTAATTTTTCACTTGCTAAAAGCTGATTTGTTTTTGCAGTGTAGTTCAAAAAATATAGATTAGCTTGCTTAGCTGTTTGGTTTTCAGCCTTGCTAAAAATTCAGATTAATGAATTTTCACATTAAAGGTCTGTTCAATGAAGCATCTAATCAGTTTCGCATACCTTCTGAGGAAGTTTTTCTTTATTGCTCTATTAACCATGTTTTCTTTCTTCCATATTTTCCTTATTGGTATTTTGAGATAGTGCCTGTGGATGAAAGCCTACAGGTTTATTTTGTTACCTTGAATGGAGGAAAGCAATATATTTCTACAAAGACTTGCTAAGGAAACGTTCATGAGAAATATTTATTTTGTAATTTGTTTTCATTTATATTTTATGTAGTTGAATGATCTCAGCTGTACCTTAGTATAATGTCTATGTTGATTCTAAAACAGTTCAAGGTTTAGAGTTACTCTACTCGTAAGTTATGGGGTGGTTCTTCAAAGTTGATTCAGCTCTTAGTGAGTGACTGCTTGGTGGGTACCACTGTCCCTGGATTTGTGGGGAGGCACAAAGGTCAGACAAACCCTCTGTCTGACCACGGTAATGTTGTAGGAAGGCATGAGCAGAGGCCACAGAAATCCTGAAAGGTCGGACAGTGAAGATAATCAAGGAAGTGGCCAGCTGTAAAAGGACCAGTACTGAAAGTATAATCAGATTTTGTTTCATTTGCTCTCTGATGGTAGCACATAATGTACTGCAAACATGCATATTAAATACGTTTTACATTTTATATTGAAACCACAAGTTCCAAAATAGAAGCATTAAAGTATTGATTTGTTCTATTATAATTTTTTACTCCATTGATTTGTAAATTAAAATCTGAAACTTCTTTTTCTCGATGATGCCTAGTCTTGCAGTTTGTGTTGCAAAGTACAGTTTATAATTTAATTTTGAGCCCTTTAACTCAGAGCCGTATTTTATTCACCTTAATAATGGAAAATAGATGTTCTGAAATACAGTTATTTCTAGATAAGGATACAATCATATTAATACAATAGTTTCTATATTTTATATTTATAACAACTATTCTCAGGAAATTCAGTTATTCTGACATCATGATTATATTTTAGTTTTCAATGCAATCACTGTTATTTCAGAAATAACTGAAAACTATGATCTAATTTTAGAGCTTGAAAAACAGAGAACGTTTTTGGACTAAACTACACTGTAGTTATCCTTTTATGAGTACTCCAAAGGTAGTTACCCTAAAATTGAGCCAAAGAAATCATGTAGTTATGTAATCACTTGAACATTTCTTTGAAGAGAAATACTCAGATTATTTAGATGGGTCCTAAAGTGTAGGGGCCAAGTCTTAGATTTGATCTTTCTCCCTCCGCCTCCCTACCCCTTCTCTCTGTGTGTGCCTGCCTCTCTCTCAATGATTTGCATTTTCAAAGCTAATGTATTTATTACAAGAAGACATGTACCTCTCACTCCAACCCTAATGCCATTCTGATGAAGTTACTCTTTTTGGGGTGTGGACTTTCCCACTTTCCCAAATGTTCATGCAAACATATATATAAGCACATACACACCCATATGTTGGGCTTGCTCTGTAACTACACCCTTATTACATTTTTTTTTTAATGTGGAGTGTTTTTATTTTTATTTATTTATTTATGTTATTATTAATTAAAGTTTATTGGGGTGACAATTGTTAGTAAAGTTACATAGGTTTCAGGTGTACAATTCTGTATTACATCATCTATAAATCACATTGTGTGTTCACCAACCAGAGTCAGTTCTCCTTCCATCACCATATATTTGATTATTACACTTTTTAAATGAAATCAAAGATTATATTTTCTCTACCTTAATGTTTTTGTGATGAGGCATCTGATGTATATAAGATGCATAAGATACACGTAAGTCATGAAGTGCAATAAAACAAACATCCCCGAACCAGCTGTACAAGTCAAGATGTACGGTTACCGAGACTGTTGAATCTCTTAAAAACTGGTTTAAAAATCCCATTCTTCTTTTCCAACCCCTGTATCAATTAAACACTATCCTGAACTTTTACAATATTATTTCCTGGCTTTTCTTTATGCATTTTCAAATGCATATACACAAATGTATATGAATACATGTATATGCATACATATACTTTGCAAGAGTATATTTTAGTGTTTTCATTTTATAAAAATAAATACTTCTATAATATTTATATCAGATACAGTTCTAAGCAATTTACACATAGTAATCATTTAATTTTTACACCAGCCCTTTGCAGTCAGTGCAGCCATTTTCTACATTTTATATGTGGGAAACAGTGGCATTGAGAGAATAAGATACTTCCTGAAGTCATGTGCCTTTAATGTCTGGCTTCAGAGTTCACGGATATAATCTGAATGAGATAGGAATAGGATTTTCCCTTCTCACCATTTTGTGAGATTTTGTAGTTTGTGTCTTTTAGTGAATTAGTCCAACTTAGAGTTTTTTCAACTTGAATTTATGTGCATAAAGTAGCTTGTGATATTTTCTTATTATCTGGTTAATATATTCAGGACCTATATGGTGTGTCCTCAATAACTCCTGATATTGGTTGTGTCTTTTCTTTTTCATTTTGGTGACTCTGACTACAGATTTAACTATTTCATCAGTCTTTTTAAAGGACCAACTTCTGGTTTGATTTCTTTTTCTGTAGTAGTTTTTTTCTCTGGTATTTTTCTGTTTTTGGTTTTACTGATTTCTGCTTTTATCTTTCTCATTTCTTTTCCTCTGTTTACTCTGGCATACATTTGCTTATCTTTTTCTTTTGCTGGTTGCCAGTTCTGGATTGGTAGATTTTTTCCACATTCTAATGACGACACTATTATTTTTGCTTGAATAGTTTATAATGAATCCTGCTATAATTTTATCTTTGTCCCACTAGAGGCAATGTGCCATTTCTTTTTCCTGATTAACTTCCAGATTTTCTCTTTGCCTTTCATTTTCAGTGATTCGAATATTATATGCATCTTTTTGTTTGTGTTTTTGTGTTCTGTTTGGTGTTCTCTAAGCTTCTTTGAGCTGTAATTTGTTATTTATCATTAATTTTTGAAAATTCTCAGCCATTATGTTTTCAAATATTACTTCTGCCCCATCCTGTTCCTCCTCTTCTGAGAATTCTGTCACACATATGTCACACTGCTTGATATTGTGCCATAGCTCGAGGATTCTTTCTTCTTGTTTTTTTTTTTTTTTTTTTTTTGGTCATTTGTTTGTTTCACTTTTTTCTCTGTTATTCAGGTTGAGTAGTTTCTTTAACATACATTCAAGTTCATTGACTCTTATCTTAGCTGTGTCAAGTCTTTTTGTAAGCCCATTGAAGGAATACTTAATTTGTGTTACTGTTTTGTTTTTTTAATTTTTGTTTGTTTTGCTTTGTTTTTAATTCTAGCATTTCCCACTAATTATTTCTTACAGTTTCAGTCTCTCTGCTGAAATCACCTATCTGATCGTGCATGTTGTCTACATTTGTTGTTAAATTCTTTAATACATTAACCGTAGTTATTTCAAATTAATTGTGGTACTGCTGATGTCTGTGTCATTTAAGAATCTTGCCCTGAGATTGCTTAGTATTTTGGAAATGTGTCATTTCTCACCATTTTGGTAAGCCTAATTTTTTGTTAAAGTTGGACATCTTGTATAAAACATTAGATTTTGAGATAGGTATTTTCATGTTTAAATATGAACACTTTTAAAAATACTGTTAAGCCTTTAGTATTAGGAGTTTGTGTTTATCTAGTCAGGAATTTTTTGGATTCGATATTGATTGTCCTGTGGTTGCTGAAAACTTCAGATACCCTTAAAAATGTTTAAGGGGTAGGCAGGTTCATGAGAAGTTATAGTTCTTCAATGTCTAATATTTCCTAGGGTGTGGTTTCTCCTTTTCTAAATTTCTCCACAGAGAATCTTTTTCTTGCAGCTCTTCTACCGTGATTCCACTTCCTTTTTACAAGACTCCTACTCATGACGGGTGGTTGGGAGAGAGGGGCGGTCTCTAATGTCCTGATTAAGCTTTAGTCTTTGCAGGTATGGTGTCCCTCGGTCTTGGGGTGCGGCCTTCCCAGGTGCTGCAACCCCTCTTCCAGCTTCAGCGCTGACCTAATGCTTCTTGCTTACTCTTCCTCAAGGATGAGTCCTTTTTTTCTTCCTGTTTCTAAGAAGGTCACCCTGGTACCCACTGCCAACAAACACCAGCCACAGTGAGTAGTTAGGCCCCCACTCCTTTGAATGATTCTATAGGTAAATTTTGATGGTTTTACTTTGCTTAGAAAATAAATTTGGTTGTTTTTACCTCAATCTCATATAATTTAAACAACTAATTACTGTATCTTATTCCTTTATTAGTAAATAGCACCACACAAGTAACATCCACAGGCAGCCTCGTGTTTCAGAACTTTGAGGAGAGCATGACTGGTGTTTACACCTGTTTCCTCGAGTACAAACCTACTGTGGACGAAGGTGCTGCAAACCTGCAACTGAAATATGTTATGTATGGTAAGAAGTGCTCCTGCTT
This sequence comes from Rhinolophus ferrumequinum, assembly GCF_004115265.2. Lineage (NCBI taxonomy): Eukaryota > Metazoa > Chordata > Mammalia > Chiroptera > Rhinolophidae > Rhinolophus > Rhinolophus ferrumequinum. The sequence continues at coordinate 2,093,792 of NC_046303.1, read as the reverse complement.
ATATTCTCACCTTTCTTCATGTTTTCAAATGTTTGGCTACTTTAACAGGTTTTTTTATAAAGGGATTTTGTTAATAGGTTACCCTACAATGGCAAAAGGGACTTTGCAATATAATTAAGTGGAGGATCTTGAGAGGGGGAGATTATCCTGAATTATCAGGGTGGGCCCAGAATAATGGTCCTTATTACAGGATCTTCCAGAAGGAAATCACCTTGATTCTAGCCTTACAAGACTCATTTTGGACTTCCATTCTCCAAAAGTGTAAGATTATAAGTTTTTGTTATTTTTAAGCCACTAAATTTGTGGTAATTTGTGATGGTAGCAAATAATTTGTTTAACAAACTTTTTAATCAGTCACATTTCATTCTTGTTACATAGTTTTCTCCATTTTATTATTTCATGTTTCTAGTTTATAACAAATATACTTTGAAATCACTCAGAAGGGTATATTTACATGAGCTGACAAATGTAACAGTGCCCAGTATGAATGCTGGTTGACAGTACTGAGGATGATAGCTAACCTTTACTGGGCGTTTATTATGTTCCAGGCAATGCTGTATTTTACGTGTAATTGTACTCACAACAAAACACATGTAGCGCATGCTCATGCCAGGCAGGCATTGTTCGAGCTGGTTTGCGTATATTCAGCTCACCTAATCCTCAGGACAAACCGCTACAGTGGGTACTGATATTTCTGGTTTGTGTAGATCAGGAAACCGAGGCACAGGGGAAGTGACTTGCCCCAGGCCACACAACTAGAATGGGGGAGATTCAGATTTAAGTGTGGGGATTCTGGTTGCAACACTGGTATTCTTATCCTTTATGATACCCACCATGCACCACTATGTAGCAATGCCAGCAGGCTGAAACCTTTTGGAAACCTGCCATTTTTGTGCTTAAAACAAATCAGGTACTTTATTCTATCTCATTATAAAAACGTACTTTAATCTTTCTAATGGCTATGTGGTATTGCAGATTTTATTTGAGCATTCCTCATTAGTTTGATCATTTAGTTTGTTTCAGTCATTTAGTTTGTTTCAATTTTTCTCTCCTTAAAACAGTACTGTATGGAACATTTAAGGAAATCCATCTCTCTCTCTCTCTCTCTCTCTCTCTCTCTCTCTCTCTCTCTCTCTCTCTCTCTCTCTCTCTCTCTCTCCCCTATCTGTGTGTGTGTAACACACACACGCGCATGCAAGCCAGCTCTGTATTATTGTATTATGAAATTGTATTGTATTACGAAAGTTAAATTGTGAGTATTTCTGTAGGGTGAATTCTATAAGGTAAACCTTACACAAAGGATTCATAATGTTACTTTGATAGCTTCTGCCAGTTGCCCTACAGAGTGTACCAATTTACATTTCTGCCATAGTATATGAGAACTCCATTTCCTGAAATACTGCATTGTGAATTCTTGCTGATCTAATACGTTAATAATGGTATTTTATGGTGTCAGTGTGCATTTTTTGGTCACGATGGGTTATTTGAATTTTCCTGTTTGCGTGAGCTCCCTGTGTGTGTGTGTCTGAACAACGACTTAGAGATACGTGCATATACAGATATGCAGCTTTGTTGATTTTAATTTTGTGTCAGATATATTGTATTCACTATTTTGTTTTCCTTTAGCTGATTGACCTTTTTATTCTCAGTAAAGGATAATTTAAATTTTCAAAATTTTATGTAATCTACAAATGATATTATTTACTTAGTTTAGTTAGTTAGTTAGTTAGGCTCATCTTTCTTACTGTGCTGAGCAAGGTTCCCAGTGCTGAGCAGGGTAGGTTTTTGAGATTCATGTCTCAATGTGACACTTACTTCACTATTCGTGGTCACTGGTTAATGGGCTTTTTGACACGGTGACACAAATCTTTGTTCATCTTTACAGAACATTTCCTGTTTGTCTCTTGATTACCTTCTTTTCTGCCCTCTCTGCTCTGCCCTCCAGGAACTCCTTCAGTTTGACTTCGGATGTTGGGATCTCTCCTCCAAATTTCTTCCTTTGCTCATAGAAGATTGTATCTAAGTTTCCTCTCTGCTGTGCAAGAACTTCATTACTTGGTCTCCAAACAGTTTGATTTTTAACCTTGTTTTTATTTGCTACTTCAATTAATTTCTTCAATTTCAGTATTCATGTTTGTGTTTTTTTAATTTTTCAGGAACACTTAATATTTATCTATCATTCTTCTTTTTAAAAAGCTTTATAATAGTTATGGGTTATATTTTTATCTTTACCGGTTAGAATTTAGAAAAAAAATATTTAATGCTTCCTACATTAATTGACTTTTAGGTACTTTTCCCTTGCCTTTTCCTGAGTGGATAAGGTACTAAGACCTTTCCGTATGCTGCTTAGAAGAGACTCACTTCAGATGAAAAGACACACACAGAATGAAAGTAAAGGGATGGGAAAAGTTATTTCATGAAAATGGAAACAAACAAAAAAGCTGGGAGAGCAACACTTATACCACACAAGACTTTAAAAAAAAGGCTATAATAAGAGACAAAAAAGGACACAGTTATACCACCAGGGGATTTAACCAAATAAACTCAAACGCTCCTTCGAGTAGCGTTCTTGCTTCTCTTTAACTCCCTGGTTTCCTCGAAGTTGGGGGTGGGATAGTCTGATTTTCATTGACATTTGTGAATAAAAGTGATCAGTCGCTCAGCATTTAGAAGTTGTCTGGTCTATACCTTGTACGCAGAACCTGACAGTAGCTCAGTAGGTGCCCTTAATTTGGGCCTCAGTGAGTAGGTGGGAAAGTGGACCATGGGCGCTCCCGCTTCAGCGTGAGTGGGGGCACTCCTCAGCCTCGACCAGGGACAGGCAGGGGGCTTTTCCTTAGCAAAAGCAGCCACAGGGCACCCTGTCTTCTGTTACTGTTGTGGGTTTCTTAGCGTTTTATATTTCTTGTGTCCTTTTAGTGAAATTTTGAAATGAATAGGACAAAAAATGTTCTCAGTTCCAGATGTTGTGATGCAATTCAATAAACCTTGCAGACTTGTTTGTTGCATACTTTCTTTGTTTGTTGTTAGTGATTATATGACTCTAATTTCTTCAAAGATGGATATTTAAACTTAGAGGAGTTTTGTTCCTGAGTTTGAGGCAGTCCAATGCAGTGGTGAAGAGCCAGGCTCCTCGCTTAGAATCGTAGTTTCGGCAGCATGGTCATTGGGCCTGCGACGTCATCTCTGTATTCTTTACATTTCTCAGGATGGATGTAAAAGTAACAACCATTTCACATGAGGTTAGGGGACTTAAGTAACTTACTGTTTGTAAGGTGCCTATAATTCCATTGGTCACTTAGTGACTGTTAGGTAAGTGTTGGTTATTAATAAATGAATATATGTCTATAATGGATCAATTCATAGGATATATATGAATTGATCCATTTAAGGATTTCTCTTGAATAGTTGCCACATACTAGAATTGCTTAAATAACCACTTTTGTGTTCTTCTGTGTTCATTTCTTTATAGCTTATCGTGAGCCTCGTTTTTATTACCAGTTCACAGCTCGGTACCACGCAGCCCCCTGCAATAGTATCTATAATATTTCTTTTGAGAAGAAACTTCTTCAGATTTTAAGCAAATTGGTTCTTGACCTTTCATGTGAAGTTTCTTTACTGAAGTCTGAATGCCATCATGTTAAAATGCAAAAAGCTGGTTTGCAAAATGAGTTGTTCTTTACATTTTCAGGTAAGTATATCCAGTTCTCTAAAGAAAAGAAATTGAAAACACAAAGCTAATTTTAAAGACATGTGACTTTCCAGCAGCATTTTTTCAATGTAAATGTTATAAATCTGAATGTTTTATGTTCTCTACTTTGCCTTAGTTCTAGTAGCTCCCCGAATAAAATTCTACTGATTCATGTACTTAAGGAAAAGTTTGTGCTCTAAATAACTTAGACCTTGCTGTGATAGCTGATGTAGAAAGGCATTTAATATAAGGAAAGCCTATCATGATCTTTAGCTCTAAAGATTTCACCTGGAAAAGCATCTAATTGTACTAGGATAGATTAATCCTGTGGACCACAGGGACCATTCTAACAGTTTAGGGTGCTTTTCCTAACAATGCAGAATGGAGACCCAGTATTTTCTGAAAAAACAAAGAATTGAGTTTCAATTAGGAAATGGGAGTCCTCCAATTTTGGTCTGCCTTTCCAGCGTTGTTTTTGCCTTTGAAATCAGTTGCAATACTATGTTTTTAGTATCTTTCTTCCCATTTCTGTCAATAAAGGCCATTGGGTTTTGATGGGAATTGTGCTGCATGTGTAGATAGCTGTGAATAGCATTACCACCTTGGCAATAGTAAGTCCTCCAATCCATGAGCACAGGTTTCTTTCCATTTACTGAGAACTTGGTCTTAGTCCATTGTGCTGCTGTGACAAAGTGCCGCAGACTGAGTAGCGTGTAAAGCATGGACGTTGATTTCTCACAGTGCTGCAGGCTGGGATTCTGAGGTCAGGGTGCCACATGTTCTGTGAGGGCTTCTTTAGAGTAGCAGAATTGTAATGACATCCTCACAAAGCAGAAAGGCGCTAGGATTCTGTCTGGAGCGACTCTTGTAAGAGCGCTAATTCCACTCGTGAAGGCTCCCCTCTTGTGACCTAACTACCTCCCAAAGACCCCCCTCCTGGCTCTGTCACATTGGGTGCCAGGATTTCAGCGTATGAACTGGGGAGGGGGGATATAAACATTCAGACCATAACAGACTTTGTTCATTTCTTTCATCAATGTTTTGTACTTTTCAGTGTGTATATCTTGCACCTCTTGCTAAATTTATTATTACATATTTTATTCTCTTGGATCCTATCGTAAGTGCAGTTGTTTTCTTAATTTCTTTCTCACATTGCTCATTGTTGGCATGTATTATGAAAGTTCACTGAATTTGTGTGTATTCGGAATCGTGGCTGAATTAGTTTGTTCTACTAGTGTTATTTAGTCTTGGGATTTTTAGTATTTTCTAGATGGAAGATCATGTCACCTGAGGATAGCAATAGTTTTGCTTACTTCTTTCTCATTTGGTAACTTTTATCTCTTTTTCTTGCTAAATTGCTCTTCATGCACGGTCCAATATACTTTTTAGTAGAAGTGGCAAAATTATAGACATATAGGAATTAATCTTGATCTTGGGAGGAAAGCTTGTCTTTCACTATAGAATATGATATTAACTGTAAGTTTTTCATAAAAGGTTTTCATCAGTTTGAAGCAGTTCCTTTTTACAGTTAACATCTTAAACATATAACTTTATATGAATTAACTAATACCAACTTAGTTTGAACAGTACACCCAAAACTCTGCTCCTGTGAATTTTTCCACTTTCTATTTTTGTCAATAAATCACATTATTATGTATGTATGTACACTAATAGATTTGTAATTATTGTCCTAGACATTTGTTTTTTTAATCATATGGGGGAAAGTTGAGTTCAAACATAGAAAATACAGTACTGGCTTTTATATTTACTTATGTAGTTAACTTTACTGCTATTCTTTATTTCTTTGTATAGCATCAAATTACTGTTTGTTTTCTTTTACTATGTAATGTCCCAAACTTTGTGTTTGGAATGTTTTCTTCTCTTTGTTTTTTAAAAGATTAGTTTGCCATATATAGTGTTCTTGGTTCAAAGTTTCTTCTTTTAATACTTTAAATAGGTTATCTCTGTACCTTCTAATCTCCATGGGTTTTGATTAGAAATCTGTTTTTAATCTTCTTATGGACTCTTAGTATGTGATGAGTTACTTCTTTTTTGCTGCTTTTAAGATTATCGCTTTGTATTTGATTTTTGACAGTTTCATTATATTGTGTTTTAGTATTGAATTTATCCTACGCATTTAGCCTACTTGAATTTCATTGATCTTCGATATGTGGATTCATGTATTTTATCATACTGGTAAATTTTTGGATTCTTTTTTTAAGTATTGTTTCAGTCCTTATTTTTTTCTCTCCTGTGATCCCCATTATTCGTATGTTGATACACCCAATGTGTCCCACCAGTTTCTTAGGTGTTCTTCTTTTTCTTTCTGCTCCTCTGATTGGATAATTCCAGTTAACTTATATTCAAGTTCACTGATTCTTTCTTCCATAATCAAATGTGTTATTGAAACCCTCTAGTGAATTTCTCATTTCAGTTGTTGTCATCGTTAGTTTCTGAATTTCTGTTTGGTTCGTTTTTATAAGTTCTTTCTCTTTATTGATAGTCTCTATTATTTGAGGCATCATTTTCCTCTGTGTTTCTTTGTCCATTATTTTCTTTAGCTTTTTGAGCATAGCTTTTTTCGGGTTGGCTCTGTCCAGGCTGGACTCAGGTGGTGCTGTGTCATGTTGTTGGTCCAGCTTTGCTTGGTTAGCTGTCAGTGTTCCATCCATTTTGATTATAGGAGCATGTCTGAAGTGGCAACAGCCCCCAGTGGGAAGCTCTGCTCGTGGTGATGAGAGAAGCCCAAGAGGGCAACTGGAAACACATTAAGACCAAGACCCCAAATTAGCATACTTTCACTTCTCTGCATTGCCATTGGCAAGTCCTGTGCCCAATCCCAGAGTCACGATCCTTTGCCCACACACCGGCCCGGAGAAAGGTGTGGATGGATAGAGAGTAGAAAATCAGGGCCAACAATTTAATCTGTCATGCTACTCTCCATATTATTCCTCTTCCAGAAATCTTGTAATGGCTTCCTTGTCACTCAGAATATAAACCAAACCAAACCAAAGCTTATCATGGCCTACACGATATGGCCTCATGTGACTTCATCTCCTTTGCTGCCCTTCTAGCATCCCACGCATGCTTCTCACTTTGAGAAGTCACAGTCTCTTATCTCATGGGCAACTCGGTCCTTCTCATTTTTTTTGCTTTAATATCACTAATTACCACTCGATTTAAAATTGTGACCCATCACTATCTTACAATCCCAGTACTAATTTCCCTGCTCTTTCTTTTCTTTTTAACCCTAGTACTTAATCACCTTTTTGTGCAATGTGTTTATGTACTGATTATTGTTTATTGTTATTGTTTCTTTGCCTGCATTAGAATATAATTTCCAAAAAGGCATAGAGTTTGCCAATTTTGATCAGTTACGTATCCTAGACACCTGGAATAACTCGTGGTACATAGTAGACTCCCGATAACTATTTGTTAAATAAATGGGCCCCTGAGTGCTTGCCTGCAGGAATGTGTCCATGATTTCAGTTACTATGGCCACCACCAAGGTCTAGCCTCATTCCCTTTTCAGTATTGTTATTGTGGTTTATCACTTTGTAGTGATTAGGAATCGAGTTAGTCAAATGACACATTTTCTAGTGTATGGGTAGTGTTAAGTAGGATATTGAATGAATACACATATATATGTTACAAAAGTTAAAATTAGTCTGTTGTTGAAATTTTATGAAATCAATAGCCAAACATTCACTGTTAAGAAAGTTGATTAATTCTTAAGTTCATTATAATTGTGAGGTTTTCCTATTGTATATAAAACAAATCTTTGGCTTAGTTCTTTTTAGCTGAAAGGAATGCTTTCACATTAGGAAAATTGCTTAATTTTTTAGTGAAGGAGAAATATTAGACAGATAATCTGTTTTATAGTTCAAAAGCCAATTTAAATATTGTGATATAGTACTTTAGACCTGTAATAAAATATAATATGTTTTATCAGTTTTATCTTTAGACACTGAAAAAGTACCCAAGCCATGTATAGACCATAGCTGTGAACCTTCCAGAAGGCTTTTGAAGGTACGTTATGTGAGGCTGGAAATAAGGAAAAAAATGAACATGTCAGTATATAAGGTGTAGGTAAGCACTTTAGCTGTTTATAAAACACATCCCCCACGTCCCTGACACACATTTAGGGGATTTAGTAATAAAAATAAAACTTCATAAAATAGTAAATGATGAGATATTAACAGAGCTAATTTTTTTTTGAAAATTAGCATTTTGTAACTGATTGTATTACGAAAGATGATTTTCCCATTTATTTGGCCTTACTTGCTATTTCAAATTAATTTATAATTTTTAAGTAGAATTCTCTCCATGTTACTGTTATCTATCCTAAACAAAAAATTTGATCTATAATGTTTATTGACTATTTTTATATTGTTCTACACCCAGCATCCTGTATCTATGCTTAGTATGAAAATTATGCTATAATCTCAGCAGCAACTTAATTTAGTTCTCTTTTATATTATATTTAACATATTGTTCTTGCTCAATGAACAATATGTAAATTCGTGGCAATATTTTCCTACCTTTTATTACTCTAAATGACCATAAACACTTTATAAAAATAATATTTTAAAATATTTGGAATATAAAATTATTTATTTTGTGATTATTAAAAAAATCCTATTAAAGGTGTATGTATTATATGTTCAGGTCAATACCCAGTGCTTTTGCCCTGAAATTGACAGGGTGATGATGTCTTATTTATACTCCCAAAGCCTCCTGAAATACAGCTTAAATCATCAATCTATATGTTACTAAATATTTCCATTAAACATTTTTCCTTAGGGGTATTCTCATCCCTGAGATCGACATTTTTCTTTGCCTTTGAATTATAGGACGTATGTCCTGGGGCACCAGCAACAGAGAGCAATCAATCTGACTTTTCTAATCACTTATATGTTATGGGGTTTGGGGTGGAGAGAGGATCGAAAAGACCACACCCAAAATATCAGTTCCATTGGGTTCATTTTTGTCGAAGTTTATGGGCAAAAGAGTGTATGTTGGAGATGATGGCGGAGGAAGGGAGACTTTTTGGTGACAGCAGTAGCTACTAACATGACAATGCCAGCTGAGGCTTGAGGGAAGTATTAATCCAGTTTCTGAGGCGGGGACTTCATGTTCTCCATATGCCGATTGATCTGAATAGTCATCAACACACGTGACATTAAGTCATCATGTGCTTTCTCATGAGAGTCATTAAAAGAGCACCTGAGTTTGTCTACATTTGGGCCAGGATTGAAAGATTAGCATGGCTTTGATTGGTCCAAGTTTTCAGGCTGGGATGCCCTAACAGATGCCATTTGTTTTCCAACAAATACCAGATTTTTTATCTAGTCCCCAAGTGGTATTGGGGAGCAGAAGGATCACTGCTTCCCAGGACTGAGTGGCCTTAGTCCTTGAATTTCCCCACGTTAGAGAGACAATGGAAGAAGTGACATTGGAGTCACTTAAGGCCCATCGAGGTGTGAACTCATTCATGGCCATCAAAATCATGCAAGAGAGTAGTTAAACATTTTTAAAGGGGTGAAACCAAAGATTCTGTCTGGACCGTTAATATTTTCAGAACAGACAAGTGTTGTGTTAAACTGGAAGGGAAAGGAAGAATGTTTTCCAAACAGTTCTGTTCAGGCAATAAAAATTAGGTTATGTTAGAAATATAATCAGTAAATGAAGCAAAGGTAGTCAAAGGGAAGAGCAGGTATGAGGCCGCGGGTGGGGTGGTGGACTGGCCTGCTCCCGGGTCAGGGGAGAGCCGTCCACGTCAGGTGACTCGAGCTTCAATCCCCGAGAGAGATTCTAGTGGTGCTTTTAGGTTGCTTAGAGATTTTGGGCTGCAGATCTCCAGTGGGCTGAGATGTCCACTCAGATGTGGGTGTCCTTTTTAAATGAGAAACATGAATCCAGCTGTCAGTACCCTGGAGATGACTAGCGCAGGGTTTGTTCTACCACCTGACTCGGCCTTCGCATCAGGGCTGAGGGGCGTCTTCATGGGAGGGTCTTCTGGGAGACAGACTGTCCAGGTGGGAGATCATGCCTTTGCAGACCTTCATCTCCTGGGGACCTGCCCTGGAAAGGCTGCTCTTCGAGCTGTGAGTTAGTCTGAAGGGCCTTTCAGTTCTTTACAGTGACTCAGAAAGTCTCCTTTCAGTTGTTCAGGCTCAACTCGCTGACCTCATTCTTTTTGGGTCCAGTTAACAATCTTTTACATCCAATCTCTGCCTTTTAATTGGAATAGTTACACCAATTACATTTCATTTAATTATCAATATGTTTGGATTTAAATCCACCATCTTTCCATGTTTTTTTCTATTTGTCCCATCTATTCTTTATAAACTTTTCCCTTTTATTCTGCTTTCTTTTTATTGTGCCTTAAAAAAAATGATTCTATTTTATAGTTCTCCTTGTTCGTTGCTTTATTATTTTCAAATCACACCACTGCTTTATGTGGATTTACTTTTATTATTCCTTACACATTATTTACCCTGATTTTCTATTCTTCAGGTTTTGCTCCTTCCCTTCCTTTTCTGTATTGATTGAACACTTTCTTAACTGATACTTTTTCCTGTTATTTGGGTGTTAATGGATTTTTTTAATACTCTTTTTGTGGGTCTGCTTCAAATTTTATCAAATATTCTTGATAGAAGAACCACCAGTTATTAGGCTATTGTGCCTTCCACAGACGCTCACTGGCTTCAGAGGCCTTTGGCTCTGAGGACCTTTTTTCATCTTTCATGGTTTTGTTTCCCATTATTTTACTTCATTTTTTAAAATGTTTCTACTTGTTATTATGATTTTTTCAGAATGTCTGTTTACATTTCCCGGCAGTTGTATCCATTTCTTTGTTGACCTTTCCTGCTTGCATCTCAGTCCTTCCTTCTCATGTCATTTTTCTTCTTCCAGAATTTATCGTCCCGCTGAAATCGGAAGATTCATTGCTCTCATGAGGTCTTATATTTTTTGGCCAGAATGCCTTTGAAAATTACCTTTTGCCCCTTTTGCTTCTCTGGAACTTTGTTTAGATTATCTCATTGATTCTTCGTATTTTTTATACTGTCTTACTTTTCTTCTTTTTTGTGTTCTACGTTCTGAATAATTTCTTTAGATATTTATTGTGTTTTATTATTCTGGCTCCATCTGGGACTAACCTGATGTTCAATCTGTCCATTGAATTTTTAATTTCACTCCATTTTTCACTCCCTTTATTATGTGTTGTTTAAATGCATTATTTTTCAAATATCCTTTCTCTGTATGGAATACATTTTTTCTCAGGTTTTCATACCACTTTATGTTTATGTGTTTTAAGGATACTTTGTGTCAGTTTTGTATTTTAAGCAATGAAAATTCCATTACCTGAATTTCTTGATGGTCTAATTTGGCAGTTTGGTGTCTCCTCTATGCTTTCTTATGTCATCCCATGCTTCATAATTCTGATTGTTATCACACCTTTATCAGTAGATAGCCCCTTTGGCCGAGGTTGTGGATATGTTTCTGTACAGTTCTGTTTGCTTTTGCCTAATGCTCCAGGTTGTTCTCAAGCAAAGCCCAATTTTATGTTAATTTCTGTTTTGGGAATCTAACACCAGAGAAAATACAGTAAAACCCCAAACCTACTTAAAAGCAAATCACTATCTAGGAATTCACAAAGGGGTTTTTGATCTCTCCCATCCCTTCACTCCCTCCACCACCCTTCTCTCTGCACCAGCTCTGATAGAAGGTATTTTGTTATTTACCTTCTGTAATTGTTTTTTTTTTTTCATGATACACTGTTAGAGTCTTGCTTTTTATTTTTATTTTTTAAACAAGTTTAAGGTTTTTGTCCTTATCTGTTTAGGCTAATAAAGTATAATCCTCTGGGAAACTCAGATCGGCATGAGATGAATGAGGGATTCAGCTACTGTTGGGTTTGTCGTTTTCTTCTTTTCAGCATCTGTAGTCATCTCTCCTCTCTCCTCCTCCCACTCCCCCATCTCTCCTCCTTCCTGTCTTTTATTTTTTTTTCCTCTTTCTCTTTCATTGTTAAATATAGCTACACAAGATCATTGTTCTGTTGTATTTAGCTAGATGATTTTTAGCAGGAGGATTTTTTAGGGTAGGGAGTATACCATATGATTGGAAATGGAAATATTATCCTGTATTTTAAAATGTCAGTTCTATCCTCCCACTCCGTCTTATCTGCTTGCTTTTTTCAATTAGAAATATACTACTTAACAGAAACAATGTGAGTTGAAATCTCTAATCATTTCAAAGCATAAATTATAATTTGTCTTTAGTCTTTCTTGTAAAGAGCCTCACTTTGTAGCGCGAGTTACAGCTCTTGGAACAACCACCGCTTCGGTGACTTCGCTGAGTGAAGAGTGGGTTCTTCTGTCTTTTGCTTCGGGATTGAAGTGGTCTCCAGTCTCCAGATTGCGGTGTTACTGTTTCTGCTTGTTGAAAGTTCTGAGATTAACTGTGCTTCTTAGGATTGGATTCCAGCTGGCATAGAATTCAAACTGTTACATAACCCTTTACTTTTTGTTGTTTTTTCTCCTCTCTCTGGTTTTGCTTTGGAATTGAGCTTTATCTCATAGTTCTCTGCCTAATTCCTTGATACAAGTGTTCATTATTCATGTTCCTATTATGTGAGAGATAACCTTGTGTTTTTGGTTAGTCATTTTTTCTAGAGTTCTCCACTGGAATATTCTCCTATAAGATCTGAATTTTATCTCTCTCATTTGCTCCCAGAGCACCAAGACCACCAGTTTTTTCTATGCAAATTTACAGTTCTTTTCATTTCCTTCAAGATACTTTCAAGACTCCAATTCATTTTTTTGTTTCCTAATTCCACCCCATTTGATGACTATACTAATTTTCCACAGAGTCCCAAATACACATGTTAACCAAAGGTTTCCAAAGGACTTACAAGTGTAATATCTGTGACGACTGGGAGGTGTTCATTCTCCCCTCGTGGATATGGGAGCTTCACTTGTACTATAATGGGTGATATTTGTTGTGTAGTCTAGAACTCCCATAATTTTAAGTAGTTGTTGCCATCTGGGTTGCTGGACGAACGTAGAGCAAATATTACAGTCTTTCTAGTTGCCTTTGTTTACTTCCTCACTTGGCGTGGACAGTGGAGCAGATTGTGGTATTTAAAACAAGCTGTTCAACTTCTCCATGCAAAACGTCATGCATTTTACCTGCTGATCGCTGTTGAAATGGTAATATTTTCTCCCTCCAGTCCTATAGTCGACCAGTCATTGCATAACACTTTTCTCCATATATTCTTAATCATTCTGTAAAGTTTTTTGTTTTTTTATTCAGTGTGGGGAGATGTGAAGGAAGGACTAGTGTGGGTGAGGCAGTCTGAGTTTTATTCAGTCACAGTAAGTCTTTGTATCTTAAACCAGATGATTCATTTATGGAGAGTTTCTATAATTACGATTTGTTCTTGTATCATCCAGAGTGGTCCAAAATGTTTATATCTGTTTATATCTGTAACTCTTACACAACTCAAATAATTCAGTGTTACCCTTCGTTTGGCACAGATCATTAACCCTATGTCAACCATCAAAATACTCATAAAACATTCAGTCAATGATTCAAACAATTTCTGACCTTCTTTCCATTTTATCATATAAAAGATCCTGGGAAAAAAGGAAACAGGAATCTGACTTATATGATCATTTTTGTTCCTATCAGGTTTCCTCTGATAGAGGTAATTTTTTTTTTTTTTTTTTTTTTTTTTTTTTTTAGATGGAGTGTTAGGAAGCGAAGTGATTATGGTTGTGTCTCCTGAAACTTTTAAGTTTGGCCACTAACCATAGTTGATTAGATACGATATTTGTATCTAATTAATTCTCAAGCACTTTCTTAAATAAAATTTATGTGTTTGACCAAGTAAATAGAAACTAATTTAGCAGAATTTGTCAATAGCATAAGAAAACCATTTAAACTGTACAAAGCTATTAAGTAATTAATAGAATAAGAGTTGTATATCTATCTATTTATCTCCTATCCTGAATGCAGTATGTTGAAAAACATTTTCATAATTATAGAAATTTTCACGGAAGGCATGTAACTTGTAAGACATTTGAAGAAACCACCATTAGTGGTCACAGATCAGCGTGAGTCCATTCTTCCACACTCCTAACGAGATTAGAGGGCAGGTTGGCCTGAGAGGACTGAGCAGAACTAACTGGTTTGTAGAGGGTTGGGACCCATGAACCTACCTTTAACAGGTAAAAGTTATCAGTCACTGAACAGCATAAGCCTCTTGTTAATTTTAGGAGTCAATCCAGAATAATTATTACAGACAAAAAAGGGAATTAATTATAGATAAGAATGATGCCTTAATTATTTTGTAAATTCAATTTTTGTAACACAGACTGGAAGTTTTAACATGTGCTGTATTTCCTTTTGTTTTTAAATCTGATTTTTGTTTGTGGAAAGAATGGAATGGATACCCCAGGATGTGCTTCTTAAATATTCTTAAAGTACATTTTTAAACTACATTTAATTGTTAGAGTTCATTTCTTAGGATACATTTAATTTCATAGTGCTGTCTTGATTTTGCTCATATGCTCATCATTCAAAAGCCAAAGGGACCGAAACATTTGGATATATGTCTGGTTTCTTTGTGTTGTATTTGGAAGTATGTTTGGAAATATTTGAGGTTTCCAGGTGAAACCTTTTAATTTTTACATGTGTTATTTATGTCCTGTGAATGCAAGAGAAAGTAAGGAGCTCAAGAGTTTGGTTGCCCCTGCTTCTAAATACGTAAGCAATCTTATTTACTCTAAAATTACATGTGTTTGTGATAATAATTTTTTTCATATTTTATTTCTATTTTAGGCTAAAAATCTCATAGAGAGATTTTTTAATCAGCAAGTAGAAGTCCTAGGCAGACGTGCGGAGCCACTGCCTGAAATATACTATATTGAAGGGACTCTCCAAATGGTGTGGATCAACCGCTGCTTTCCAGGGTATGGAATCAATACCCTGAAGCATCCAAAATGCCCCGAGTGCTGTGGTATGTAATGAGCTATGACTTCATGTTTCTTTTTATGAAAGTTTACTTCATTATGCTTAAATGAACGCCTATCACTTATTTTTATAGTCATTTAAATTTTTTTTTACGTAGTTTATTTGAAATAGTGTGTTTGAAAAGACCATGTGAATCTGAAGATATAGAACAGGGGTGTCCAAACTGTGGCCCACGGGACAACTGCGGCCCGCAATCCATTTTTAATTGGCCCACAACAAATTCCAAAAATATATTTAGTTTCCTTAAATAAACCAGGTGAGGCAATACGTACTTCACCTCGAGTGAGTGGCCCGGCTGTTTGTGTATTTTACCGCATATGGCCTGTGGTGAAAACCGTTGAAAAAAGTTTGGACACCCCTGATACAGAAGAAAAAAAGCTGGCTTCATTTCAGTCTTGGCTTTACTGTTGTAGTAAAGGAGGTTAGGAGCATTGAGCAGTGGTCTGGGAGGAAACACAAATAATAGTTACGAAAAGCCAAGTCTTGGAGAATCACTTATTAATGAGTTTACGTTTGGATAGTCTAAATTAGGGGTCTCTTTTTACTAAGGACATGACCTGTTCTATTACCAGTTGTTTTTTGCTGCCCGCACTGAAGGGCCTGAGCCGCTAGCTGGCTTTGGTCCACCTTCATCCTTGTTACAGAAGAGGGTGCTGCAGGCTGTCAGGGTAAGTCCATGGATTCAGTCACTGACTTTCTGTTTCCAAGAGTTGAGGGAGCTAATTAATCTTCAGTCTTTAGACTTTCTAACATAAGTAAAAATGAGTACCGTTTTCATTCACTCTTCTCTGATTGTTCTTCTCTCTACTATTTTAAATTAGGTTAAAAGTCTTTTTATATAATAGAGCACTGAATATTCTTTTTACTTTGATTTATTTGGTTAGATTTTGCTTTAATTGTTTTCTAATCTCTGTAGGCAGAGACCATATATTGGGGAGACTTTTTTTGTTTAAGGATGTGAAAATTGACAAAGAGTGCTGATATACAATATAAATTTCACTAAGTACTTACAAATGCCAACTTCGTAACTATTTTGATAATCGGCTTATGTGTATCACTCTAGAGCACAGATAAGGAGGAAGCATGAAAATACTAAACACTGAAACCAGAACCTAGTCGTTTTGGTGTCTCCCACATGCATTTATATTTTTACTCAATAGAGACTTAAGATAAACTGAAACATTTAAATATTTGCATCTCATTAATTCCAAGATTTTTGAAATAGTTAAACATACCTATTTCAAGTGAAATAATAGGTTTGAGTCTCTAAGAAGTACAAATAATGTTACCATTAAAAATTTTTTTGTATTTGTAAATGTTCAGATAATAACAGTCATCAGGTTTTCTCATTTTACCATTCCAGTTATTATTGGCTGTGCTATTTGATCGAGTTTATTAAGCAATTATTTTATTCCTGACAGACCTCGTGGGAAGCATGTAATAAAACTTACATATACATTTCAAAACTATTTTCTGCCTTTAAAATACTGTTTTGTTCTCCCCAATATATGGTCTCTGCCTACAGAGATTAGAGACATAAGAGCTGTAGCCATGAAACAATTAGGGAACTGCAGGAAGAGAATGAAAAGGAGACTATATAAAGCAAACTAGTGAGAGCTACGACCAGTCACAGACTAACTGGACAGGGAGCAGGCTTTCTGGGACAGGGTTCGCGAGGATAAGCCAAGTGACAGCAGGAGTGAGCCTCAGATTCCGTGGGGAGTTTGCTGAACTGGGGCTAGAGGATTCACGTCAGAAAAGGCGGTGAAAGAGTTCGAATGTAGTGTGGCAGTAAGAGTTACATGTTTGAGTAGAGGAGAGAAATAAAATTCATTTTTGAATTTTATGGGATCATTATCATTGCTCAGCATACTTCCTCGCTGGTGATTTGCTAAATTTCCTTTTGTGTCATCTTTTGGTAAATAAATATTTTAATTAAGAATTACCTACACTATCATCATCTATGTAGACTAGTTAAGCAAGGCTGAGCTTCCCTTTTTTGAACATTACTAATTAAATATAATGTGATCCTCAGGTCCCCATCAGATACAGTAAGTTTTGTCTGTATTACACGAGGATATCACTCTAAAATTCTTAAAGAACACATGCTACTGAAAAAGACATTTAAATCATTCTCTGAATTGGAAGACAATATAAAATATAGAAGAAAACCTAGTTACAAGACAAAATTAACATACTAAATGAACTTAAAATCCATTCGAGTGTGAAATGGAATACTAGATAGAAGCACAAAAACGTAGGAGGTACTTTATAAAATGACTTATTTCCAGAATGAGGGCACACCAAGTGTTCAACAAAAGAGACTGAGACACGTATGTGTATTATGTGGGGGAAGTTGATTTAGTGTCTCAGAAGAAGTTGGCTAAGTAAATAGATGTTTTCCTTTTCTTTGGATATCTTATTTTACTCATTTAATTTCTGCTTGTATATGACAGATAAAGATCATTTGCTTATAAACTAATAGAGACAACATTTCTGCCTATATTATTTTTCTTGTTTCTAAATTGCTTAGCATTTTAAATTACTTTTCACTGTAAAATACTTCCTAACTTCATGCTTTTTCAATCATTTTGATACTGAAAAAAGTTCTAATTAAATGTTGAATTATAGATATAACTTTATAAATTATATCATGAATATACTACACCCAAAGACCAAATATTATATTGTTTCTGATAGAATTTTTTTTAAAAATTCTGAAATGTGTTTAACTATGTAATTTCTATAGTTTCTAGTATTTCTATAAAACTGTATTATCTTGTTTTCATCTTTCTCCATTTTATTCCTATTTAATCATCTCAAAAAAACACTCGTATGTCAAATAACACTTTTTGACATAATCTCTTACTCCACATTCTTTTTCTTCCTCTTTAAATTATGGCAGTGGTTTTCCAACTATGATATGTATCAAAATTAACTAAAGACTTTCTCAAAAATATGTCCAAAGCATGGGAAGCAGATGTCTGCACTTATAATTAGTGTCCTAGATGATTCTGAGCACATAAAAGTTTGAGACTCCTGAATGCTAGTATTGCTATGGTAACACCTAGGAAGGATGCCATTCCTTCTACCCAGGCAGCAGACTACTTCTCATTGACTATTTTGGATTGAATGTGTAGCTCAGAATAGTTTATGCAGCATTGTTGCTTTCTGTATAAATGCGATTTGCCATGCGCATGCAGAGCTTTTCAGAGGCCTAAGGTGTTTCAAACAGGGGCTGTTTCATGGTGATTTAGTGCCTCTGTCTGTAATCAGAAATAATTAGGCTACAGGTTAGAGCATTTAAACATCTTGAGATGATTTCTAAATAAAGTGTACATTTGTATTCTAAATGAATTCTGCAACTAAAGGGACTTGTTTAGTAGATACAGTTGTTTCTAAGAAGGTGTTTTAGATTCTGAAAAATTTTCCTGCTCAGAAAAGCAACCCTGAACCCTGGTTTTCACTTTACATCAAAGGACCGAGAAAAACAATTTTAAATACGATGATGTTCACAAAACAGACTTTAAGGCAAGAAGTCTTACTAGACACTCAGAGAGGCTTTACATAGTGATGAAAGGATAAATCTGCCAAGATTGTCTGATAATATGATAATATAATGTTTCTAAATTTGTGACTAATTAACAACATTGGCTTAAAATGCATAAGACAAAAATTGCCAGAGAGGTAATACTGATATGCAAAGCCTTATAGAAAACAATGAAACTGGACCCAGACAAAAAAAATCACCTCCAGATATATTATAGACATAAATACATAAAAACTGTAATTATTTTAGAACATAACATAGGAAAATATTGTGTCTTTAGCATCAGAAAAAAGATTTGTTTAAAAAGATACAAAAATCACTACCTTTAATAAAGATATTGTTAATTTTGTCTACATTAAAATTAATTATTTCTATTTATCAAAAGACACTGCAAAGAGAAAAAAAATAATCCACAGAATGGGAAAACTATTTGTAATGGCTATAACCAACAAAAGATTAGTACTCAGAACATATAAACAACCTACATATAAACAACCTGTAGAAACACTTTTGAAAAAGATAAAACAATTTTTTAAAAATGGGAAAAGATTTGAAGAAGTACTCCACAAAAGAGTAATTCCAAATGGTCAATGGATACATGAAAATACATTCCAACTTCTTGTAATCAAGGAAATGTAACTTAAAAACAGAATGAGATCCTACTACACGACGGTCAGATTGGCAAAAAGTAAGCTGTCTTAACATCCTGCTTAACATACCGGAGCTCCAGAAGCAGTCACCCTGCTTGAGTGAGTACACGTTATGCCACTTTGGAAATTATAGTACATTTCGAGTTTGGCACTACAGTCGAATGTGACTATGCACATTACTCTGTGATCTAGCATCTGACTCTTAGGGAAATCTCACTGCAGCATGTTTTCTAATAGTCCCAAGCTAGAGATAACCCAAATGTCCATTAACAGTAAAATGTATGTATACTGATATATTCATATAATGGAATGCTATACAGTCACAACAATGAATGAGCGGGAATTACAACCATGTGGATACATTTTATTGACATAATTTGTGGAGAAGAATCTAAACATAATTGAATCTGTGTACTGTAGGCATAGCTATACTGTGTTTTACAGAGATTTATTCATGAATGCTAAAACTGTAGTGCAATCCAAGAAAATTATCATCATCAAACAAAAAAGAATAGTGTTGACTTCTGGAAACGGGGGTCGGGCTGGGAGGGGGAGTGTAACTGGAGTGGGACACAGGAGGCCTTCCGAGGAGACGGCAGTTTTCTGTGTTTTGGCCTAAATTGTTTCTAGACAGGTTTTCTCTGAAGACATTCATTATGTTGTGCAATTCTGTCTTATTTTCCTCTCTGTGTTGTATTTCATAATAAAAAGGTAAAAAAAAAAGTACTGTTTTTCTTAAAGCTTGAACACCATTGTTACAAGGCTGAAGGCACTCTAAAGAAAAACATTCATAGTGTTTTCTTTCTCTAATTCCAACTTACCGATTGCAGTGTCACCTGATCATTTTCTTCACAAATTTATAATTTTAACAGAGCTCTGAATAACGGTTCATTCGGAATAATGACATTATTATGACTTATTTTCTGTTAACCATTAAGTTGTACACAATTCCATATTACTCTACTGTCTTCATATTTGTTTTATTTATTTAAAATGGCTAACTAATAATGGGAATTATGTTTAAACATTTTGTTTATGTTGGACTTTAGATTATTTCCTATTTTTATTGTTATGTTAAATGTAACTAAGAATTGTACTTGACCAGCTTGTATTTCCTTGGATAAATTTACAGAAATGTGAATACTAATTTGAAAAAATGAACATTTTGATTTTTGACATTTTTGGTGTGTTATTTTTTTGCAGTTCAAAATATCCACCTTCTCTTAACCTCTCTCACAATGTATGTATAACTACAGATATTTTAGAATTTCTTTTCAGAGGTGCTGAGTATCATTTTTCCAAAGAAAGCAAAGCGACCTTATAGCGGTATGAAGTCAGGATTGTGTCTCGTCCGGCTGCATTCTGCCTGGACTGGTCCATGTCTTTGTCTGCCACAGGGGCCTTGGTAACTCGGCAACACTCACAGCGTTTTCGCAGCCTTTCCTTCCCGTCTTCCTCACCGCCCACTACAGTTAAATGTTCTTTCTCACAAATCTATTTCCTCGTCTCCATTCCCACGATGATCGTTTTGTTTGCATTCCTTCTTCTTGTGTCTGGAACAATCGCATTCGCTTCCTACCTGGAATCCCTCCAGCTCATCTCGTCTTCAGTCTGCACCCCACATTGCTTCCAATTATACTTGTAAATTCCACATCTAATCACCTCATTTCTTTAAAATCTTCAATAGTAAAACCCTGGCATAAGTTGCTGTAGCATAAGTTACTATAACTTTTATGACACAATTTCTTCTTATCCTTCAGGATCCTCCTTCTCCTCCTCCTGAAGGATAAGGAGAAATCATCTCATCAACTTTATAATTAAAGTTATAATACCTTTATTATAAACACTGATGTCAATATTTTATGTCATACTCAACCAGAAATGTGTTAGCGTTCAGAAGTATGTAGAGTGCTGTGTCAGGCCCTGGGTCCACACTGTTGAGTGACAGGGACAAGTTGCCTCTCTGGTGTCCACACCTTAGGTGGTCAAACGGGTAAGTGAGTAAAGTCAGTGCCCATGGTGCCAGGCACAATGAAGAACATTAAACAAGGTGGCACTCGGGTGGATCAGTCAGGGTTCAGACAGGAAATGGGACCCTTCAGTCAGGGTTCAGACAGGAAATGTCTATTCAAAATACTCACTAGTATTTTGAATAGAATTCCATGTAAGTGCCAATGGCAGAGTGAAGGGCCCCTAAGGGATGCTTGGGCAGTTGGGACGACGACGTCTTGAAGCAGTTACCGTCCCTAGACTTGAAGGGTGAAGGTGAGAGGAGAATGCCAGTGTGGCCTGAGGGAGCTGGAGCTGGCCACATGGGGCTGCCTGGCAGGAGCTGGAGACACACAGTCAGGCAGCCACTCCCGAAACTCGCAGCGGCAGGAGGGGAAGAAAGGTTGTGCCCTGCAGCCCTCTAACACCCCGCCCCCCATTGGCAGATCCAGAAAAGAACCTGGGCAATGGAGTCTATGGAAGTTACTCCAAGAGACGTAGAGCAGGGCAGAGAAGGGTGTGAAATGGAGCAGGTTGTGGGCTGAGATGGAGACTCACTGTGATGGAGAGTAAGTACGTGAGGTTGGGGACTCCATTCATTGGCTTGTCCCAGAAGGCTTCCCTCCGGTGTGACTCCTGAGTGTCGCTAACCCTGCGTCATGAGAAGGGGCAGATTGTACAGAGATTCGTGAACTGAGTTCTCCTGGCAGAGAACTAAGCATGGCATGCTTCAGAGCTGAGTACTAGCTGTGGCAATGAAGGAAGTGCATAGATTTAGGATATTTAAGAGGATATTTAAGAGGCATAATCCAGAAAAATCTTTTGTGGACTGTAAACCAGGAGGAGAAAACAGAGGAATGAAGTATGATTCTCATGTTTAAGCATGAGGAAAAAGAAGGTGGTATGGACTGAGATTGCAGTTGAATTTTATTTTTTTATATTATGTAACATTGTAGTCTGATTTTATGTCTTATAGAATCCCCAGTTTCTCAGTGCCGCTTACTGAAAAGCTCATCCCTTACCCTTTACCCTGTTTGGGCATCTACATAGGCGGCTATGTTTCCGAGCGCCGTCCTAGAATCACCTGGTCACTTTCATTTCTGATGAGCCTGACAGAATTATGATTTGGAGAGAATGTGGCTTCATATTCATAAACATGGTATATCTTTATTTCTTTTTTTTTTCCATCTTTATTGTGTTATAATTGACAAAATTATTTTTAAGATGTACAATTTGATCATATATATATTTGATCATGTGTGTGTGTATATATATATATATATATACACACATACACACATACATATATATATATATATGCAGAAGGTATCCAAAAAATGTATACACATTTTAAGAAAGAAAAACTGTATTAAAATTGTAATACTCAATATATACCTATAACAAAAGATAAATACAAATCATGTTTGACATCTACAATGACAAGAGGTGCTCAAAGTTGTTACCATCAGCGTCCAGACACTTCAGATTATGGCGAACTACTGCTTGAGTAATGCTGACCAAAGTGTCCACTTATGTACATTTGTTTGGCACCCCTGGCATATTGAAATAATATCCACAATCATGTTAATTCATATATCCATCACCTTTTTTTGTGGTGAGGTCATTTAAGATATCTTTCAGTAAATTTCAAGTATGTAATACAATATTGTTAATTATAGTCACATAGCAGAACTTTGATCTCCAGAAATTATTCATCGTACTTAAGTGAAACTTTGTAATATCTCTTCATTTCTCCTTCCCTCCAACTTCTGGCAACCACCATTCTCCTCTTTGCCTCTATGGGTATTACTGTTTTATAGAGTCTGCATATAAATGAGATCCTGCAGCATTTGTCGTCCTGTGCCTGGCTTATTTTAGGAAAATGTCCTCCAGGTTCATCATGTTTTGATAAACGGCAGGATTTCCTTCTTTTTTTGAGACTGCATAATATTCCATTGTGTATATGAACTACATTTTCTTTATCCTTTTGTCTATTAATGGGCATTTTGGTTGTTACCACATCATGGCTAAATAGTTCTGATAAGGGTTCTTATCCAAAATATGTAAGGAACTCATACAACTCAATAGCAAAAAAAACACTAAATAATCAGATTAAAAAACAGGCAAAGAAAAAAATACATAAATAAAAATAAAAATGAAAAACGGCAAGGGACCTGAATAGACATTCTCAAAGGGAGACATGCAAATGGCCAACAGGTACATGAAAAGGTGCAATCAACATCACTAATCACCAGGAAAATGAAAATCAAAACCACAATGAGACATCATCTTACACCTGTTACCAGGTTATTATCAAAAAGACAGCAAGACAAAAGAAAAGTGCTGGCGAGGCTGTGGAGAAAAGGGAACCTTTGTACACTGTTGGTGGGATTGCAGGTTGGTGCAGCCCTGATGGAGAACAGAGGAGAGGATCGGTTTTCTTTAGGGCTTCTTTAATTTCATCAATATTTTTTCATTTTCAGTGAGATGGTCTTACACATTTTCACTCTTCTAAATTGGATTTTGAATTTTATTTATCTAAGTATTGACTGATAAGAGACAGATATAAACTCATTTTGTGTGTGGGCTTTATCTTCTGTGACCTACTAAACTTGTTATAGGAGATAATTTGTAGGCGCCTCTCATTTGTTTGTCTAACAGTCATGTGGTTAGCAAATACATTATTACTTATTAGTTCAGTCTTTCTGCTCTGTTTCTTCTTTCCTGTTGCAGAGGCCTTGAGTTAATATTTACTATAAATTATGAAAATAGATATGCTTATCTTGTTCCCAATCTTAGGAAGAAAATGTGCAGTATTTCATCTTGCAGTGTAATGCTAGCTGTAGGAGTTTTGGATTTCTTTTTATCAGATTAAGAAATTCATATGTATTCTTAGTTTATGAGCTATTTTATCATGGATGAGAGTTGGATTTTGTCAATTGCTTTTCTGCATTTATAAAAATAAAATAATGAATTGTATTTAATTTTCAAAAATATTTATTGAAACTTACATTCCATGGACAAACCCCCACTTCATTATTATATGTTGCTGGATTTAACTTGCTAATATTTTAAGGATTTGTGTTATTTATATTATGAATTTTATTATAATTTTTTCTCATTTTTGGCATCATGATTATGCTAGCCATTAAAAAAACAAGTTCACAATGTAATATCCTCCTCTGTGTTCTGAAAAAGTGTGTGTGTGTGTATGTGTGTGTGTGTGTAATGGTGTTTTTTTCTTAAATGTTTCATAGAATAGAGTTCACCAATGAAACCATCTGGGCTGAGAGCATTATTTGTGTGAAATATCAACTTTATTAGGTTGTAATAAATATACCCACTTTAATTCCAAATGTACATACAATGTCATGAGTTTGGGCAAGTGTTTTCATCTATTTAACCAATACCACTATAGGCATAGACACTTTCATTGCCCAAAATTGTTCCCTTATGCCACTTCACAATCACTCACAGTCACTCACTTACTTATTAAATATACCACTATTTATCCATAGGCATTTGGGTTGTTTTTCATTTTGGGCTATTGTGAATAAAGCTTGTATATGAACATTTCTGTATAAGTTTTTGTGTGGACCTGTTGTTTCATTTCTCTTGAGTAAATACATAAAAGTTAATTTGTAGGGTAATATGGTAAGGTATGTTTAACCTGTTAAGAAACTCCCAAACATTTACAAAGTAATTGTCTGATTTTGCACACCCATAAGCAATGTATGAGATTTCTAGTTTCACATTTGCAGTCTTGATGTTGTCCATCTTTTTTGTTTTAAATATCTTAACCAGAGAATGGTGCTATCTCATTATGGCCTGATTTGCACTTACCTTATAAACTAATCAAGTATCTTCTCATTTTCTTTGAGCACTCATCTGTATTCTTTGAGAAGTGTTTAAATATTTTCGCTTACCCTTTATCAGGTTACTTTTCTTCTAAATATTGACTTGTAAGATTTATTTATATATCCTGGAAACAAGTCAGTATTTATTTTCTTTTTACTTTCTTAATGGTATATTTCAAATATCAGAAATTTTAATTGTTTCTCAGTTTTTTCTTAATGACCCAAACCTATTGTGTTCATCGAGAAATTTCTGTTTACCCTAAATTTATGAAGAATTTTTCCTGTTTTCTTCTGGGACTGTGGACCTTGCATCGTGTGCCCTTGTTAGATTCAGTTATGGTTTTGAAAGTTTTTTTATTTTTAGGATTTTTATTGTACCTATTCATTGTCACATAGTAATAAAGACAATTTCACGTTTTTATTTATATCTTTATTGCCCTTTATTTTTATTGCCTCATTGGTCTGGCTAGAATGTTCAGAAAAGTGCCCAACAGAAGTGGTGGGAGTTGCATCCTTCTCCTGTTTCATGGCCAAGGTCTGAAGGCTTTCCCGATCAGGTGTGAGAAAAGTTGGAGGGTTTTCAGAGAAGCCGTTAATCGGGCTAAGGAAGGAAATTCGCTTCCATTCCCCATTTATTTTTAGTTTTCATCATGAATGAGACGGAATTTTATCATTGAGATGATCATGGTGTTTTTATCTTTTATCATATTATGCATTGATTGATAGGCAAATGTTAAACCAACTTTGCACAAACTTATCTAATCAAAAACTGTGATGATTATTTATAATTTCTATATCTTCTGGGTTTTATATGCTGACATTTAGTTAAGGCTCTTTGTATCTAGACTCATGGGAGACTTTGGCCTGTAGTTTTTCTTTTTTCTTTTTTTTGTAAATGTTTGTAAAATTTTAGTATTAGGGCACTGTTATGTTTTTAAAAAATGAACTTTAATCGTTCCTTCTTCTTGCTTCTAAATGGTTTATTTAAAATTTATATAATTTTCCCCTCAATCGTTTAATTTCCTCATTGATGCTGTCTGTATCCAGAGGGTTATTTTCGGTTGGTTTTGGTTTTCAAGGGGAGGTGTGTGTGTGTGTGTGTGTGTGTGTGTGTGTGTGTGTGTATTTATTATGGCTCTTTGGGAGAAAAATCTCTCTTTACAATGTTATATTTAAGCGTAGAAATCATAGAAAATGATATTGTAAACAAGTATGCACATATCACCTATTCCGAACCAATTTTATACCCTGTCATTGCTTCATCTCCTACGAGTTAAAATGACAGGTAAGGACACAGCTGCAGCCTCCTGTGAGGCTTCAGCAGTCTGTCGTCTTCCCTTTCTGCTCAGGTCCACCATTAGAATTTTATTCCAATTCAGTATTTTATCCTTTTAATTTTTATTGAGGGGACCCACACTGATGGCTAGTATTGGTTTGCATAATGATCACTAAATACGGTGCCGTGCCTTAAGTGATTCCTGCAATTGCTTTGTTTGGGCTCAACACTGACATACGACAGGCATTGAAATGAAACCATTTAGTGACATGTCTATATCCATGAAACTGTCACTGCCACCGAGGAGAAGATCTTTGCCATATCCTGAGTTTTGCTGGTGCCTGTTTGTAATCGATCTTACCTCAGCATCCATTCCCAAGCAAATACTGATATGCTCGGTGTCACTATAGATTTGCATGCGTTTTCCTAAGTTTCTATTATATAAATGAAGTCACGTGGTCTGTAATTTCTGTCTGAATTCTTTCACACAGCATATGAAGTTGAGATCTGTCTGTATTGATGCATGTATTAATAGTCCGTTGCTCTTAACGGCTGAGTAGTATTCCATTGTACGGATAGACCACATGTTTTTATCCATTCGCCTGATGATGGACCTTTGGGTTGTTTCCAGTTTTAGGCCATTACAAATAAAGCTGCTCTGAACATCCCTGTACAAGTGTTTGTGTGGACATATGTTTTCAGTTCTCCTGGGAAAATACCTAGGACTGCGATTGCTGGGTCGTACGGTAAGTGTCTGTTTAACTTTATTTAAAAAAGCCAAATTATTTTTTAAACTGGCTGTACCACGAAGGTGAGGATGTCCAGTTGTTCTAAATCCTTTCCAAAGCATAGTGTGGTCTTTCTTTTTGATTTTAGCCATTCTGATGTGTGTGTGGTACTAGTAGTGTCTCATTGTGGTTTCAATTTTCATTTTCCTTTTTAAAGATATTTTCAAGTTCCTATTGGATATTGATTTTCTTTTGCACAGTTGTACAGAAATCTTCCCCATTTGTAAGTGGTTGGTTGTGTTACTGAGTTGTAAGAGTTCTTAATTTAGTATGGACAAAGATTTCTTAATATAGTATGGGCAGTGTTTCTTTCTGAACATAGCCTCCTAAAGTGTGGCTTGCATTTTTGTTTTCAAAGAAAAAGTTGAAGAAGTCCATTTGTTACCTTTTTATTCTGTGCTTCATGTATTTGTGTGTTCTAAGAAATCTTTCTTATCCTAAGGCTACAAAGATTTTCTGCCGTGCTTTTTGTTTTGTGCTTTGGGGTTTTACTTTCGAGTTTTAGGTCTATTATCCATTTTGAGTTAGTTTTTCTCTTTACCATACAGATACCCGGTCCTGGTGACCCAGCACCATTTGTAGGGAGACTTCTTTCTCTATTAAAATTTCCTTGGTACCCCTGTCAAAAAGTCACCTGATTCCATTTGTGTGGGTTTAATTCATCTACAGGTCTGTCATTGCACTGATACCAAAGTGTCTTAACTACTGTGGCTTTATAGCAACTATTGTTTTACATTTAAAACATTGCTTTGGTTATTCTCTATTTTTTTGAATTTCTATATACATTTTAGAATTAGCATGTCAATTTCTACAAATAAACCTACAGTAATTTGAATAGATTGCATGGATTCTAGAAACAAAATTGATGATAATTGTTATCCAAAATATATTTAGTCTTCCAAACAGTGAACATGGTGATTCTGCATTTGTGTAAATACTTTTAAATTTGTCTCAAGGATATTTTGTAGTTTTCATTGTGCTGTTCTAGCAAATATTTTCTTACATTTATTCATAAGGATGTTCCTTTTTTATATTCTACTGTAAATGGAATTGTATTAATGATTTAATTTTCCAGTTAGCATAAAATAATACAGTTGATTTTTAAATATTAACCTGGGTCCTGTGATTCTGTTTCATTCATGTATTAGATCTCATAATTATTTTGTAGTCTCTCTGTGTATTTTTATATGAATAAACATACTATCTGCAAATAATAGTCCTTCATGTAAATCTTATTCTTTTATTTCTTTTACTTTATTTGAATGGCTGGGTCCCCTGGAAACATGTTGAGTAGAAACAAAAGCAGTCTCTCTTGCCCTGTTCCCAATATTAGAGATAAATAACTTTTTTCACTTTTAAGTATGATACTAGCAGTAGGATCTTTTTAGGTGCTTGATGTCAGTTTGAAGCAGTCGCCTACTATTCTTATTTGCTTGTTTTGATCATGAGTAGTTAGTGAATTTTGTCCCATACTCTATCTACATCTTTTGAAAAAAGCATGATTTTTATCCTTTATTATGTTAATATAGGAATTTGCATTGATTGATTTTCTAATGTTGAATCAGCGTTGCATTCCTGAGATAAACCCTACTTGGTCATGATCTTTTATCTTTTTTATTTATTATTTGACTTGATTTGTTAATATTTTTACCTTTGTTCAAGAGAAATATGTTTGTAGTTTTTATAATCTATTTGCCATTTTGGGGGGATATACTTATGTTAACATCATAAAATGAGTTAGGTATTGTTCCCTCCTACTTCATTTTCCAAAAGAATTTTTATAAGGTTGGTATTATTTTTCCTTTCAATACTTGATGGAATCAATCACGGAAGCAATCTGTTCCATTGATCTATGTATTCGTTTTTTTTATTGTAGCTATCGAATGCTAAGATTATGTAGTGTGAGTTCTCCCTTTTTTCTTTTCTTAGAAAGCTGTTTTAGCTATTCTAGTTCCTTTGCTTTTCCATATAACATTTTGAATCAGGTTGTCTGATTTAAAACTAACAACGAAAGTATTTTTATGGGATTTTGATAGCAATTGTGTCAAACATATACATTAATTTAGGATTCGGTAGTTTTGATACCTTTACAGTATTGGATCTTCCAAATCCATAAGCATAGTAGGTCTGTCCATTTATTTAGATTGTCTGATTTCTTTAATCAGTGGTTAGTAGTTATCATTGACAGGTCTCATGTACAGTCCTGCATCACTTAATGATGGAGATACATTCCCAGAAATGTGTTGTTTGGCAATTTTGTTGTGCAAACATCATAGAGTGTCCTTACAGAGATCTAGGTGGTGCAGCCTACTGCACCCCTGGGCTGTAGGTGGAGCCTGTTGCTCCTGGGCTACAGGCCTGCACAGTGTGTTACTGTACTGATAGTGTAGGCAGTTGTAACACAGTGGTCGGCATTTGTGTATGTGAACACATCTAAACATAGAAAAGCTACAGTGAAAATACGGTATAAAAGATAATGAGTGTGTGCCCACTTGTGTTTGGAGGCCCCGGGGAGGGCTGTAGGGGGAGATGCCCTGGGAAGGGGGGGAGACAGCAGGAGAAAGGGGGCAGAAAGGGAAGAGAAAGGGAGAGCAGAGACAGAAAACGACCCAAAGAGAAAGAGCTTGACACAAGAAATAAGAAGAGAAGGCCAGGGTGAGGGCAAAAGTGAGCATGAGAGCGAGGCAGGACAGGGAGGACACAGAAATAGGGAAAGGGAGGGAAGGGGGGTTGTGTGCCGGAGTGTGTGAGTGCGCATGGATGTTTCGGGGCAGCTGGTCAGGCCCCGGGCTCCCTCACCAGCTCCAGGCCCAGCCACGGGGGGCTCAGGGCAGCGGGACAGCGTACTGAGCCTCACATCTCTTTAATCAACCCAGAACTAGCAGTAAATGCAGCATTGTAGTCAGGCCCAGGCTTTTCTTTCAACATCACAAACATTTTGCGTGTAATCCATTATAATCTTATGGGGCCACCATTGTACCCGTACTTGGTCATTGCCTGAAACGTTGTCATGTGGCACGTGACTGTATGTCTGTTAGATCTGTGTCGAGTGGTTTCATTTGGGGGGAGCTGTTATCAGTGGTATGGATTGACTTTTGGATTCCGGTGTTTGTTGCTAGTATTTAAAAATATGATCATTTGTGTTCATTGGCCTTGCCTTCTGATATGTTGCTAAACTCCATTCCACTTAAAAGACAACCAAATATTTTAGGATATATCCGGGGAGGGAGCGCTACAGTCTTATCTGTAGCGTCTGTCACTCCGAGGTATTATACTGGTATCTCTCTGTAGTATTACACATACTTTATTGTGAAGGTTTGCTAATTCTCAGAATAGTTATTAGAAGACCGTATTTATAAACTTGAATTTAGATGATTTTATGCCAGTACCAATTCTTTTTGTGACACTCAATAAAAGTATTTGTGTAGACTGCATGCAGATTTCTCCTCTCCATGTGTCATGATTTAACACTTTCAGTACCTTTGCCCAGCATTTCCATATTTGTGTTTCAAGAAATACTAGTACGTGTTTTGAAAGAACATGCACCATGGTCACACACATTGAGGAATATTTTATTCCATCAGAATTTTACGACATACACTCTCGTTATTACTGCAGGAGGTAAATCTGATGAAATCTGTTTAACCAGTACTTTTTCCACCTGAAACATGATTCCCCAAATAAAATGTCTATTAAAACCTGAGGAACTCTGTGGAACCTAGAATGGAAAATACTTTCTCTGAGTAACGCTTACAATATTTTCCAATTTGAAAAAAATGTATTTAAAAGGAATGATATGAACTTAAATAATATAATATGACCCAGAGCCAAACAGTGACATGTATCATGGAATCATGGCTCCAGGAAAAGACTGTTCTTTGTTCCATGATAACCATGCCTTTGGTGCACTGTTAGCGGCGCTGGCGATCCCTGGCTGACTACATCGCAGTAGCAAAAGGAGGAACAGGGTAATCAGAGACCCCAGCCCAGCTGGAGGGCCCCTCCCCCCAAGGCGAAGAGTGGGGGAAGCATTTATCAAGTGCCTGATGACACCCTGGATTGTTCTCTTCTGAGTCGTTCTAGGCCTCACTGAATAGTGTGGATGTGCTCGTGACTGCGCCTGTTGTACAAATGAGGAAACTAGAACTAAGAGAAGTTACTACCCAGAATCCCAGAATTCGTCAGTGACAGAATGTCCTTGACCTTGGTTTCTTTCTATCCTTCTTTACTTTCTGTTACGCAGCGGTAACTGTGGTAACATACTCATGATATACGTTATCCTTATGTGAGGGACGGTCAACGAGTTCAGTTAGGCTAAGAAACTTTTCCAAAATTACACATTTATCAACTCATAGTCGAAATAAGCTGCAACTCCTCTCCATATTTGGCTGTCTTTATACATCTAAGTCGTGGTTCTCACAGGAGTATCATACCTTATGTGGTGGTTCCACCTACGGCCTTGACCTATGTGGATTCTGCTGTAACTTATTGGATGGCCCGTTCAACCTTTTAAAGTCAACATTATGTGATCAGTACAACTATTTTAGGTCATAGTCTTGTTCTAATCCAGGATCAGAGTGAAAAGTTAAAGCTTTTCACCGTATATGGGGTATTTAGAGTGGTCAGATTTCATAGAAACAAGTAGTAGAATGGTGGCTGCCAGAGGCTGGGGACGGGAATGGGGAGAAGTTCAATGGGTGTGGGTGGCGATTCTCCCAGAAGTTCAATGGGTGTGGGTGGCGATTCTCCCAGAAGTTCAGTGGGTGTGGGTGGCGATTCTCCCAGAAGTTCAGTGGGTGTGGGTGGCGATTCTCCCAGAAGTTCAGTGGGTGTGGGTGGCGATTCTCCCAGAAGTTCAGTGGGTGTGGGTGGCGATTCTCCCAGAAGTTCAGTGGGTGTGGGTGGCGATTCTCCCAGATGGAAAACCCTGGAGGTTAGTTGTACAACAGCGTGAACATACGTAAGACTACTGCACCGTACACGTAAAAGTGGTGACGATGGTAAATTGTATGTTAGATTTATTTTACCACCGTTAGAAACAAAGGTTTTAAAGAAAGCAGAACCTTTGGAAATGTATCCTCCATGTAAAGTAAGCCGCGCAGCCTTTGAGGAAAGCTGCTTATTAACTTCCTCTCTTCTCCGCAGTGATCTGCAGCCCTGGCTCCTATAATCCCCGCGACGGGACACACTGCCTTCAGTGCAACAGCAGCCTGGCCTACGGGGCAAAGGCGTGCGGGTAGGCCGTCGCTGGCTCCTCGGTGGTTTACTAAACACGGAAGTATATGTGGAAACAGTAACATAATAAATCACTATTATGCCAAAATTAAATGGATCAGATTTTGCAAAAAATTGTGTCATCATTTTAATTGAAAACTGCATGTCCGAATGCTTTATGGAGGCAACCTCCAGTATTCCTAAGTCATTAATGCCAGACCTATAGCGGACTCCAGTATTTCTTGTATCATTGCTTTTCAAAAACAGTTGCAAACACACTATCGGGTTAGCCCGAAAGGTTTTTCAGGATTTTCCAAAAAATCTCTGGGCTGTCTTCACTGTACGCCGACCCATCTTCCATGTTCATTTTCATTTCAGCTTGGTCATTTCTTTGATTTAATTTTATGGGATTTTTATTTCTTTTACTTTGACCTTTCGTAGTTCAAAGTCACTTTTTGGAAAGCCTGCGAGTCTTCTGATTACAGTTTGAGCCACTTTCGTGTAAAGCCCAGTCCCAACAACACCATGGGTTTTTAATACAGTTTAGTGTGGGTATCTTAAATGTCTCATTTTGAAGTGGGGGTGGAGGGGAGGGTGAGGGGATTGGAGGGCAATCGGTGACCATAGGATGGCCACGGGCTTGAAAATTAATCTGGGGAACGTAATTTGGTGGTTACCAGAGGGTAAAGGTGTTGGGGGGTGGGGGATGAGGGTGAGGGGGATCAAGTGTATGGTGATGGAGGGGGAGCTGGCTCTGGGTGGTGAACGCACAGTGTGATTTATGGATGATGTGATGCAGAGTTGCGCACCTGGAATCTATGTGGTTTTGCTGACGGTTGTCACCCCAATAAATTAAAAATAAAAATAAAAAAATAAAAAAATAAATAAATAAATAAATAAAAAATAAAAAATTGTCTTTTTGACCGTTTAGAATGGAGTGATCATTGTATGTGCCTAAATGAGCATTTGAACTTTCACAGTGTGGAGAGAAACAGAAATTAAGCAATTCTTTCCCGGAGAACACCTCTAGGGAAGAGGCTCAGTCATCACCACTTTGGCTTCATTTCCTTCACTGTTCTAGTGTTACGTGACCGATGGTACTGCCACCCCCACTCACGAATATGAACAACTGAATGTGAAAAATTATCCTCGATTTAAACATTTAAGCACCAGGAAAATACATGAGTAACTTACAAAGCTAGCAGGTTCTCAGTTTGCTAATTATTGTTTTCTTCATATTTGTATCCACTTTACACTCTTGGACATTTCCACTTTTCCCTTCAGATTCCCTTTCTTAAGACGTAAACATGTTGGACCTGGGCACGATTGTGTAAGATGGTGACAGGAAACAAGGTCACTTGTACCCGGGCTCCATCAGGCTGCTTTTACTTGACCAGGTAGTCCCACGGCCTCGCGTGACGCCATTCCATGGACACAAGTCACCCTGGAATCCTCCCACAAATACAAAAGGGAAGAGAAATGACGTTTCTTTGTTAGGCCTGATAATGTTTCTTAAAAACCCCTTTGGACTTTCAGGGTCATGATGTAATTGTTTTCCTACGGTTTGAGAGATTTATCAGGAGCCTTCTTTCCTCTCGTATGCAGCGTGTTTGCCGTTATTCTGCTTGGGTGACTTATCATTCCGCTAGCACACATTTTCTGTAACCAGGAAAAGACCTACTCAGTGTCCATCTCTAAAAGCAATGCAGCCTCCTAAAGTTTCCCAAATGTCCTGATTGTGTAATAAGGAGGATTGAAATGCATATCCTTCCCTTTGTGCTCCCTAAGTTCAATGGCGTGTTGCCAGTTATTTAGAACTGCTAAGGAATGTAAGTTTTGACACTTTTTTCTGAGGCCATGAACACTGTCAGGTCAGTGTCTAGCCAGCCTGGGAAAGTGGAGGCCGAGTTACAGCGGTGGTGTGGGTGCTGGAGATCAAAACCCCGTCAAGAAGAGACAGGAGATGTGGGATAAGAGAAGACAAAAAGCAGGAGCGGGACCAGAGTAAGGTCTGTGGCCATACAGATTTTGGATACACTTAAATTCTAATCCGATGGTGGGCTGAATTACAAAGCAACTGGAACTCCCACCCTGACACATTTCCAATGTTAGAGGTAAGGCATTGATTGGAGCGGGTAGGACCCTCACAATGGAAGCCAGGTAAGTGAAGCTGAGCACGTTAAATCCAACATCCCACTGGCTTCTGTTGTCAAGAGAAACAGCCTTCCCACCCTCCTCCGAGGAGCTAGCCTCCCCTTGCCCGAAGCATCTATAGTGGTCTTCCTGAAATAGCCACCTTGCCTTCTCCACCTTCATCATTTTTCATCGCTTCTGAACTTAGACCTCAACTTGAATCCTGGCAGTTTCCAGGGTGTTTGGGTACCAGGTGTTACCCACCATACATACCAAAAAATTGCAGTAGCTAGCTAGTTTCCACCGAAAACTCCCTGGGGCACCCATGCTGTCAGACGCACCTGTGGGGACCCGCCAATGAGTTCTGTTCTGTATGATGCTCTTCCCTTGAGTGGGTAGAACCTGTGACTTGATTGAAACCACAGACGGAAGCTGTCAAAAGTGGGAGAGTCAGCCTCATGGTTACCCTACGTTCTGTAAGACTCCATCTTAGCAGACAAGAGCGAATCCCCCTGCTGGCACTGAAGAGCTGCCACGTAGTGAGGGGGCCTGTGAGAACACCAG
The DNA here is from genome assembly GCF_004115265.2 of Rhinolophus ferrumequinum. Lineage (NCBI taxonomy): Eukaryota > Metazoa > Chordata > Mammalia > Chiroptera > Rhinolophidae > Rhinolophus > Rhinolophus ferrumequinum. Next base: position 2,059,037 of record NC_046303.1, on the reverse strand, counting down.
GGGACAGGGCAGGGACTTGCAGGGAGCGCTGAGACCTGACAGCAGCCCCCAGCTGTCAGAGCAGGGAAAGCAGGGCCCCAGTTCTACAACTGCACGAAGTTGAATTCTGCCAGCAACCAATGAGCTTAGAAAGAAGACCACATGCTCCAGAAAGGACCCAGCCCAACCAACAGCTCTCTTGAAGCTCTATCCCCCGCAGACGGCCCAGTGAAGATACGCCCAGACTCTTCACCCACAGGGACCGAGATGGCTGGTGCGGCTGTTTTAGGCCATAAATGTGTGCACAAGATAGAAAATGTATCTGGTGCATGTGGGAGCAGGTCCTGAGAGTATTCAGTCAGAGTGGAAGGAATGTGACAGTGGATGGACCGATTGGATTGAGAAGGATGTGATTACCGGGTTCTGGACTCAAGGTGTTGAGCAGCTGCAGGTAGCACTCACTGTTGGCTCACCTGCTTGGCTGAACTCTGACCCCGACAGTGGATTACACTGAGGTTGACAAAAATCTGGGATTACTTGGTAATATGCCCAAGTTGTGTGAGACGTGCGTGTCAAAAGGTATAAGCCCCACAAAAACTCAGGAACCTGACACCCCGGTGAAAGTTCTAGGGGTCCTGTGATCTGGGACATGTTGATATTCTTCTGTGATTATGGACAAAATTTTGTCATCTGGCTTCTTTCACCAAGAAAGGAGTTCAATGCTGAAGAGGGGGGTTCTCTTGATTTTGGGGTCCATGTTTGCTTCAGCAGGGTGGTTACTCCTGCTCATTTACTAGTAACCTAACGGGCTGTCGAGGGGGCCCTGCCACTATTCTGGCCACTGTGCTAGCCGCTCCCCATTTGGGCAGTGTGGCCCAGCCAGTACAAGTGAGCTGGCAGTGTCACAGCAAAGCAAAGTGCTGTGTGGACTTGGAAGGTCCCTGGAGGTGATGTGAGTCAGTGTGAATCTTTGGGATGTCAGGAAAAGCCATGCCGTCCTCTTCAGATAACTGTTCTCCTTATGGGAAACCGCTTTGGGCTACGTGTTGGGTTCTAGTACTGGCTTCCACGACACCATGTGATGTGAGCTGCCACCGGGAAGTGGGTGTGTTCTAACGCACTGAGCCATGAGGTGGGCTGTGCACAGCAGCACTCACCAGCCGTGGGAGTGGTGCGTGTGTGAGAGCCGGCTCAGGCGGGCCCTGAGGCAGGGGGAGATGTGGGCAAAGGGCCCAGACTCGCAGGTTCCCACTCCCGCCTCCTCGCTCACCCTGCATCTATGACTCGGGCAGTTCTCTGTGGACGTTTACTGGGGGAGAAATGTTTGAGCCTGGTTGTAGGAGATTTTACGTGATACGTGAGCAGCACCCAGACAAGCACAGCTACAGCCATTCTCCCGGGTGGTCCTAAAAGAGTGCTGAAGCGTAACCTTCTCATTGGGTGGAACGGTGACCAGTGCCCCTGTTTTCCACTTTGTCAGGAATGAGAGATGGCGCGAAGTATGGCGCATAGATTCTTTGCAATGAGTCAACAATGACCAGAGATGTGGACATGAGGTGACAAGGTGTTGTGAGGAAAGGTGTGTGACTAGATCTCTCCAAACGAGTGCAGAGTACGCCCACTGAACAGAAGCTGCACAGGAGAAGCATGAGAATCCAATGGACAAGATGACCCTTTCTGTGGTCAACGGTCAGCCTCTCCCTACCTGCCATGGACAGAGTGGCCATGGTGACAGACAAAGGTCTGCCTGGCCACCACGCATAACCTGTGCAGCCCCTACGAGTGCCCAATCTCCCAGCAGCAGACTCCACCCAGGAGCCCCCAGGATGGCAGCGTTTGCCCAGGACACACCCAGCCACCTGGAGAGCAGGCTGGTTACATCGGCTCGAGTTCATCAGGAAGGGGCGGCACTTTGTTCCTACTGGACCTGGATGTAGATTTGCTTTCTAATGTTTCTGCCAAAACCAGCATCTGTGCAGTTACTAAATGCTTTTAACTGCTGGCATTACATTTATCATTACTGCTGACGAGGGGCCTTGTTTTATAGGAAATGAGAGGAGCCAGTGGGCTCAGGCTCATCTAACCTCCTGGCATTGCCATGTACCCATTACCTTGAAGCCTCTGCACTAATGGAATGGGGGCGCAGCCTGTGGAAGCCAGAGGCCCTGGGAGACTGGATTCCAGGAGGTCGGGCAGGGGCCTGTGTGTGGCACATGGCCGTGGACACAGTGTGAAGACTTGCACTCCCAAGTTAACATCAGTAGAGAGCCTGTGGCCTTCTCCTGGGGGAGACGCTGAAGGTGAGTACTGAGCTTCAGCCCGCTGACTTCACCAGCTTCCATCATCAGCTGCCCCAGAAGCCACAGGAACACATGAACAGAACGGCCAGGATAAAAGATGGAGTTCCATACGGCCCCAATGGCATGGACTGCTGCTCTCCTGGGCTCTTCTAGCTAACGCCATCTCTGCATCAAACCTAACTGCACCAGAGACCAACACTGAGTCCCCAATGTGGCACTATTCGTCTAAGCCACCAGCCATCCCCTTGGTGGCAGGTTGAGCCAGCCAGCTCCTTTCTGGAAGACAAGCCTCCCCACTATGGATACAGCCCCACCCCAGGGGCCAATAGCAGGACTGGAATCCTGCACAGAAGAGGGTCCAACCAGGGGTTGGATGTCTACTCAGTGTAGAAGGTGCACGAATGGACCTGGCACAGCCCAGGGGGGGACAGGAGTGCCATGTGCTTCAGCGGGAAGAGGGGTGAATGAGAGGCCAGCCCCTCAGGACTGTGCTACTCCATTGTGGCCGAAGAAGACATTTCCCAGGGTGCCATTTTATTAGCTTAATATCGTCAACATCTGTAGTGACTTCACCTTTTCCGCTCCTGACATTGGCGATTTGTGCATTTTCTTTGTTTTTGTTCTGTATTGGTCACATTTGATTTATCATTTCTGTTGTGACGTAGCCTTTGTCCTGTGGGAAATTTGAGTTCTATTTCTTAATTTGCAGCATATGGAGACTTTTTATTTAGTTTTTCTTATGATTTATAATGTAATTGAACTGTTGTCAGGATTTATAACCTCTGTGATGTTGGTTCTTTATAACGTGTTGAGAGTTTATGACTTGGCATAAAGTCTTTGTTTATAAATTTTCCACATGTACTTACAAGAAAGTATTCTGTAAGTCTTCCAGAATTATGTTCAGGTCCACTAAGTCAGCTTTGTAATTATTTCTTCTACATACTTTATTATTATTTTATCTCCTATTCATTCCACAAGTTACATGTAAAAACATTACCCTATAAATTATGTATATTATCCTTATCAAGAGCTAATAATTGTTGGTCCTTTACCATTTTATATCCTCATCCTTTAAGGATGCAGTTGACATAAAGATATTTTCAATCAAATGAAAACTGAAGAAAAAAAATTAACCACCAGTAGAAATTCATTTTTAAAAATACCAAAAAATATTCTGCAGGCAGAAGGAAAATGATGAAAGGAGGAATAAAAATCAATTAAGTTGCAAACACAGAGATATAGCTAAATAGGGACTATTAGAAACGTAATAGTAAAGACTTGTCATATTGAAAACACACAGAATTAAAATGCATGTAAACAATAGATACATGTAACAAAGAGGTAACTGGAGCTAACCTGTGCTGTGATTTCTGCATCATCTGCAAAAATGATAAAGATTGGGTCCTGATAATGTACCCGTGTGTACTGTAATCTGCAGAGTACTGTTTCTGTATTTGGAATTCTAGATCAGCAGTTACTTTCCTTCAGCTCACTGAAGAGATTCAACCATCTTCAGAAGTCCACTGTTCCTTTGGATACCGTGGCCTTATAACTGCTTCTGTTTCTGCTGGCACTGAGATTTCCATTTTCCTGTTTCACTGTCGTGTTGCTTACTTGGGAACTCTTCGTTGGCTGTTCTCCTCCATCAGCTTTAGAAAATTATCAGCCGTAATCTTTTCAGCAGATTACTTCTCCTTTGTCCTCTCCCTGCTCTCCTTTTGTAACTTGAAATGTTCTCTTGTGCTTCCTCATGCGTTTTCTACCTGTGCTGCTTTTTCCTTTTTTTGACTCTGTCTACAAATGCACTATTTTCTCTTATGCTCTAGTTTAAACTCATTCAACTGCATCTTTAATCTCAGTGATTCTTCAGTTCCCAAACTCGTATATTGGAATTATGTGGTCCTTTTCAGTTTGATGGGTCAGTTAGGTTTCTAACTCTCTGTTGAAACCTTCAGAGTTGTCCTCTAGCTGTTTTCGAGTCTGGGTCCAATTATTTGAGCATTTGGAGACCCGGCTGCTCTTGGTTCCTGCTTTTTTCTGTTCACACCGTCTCATAGCCCTACAAGCCTCGTCAACTCTGATAATGTGCTTTGCATTTGAAAATGTTTGTAATCATAACTTAGGGCCAAAGACTGTTGTTTCCTTCCTGACATGAGCCAGTGGCAGCAGACACATGGGATCACTTTCACTCAGTGTCACCAGTGGAGATTTTCTAGGGTGATCCAGTAATTCAGAGATGGGCTGCTGTTCAGATGGTACCTGCTTCACCCTCGGGTCACCTGAGCACCTCAGCAGCTGCCCACTGGGCTCGCAAACTGAAGTATGGGGAGGTTACCGAAGCTCCATCCTTGGTGCAACCCAGCTCCAAACTTTGCCCCACTTACCCATGAAATGTCAAAGTACTGTCCAGTTTCTCAGTGCACTGTGCCACTTGGGACACACTCAGGACAAAAACACTCAGAACGTCAGGCTAAACTCTGACCTCGGGCTTTCCCAGGTCAGTTGGCAGACCTGGACCTATGGGAGGCAGTACGTAGATTGCCTCTCAGTCAGGTAGATTTTTCCTGGGTTTTTAGATCTCCAGTTGCTTCAGGAATTACAGTCATGAGTTGCTTAACCATAGGGATACACTCTAAGATATGCATTGTTAGCTTGGTAGTCATGTGAACGATTTCATCATGCGAGCATCACCGAGGGCGTCCACACACCTGCATGGCACAACCTCCCGCACCCTGGGCTGGGTGGGGCAGTCTGTTTCCTGGGCGACAGCCCATGCAGCATGTCACTGTACTGAGCTCTGCAGGCAGTTGTCACCCAGTGGGAAGTGCGTGTGTGTGGAAATGTATCTAAGCATCGAAAAGGGACAGTGAAAATACGGTATAAAAGATAAAAAACGGCACACCTGTATAGGGCACGTAACATGAGTGGAGCCCGCAGGACTGGTGAGTCAGGGAGTGTGAGTGTGAGTGTGAGTGAGTGTGAGTATGAGTGGACGTGACGGCCTGGGGCACGACTGCGCATGACTGGAGTCTTCTTATAGCACTGTGCACTTAGGTTACACTAAGCTTATAAAACAATATGTTTCTTCAATGATAAATTAACCTTAGCTTAATGTAATTGTTACTTTATAAACTTTTTAAAACTTTTCACTCTTGTGATAACACTTAGTTTAAAACACAAACACACTGTACAGGTGTACAAAATATTTTCTTTGTATCCTTATGCGATAAGCTTTTTATTATTATTTTTACTTTTTAAACTTTTTTTGTTAAAAACAGACACAGACCACACACATTAGCCTCGGCCGACACAGGGTCATCAATATCACCGTCTCCCACATCTGTCCCACTGGAAGGTCTCAGGGGCAGTGACACGGATGGAGCTGTCACCTATCACGACACTGCCTCCTTCTGGAACAGCTCACGAAGGAGATGCTGAGGCTTTTCTGCAGCAGGTGTCACTCCTCACAAATGTCCCTGGTGGCTGGTGTCATGCGGAATCTCAGGCGGGGTCTCTGTGTCCTGCAGGGACTCAGCTCCCGTTCCCCACACAGGAACACAGGACATGGTGAGGCCAAAAAGGAACACCCACGGAGCCATGGATAGGGGAGTCACACCACTATATTCCTGCTGGTGATTGGGTTGGAGACACAGGAAGCAGGAGCCACACGATCCTCAACCCGCCATCCACTTCTCTGCCAACCGACCCCACTTGCTAACTGCAATCCGCGCTTGCTAGCTCAGCCACGGCAGTTACATCAGGGGCTAAGGGCTACCTGGTTACAGCTGACGGCCAACTAGTCACAGGTGACGGCCATCTACTACCCGAGCGAGCACCTTTCCCCGTGAGGCCGAGAGCCTGGAAACTGCTCTCTGGGACTCTGTCCCCACAGTTTGCTTGGTTTCTTTCTGGTTTTCATGACAGATTGACCTGTAAGCAGTTAATGCACCACGAGCAGTCCTCTCTATTACTGAAAACCTTTTGGCATTGGGTCCATGTTCTCAGACGGTTTAAGGAACTTGTTGAGGTCTGCAAAAGCTTCTGCTAAGCCTGCACTGTGAATCTTCTTGAGGGTTGTTTTCCTCTCCTCCTGCACTTTCCTTTTCTCTTGCCTCTTCTTCACTGTGTGTCCCTGTTCTGACCCCTCCTCATTTGTCAGTCCCTCAGGAGTCCCCTCGCAGGGCTCCCCAGGGTCAGCCCCCCACACCCACGTGGCAGCCCTTCGCCATCTCAGTGGCAGCCGTGGTAATTTTTGCAGCCTCCTTATCCTTGGCAAATCCTTTGAAGTCGTGGACGAACCTCTTGAGTGTCCACTTCCAGATGCTGTCCAGACACTCCTTGGTGATGCCGTCCCAGCCCAAGCTACGTTCTTGATGTGGCCGCAGATGGAATCGTCCAGCGCTGCAACCATGTCTCCTGCACTGCAGCAGGAGTCTGGCAACGTCCCCATCAGGCAGGAGGCCTTAAGAGCTGCTGTGACTCCTTGATCCACTGGTTAAGTCAATGAGGTGGTGTTTCAGCTAAAAAGATTTTGGGTTTTATTTTTTTAGTTAGTTTATTTTTAATTTTTTTTTATTGGAGAATATTGGGAACAGTGTGTTTCTCCAGGGCCCATCAGCTCCAAGTCGTTGTCCGTCAGTCTAGTTGTGGAGGGCGCAGCTCAGCTCCAAGTCCAATCGCCATTTTCAATCTTAGTTGCAGGGGGCGCAGCCCACCATCCCATGTGGGAATTAAACCAGCAACCTTGTTGTTGAGAGCTCACGCTCTAACCAGCTGAGCCATGCGGCCGCCCCTTATTTATTTTTCAAGAAGGCTTTTTCCATGCCCCAGCAGAGGAAATTCTAGTGAGGGCCCATAAAAATAATTTGAGTTTAAGATTTTTACTTACTGCCAGTCCGTATTTCTAGTTATGTAGTTTAACGAGTGTTGCATTTACTTTTAGAAATGACAAGGTAAAAATGTGCTATTATCAGCCTATACCAGGGGACACAAGTATATTGTAAATACTTCAGTGTTGTAGGGACAGAGTCCCAGAGAGCAGTTTCCAGGCTCTCGGCCTCACGTGGAAAGGTGCTGGCTCAGGTAGTAGATGGTCATCAGCTGTGACTGGCTGGCCATCAGCTGTAACCAGTTAGCCAATTAGCCACTGATATAGCTGCCATGGCTGCGTTGGTTGGTTGGTTGGCAGAGAAGCAGACGGCAGATTGCAGATCGTGTGGGTCCTACTTCTTGTGTCTGCCTTGGCCACCAGCGAGCCTAGGGTGCAGGAAGACCTCCTCTTGGGGTACTGGCGGATATTTGCTTTTTTGTCTCCAACCCAGCTGCCAGTGAGAATATAGTGGTATGAACCCCCTATCTATGACTCCATTGCTGTTCCTTTCTGGCATCACCGTATCCTGCATTCTTGTGCAGGGAGCAGGACCAGAGACCCTGCGTGACAAGTGTGAAGTAGTGTCTGTCCTTCGTTTAAATAACAGAAGTGAAAGTCAAAACGTATATTTGAACAAGTCTCAAGGATTTTGTTTAAATAATTCAAAATATTTTAAGCATTTTGAATATTATTTAATGACATGCATTTTATTTTTCTTGTTTAATCTACTTCAAAAGGGGGAAATATCTTGAAAGTATTCTCTTAAGTGTGATTTTATGTGGATGTGCAAAATTCAATTTAATATAATAAATGGTTTATTTTCTAAATCAGTTCAACACATACCCATGTAACAGCATGTACAAATGGGCCTAATTATAGAAATTCAGCTACACATCAAATTAAGGTAATACAAAAACATTTTCCTGGCAGATACTACTATGTTTTCCTGAAAATAAGACCTAGCCAGACAATTAGCTCTAATGCATCTGTTGGAGCAAAAATTAATATAAGACCAGCTCTTATAATAAAATAATATAGTAAAATAAGAGCAGGTCTTATAATAATTTTTGCTCCAAAAGATGCATTAGAGCTGATTGTCTGGCTAGCTCTTATTTTTCGGGGAAACACAGTATATATAAATGGGATAAAAACAAAGATGTTATATAAATTATGTTTTAAACTTAAACATATGATAAGCATAGAATAGGGGGAAAAATGAGTCCTAAATTACGACATTTGTGGGGCAGACGGGTGGCTCAGTTGGTTAGAGCACAGGCTCTGGGCAACGGGGCTGCCGGTTTGATTCCCACATGGGCCAGCGAGCTGCATTCTCCACAACTAGAATGAAGTCAATGAGCTGCCGCTGAGCTCCCGGATGGCTCAGTTGGTTGGAGTGCGTCCTCTCAACCTCAAGGTTGCCAGTTTGACTCCCGCAAGGGATGGTGGGCTGTGCCCTCTGCAACTAACAACGGCAACTGGACCTGGAGCTGAGCTGCGCCCTCCACAACTAAGATTAAAAGGACAACGTGACTTGGAAAAGTCCCAGAAGTACACACTGTTCCCCAATAAAGTCCTGTTCCCCTTCCCCAATAAAATCTTTAGGAAAAAAAAAAAAGACATTCGCTTTTACTTAATCAGAAATTTTGAAATGTTTTAATTTCTCTATTCTCATATTTTTAATGAATCAAGTAATAGACAGTTTCATATGGACCTTGTGCTTTGTAAATATTATCTCTTCTAGTCTGTGTTACAAACATTAATTTAATTGCCGTGGTTGGTACCGTGACTCCCGTTTTACCTATGAGGGATCTGAGTCAGAGGCCAGCATTCAGTAAGAGCAGGACTGGGATTAACCAGATGCCCCCTCGCCAGCGTCTTCACGGCTCCGTTCCATAAAGCGAAGGGGCCACACCTGTCTGGTGGGATACTTAGGATCCATGTTACATGAAGGCTTCGGCCTTTGTCTCTGGTGATGGTGATTCTTGGAGTGGAGGAAGCTGACGCCAGGGAGAGAGGCTGCTGCTAGGCCGCCTTGCTCCTCCTCCTCTGCCGGTTCCTCCAACCCGCCAAGCAGCACGCCCAGCCCTTTTCCTGGAAGCATCAGGGCGTTCCCTTTGGATCAATTTGCTCTCCTCTTTCCTTCCAGCTGGAATGCCCCAAGTGTCTTCAATACTGAGCGTAATATTCTCATCTGTCAGGTATGCAGGAAAATGGTGGTTGGAGATCTTTTCGTGGGTCCACCTGGGAGCTAACTGATGTGTGATAAACTCGCACACGACCTGGCAGATGCACTTTCACGAAAGAACTTACAAATATATATCATTGTTTTCCGTCTACAGCAAACTGTCTGTGATTCAGAAATGTAATAAAGCAGTCTTTTACCATATTTTCCCCAACAGTCTGCTAAAAATGATAACAGAAGCAAAGATTTTACATTCATGTGGTATTTTGTAAAGCATCACACATATTTGTATATTTGTAAATGATGCCATTTAAAATGACTTTTTTTTATATTTTCAACTGCTGGCTCTATGGAATCAATATTTAAAATTCTTTGAAAATCAATTCAAATCACATGTAAAAAGCACCGATACACAGTGTCTAGACAATGCTTCTCCCGCCAGCTCCAAACACACAGTGAGAGTTTGTGTAGCTGCACCCACACAGATGGCAGGCAGCTCCCCCAGGCTACACCCAGGCCCACTGACCGCTCACACCCAGCTTCCGTGGCTGTGGGGCTTAACGGGAACGTCCAGCCACCGGCTCCGTGCTGCTTTTGTCTTTTGTTTTGATCACATCCTGCTTATCCCCAGACTTGTATTTCAGATCTCAGTGAGTTCAGAGGGTGTCTAACAACTTGTGTAGATGTGTGCACACACGTACAGGAGGAAAGCTTTGGCCTGGGAAATTTAGATAGTTCTAAGGAATGAAGCGAGGGAAAATTATCTCACCCAAAGACTACTGTTGTTTTCTTCTTTTCCTTAAGAAATGGGTTCAGTTTGTATTAAATTTTTGTCAGTATTTTAAAGGTTTCTAACACACCTCTTAAAAGCCATTGTGGGGACAGAGCCAGGAGTACAGTTTCCAGGCTTTTGGCCTCACGTGGAAAGGTGCTGGCTCAGGTAGTAGATGGCAGTCAACTGTGACTAGTTGGCCACCAGCTGTTACTGGTTAGCCATTAGCCACTGATATAATTGCCATGGCTAAGCTAGCAAGAGCGGAGTGTGGATTATGGATTGCAGAGAGGCGCGGATTGCAGCTAGCAAGTGAGATTGGTTGGCAGAGAAGCGGACAGCAGGTTGCGGATCGTGTGGCTCCTGCTTCCTGTGTCTCCAACCCAGCCACCAGCAAGAATATAGTGGTATCACTCCCCTACCTATGGCTCTGTGGGTGTTCCTTTTTGGACTCACCATGTCCTGCGTTCTTATGTGGGGAGTGGGACCAGAAACCCCACATGACACCCTGCGTGACACCCGTATTGTTCTAAATTTCACCCATTCGATTTGGTTCCAAATCCACATCACTCGGTCCTTTTACGTTGCCCTCCGTTTTTATTTAGTGGTATTTGTCCTCTTAAGTGTGGGCACGCTGTTTATTATACCAAAAATGTTTCTTGTAAAGACGTTTCATTTAGGGCTCAAATGGAGGGCATGTTTTGTTTCTCACTCAGTGTTGCTATTTGTAGGATCTATATTTTTATGGTATTGATTTGTCAGAATTAATCAACAGCCTACAAGAAGGTAGATAGGAAGTAAAGCTTTTATATGTATGAAACCACTCTATTGCAATGATGCCTATTTTTTAAATGGGAATGCTTTCTTCTAGAGAAAACAGTGAGGGAGGTAGGAGCAGTTGGTGTGACCTGGCCTCTGGTCTGCCAGCTGGTGACTGGAGGGAGCTCTCCAGCCTCCCCCCACCCCCACCATGGCTGGGGTTGTCTGGATTGGGGACAATCTTTGGCTTTGTTTTGAAAAATTACAGATTTAACATTATGTAACATGGACATACTACTTTATAATTACTTTATATTAAATTTAACTGACGTTTGTGAGGATTAAGTGAAAAATGTGTGCAGAGTGTACTGCACTATAACTAACCCAGGAAGGCACTTAATACTTTTTTTTAAATCATCAGTTCCATAGGGATATGAATTCCTCATTGAACCAGTAACGACTGCCGATCAGGAGGTAGCAAAACTTTGCTTGAAATTATAAATGGTGATACTGATGCAAGTTAATGAGTTTAACACAGACACATCCTGTGCCTGAAAGAATGAATCTAACTTGAAAATCTGAAATGTCAGATTAATTTCAGAATCACTCTATTGCTTAATATAAGTCGCTTCATATTTTTGGATATAAACATAGGTTGAATAATTTGAAATAAATTCATGCAATACATTTGTAAGAATGAGTTGGATAATCATTTCACAATAATTATCAGGTAATTATGAAACAGACCTATTTGAATTTGGAGATTTATGGCCCTCGAGAACTTCTGAACTTGAAAAATGAGGCTCCCTTTTTAGTACAATGCCCACACTATAATATTTTAGAATCAGGTGATTTGGTTCACACTTTCCTCTCTTTATAGTGAAGTTATTGAGGGTATCACACTTGTTGAATAGAACAGTTTCATTGTTAATAATCTCAGCAAAGTGTTCTATGGGAAAAGAGAAGAATAAAATGTCATCCCGATATAGCTTTACAGATGAGAAAGTCTAAATTAATGGCGAGAAACAGTAACCGAAGAACAGCTGGTCTCTCATGGACAAAGGTGCACACGGCCTCCTTGTATTTCTGGATGTGCAGGGTCTGTCGCGTGTTCGCTCACGTCCTGCTCTGTGGGAAGAGGGACGCGGGTTGACAGCAGACGGGAGGGAGGAGAGTTACTTCAGCTCAGTCACAGCCACCGAGCTCCAGCTGTCAGCGGTGTGCCTGGGACACAGGCGGGTCACGCTCCTCCGGACCAGGGACCGTCCATTTCCCAAGACGATATTGTGTTCTCGCTCCATATGCAACAAAACGCCAGTGTCCTGAAATTCTCCAGATGTTCAGGTGCCAATGCCATCATATGTGAGCTCACCGCCCACCCCGGTGGCATTACATCGCCAAGGGAGGCAGCAAGGCTGTGGGGAGAGAAGAGCTGCTGTGTCGTTACGGATATCATGACCCACCTCCCACAGAGGCCAGGGCCATTTGGGGGCAAAATCATAACGATACAACCTGGTCTAAAGTATCCACCTTGGTAATGGTGAGATGGCTGGTGTCTGGTTAACTTTCGGGAGGCTGATCACACCTGAGCCACTAGCTGATACTTCTCCTGAGTATTTGCGTGAACATTTCATGTGCCTGGAGCTCCTCTGGTCCAAGACGTCCTTGAGAAACAAGATGAAGATGCAACAAGCCCATTTCTGGAGGACTCAGTGGTGGTTTTCTGTTTATCGCTGTCCACAGTGGTTCCCCTTGTCAGGAATGACAGTGTTGTCAGTATTTCTTCACAGTTACTCGGCCGTTGATGATGGAAGCGTCCTGACAGAGTGAATGCTTTTTTCCTGTACCCTCTGCTCTTCCCAGGAAGACTTTCTAATCTCCCTTTGCTCAGCTCTAGTCAAGCTCCCAGCACAGCACACTGTCGTTTCTTATGTATGTTATGTCAGAGGCCAGAAGTCCATAAAAGCAAGAAGCCATGCTTTATTCCCTTTTGTGTCATCACAATACTGTGGCCTTCACAGGTGCTAATTTAAAAGTGGGGGATGAGTCAACGTATTTTCACTTCAAGGCTTCACGTACTGACCATCATCCTTCCTCACCCTACACCTGTTAAAACTCGACCGCCTCTTCCATCAGCGTGCCCCATGTTGGCGTGACTGATAAGGCAGAGATACCCTCTAATGTGCCTTGTCACACTGGCAGGAGTCACGATGGCTTCTTTTATTCCCTGTCCAAATGGAGAGAAATGGAGTCGGTTTGGAATTATCCGTAACTACAGGACCATTGTGGGGGCAGGTGGCCTCCTGCTTGCTTGTTAACAACCTGCATGGAAGAACCGCCTTCTCGCACTGGGCTTGAGGGAGGGCTGAGACAGGCTGTCTCTCACAGGGCGTGGCTGTGTCTGCCACGCTGGATAGCTGGCCGTCCCATGACAGCCTGGGTCCACTGACAGGAGAGCTGGGCTGTCTGTGCCACATTCAGCTTGCGGGTATCGACGTGGTCAGCAGTTTGGCTTTCCTTAAGCCTCCTCCAGAGCGTTGAGGGACTGCCCCACTTTACCGCCTACTTCAAGTAACGCCAATCGTGCAGCCCACCCCGTTCCTCAGTTTAGGGCATGATTTAAAGTCATGCTCAGAAGAGAAAGTAATGTAAGTAGAAATGAAACACGTATGTATCCATCCAACATGGGAGCTTTGGAGGGACAGAAAAAAGTGCGTGTCAGTTATCTTAGACCTGCATTTCTTAGACCAAGTGACAGAGACCCGAGGGGATAAAAGCAGTAAATTGTGTGAAGGAGACATTATATTTGTGTGAATTGGACTGGATCTGCTGAGGACAGACACCTAGCGTATCTCTGTAATGAAACAGAATTGGGGCAGGATTTCCGGAGAAACCGGTCCCATTATCCCACGGTCCATGAATGGGTATAGGTTCCTACATGTAAGCAGAAGCAGCCATAAGCAGCTCGTGTGATGGGATCGGCACTGAAAAAAATGCAGGGCCATAGGGAGGAAGGTGACAACACAGCAAGTTTAATCTGTATCTATAGAAAACATTTATAGAAGCTCTCTGATGTGCAGATTATAGAAATACATTTAATATATAAGAGTGCACGTTAGTGTACTTACTGTGAAAATAGCACATTTATTTAGAGAGGGATTTCATGTCCAAAGTTCTTGTTGATGATTGGAAATATACCCATTCCCTCCTCTTACAGTAATTGTTACCGAGAAAAGCCACGGTGCCCGTAGTGTTCCATTATTCCTCATCAAAAGTCTTCTCCTTTTGCGTGGTATTTCCCAGAGTCACCGAGAACGTTCACATCAGTAGAAGATTCTAGAAAAAGTCAGAGTGTCCGGAGGGCCCAGCGCCTACATTTGCCGGCACTCGTGTCTTGTGCACATGGCCTGCCGCTCGATCCTCCATGTGCCCTCCTCGTAGGTACAGTGGCATATGGTGCACTCGTCCGTCTTCACTTCTCTTCCAGCTGGGATGACAGCAGTTTCTGCAAAGCAGTTTGGACCTGAAATGCAGAAGCAGGTTTTATATTACGTGTGTGCATAAATATATATTGTATTTAATTAGGCAGTTAGCTTTACAATGTATGTTTTATTCATTCTCTTTTATGAAGGACAGTGGAAAAGTTATAATTTCAGTAATATGCAGTGCTCCCACATTTTTATCCGATATATAACCAGTGTTTTAATATTTTGATGAGTGACAGCGCTGTGCTTTTCACTAACAGATTCTCCCACTCAGATTCTCTCTTATACACAGGCCAAATCTGCGATCACTTGATTTAATGACTTCTAAATAAGCATAGAAAAAAAACACCATAATGAATCGTGACTTTCAAAGAACCAGTCTCATTCTTCATGGCACTTTTAGGAGAGAGACCTTAAGCAGGCAAGCTGCTTGAAGTAACCCCACACCAGTGCGACTTCCACACACCTGTTGGAGCAGCTTCTCATAGGTCACCTGGACGGCTCCTGAGACAGGGCTGCTGGTCCCGCCCCCAGAGCTTCTGACTCGCAGCTTTGAGATGAGGCCAGAGGACTGGCTGTGGTAACAAGTTCCAAGGCCCATCTCAGCACGTTCCGGCGTCACTCCTGGGACAGTTGTCCCTGAGAACTGAGGACCCCTGTGATTCTGCTAAGGTGCCACACCCGCATTTTACAGAAGGACAAGGAGCTGTGGCTGCAGAACTGCCTACCACTTCCCTCTAACATGGAGACGTCAGCAGCCTCTGCAGCCTAAGGGCCCAACTCTGAGCCTGAGCGGCGGGCTCGAAGTCTCCTTCTCCCTCCCCTCGCTCCTAAAGTCTGATAACATGCTCACTACCGAAACACATTTAATTATAATGTGTGAAATCATAAAAGAGATGAAAAACGTTCACCTATGAAATTGTAAAAAGCTAAATGAACCCATCAGAGCCCCAGGATAAAAGCTGGCCTTTGTGTAACTAGTGGCAGTGAGTGTAAGCGCTGCTGCCTGTGAGTCAGCCAGTGTCACACCCAGGAAACAGCCGGGGTGTATGGCCCCGGCCCCTCCTGGAACTTTCTCGTCGTCCCCCACTCTACCGGGCCCAGGGCTCTTCCCTGGGCCTCTGCCATTCTCCCTTGGACACCTCAAAGCGTGACCGATGCTTTCTCTGGGAAGAGCCCCGAATCACAGTCTCACTGTACTTTCTCTCCTGACCACTAGTCCTGTGTTTCCAGAGGGCAGCTGTCCACACCGACTGCTGACCCCCAGACCCAGGCCCAGCCTGGGCCCAGCATGCTTTTGTGTGGCCTGACGGCCTTTATTGGTGGAAAAGTCACTCTCCTTCACCGCGTTGGTGAATTGTAACACAGTACCGCACCAGATAACCACATTTGGGTCACCCACAGACCGCATATATGACAGTGGTCCCGTAAGACCAAAATGGAGCTGAAAAATTCCTATCACATAGTGACGCCCTAGCAAGGGTAACACAACACATTACTCACGTTTGTGGTGACGCCGGTGTAAACAACCCCACTGCCTGCTTGTCGTATAAAAGGATAGGACATACAGCATGTACCATACATGACACGTGATAATGACAATAAACTTCGTGTTACTGGTATGTGTTTTTATACTATGCTTTGTACCGTCACTTTAGAGTGCACTCTGTCTACTTGTAAATAAAACTTGCTACAAAACAGCAGCCGTGTCCCGCCAGCAGCCGCCTCATACATCTCGTGTTTGCCGCGTCTCTTGATGGCATCATTTTCTCTTCTGCTTCATTTCATCTCGTGCTGTTTTATAAGCTTAGTGTAACCTAAGTGCACAGTGCTATAAGAAGGCTCCAGCCACCCACAGTCGTGCGCCAGGCTGTCACGTCCACTCATACTCACACTCACTCACACTCACACTCCCTGACTCACCAGTCCTGTGGGCTCCACTCATGCTCCGTGCCCTGCACAGGTGTGCCGTTTTTTATCTTTTACACCGTATTTTCACTGTCCCTTTTCTATGCTTAGATACATTTCCACACACACGCACTTCCCACTGGGTGACAACTGCCTGCAGAGCTCAGTACAGTGACATGCTGCATGGGCTGTCGCCCAGGAAAGAGACTGCCCCACCCAGCCCAGGGTGCGGGAGGTTGTGCCATGCAGGTGTGTGGACGCCCTCGGTGATGCTTATACCACCTGCTCCACCTCACTGCTGCCGACGCTCAGTGCCAGACCCAGTGCAGCGAAGCCAGGGTGGAGGACGGGTGTCAGTTGGAGGGAGCGCCTCCCACCCTGGCTGACGCTCCGCCATCAAGGTCCTGGAATGCAGGGTCTGTGTCCAGCCCCCATTCTGCCCTGGTCAGCAGCACACAGGAGCCTACGGCAGGTGTGTTCACTTAGCCAGTGCCGAGCACATCCCACCTGGAGCCTGAACCTTCGGGGACGGCTGTCATTTGCCTACCACCGCGCTCCTGTCTCCCAGAACTGCCGTCACAGTGACAGCCCTCGGTGCCCAGTGAGCCTCTCCCTTGTCTGGGGGCCGCTGGGGCACGGGACGTGGCTCCATTGCAATTTCATCCCAGGGTCTGGTCTGCATGGAGCTCAGAATACGGAGCGGCAAGTTCCGGGTCTACAATTAAGTCAGGAATTGACACGAGCAGAATGCTAGACTGATACAGCTGTGCTGATGAGTAAGTGGCCAGGATGTGTGACACTCAAGGGATGTGAGCCCCACAAAGACATGCTGCTGAGGAACAGGGACCCACACAGGTGTCTGGGGCACATGTCCTCCTCTTCCACGGAAGACTGAACAAAGAGACAGTGGGGCACACAGGACAACAGGGCGACGGAGAGAAACCCCGGCAGCCTCGGGCCAGCCTGTCTGGGGCACAGAAACTCAGAGCGAGCACCAATCATCTGCACGCTTCCCTCTGGAACCTCGAAGCAGGTGAGCGTAATTCCCAGGTGTGCTGTTTCTCCACCTCACTGTAGGTCCTGTCCCCTCCCCCAGCCCTGACTCCTGAGCACGAAGCCCCCACATTATTTACACTGAGGAAGCAGCCTCGGCTGCACTTCCTCCCTCACACACCTGGCTGTGAAATCCACAGGGCCCTGGCCTCCAGGGGGCAACTAACACTGGTTTTCTCCCCTGCATTTTCGGTTCACTGCCAAGTAAAACTACACAACTGAAACTGTGTTCGGGTGTGTGTTCTTGAGCACATGCGTGTTTTTCTGTTGAGGATCTAGTACAAAGTCATTTTCTTAAGCAAAAAGTTGAAAAGACAATTAAAATAAGGAAAAATGAAAAAGACACTCAAATATGCACGAAACAGAGTTCTGTTTCCTCTCATCGAAACTCTGTTTCCTCTCGTCGTTTCTTTGAGAGAAGACGATGCTGCCACGTGAACACCCACGCCCGCGTGGCTGGGGCAGCGCGATGGGTCACGTGGGCTTTGCTTCCTCTTCGCTCCCTGGGAACACGCCCGGGTTGTAGATTCCTGGGACTAGGAGGTTACTCCCGGTCATCGTATTCCAGCCCTTTCAAGTCGGTAACATTTACCATATACCACCCAGTCTCCGCCAAAAGTTAAAAAATAAAATACATGTCGTGCAGGAGATCCTGCTGACTTCGCCATGTGTCATGCCAGGTGTCATGCGGGGTCTCAGCTCCCACTCCCCACATAAGAATGCAGGACATGGTGAGGCCAAAAAGGAACACCCACGGAGCCATAGGTAGGGGAGTCACACCACTATACTCTCGCTGGCGGCTGGGTAGGAGACACAGGAAACAAGAGCCACACAATTCTCACCCCTCACTGTGCCGCTTGCAGGCTCAGCCACCATCTCCTTGCTAGCCCCCACTTTTTTTGCTAGCCCAGCCACGGCAGTTATATTAGTGCCCAATGGCTCACTGGTTACAGCTGACGGCCAACTAGCCACAGCTGATGGCCATTTGATCACAGTCGATGGCCATTTACTACCTGAGCCAGCACCCTTCTATGTGAGGCCGAGAGCCTGGAAACTGCTTTTTGGGGCTCTGTCCCTACAATACATCTTTATGTTTAAGTGCTGAAAGTCCACACGCTCTAAGTTCTCCAGAAGCGTTTTAGCAAATAATCAGGACCACTCAAAGGAAGGAGGCAGGAGAGAAGTATTTTCCAATGTTCTGAAATATGGTAAAAGTTTTCCGTATTTACAGAAAAGGTCTCCTCCGTCAAACGGGGTGGGTTCGTTAAACCTCTATGCCGATATGACTGAGAAGCTCGGAGACAGGACTAGTGTTTCAGAATCTTCCAAATTCACTTGACCATGGAGACCTTTATTCACAAACGTTATTATCTCGTGGACATTTATATCCTACAGCATTTGAAAAATGAAGCGATACAACGCGAGTAAACAGTGCCGCGACCTCTTCGCACAGCGCATGCAGAGCCCAACGATGGACGCTAGGGGGCAGTGCAGGCCAGCTCCCCGCAGGTGTCTGGGATCCCCGCTCCCGCATCACCTGCCGCCCCGCGTTTCCTCAGGAAAGGGCACTGCTCACCTTGTGACGGTGCCTCAGCCACAGCTCTACATTTGTACTGGCCTCGATTACAGAAGTATCAATTATATTAGTAAGTTACACCTGACCTACAACTATTAGGATGACAATCTCCTTATATCCATGTGGTTCTTCCTGCCGAGAACTCCTGTTCGTTCTTTGTTCCCACAGGAGCGGCTGCAACGTGGGGAAGTTGAGGCTGAGAATGTTCACACTACAAAGTATTACACCTTGGGCAGATCTTTTGTTCTGACTCCCTCAACATACAGATAGGAACATTGAAACAGAACTATGT